>NC_091949.1:34773966-35400097 GCF_041260155.1 Ptychodera flava
GGAAAGGGAGATGAGAAATGCCCGGTTTACATCGGGCGATCTCAATGTAGAGATCGGTTTCCGTGTGAAATGAACGCATTGAGTGATAAGCGAGGCATTGCAACTGTAGCATTCAGTGCCAATGCCTTGCTGCTTCCGGATAGGTGAAGCGTTGTCTGATTACGCCTAGATGAATACGAAAAAAGGGGACTCTGTCAAGATTATTTAAGAATTTATTTCTTATTCATTCTCGGGGTGTTGGCTCGTGTGGGAAAAGTGATGGTAATACGCCAGTGTGGCTGTGTGCCATAAGACTCTATTGTTCCCCCAATTGCAGTTAATACTTGGGAGAATAGCGTTGACTTTAGCCAGTGTATCCGTCATAATAACTGCGTAGATAAGTCGCCCGGCTCTTGACAGTGACAAGCAAACTGTCAGGGTGATGGTTTTGACTTGTGCTCCACGTGTGCTGACCCTCCCATTCAAATGATAATAAGCAGGGAAATCACATAATTTGTTGCCAGTCAAAGACGAAGTCCATTATCTCGGGGTATTAGGTAATATCAATGTGTCTTTTGCATCAATAGGAGCTTGTGTCAGTCCTCTGTTTCCCTAAGATTTCAGTTTTGACTTCCACAAAGGAGGAATTACCTACTAGAACAATCCTGCAATTGTCATCTTCGTGTAAGCTGAGAAAATTACCCGAGTTTCCCAAGCATGCGATATCAGTCACCGCCCACTAAAGTATTGTTACGTATTCATTGCCACAAACATTTTTGAAGTCACTGTAGACTGAAAATCGTTGAAATCAGTAGATCCTTGATGGTAGCATGTTACCACAATTTGTTCCAGTTTCAACCAAGTGCCATGTGTGTGCTTATGAAATTTGAAGAAAGATCCAGCTGCAAAATATGTATTTTCTACATGATGGTGGGGATTCAGTGAGGGGTGGGGGATTACAATACGCAAGTACAGGAGGGCAGAGGAAAAGATTGAATATTTTCCTAAAAGCAATTTATAATTCACCATGTATCATTCATTGCCAGTCACGGACAAACATGCCTGAACATGTATTCTGGACATGGCTTCTGATAAGCAAACCCAGTGAGATATCTTACGAGATATGTCATTGACTTCTATAAGGAGACCAACAGATTACTTTCCTCGGTGTTTAAATATTTACAACTCGTCAGTGAATGAGTTCAACTTCTTAATGAACAAATATTTGGAGAGCGTCTATTAAGGTATCCGTCAGTACAAGAAACAGGGAAAGTAAACGTACGGTAGTACCCATGGAATTTTCCAATGATAATATTCCATGTTGACTGTGTACAATGTCCCTTATCAGAGGATATGTCTGATGTACCTAGGTACTTCAGGCTTATATTCAGTTAAGGTAGTATGGGCCTCAAAAGTGAAAGATTTAACTTTTGCTCAAACTTTCCTGAATGAAACTTTCAAACATTCTCTTACCAAATTAAAAAAGAAAATCGGAAGTCTCCTTTTAGAACCAACGAAACAAATTACCCAATATTTTGTGATATTTGAAGTTCAAATTGGCTGCCATTCCTGTTTTAACCCTTTGAGGGAAAAATTAAATTTTAGATTTTTGAAAAACAAAGAGGGCGAAAGTTTTTCTTTCTGCAAGAGCTTTAGAATGAGCCCCCCAGAAAAGATCAGAAAAGAATTTTAGAAATTTGAAGACCCGAATGTCCGTCCCCAAGGCGCGTTTTACCTTAATAGTCATCAAAATTTCTGTAACTTTTTCAAATTACCATACTTTTGCTTTACCCCATGATCATATCATTGTCCTGAGAATACTTCACTGGCAGGTATGACTTCTTCAACTCAGATGAGCTAACAAGACACATTGTACTGGCTATTTGGTTGACCTTTGACCTCCCATCCACCAAGGTTGTGCCCCTAATCAGTCGGCAGTGGAGGTATCATGATAAGGGATACACCATCATGTTTTGAGTGGAAGTGATCAAAATGACGACTGGACCTGCTAATATTTTTAGCCTGCCTTAATGTGGGCATTGTTTAGATTGTTGTTTTGGATTTGAATTTCACATTTCATGCAGTTTCTGAAATTGGAAATCACTTTTGTAAAAAGTAACAAGGCTATTTTCACACCTTTAGGATATTTTTAGTTTGGTCTAGACATACCCCCTCTCTCAATATAATTGTCCATCCTTCGAGAAACCTGTACAACAAGTAGTAAAACCATAAGTGATTGGTGGGAAAGGGGTGTTGAGTCATTGGCAGTGATTTTTGCAAATGTGGCCATCTTTTTTGGAGTGACACAAAAAAGCATGTGAACAGACGAAAAAGCAAACAGGAAAAAAAGCAACACCATAAGAAGACACGATTGAGACACACATGCTATGGCATGATCTAGATTATGTCTTTGATATGTGTGGTTTGTGGTATCACAGATTCAAAGCTTTGTAGAGGCCACGGTTTTTAATGTAGAACAATATATACCCTTCATTTAAAATTAAAAAAACCCAAAAAACTATTTCTTATTGAAACTGAAATTTCATATCCAGGGAGCTTGTTCATTGTTATGCTATAGAAAACAAGTGTGTTTATGTCATCAGAGTTGAGCCATTGATATTAGTTGGAGGGAAAACATTTTCACAGGAAATTTATCATAGGAAAATAAGAACTTAATCTTCGATATGTTGTAGAGTAAGCAATAAGCCTGTGAATTATCTCTGTTTTGATTCATTAGCTGTTTGAGTGTATCTCTGTGAGAAGTGGATTAAAGCTGGGGTTGCTTTGTCAGTGAGAGCTTTATTGATAGACTGAGGTCGGAGGTCAAAGAACCACTTCAGGTTAAGCTACAGATAGGAATGCCGTCTCACACCACAAGGTTGTTATACTGTATCTCTATTCCCAAAACCAATTGTAGCCAGACACATTAGCAAGTAGGTGTCACAGTCAGAGAAGGGTTTCATGGCCGGCGGTGATGTGATGACTTGAGAAAAAGCAAGGGGATGTAGGTTCATTGTATAACATCGTGTTGTTTATGTCATGGCCTGCAGTTAAAAGATGACATTAAAAGCAAAAAAGGTCTTAAGGCATGCGAAATGCATATGGGCGATAATGACATTCAAAATAGATATGAGCATTTATTGTTTGGCATAGCTTTGGTACTTTACGATGAGCGGTTACAAAATTACCCCACCAAAACAAAAGATCTGTTTTCACCTTGTTAGCAAGCAGGTACAATATATCATTCAATCAAGAAACCTATTGACAGTCAAAAATAGAAGATCTTTGTTCACTTTTTGACCCCTCAGTTATATTTTGCAAACAACACTTGTGAAATGTCACGAAAAACAAAGATATATAAATAATAAATAATAATAATTCATAACTATATACATTCACTTAAAATATGCATATCTGTTATGCATCATCGTTAGCAGTTATGGCATGACAAAAAGTCCAATGTAGTACATGTTTAGTATATTTCTGGCCTGTGAGTTTTCCTTGACAGTGATGCTAATCTGGTTTAGTATTTACTGGACACATCTCATTCTCAAGATCTGTGCATAAAATCAAGCAGAACTTTAAATTTTGCTTACCCAGAGCACCAGTACCTCCTGTACCCTATGACAGCTGTCTTCAATATATATTTTTGTTTCTTGTATCGACTTGTATTTTTTTGGTCCGTCGCCCGCAGCATGTGGCAACACCTAGGTCGTCTAGTGTGTCAATAATGGCCTGTAGATGTACAGCCAACGTAGCTATTGTTGATAATTTCATGTGTGTCTGGACACAAATTCAACAATAACAATGCATTTTAAGCACATGTAGACAATGCTGTGCTGTGTTTATCAGCCAGTATAGGGCTGTTTCAATTTTCAAAAGAGAAAAGACCAAGAAACTACTATAAAACATCATTTTTTGCTAAATCTGTTATTTTGCTATACTGTGATCTGGCTAATTTAAAATTATTCATATACTTACCCTGGCTATGATATCTTTTTAGCTAAATTAAAAACATGCTGATTGCAATGAAAATATGAAAACGCTGAAAAATCATGCAGCTTACTCAAAGTATTTGCAGTATTGTTGACAAACTATGGAACAAAAATACTGAGAAAAATTAGTAGTTCAAAGTCATGATAGATTTGATTACGCAGACAAGTGCTCCGTCCTGTTAGTGTTTTGAGTTAAATTTCAGGGTCATTATTGTCTTTGTGCAACTTCATTGGAAATAACAGGGATGACGTGTCCTGTCAGGCTTTATGCCATTCCTTGTCACATAATTTTCAGCAACACTAATTTCAATACTGCCTGTGTGCACGCTCATGTCGCGTCACCTCTGACCTTAACCTTTGACCTCAACAGCTTTTGGTCTTTAAAGTTTTGGAAAGAGCCATACACAAAACACATGCGGACATTGTAGAGTCTTTTCATAACTCCTCCCTAGTTGTGACTCAGTGTAGACACAGAGAGAAATAAATTTGAAGAGTGTGTGTACAAAACATATTTTTAACAGCAGACGTGTGTACTGTAATTTGAATCTGTTTGCGGGCAAGTGTGAGGCATTGAAGGTATCGGCTGAGCTGTCAAGTGGAAAATAAAAATGAAATAATACAAGTTTTAAAATCATAATTTAGGCATCTGTGACCTGACTGTTTCTCTCAGCTATTGCTTATTCCAGATCAGCTGATAATTTAACAACCCTGAATTCACGGAGCATTCTCTGAAGACCTGTGAACTTATCAAGCAGAGTGAATCATCGCAAAGTGTAAGGTCTCCCTCAGAGCTTCTCCAGTTTAAAAGAAGGGTTCTTCACAAATGCAATTGTCAAGAAGTACATTTCACACCTCAGGTACAGAAAAAAAATCAGTTTTGGAAAGGTAAAACAGTTTGTCATTCATGATATGTGGTAATGGACAGTAAAAAGTATATGACGACTAACTGCTGAGAGGGAAATAATAGAGTCACCATCCGTCCAGGATAGGACAAGTTTCAGCTTTCAGGTGAAATTTTACAGTAACCTGCCTGATGGAAAAGTTGAAATAATTTCCTACTTTTTATTTCGAGATCTGAAGTGAGCTACATGTATACTGGCTTACAATATCCACATTACAAAATAATTATCAGGGCAGGTACTTTTTACATAAGGCCAGGCACATTTTGAAGTTTAACTGCTTGGATGTTTGGTGGTTCTATTCTCCAAATTTCCCACAGTGCAAATTATATGTTTTCGCCGCTGTGACTAGTACCATACAAGGTGTAGCACATTATATCTCACCATGCTACATGTTTGCCGTCCAATCTAATACACTAATCAATGGATGCTACATGTATGCAGATCCACTGATACTGAAAGATGTTTTGCAATTTTACTCTGAAAATTTAGAGATAAAATTTTTTTGATATTGAAGTCTCATGTATAAACCTTGATGATGCACATTATGAGTGGTTTAGAAGCATTTGTCTGAAAGACATGGACACTTTAGGACTATTTTTTGAAAAAAATCATCAATTTTGTCATAATCTTATGGCAATCTGAATCACTGTTTATGTCTTTGCGATGCATGAAAATTGTAATATTTACTGATTTTGATGACTGTCTCTTGTAATATACTTTGCAGCTATTCTGTATTTGATTAGTTAGGGGGACCTATAAATCGGGCTCTGTGCGTGCGTGCGTGCTTGCATGCATGCATGCATGCATGCAGATATCTCACACATGCCAGGGTCAATATCTTTAAAACTTGGTATGAGGATAATCCACACTGGCATACATATGCAGGTCAATGATAAATATGTAACATAAACATAGCTGTTAGTCACTCATTTACGTCTGATCAGCCAACAAACACACAATTTGACTATATGGGGACTGTGCCGTCAACGATGACTTGTTCATTTAAGTGGAGTTTAAGTTAAGTAGAAGTAATTGTTGCGGGAGCATTTACTTCGTGACCCTTCTCACATACGGAGTCTTCCTAGAATTTAATATTAATTGATGTGTCCTCTCTATGGAACAATTAAGTCTAAAAATGAGTACAAATAAACAAGTATTAACGAGCCTGTAAGACATAAATGACTTGCAAAGGAGAAGAAAATTCTGGTAAGTTTTTGCAGTGTATTCATAAAAACTTGCAGTCATTTGGAGTATTAAAGGTGAAATTTTACCCAATTCATTATGTTCGTCACTGCAGAGTGCTGTGTAAAAGAACTGATGGTACATGTAGAACGTGGACTTGTCGAGACAGGAAGGCTGCCATCTTGGATTGCATGATAGACCCTGATCTAACAAGTGTTACCCTTCTGATGTGAAGGCATATACTAGTACTTGGATGTTGATTGATTATCTTTCGTTGTCACGGATGAGCAGAAGAAAACTTGACGTGCGATGCTTTATTTTCAAGTTCAACTGCAAAAAAGAGAGAGACAAAAAAAATTTCAATATCTGAATCACGGAATCTTTCAGAACCCTGATAGATCTGTATGGAAGATTTTATCAATTTTTTTCCTTCTGAAATGCTTAGTTCTGTACATTAAGACATAAAAGGGCATAGTATCATAATGGATATTGAGTGGAGGGGAGACTCGCTGTCTGGAATCTCATTTGGAATGAAATTTCCTATGAGTTTTTGTAGGGTCTTTCTGATGCCACAACGCTGTTAAAATAGATTAAGCAAATCTCAGAAAAGTCTGACTTCTTCCTGATCCCGTCAGAGGTGAATTGATCCGGAGCAACCGAAATTCCCAGGACACCGTCTCAAATACTGTAATATCTGTAATTTGATTCCAAAATTTATCATGTGTATCATTGCTCATATATCAGCTGCGACATCTCATTGATATTTGGTGAGGAAAACAACGCCAGAAAAATCAAGCTCGGTATCATGGTGCTGGATTCTTGATCGGGGAAAAAAGTATGAAATTTGATATCGGAAATCCGTAATAATACCCACGTTTGTAAGATCTTATAATCCTTAACAAAAAAATGTATATTCTCACTACCTTGTCAGAAATGTGAATCTTACCTTTCACAACGAGTCATAAATTGTGAAAAGTTTTGTACACTTGTGTTCTGAAATTTTTGAAATTAAGATTTTCAAATTTTGTCCACTTTTTCGTGAGTGATAATGTTCAAAAAGTTGGTACAAGATACCTTATGCTTGAAGTTAACGTGTGTTGTCTATGTTTGTTCGGGATCGACTCAAACTGTTATCTCATTTGCAGTGAGTTCAATTTACTCCACAAAACAAAGGTTGTTCAGATCTTGTCATGCAAATCGTTCTGTGGATATATACAATGTATCTCTAATGCTTCTGCTTATCACGAATGTACTTAGACGTGCCTGAAAATCCCCTCCCTGGTTCACATAATGGTTTGGCCCCTTACCGCTGTGATCTTTTGATCTGTATTGGGTCTGATGACTTGTTAGAGGATCAAGTGAGATTAAATTTAGCACTGATATTAGAATCTGATTAATCCGGGAGTTCAGTTGTTAGCCAGTTAGTCAATGTCTTATTAAGTTTATTAGTGGGCTGATTTGATTTGTAATTTGCCATTTGATATCGTGGTGTTGAAAATTGAGTTTTTTTGAAAAAGCAGGAAGTCAGACCAGCAATAAAATGGTTAATTTTTTTTAGATTTTCCTGATTTAAAAAAAATTTCTGCTGTTTTTTCATTTTTTTATAATGAGAATGGGAAGAGGTTGTTGAAACATTGTTAAAGTTGTTGCAAAAGAACTTTGAAATGACAGGAAGGGAAATTGTGAATATCATCCAATGTGGTCAAACTGATCTTTCCAAGTTTGCTGTTGTAGGTAGACTTTCAAAAAAATTTGTGCGCAAGACATTTCAGGCATTCTTATCGAGCGTTTATCAATAAACTTATTGTTAATTTTATTCAGTTGAAATCATGATTATAGAAAATATCAGGATCACTGAAGTAGATTTTGGTTAATGTAACTGGAGTTTGATAAATTTAGCTGTGTTTCAAATTCATAGTTGGAAATTTTTAAAGCCTTTTTTGGGAAGTTTTTGTTGTTTCTAAAATGAGTCTATGCTGGTCACTTCTGTGTCTTTCTTGTGTCCGTCTTTATTTTGTTTTCTGTCCTGTTTTAGCTTAGAGCATATGTTAGTGTTTCCTAACATTTCTCTGAGCATTTCCTAACGTTTCTGTGCAACGCTGTACAGCATTATCATTCAGAGAGCATAGACAATCCTGCCAGATGGGTTTGCAACAATCACCTGTTTCTTACCTTGTGAATCACAGTGGAATTGTATCGCGACATGACACTGTTTCTCCACAGCAACATTCTGAACTCCATCCCATCCACATTTACGCTTGTAATGGCAGCAAATCAGACCAATTTATCTGTCATATTGGTAATGCTAGACACATCCATGACAAATCGTGAAGTTCCTGCCAAATGGTGCTCTCAATATAATTTTGTAGTTTCAAATTTAAAACCAGGGCTGGATCTTTGACAATATTTGACATTCTCAAGACATTCACGTTCTGCGATCTTTTTTCCGGGTGTCCTGAACATTTGCAATTTCAAATGGATCTAGGACGCCATTGTATATTGCTTTTGTAACCTACATTGATGCCGAGTGATGTCCAGATTATAAACAAATGTCAAAGGGATGTTTTACGAGGATTGTGCTGTATGTCTGTCATGTGGATCTGTGTAAAGTTGTGAGTCCCAAACAGAGGTTGAAATCATCTGTGCCGCTATCTACATAAAACAATGTCGGTATGGAGTAAATGTTTTCACATATATGTCAGTTTGAGCCAGGCCAGTCTGGTAATGTACAGTCTGTTTACATGTAGACCCACAATTCAGACTTTTAGGCAGGATGCAGTGTTACAGTTATGATCAAACTTAGAAAACTACTGGTCACAGATCTAGCCCTGGTTTTAAATTTAAAATTACAGAAATGAGGGCCAGATCTTGCTTTGAAAAAAATACTACTTAGCCCATAAACAATGGCTTCATCAAAGGACATATTGACAGCCTACAGATAGATGTAAAATTTTATTATAACCAGTTGGTAAACTGATCCAGAAATGGGAACTTGTTATTTTTGTCTTTATTATTGCAATATTTTATCACTATGCCAGTTGCTAGGCGCAGGAAAACTGACCGTTTAGAAAACTGATTTTCTGAGCTGATTCAAGGCTTGCGCATGATAGAGTTGCAAGAACTTGTGATAGTGTAGCTGACTTTGGTAGCTTTTTAGCAGCCCAGGTAGACGCTGGCGATAGTTCAGATGATTTGTAAATATTTGAAGGTTTGATTGAGAAGATCCGGTGTCGACTTTTATCCACAGCTGGTCAACAGCTCATCACAATTTATTCTGTTGGAATCGCAATAGTTTTAACAAGTGTTGATGTATTGATGTGAGTATAAACACAGGCATGTGGAAATAGACAGACTTTTTATGCTCATGAACCAGCTGATGACTGTACAACAAAAAACCTGATTCTTTAAGTCACCTGTCTCATGGCAGAAGTGACGTCAACTGCATTCAACAACCACCATGAAGCAAACCTTGGGGCAGTATGCACCTCGAAAGTGAAACACTTAAATTTTTGCTCAAACTTGCCAAAATGAAACTTTCAACCATTCTCTTACCAAATTCAACAATAAAAATCAGGGGTCACGGTGCAAAGTTTGGAACTAGAAAAAAGAAATTACTCAACATTTTGTGATATTTGAAATTCAAAATGGCCGCCATCCCTGTGTTTATAACTCTATGGGGTTAAAATGAAGTTTTGGAGTTTCAAAAAACTAAGACAGTGAAAGTTTTTATTTGTCCAAGAGCTTTAAAATGAGCCTCCACAAGTGGTAGATCAGAAAAGAATTGTAGAAATTTGAGAGTTGGAATATCTGTCCCCAAGGCGCACTCTACCTTAAGCAGTTTGTTCAGATTGGAGAAGTACTAAGATGGACGTATGTTGCCACAGTCCATGTGCTGCTCTTGGATTAAAGCTATTTGTTTCTGTTTGATTGGTAAATGAGATGGTTTAATAGACCTGGTAGACATGTCGTTTGGTGGTCGGGTCACACAATTTGGATGTCTCCATCAATTGATATACAATCGGCTGCATCAAAGGGGTAACAGATGCCGTGGTCCTCTGCGGCTCAATTGACATTTAACACAGCGGTCATGATTCAAGGTTTCATGGTGGAAAATTGGCAGCCTTCAAAGGATGGCAGGCCAGTCCATTGAAAGGCCCATGCAAGGGAATGCTTTGTTATAGTCAGCGTTTGTGGAATTAGGGGGTCGTCCGAAAGATTAACATTAATTAAGGTGTCGTCTTCTATTCTTCTAGAAAATCTTTCCTTGAAGTGGAATCGTGCATTTCTTCCGTTTGGCATAAATAGCTATCTATTTTACAAACAAATAGATACCATAAAAGCTTGGTTGCTGTGTTCACAAGCATGTGGCCACGGGACGTCTGATGTTGTACGTATATATCTGGTGCCTAGCATCCTGTATAGGGATATGTATACTGTTGTTCATTGAATCTCGGGATATTATCATTCCAGTATCTTTTCTGTGATATTGATAAATTACTGTCGTTGGTAACACGTCTAGGATATATATGTGCCTTTGTGGTTAAATCAAAGACATACTTGTACAACGACATGCTACCTATGTTAGACGACAACCCACATACATGCAGTCTCTCCACAGTGGATGGATACCACCAGTATAAAGTGGGTCTGCCCCCGCTTGATCATAGAAGAAATGAAGATGAGACTAAATCTTGGCAATAGCTAGATAATCTGTCCATTCCAAACTGCAATCTCAGACCTTAATTTTAACCTGTCCACCCCTGACTGTGTGTATACAGGTCCACACTCACCATTGATAACAATAGGGGTGGGCCAAACCATGGTGATGAAAGGGCTTATATACAAACCTCATTGACAAACACATGTATCATAATTTAAAATAATGTCTCAAGTGAGTGTTGCGTTCTGTAAATAGCCAATCACAGCATTTCTTACAGGAATGTGGTCAAATGACTCCTCCACATGCCGCGTGATTGGGTCACTTATGTGGGAGCTGCACAGGTTGCTTCAGAAATCACTTAGAAAAGTGTATAGATAAACGATAATAATAGTTTCATGAATTTGGAATGGGAAAGGCCCAGAAGGGACCAATAATGTTTATGTTAAATAATACAATGATTATGTGGTAAAAATGACTTTTTTTGTTGGACGGGGAAGGGACAAACATTGTTTACAATAATGATAAAATATATGAAAATGATATTCAATAATGCTTTTGGTTGATTTAAACATCTTGAAATGGAACAGATATTGCAGCATCAGTGAATCCGTTTTGCAAAATCGTCTGTAACGTTGAAATTTACGAGGATTGATTTGCACGGATGTAGAGAGAAATGATTGCAGTGGAACTATGTTGTCTTTTATGTTTCAATTCCTGGCCGCGTATGGATTGCAATCTGGTAGACCCTATCTTACATATAGGTTTTTTTATGAATACAAAAACAAACATTGAAGTTGATTCAGTGTGTACTTTCATAGCAGTAAATACCAGCGTACCTGTTTTTGGACTGTGCCTTCTGCATTTCACATTTTTGCCGTTTTCCATCGTGTGTATCCCATGAGATTTTGGCAGATGCAATAATGAAGTGTGCATTGATGTCGACAGATTTCCGATCAATTTCCCTCGCATTCGACTGTCACTGCTCGGTAATTACGGCTTGACCTCAAACTCCGCTGGATCGGATACTTGTAACTGAAACTGCGTCTCTCTGTAAATGTTGACGGATTATGAAAGTATGGATCCAAAACATTGCTATTTTCATAGTCGTAGATAAATACAGAGTAACAAAGGGAAAGATGATTTCAAATTTATCAAATTCGTAGTTTTCTTTCACATTATTTATTGAAGAACACTTACTGTACAGTATAAAAATTCATGACAGGAATGTATGCATCAGCATGATTGAGGTCGTAGGTCAGAGAGCTGAAGGTAGCAAGGTCCCAAAACTTTGGCTTTATTGGAATACTTTTCTGTACAGGGAAAGTGTAAAAGCTTTACCAAATGGATGGAGATAGTGATAGAGTTGTATCCATCTTCACAAATTAGAAATATTTTAGGCAAAGTAGGAGTTCACTGAGAGTGGAGGATAGCTCATTAAAAAAAAAAAATAAAAAAAAATAAATTTAAAAAAAGAAATACGTAGTGCTCTGCTATTGAACATGATGATCACTGTGTTTTAAGATTTTGAGAATATGAAAAAAAAATTGTTCGTAGCTGTTCAGTTCTTGTGATATGGCCTTCATCAGCCTGTTTCAGGCCCTAGCCGTGTAGTTGTTTGGTTGTTTTACATTTATTTCCTCCATTGGTTCATCAGTAGGTCATGTATTGTTGCATCTTGGTCAGAGACTAGTGTCTTGTTTTTGGAGATGAACATAAACGAACATTCAAATACAAGAACAGAGAAATAAATTGAAAAATGCAACGAAGTGAAAGATAGAAGAATGCTATTTAGGATTTGACAAGTAGCATTTAGGTAAAAGTTTACCAGATTGCCACAACCAATCATGTGTTTGCTACATTTTGAAATTTGCAACACAGATCTACCCACTCAGAAGCTGTATCAACTTTCATCCATCTCCCCCAGAGAGATTCCATCATTGAAATGAATGCCATTTGGTACTTTTAATTAAATAGCATTTGCTGTTATCCTCCTGCCTTTCCGAGCCTCCGGAGGAGGAGGGAAAGTCCCCGGAGTGGGAGGACATGCATGAGGCATGATGTTGCTGGTTGAACCAGGGGGGGGTTAAGAATTGAATTAATCCTGAAAACTTAGTCTGCTGTTCTAAATAGCCGACAAAGTCTCGGCAGAAGAGTGTAATAGCTCAGTGGCAGAGATCAAAGACTTTGTAATGGGTGTGCATATATGAAAACAATATCAGGCACCAGTGAGTCAGAAACATCAATTTCTTAGACTGTTCCCGTGGATTCTGAGTTCTGATATTTTTGCTGGGGGGCTTTGAGAACTGTGCCAAGAGAGTGGAAACTAGCTTGTGTAGGAAGGTAAACGGGGAGAGAACTCCAGGCCGGAGGCAGGAGAGGGGACAGCCATCAATGTGTTAAAAGTTTATAGAGGTTGACTGAACAATCTACATGAGGGATGAGCAACTTTATTGAATTATCCTGAAGGAAAGAATCTCCGTTGAAAAAAACCGTCTCTGCAGACCCTTGCGTTGGACTGGAAAAGGGTTCCAGCGTCTGACATGAATTGGTCAGATGTGGTGATGGTAGTATTCAAGGCTAGTGGTGTTCCCAGCAAAGAACAGTCCTGAGTCAATATAGTGACACTTGTTTGAGAATCAACACAGAAGCTGACTTTTGCAGACTGCTACTTTCTACTTACATTATTGATTGACTTTGCAATTTATCAAAGGTGGGTATCGGGTCCTTGTCTCTCTTACAGTTTCTTTGTGATGGCATTGAATATATCTTGAAGTAAGAAATTGCCATAAAACTGTTTAGTCAGAGTGATCTTTCTGATTCACACCGCCTGTGCGACAGAAGTTTTGTTCAGAACAAAAGTGAATCCAGATTTACAGGAAAAAATGAAACTTTAATGTCTGTTTTGCTCATATATTTGAAAAGTACAAGATTTTAATTTTAAAAAAAATTATGGGATATCATGACTGAATTTTTCTCAGAAGCAAACTAGAATATGTCATCCATCCTTTGTTGCGTTCTTTTATTGTTCTTGACTCATCAGTTTTATAATAGGATAATGTGATTTGAATTAAAAACAGAGGCAGTGGGACAGGAAGTGTCAGGTATTGTCGTCTGACAATTTATATTCTCTGCAGATCCTTGCCATTGTCATTCAGAGTGGTTCAGCTATGTCTCGGGAGATAAGATAAGCGTCAGTGATTCCATGCAAAGTATCTTGAAGTTTATGTCAGTTAATGTTACTCATGGTGCAACTGTATTACCTATCTAAGTGTTTTACAGGTTTTATGCCGTTAGAAGGAGAGTTCTGACATCTTTTGTCACGTATTCTGAAATCAATGTTTGATATCTCATCATATACTACTATAAATCTTTGCAAGTGAGACATCCATGGGTTTTTCTTGGAAAATGAAACCCCTTCGGCGTGTTTTCTTGAACACTGTGACCAATTCGTAAATAACTGAACTTTCAGTAATGTGTCTCTCCCTTATTTGTGCTGGCACGGAATATTGCCGCCTGTAATTGCGGCAAATACAGTCCAGTAATTTGAAAATCAACTTTTTTCATAAAGTCACTCACTTTATCGCAAAAAGGCTCAGTCTGAAAAATTTTAACTCATGGTCGCAAATTTTCTGATACATTTGTTCATCTTTCTCAAATTTATCCGGGAATAAGTGACATTCAAGATTCAGTGCTCTGCACTTTCATGGATCTCAGCACTGTAAAGATTGTCGATCCGATGTGATAGAAAAATTATGATATTTGAGTCTTGCAAAGGGATGAATTACAACCGAAGTCTTGTTATCCGCTGATGTTTCCTGGTCATTAGAATTTACCAGAATAACATCATTTCGGAACAATGTGTATCCGTGCCTTTCCTTTACATTCAGGGATCACGTTATGGATAAAATACAAATGCAATAGCTCAATTCAAGTGTGAATGTACAGCACTGTTCAGATATTTTTTCCCATTTATGTACACGTCTGATATGATTCTGTTATATGAACAGGATTTTGAACCCCGTTTCTTTATGTATTCGTTCTCTGCTCGTTTTCTCGGTGATGATTTTTCATCGGATTTTAAGTTCTTTTAGCTTTTTGAGTGAACACAAGATCACAGAACTTCAGAACATGAAAATTAGGAAGTGTAGTAACCATTGAAAGCTTTAAGGAAGGTGCTGTACGTTAGCTTTAGGGGAAAGTTTATGCTATGAATTGTTCGAAAATATATATCTCACCATAAATAGAAACTGTTTTGATTTGTGATGAATTCTTACTGTCTAGACTCTCACACAAGTATGTTTCTTTGTTTTGAGGTAATGTGGCCGTTTTCATATGATATCCGTTTCATCTCAGAAAAGCAATTTATGAGAGTCTGAATTTTCAAACAAGACACGCGACACATGATATTGCAGTTTGCATTTTCAGAAGTATGTTAAGAATGATTTCTTATAATATTTCTTCATCGAAAATGTCACTTTGAAAAGAAACATTTAGTGGTCAATAGATTAGCAATCTGTTGGTCATTGACCTGTTGTATATATATAGCGTAGGTTACACTTTCAACATTTGCAGTTTATAAGCTGTAGCAAAGTCATGAGAGTCCCATCAATTTTAGGGGAGGGAGGGAGGGAGGGAGGGAGGGAGAGAGTGAGAGAGAGGTCTTTGTAAAATTTCTTGAGAAATTTAACGGAAAGATGTGTGGAGGTTATGCATTCTGGTTTCTATAATTTTTTGCAGATGTTATTCTTAAACTTTAGTTCTGAAAACTCTGTGTTAGATTGCGGATTGTTGGGAAAGGTCTAACATCAAACCCACTGTTACAACCGATAACGTAGTAACTAACCGATAACGTAGCAAACCCGATAACGTAGTAAAAAATTACCGATAACGTAGTAAATCAACCGATAACGTAGTAACGAACCGATAACGTAGTAAATTTTTCTAACCGATAACGTAGTAAAAATTTACCGATAACGTAGTAATTTTTCTTAACCGATAACGTATCAACAAATTTACCGATAACGTATCAATGAACCAATAACGGATTAAATCAACTGATAACGTAGAAAAGTCAACAATACCGCATCAAAACAACCAATAACATATCAATTAACTGATAATATCTGATTAAGCAATTCATTAGGAGCGATAGATTGATTGATTTATAGATAAATAAGTATTAGATAGATAGATAGATAGATAGATAGATAGATAGATAGATAGATAGATAGATAGATAGATAGAGGAATACGTCGAGCAATATATCGATAAATAGATCGATCACTCGATCGATAGATCGATGGATCTATCTATTGATGTTTAATAGATGGTCGATCAATCGATCGATAGATAAATTAATCGGCAGATCGATCGATAGATCAAAGGATTCATCAATTCGATAGCAAGATAGATGAATTAATCGATAGATCGGTCGATCGGTTCGATAAATTGGTCAATAGATAGATATATCGATTTGTTATCACATTGTCTCGTACGCAATTTTCTTTACTTCTAAAAATTTTTTTACGTTTAGCATTAATGGTCACAAATTTCTGCAGCAAATTGCGTTTCGACTGTTTTCATGGTAGTACGAACGACTAAGGTGATCTAAATGTTGTTAAACTACTGGAATAGGTTCGGGAAGTTGTTTCTAGTCTTTAGTCTTTACAGTTTAGTTCTAGTTGGGTAAAATTCAAAAAGATAGTATAAGTACCGCAATCACCGACAGCCAACATCGCAAATTTCGCATACATATTGTATACGTCTACGATACAAGTAACTGCATATTAGTGATTGACTAAAGAACATTAATGAGTCATTCGTACAATCGACGATTCTTCGTGTTATTGAACATCTCCATCGGATGTATTTGAAAATGGTAACCATATCAGTGATTAATATGCAGGAATCTGCAATATAAATGTATAAGTTAACTCTGGTAAGGCCAAGAAAAATAAAAAGCTCGTTTCTCATCATCTTACTCATATTGCAAAAATGATGCGGTGACGCGGGTTTCTTTTCTCCTCAATTTTTTTATTCTTCAACCAACAAGAACGCGCAAAAAACATGAAAACGACACAGGAATGCACGCAGAAATATACGCACAGCTATGTTGCTTTAGTATTTTTGTATAGCAACAGTTCAATCTGTTGACTTTTAGTGCAGCAGTGCACAGTTTTGTCAATTTAATATAAAAGTGACGCATGTGTACAGTTCTGAATGGAATGTTATAGTGTCAGTTATTTTGTTTACAGTTCTGTTTTATACAGCACTGTGTTATGCATCGCGTATTATTGCGGGGTTTTAAAATTTTATTTCCTCATGAGCAGAAAAAAGGTTGACGTGGGGGTCTGAATTGACGCGCGCGAGGGTGAGAAACAAACTTTTTATTTTAATTGGTCTATGCGTTTTTTCTATCAGCTCTATAATATAATACTCAATAATTTTGCAATGTCTTCGTAATCCTAATTCAAATAAGATATGACTTGACGTGAATCACGACAGAAAGGATAAAAAGGAATTAAAAAGCAACATGTTGTCTACAAAATCTGTTGACTTGGCTTGCTTACATGAGTAACTTGAAAAATTAATCAATACTGATTATAAGGAATTCCATTGAACAATGAATATAGATTAACCTGTAATTCAGTCCCAGAATGAGAGTGACATTGTAAGCTAATTGTCATTTTGATATACTGACGTTGTAAATAACGAAATTTCATAATCGGTCATGTTGAAAACTTTTTTCCAAATCCTACCAACTTAGAAAGTGTGTCGATAAAGACACTCACATGTGTGTTGTATCTTGAATTCATCCTGCAGGAATATTTATTAATTAGTTCGCGTTTCCCCAATTGATGAAATTCGATTCGTCATGTCTGAGTTATATCACGATTGTAACGCTGAAGGTGTAACTGATTGACTATATATAAAAACGAAAGATACAACACTCATTAATATTCAATTATTTTCCATTTATTAATACATTATCAGTCGATTGATAATTTATTTGTTTACTTGGTGCATTTTCAGTTGATTGGAATCTTTACTCTTTGATTTGGCTAGGTTATTGGTTGGTTTGATGCATAATTGGTTGATTTAATACGTCATCAGTTGCTTTGATAAGTTATTGTTCTCTTGGGTACATTATTGGTTGATTTGATAAACTATCAATCAATCGATCTATCTATCCATCGAGATATATATATATATATATATATATATATATATATATATATATATATATATATATATATATATATATATATATATACACCAATTGTTCTATTGGTCAAGCAATCGATCAATTCATTCAATCATTCAGTCGATAGAAAGATCGATCGATTGATATATCAGTACATCGATATATCAATCAGTCGATCTATCGATTTATCAATGGATTGATCGATCGATCGAGGGTACATCTATCCCTACTAATATATTCCAATGATTCATTTCATCCAATACATTGTCAGTTGATTTGATACGTTATCGGTAAATTTGTTGATACGTTATCCGTTAGGAAAAATTACTACGTTATCGGTAAATTTTTACTACGTTATCGGTTAGAAAAAATTACTACGTTATCGGTCCGTTACTACGTTATCGGTTGATTTACTACGTTATCGGTAAATTTTTACTACGTTATCGGGTTTGCTACGTTATCGGTTAGTTACTACGTTATTGGTTGTAACACCCACTGTCACCCTTCTATCATTTGAGCTATAGGCCTTGCTATAGTGTTTTTATGCACTGCGTCACACCATTTGAAAGTACTTGATGGGAATTTCTTGATGTTACTGATGTCACAGAGGTATCTGTGAAACGTTTTTACAGTAAACTTTATTCATGCAAAAGTAGTGAAGTTAATCAAACTGATAACAGGGCCTTTTTATGTGTTTTTTGTTACTATTAATGAATTTCAGTCTCTGATAATCCCATGATGCATCAGGGTAATTTCATCAGTTGCTTGACTCTCATTGTTGTTTCATTTCCTGGGTTTTCCGGAGTTTTCTTCCACAGAGATAGGCTTTAAGCTTTCCACAGCTGGCACCACCAAATTTCCAATTTCTAGTGGGCAAGTTATTGCCCGGAGCAAAAAGTCATAGGCATTATAGTTTGCCCGTGCTATGGAGTAATCAAATTGATGCTGGTAAGATGTTACCTTTTTGACTTGATGTGCCGATCTCTCATGGGGCTCAAGTCAGTGTTCTTCTGAAGATGTAACCTCTAAAAAAATCTTATAAGATTAAGTTTCAGCTCACTGACAAGGGGTTTTAACCCGTTCACCCCCAGGGCTGTGGTTTAACCCCAGTGTGTTGATGGCAAAGGAAGGAGCCATTATTCTGTTGGGGGGGATTTGTTAAGAATAACAGAATTACTTTCAGGCGTAGTCTTCTTGTTGCCCAAACTTCATCATCAAAATTAGATGGCAAAGAACTTGACGATTTAAATGATACAGTTTCAAGGTTTTGACTGGATATAAAAACTTACAGTAGTTGGACAGCACAGAGACGCTTTGCCTGCAACTCCACTTTATACATCCACTATTTCATCCCTGAAACTTCACGTGATGCTTTTCTTTGAGGATAAGGAACACACATACCTGTGAGATTTAGAGGTTTTGACACATGCCTCCCAGATCGAACTGTCATGTACGGCTCTCTACAAATCATTGGTAAACGCTGTGGTATAAACCAAATGCAGATGAAGGTACATTATGCCTGTGGATTACTTGATGATGATGGCACCAACAAAGGATAAACTAATGAAAAAAATTATGTATTCTGATCAAGAGTAATAATCAGTCATTTAATCCGAGCTTCCCAATATTTGCTCTTTTCATGTGGGTGATAAAGATGATAAACCTCAGACTTGGCAACAACTTGCGTTTTCAGTAATCCATCAAGTCTGCTCGGTTGTCTGCGATGGTGAATAGTATTCCCTGAGTGTACAAATATTTCACAACCCAAATACGCTGAAGATGTCAAACATCAATGGCCAGGAGGCCGTCTGTTTTGAGAGTCGAACAACCTCAAGCATTGCTAAAAATAAGGGGACGTCTTACTGTGTTTCAAAACATGTGCTATAATTGGCAGATGAAATGAACTCCTCGGGATGGCTTGTCACTCAAATGAAGGAGTGTGTATGTACAGCATACTTGAATTTCAACAGGGACGTCAGACAACTGTTAAAACACAACTGTACTGCTGGGCTGGGGAAGGCAACAGTAGAATTGTCCAGTACTTATTTGAGGTTGTACAAAAATGAACTATGATAGTCAAGCATTTGATATACTGGTATCCATAATGATTGTTCACTTTAAATTTCACAGACTCTGAACACCCAACAAGGATCAAACGAAGAAAGAGCCTGACTTAAAATTAAACAAAATAATCACACCTGTCTAGATCGTTGAAACCATGACTGCTGCAAGTGTTTTGCTTTCACACATCATCACTTAGATTCATCTTTTGATGTTTTTTTTCAAGTTTTTGTCTCTTCTGTGGGTAAAATATGCTTTCTTGCACTTCTTCCAAATCCAATACATCTAGTAATTGAGTTGTCAAGGTAACCTGCATGTGTGTAATGTACGACGTTATTGTTTACAGCTGAATTTCAGTTCTGACTAGCTTTGTCACAGATAACGTTGCATATTGTACAAGTGCACTCTGTTGGCAAGGCTGCTACTGTTCATCTCACATGGTACTGTATTTCGGAATCCTGATCGGAAAAAAATTTAAGAACATTTATTCGTTTCTTAGAATAAAAATACTGCATATGTTATCAAATGCTGCAGCAATCGACCCTTTGATAAAAATTTCTCATCGCAGGCAAGCAACAATTATAAAGAAATGTACCCTTTTGGTGAAAGATTACATATGGTGTATTGATTGTTGTATTGACAGAGATGTGTGTAACAGCGAAAAGGGAAACACAACCGATCACGGAGGTGATTCATCCAATGGTTAAATAAGTTATCTTATTAGTTCAAGGCAGTTTACTCAAAATATTGTCAGCAAATACCCAAATACAGAGCATTTTTGGAAGCTTTTGAAAACTGAAGGTAGACAGTTGTGATTGGTCGTGAAACTGTCTGTGTCATGAAATTCTTCAAAGTACATGGTGAGGATTTTTATAATCATTGGGATGTATGTTGTCAGGAAATATCGTCATTAAATGCAGTTCAGGAGAAAGATTTAGTGGATCTTGAATGTAGTTGACACAAGAGCTAAATTTTCAGGGTAAGAAGATATTAGAGCAGTGTTGTATGGTTCATGGGATTGTGTCAGTAACGTTTAACTTACTGATATTATAGAAGTAAGAAATAGTAACTTGTTTCATTTCTGTAGGCAGTCTTGCTTTGAAGAAATTTATGAAAAGCTATAAATATCAATCTACTGACAAATATATTGTGTGTGAGTTTGGCTGATTAACCACTGTTTCTACTTGTTCAAACGGTTAACAGACATCGTAGTAAAACTTTTTTATTGTGTCATGAAAATTCTGGCAAACTGACATGGGTGTTTTATCACAGGTCATAAAATTGGGTGTGATACTTGCATGCACAGATATTGTCTCTCTTCTCTGTGAACTTGGTTATGAACAATGCCATTCTTGTTGTCCTTGGTGAACTTGACACGTGTGTGAACATTTGCATAGTCATCATCATTATCACTATCATTATTATCATATTCATCTTCATCATCTTCATCATCATCTTCATCTTCATCATCATTACATGTATCATCATCATCGTTATCACCACTACTATCACTATCACTGTAGTGAGCACCATTGTCACCTTAATCAATGTCAGTGTCGATATTCTGATTTCAACAACCATCAATATAATCATTTTGATATCAACATTGAAAGTACTGACCGAGTCAATAATACTGCTTGTCACTTGTGAAGTATGAAAAACTTGATCCCAACTTATCAAGGGGTACTTTGCGAAATTTTCTGTTAGAGTAATGACACCAGACTTTTGCTTTGAGCTTGATTTAAAAAGGAAAGTTTGTCCGATAAAAAACTTAAAAATGCTTCTTCAAATGCCTATTGTCAATTCAACAGCTGTTTTTTGACCCATTTTGCAAGCCTGACAGAGACAAGACTAAATTTTTGTCTGACGAGGCTACAGCTGGTAATGGATTTCTAGAAGCAGGGTTGTCTCCTCTCATTATGGAGAGCATTTGTGTAGGCCGTAACTGCTCTACTTTTAATAGGAAACAGGAAATCATATTCAGCCGGGATCGATTTCGATTGTTGTAAATTCATCTGAGCCATTTGTCGGTGCTGCCGTTGCCGTTGAGGTGGCTGTTTGCTTTTACCTGTCCAATATCACAAGCTCTGCAGCATACGGCAGAGCGCCCTCTAGAGTTAATGGTACTGTTTTACGCAGAACACAAAGAAGACAGCCATGTTTTATTGATTTGGCAGACACTCAACTGTCACGTTGTATCAGTTGAGCAGAATACTATGCTACAATAAATATTGCAAGCAACTCTTCATTTTTACACAGGAAATTATGGAAGGATATCTGCATATAAGCTTTTCAGAACGGTATTTTGTTTTTTGATAACTTTTTCTGTCATTATCGCGACTGGTTACTAAATATAAGGCTTGAATGTCATTTGTTGCTCATCAAATTTGATAAGAACAACAGATGGGTCGTTTCTAATGGTGATTCTGAAAAAAGCAGTGTTTAAAAAGTAATGCCCGAGGCTGATAGATTTCATGGGCTGTAAGATTTCCACCAAGATGTGTTGAGGCTGTACAAACTGAGTGGGTTGTACCAGTTTTTCACTTCCGAACCCCTTCAGTGCTCTCATCAAATATACAGCCCCGTAACTTCAATAACTGTGCACAGACACATCAAAACAATTTGACAGGTGAAGACGTGTGGACATTTTTGAAATCAATGTTACAAATTATCTCGGTGGCACAATGAAGTAAATATACACACACACACACCGGTATACACACACACACACACACACACACACACACACACACTCTGTAGAAACACTAAACATGAAAGAATGAATTTTTTCAAATGACATATCTTGACATCGCTGCAGATTTTTCATATTAGTGTGTTTGGTAATAGTGTCTGTTGTGACACTTTAATAAAAACATTCAAAAATGTAATTTTTGCTTCAAGATTGTTTAAGAAAAGTGTTTAGCTTTGGGCTTTAAGTTGAATAAAATAATAGTATTAAATTGAGATTATTATTTTTTTTGCTCTGTAAAAGACCAAAACTTGCTTTGATAGTTGCTTTCAATCATTGCATTGTGTTTTTTCCTTCTCAGTTGCAAAGGAACTGACATTAATATTTCAGTCATTACAGACTGTACTAGCATCGCCGCGTTCTCATCAGCAGATCCAGTAATCTATAATGCAAGTTATTTGGTTGCTAAGCAACTTACTGTTCGTTGGTTTGTGGTGACGCCATGAAGGTACTGTTATCACGTTTAGTGAACGACTACTTATAAAGGATTATGAAATGTATACACGCGAAAAACCCACAAATTTAATGGCCAGGGAAATGTTTTGTGCAAAAATGTCAAATTAATTCCTCATTATGTATACGGGTTGGTCTCTGACCAACATCGAGCAAAATCAAACATACCATCCTCAGCTTTTCTCTCCCATTTTAGCTGAGCATTTATCAGTTGCCTTCTGCAGGCCATTTCATTCTTCTTTTCCCAGACAATCTACAAATGTAGTGATTATATCAATTCTTGAGGTAAACATGCAGACTTTCAGTGGATGTTTGGAGAGCCTTGTAAGTGGAGAAATATGAGAATTCCTCATGAGCTTGCCTCACAGATGCCCTACCATTTTCATCTGTCCTTTCTGTATGTATATTTTACTTGGGAACTCCGCAATCTGCGTGACCTGTATTTTAGAATGTCGATAAAGGACGCTCAAGAAACTATAATTATGAACCAGAACAAGAACAAGAACATGAATGGTTGTCTTTGCGTGTGGACACATTTTGGAAAGGAGACAACAGAATTTCACAATGAATTCTTTGCATGGAAAGCAGGCAATAATGGACAAATTGCATGGTAAATCTACAATATTCAGAAATTATATCTGAGGAAAATAATCTTAATCTATTTTTTCATGAACGATTTTTGTTGACTTCAAGCTAAGGTTAAGGAGGTCAAGGGTCATCAAATAGGGTCAAGGGTAATGAACATGAAGGATATAAATGTAATATTTTCTTTCGCCACATATTCTGAAAATGTAATTATGACGAAAATCATGACAATAGGAGGTATTTGTGAAAGAAAAATAAAATAGCCATGTTGGTCTGATTTAACGAGGGGGATTATGGTTTTACAGGTATTTTTATTTGTCTTTAAAATATAGGCTGGCCTGCAATAAAAAATATGTGTAAAAACGGAACTTGGAGAAATCAAAAAAAAAATTGATGTCAAAAATTTGCTATAGTCTGCTCCCTGAAATTTGTAAATTTCTGTGGAAGAATGTGTGCATGTGACGGAATAGTAATTAGCAACTGGAATACAGGGTGTTGTCATGGCGAAGTTGATTTAACCTAATCTGTCTGCGGATCCTAAGCTTAATTTATTGTGCGCGGGTTGGATTTGCTTTCCAGCCACAGTCGTAAATCATGGCAGAATGTTCAGAGGGAAACTAGGGGGTCAGCTGCCCAGGGGGAGGATAATGCCCAGCGAGTTAAGCAGGTCAGTGTGACAATATGTCAGTTTGTGTCATCTCACTACTGGTTTCAGAAAGTGATAACCAACTTTCCTATGTCATGCTGATGGCTCCATGACTTTGCTGGATCTGAGCAGATGGCTGTTGTGTCTTCAACTTTCCCAATGATCGATTTTCCGGCAAATACTGTTGATTGAAGCTCTGGAAGGCAACATTTAATATTACATGGCTACAAAACTGAAATGCGGAATGGAGAGATTTGTATGGATGGACATACAGGAGAGTACATAGTGTTTCAATGTGGGGAGAGATTTAGAGACTGGTGTAGCTGAGCACACGGTGTGTTACTGTTAGTATCAGCTAGAAATGTGAAGTGTTGATGGGGCTCGGAAAGGGTACAGACATGACCGACAAGATGGGTGACTCTGGCGTTCCGGTGTGCAGTTGTGAATGCTTGGTGCAAGAAGATGGAGTCTCAGAGATGAAAGAAGTGTTACGCTTCAGTGTGGCATGGAGGTGTTTCATTAAACGCAATGTGAGTTAACGCTGTTTGTTTGAACCCACCTCACCCCCGTGCTCAATGGTTTCAACCCCATTACTTTCAGCTGTCGGATATGAACCATTAACAGAGCGAGAGGGGTACAAGGTTTCACCCTCTGATGAAAATTGAAAGAAATCTTCTCTTTAGCTGATAAACTGATGTGCTCTTTTATGGAGATTTCTCTGCCATGTGTTAACAGAGTAAGTGAATCCATATCCATGGCAACCATGAGATGCAGGGAGATGGGTAATACAGTGTAATTAAAAAAAATACGACCAATTTGTGTTCAATTCACAGCAACTATTTCAACTGCTAGTGCAGCAATATGGTACATTGTGGTGGCTTCACAGTGTGGCCTGTCTTAATTGAGGCTGTCTGCTCTACTTGTGTCAATTCCAGAGCATACGACTGGTTTTAATGGCTTTATTAATCATTAACACTATAAAGATGATGGTAACTATTTGGGTGGGAATATTTCTAAGGGAAGTTTATTTCTCAAATTATGGACAGATGCTGCACTTTTTATGATTGACATATAATGATTGAGGTCATTTAACTGATCATTGTTTTGCTCAACATCATAAAGGAATATATATATATATATATATATATATATATATATATATATATATATATATATATATATATATATATATATATATATACACATATACATATATATATATTTTATAGACATACAGACACAGACACACACACATGTACATACATTTCACCATGTATTTTCAATGACTTTATAGAACTAAAAATTGTGCAAGTCCTCTGGAGAGCTTAAAAACAAAAAGACACTGAAAATGTCATCCAGGTGTTGAAAGTGGACAGTAACTAATTAATTAATGCAGGACACTGGACTAACTGTCGTGTTACTGGTATCATTGTTTCGAGAAAATTTACATTGAATAATTAATGTTGGTCAGAAATATTGTGGTGTTAGTTTTCAGTCTGTACTCGCAGACAACCATATGACGTATGGATTACTGTGTGTTTAAGCTGGGATGAAGTTTATGTGACAACATTATCAAATTAACAGGGAACTAAATTTTCACCAGTTTTTGATGAGCTTGTCAGAAGGTATCAAAAATTGATAATCTCTGTTGAAGGGTAGATATTCCATTGTCAAAATCACAAGCCATCCGTGTGAATGTTCATATGACCCTATTGAAATTAGAACTGACTGTGTTAAGTTTCTAAAACTGCAGTAAACTGGTTCAAAACCCTCAAAATTACGCTATATTTGGGGGTAAAACCGTGTTTTCACTCTCAGGGTAATGACATTTTATTCTGCTTGCAGCAGAGTCTGTGAAATCTTTTCTGTGCTTTGCAGCGAAGTGTCAACAAGCATCTATCAGTGTCCATCCCATTCTACATTTGAAATTCTTGCTGAAAAGATTTACCAAATAATTCATTCTGTTTGTGGGCATCTCACATTTGTAGTTTTACATAGTGTGATGGGGAAGCTCCCATGATGCATTTGGGTGATTGACAGATATCCCCAGCATCAATGCTCATCGTTTTTTTTCCCATGTTAAGTCTCTTCACAGACTAGTGCTTAACTGAATAATACTTCCTTTAGGCACTTTAAGAATAAAGCTTTACAGAGATTGTAATCATGCTTAAATATGTTCCAAAAAACCCCAAAAACCAAAGAATATTTTTGTTGAAAATTTGCGACTAAATTTTATGACAACGTTTTAAAATGTTAAGCGAAATGTGACGATAGTGTAAGGCAACTGTCAGTGTGCTGTGTTTTGTGAAATACATTATATTGGGACAAAATGCATGCATTTATAGCGTGTCATTGAGGCGTATGTAATGTGTCCATAGGTTGGATTTTTGGGATTGAAATAGGAAAATGACAATTATCAGTAGAAATGCTATCGTTACTGGATAGGAGATGGCATACTGTTCAAAATGAGACATTTAATATTATTATTGTATTCTGTATAGAAATCTTCACAAGATACGTCTATAATAATAGATTCTGGCATACATGATAACAGTAGCATGACATCTTATCTCGTTGGAGACCCTGTGAATGAGACCAGCCTCTGTATCTCAAACAACGTTTTCATGACAGGTTTGTATGTGGTTTTGCTTGGAGTAAAAGATAGAGTTATGAACTTCTTATCTGAGTTGAACCGTCTGAAAAGAAGTGAACAAAAGATGAAGATCCCTGCCGGGAGGAAAGTACCTCCGAAAGGAATCAGACGCAAATCGTTTTCAAATTATCATGACTGCCTTGTTGTGGTTCAGAGCTCTGTATTTAGTTAGCTTCTGATTGTGGTTCAGATTGCGTTGATGTCATTGCTTGGGGCAGTGGTTGTCCTCTCCTACTCCCTCCCTCCTCGATGCTCGTCTTATCAACATTTTCTTGAAGTCTACGAACTCCATTGTTGCCCTCATTACAAATATTGAACAAAGTCTGCCAGACAAGATCTGCTTCAAGTTTTCAGTCACAGAGACTGTAATTCACCCATTACAGACAGATCATAATTCTTCCAAGAAGACAACGAAATCACTGTTATTTAGGAACATTCTCAACTTGTGTTAGGAAAACCGGATTACCTTCCATTGACTTAACATAAGTATAGGATCTTTTATACACTAGAAATTATCACATTTCTGCTACATGCTTCAGTCATGGAAATAAAATTTTCAAGTATTGTCACTTTTTTGAATTTTGCAAGTATTAACCCTTTAAGTGCGAAAGTCAATTTTTGTCACTTTCTAAAATATATCCCAGTCAATTTTTTTTCTTCAGATTTTTGCCAAATTTGGATGAAAACCTGTAGCAAATGAAATTTTATGTCCATTTGGTCCAAAACTATGAAAAAATTACAGAAAAAATTCTTGAAAACTGGTAAACTCCTGTTGCCGTAAAATTTTGGTTGGAAAAATTAAAACACTGAAAGGGTTAATCGTGGTTGATACTGTATCAAATCTGTAGTACACAATGCCTGTGTATTCACAATGGTGAATTGTTTTAATGTTCTTGTATGAATGCCCCGTAGTATTGCAATTCAAAGGAAGTAATGTCAGTCTAGAAATGACAAAAAAAAGAGTATTTTGTTCGATAATATAGCAGTCTCAGTAACAGACATTTAGTTGAAGCACTAAACCTTTTGTACTGAATTTCTCTATAAACTTTAATCTGTGTATCTGTTTGGTCGATCAATTAACCTGAACTGAAAAGCACGATATCTGACTGATGGCGTTGGATCTGTGGTTTGTGTAAACATTTACTCAGTGTTTTCCTTAAGGTGAAACTGCTTTTAGCGGTGGCAACAGTTGCCATAGACTTTGCTTTTGGGCTGTTCCATTAAGTGTTTAACCCCTCCAGTCAAACTTTATGTCCATAGCTATTGTCAAGCTGTGGGCTCACGTGACAGAATGGTGTGTATCACACTATGACAGAACAGATAATACATAGAGAATCAGACAGTACTATTTCTTCCACAAAGCATTTTTTTTTTGCTCGTGTTAATATTAGTACTGTTACCAAATGCAAATTTTGGTTGACATGCAAAATTTATATTTAGGGGTTATTGAAGGTTTGGAGTGATGCGGTATCTTCATTGCCTAAATACATCAGCAGGTGTCCATATGGTGTACCTATGTCAGATATAAACCTAGAACAACAGAGAACTTCATCATTTCAGTTTCAGAAAAAATATTTAAGTGGACGGTATTACAAAAAATTCATTGAGGTACCATGGTATACGCCATAAGGTGCTTCGTTGATAAGAAGTGTTGCAAAGTGTTGTGATGTATGAAGCGTCATTCAGGATTTTATCCATCGTTAGCATCTTGTTTGTAAAGTGTCCAACCTAAAACCCGGGGAGATGGATTTTCATTTTTTTTTGTCACAAGTAGATCAAGCTGTTCAACATTTGCAATGGTGATTCCAATATGAGCCTAAACAATCTGCCGCTATGCTGCCGCTGTTGTCGGGACAGCTTTTTAATTATTTGTGGATTATCCAAAGAGCGTGTTACTAAAGGATCATCGCTTAGTTTCCGTCTTCCTGCCTGGTATGAAAGTCTTTTCTCAACTTAGCTCGAAGAGAACATTATTTGTTAAATCAGAAATTATTAAATTACTGAACCCAATCTGTTGATAATCTTTCATAGATGATTCTAAAATTTGATTTGGTTTGAGTGTCTGATTGCCTCCTGGACGTCCTCTCCGTAGTGACAACGATATTATGTATGATAGTCCACTTCAGTTCTGGAAAGTTGTTGCCAGTTTAAAGGTGCAAGTGGTTTCAAATTCCTGTACCACGGAAGAATTATCCGTACGCTGAAGTTATCCCATATTGTTCACTGTTAGCACAAAGGATGAATGCTTAACAAAACATAACCAGTCACCAAAAATTCCTCAATCAATATTTGAAGTATAAAAATTTGAAACAAACATATCAAACGGATTATTTAAAAGCTGCAAATTGTTTTTCAGTAAATCTCATATTGTGATTATAAAAATGATAGGTCTGACATTAATGAGCCCATATTCTGTGTATTGAACTATGATTGGGCCAGGGTAGTCAGCTTGCTCTGAAATGCATGTTCTGTAACGGCTCAATGATCGGTGCATTGGACAGCAATTTTGAAATTGGACAGCAGATTGTGACCTGAAAACATGGAGGCTCTGTATTGTTGAAGTCTTTCATGGGATATCAGTCAGACATACATACTCTCTTGGATAAATGCGTCACTTGTTAAACAAAAATAAAAATAAAAAATTTAAGTTGAAAGCTATGTCATCTTATATGACAAAGCACCCACATAGCCATGATATGTAATGGTGAATGTTATGCATACATAAGTGTTTTCTACCGTTGTATATCTATATGTGTGTGTATGTGTGTGTGTGTGTGTGTGTGTGTGTATCATATTCCTGATGTAACATTTGCAAAGACCAGTGAATGTTGACATATTAAATATTAAAATCAGAGTTCAAACAAAATTGTTTTTCCCTGCTGCCAGGGTTTGGTTTACACGCTTGTGGTTGAACCAGCTTTTGTAACATGAGGCAGTTTTATCAAGAGAAACTAAGTTGTTAAAATTAATTATTAAACAAAGCACATGCAGTGACTGTAAGGTGATAGCAGTTTTGTAAAATTAACGATCTGTACTTATTATAGATTTTATTTGCAGCTGTTTTAAACATTGCGCCATGAAAATGTTTTATTTCCAAGCCAGCTACATTTCAAACCTAAACTTCGCAACATCCGTGCACAAAATGTTAATTTGGAGATGCAAGCATCAAACACGCATTTCCTTGATTTGTCTACGGCAGTGTGTAGGCTGTAGTTTACAGATCAAAATCTTTCAACAATAGGCCAAACCCGGAATTCGAATCGACCACGGTACAAACAAAGCCATGTGCGCAAACGCGCACAGACGTACTTGTATTTCCATACGCGTTCAGTACACATGTGGGTTTGTTTGTACCGGCATCACGTGATTATTTGGGCGTACTGAGTATGTAGAACGCGACGGCGTACGTACGCATCGCGTCCTTTTTATTCCGGAGTAGAACCATTGATAAGAGAAACAACTTTCAATCTTGTCCTTTGTTTGTTTGTTTGTTTGTGTTTCTATGTGATGTCATCCACTGTTGTGCAACAATCATATGTAATTTTGTGTATTGATTTTAGAAATAATATTTTCATTTAAAGATGTTTCCTCAAACCAGAGAGCTATCCATTCAAACAAACAGAAACGTTATGATAGCTTGACCATCATATAATGCCTGATTTCCTACATAAGCGTATTCATTCGTGTATTCAAAGCAACTGATCATGAGTTCTTGTCAATGGACAGTATTCATCCGATGAAATTCATGCACTATAGAGCTGATCATGCTATTGAGCTTATCATGTTATTGGAACCAAAGTTTTTGCGGCTGTCAAAGTCTGACTAGCTGTAAAACTAGTTCAGATTACATGAAAATCACAAGTGGTTTCTTGAATGTTTTTAAATCAAGCACTCTTGGCAGCCTCTCCTTGTACGGTGATCAACAAAAAATCCCAAACGAGCATGCATAACATGTTATTTGCTTCACTGATGCCTGTATCTAAATGTTTTTTCCTTTTTTTTCAATCCCCTGTAGGCAAATAAAGTTTCGGTGGTACACCCACCAGGGGCACATCCAAATCCCCTAGCACAGCTAACCCTAATGTATAATAATGATCATTTTCCACATGGGACGACACCGCCTCCTCATTTGGCTCCTCCGGGGTCACCCATGGAGCTTGACCCCAAAGCAAGTAAGTGGCCATCATCATCTCTACTACAATCGTAATTATCATTTCTTCCATTCTGATAGACACATAAATAAATACACAAGAGGACAAAAGAATGTGGATGTGGACTCAACAATAGCGAAGTCTGTCTGTAATGTTAGTCTCATGAAAGCACATTCCATGGCAAAACGTTATGATTACACATGTTACCATGGTAACACACAAAAAAGAGAGGTAATCCTGGGCATAGCCTGGCTTTCTCTGTTAAGTTTACAAAAGTGATAAACAAGCTGTTGTAACAAAGTGGCTCGTTTGAAAATTTCAGAAAAATAGAGATTTGCAGAGATTTATGGGACAGTGATCGGTGACAAATTTTATGGAGGTGACAGATTTTCCGTATCAATCTAGCACTTTGTTTGGTTTGATACAAAGATAAGTACTAAGATTCCAGAAATTGCCTCTTTGTTGAAGTAAAAGGAAAAAAAACCTGAAATTCTTCCACTTGGTTTGTTGTTTCCGAGCACTGTTTCTGTTATGTTCATATCAGCTGCGTACAACCCTGTGAAATAGACGCCTCTTGCTGGGTGGGACTTTTACAGTCTTGTGTTGGTATTGTGCTTGTTAGACATTACTTAATCGTACAAGACATATTTTTACATCATCTACAGGGTTGAAAACTCTGCAAAAATCACCAACATTAGTTTAACGTAAGATACCATATTGTTATGCACAACTTCACTTGTTATACATGGCTGATAACCTTTCCTATTTTGCATTGAAACACTCAGTTGCTCAAGATCTGACGAAAAAGAGAAAATCATTTGTTAAATATCAGAATCAAACATCCGTCACCTTGTGATATTTCAGTAATATTGGGTTAATATTTTTTCCCAAAGTAGATAAATTTTTTTTTTAATGAATTTCCTTATTGATTTTAATTAGTCTTCTGAAAAATTATAATTTGCTGAAAAAAAAATGAATATGTAATGGTATGTCCAGGTAGCTACAGACTTTCAGAGGATAGAGGGCTGATGGTGACAAATGTAGACCAAATAGGGTCATGAAGTGTTCACCCCCATATGTAACATGGAACACTCACAAACACAAGGAATCAACCAAATTGTTAGGGTATGTAGGTAGGATCACCCCTCCACAAACATTGTTGTTGACAAGGCTGCTACACAGCAGCATTAACTCAGTGGGTTCTCTTTCATTTCTAGGCATGCCTAGGCCGAGGCATCCGGGCGAGATGCCTCCTCTTTATCCGCCACTCCCAGGGCAAATGGGCCAGCTTCCGCATCATATGGAAGTTTACACACAAGTGCAATGGTAAGAGTAATCTCTTCACCCCCCAATTCCCTGTCAACTGGTCCACAGTCACCTTTGATAATAATGGGTTTGGGCCAAACCATGGTGGTGAAAGGGTTAAAGTACAATTTCAATATCTCTTGATGCTGATATTTTGAATCCATATGCAAAAAAAAGTGTTTAATATTTTTGATGTACTTTTTTTTAGGTGTTGTTCTCTTGAATGCCAGTCAGAGCTCTACTCATGAAGCCTTTGCATCAATTTAGGAATTTGATCAAAATTTCTTAGCATCAGCCCCATACTGATACGTGTAACATGTAAAACGTTTGTTTGTCGGAGAGAAATTCCTCGAGTCAGCAGCATTTCAATTTAGCGTACAGGGCGTACTAATCTCAATGCCTCAGATACATGCTTGTAAGGATAACATACAGTGTTTTGTAAGGTTTTTAGAAAACTTACAGCGATTGCCGGTAGCCATTGGTAGAGTTGAGTGTGAGGTCCCATGGCAAAGAAAGAGAGAGAGAAAACTACAGCATTTGTATTTGCCTAAGAAATTGGACTCCTTTGTGTAAAAAAAGGACAGTGTCCTTTCAAAAACAGAGTTCATACAGAACATGGAGTTAATACAGTCCCTGAAACTTGATAAATGATATTTTAAGACGAGAAAATAATTCTTCTGCCCTGTTTTCCTGTCACACCGTTGGGAGCTCAGAGTGATTGACAAGGGACACATGGGCTTGATATGACGTGTTTCTATGATTTTCTTTCAAACAAATGACTATGTGTGCTCGCACACACACACATACATACAGAATTGCACACAGACACATACACAAATGCACATACGCGCACGTTCATGCACGCACGCACACAGACACACACACACTGTGTTCATAACTCCAAGTACAACATATCCAATGTATGAAGACAAATGTGGATGTTCGTGTAGGAAATAAAAGGCTTTATAGTGATAATGAAAAATATATCATTTTGATGCAGAACCGATCTGAAATAATGTCAGATTCTGCCATTAATGTGTAATAAAATCTTTGACGAGAACTTTGGAAATCATGTCTACACCAGTTAGAAAAATGATAGACAGTAACCACCCGAGGTTTTAACGGAAGCAGTGAAAATCGCATGATAAGAAATCAGGCATGAACAGATATTTCACCAAATTTCTGTCAGCTGCAGATAATATTGCTAATGTGACACCATATTTCGTGGCAGTCATGAACATTTTTTTTCACCTCATTTTCAAATAAATGGAAATAGAAAGCTTTTCAGTGCCTACTTTCAGCATCCTTTCTTCACTTTCTTGACGTTTGCTATTTTTAAAATGATTTACACAGTAAATTGTACCGAAAAAAATTATTGTGATTTGCTAACATACCCAAACAAAATTCACATTTGTTATTGAAGCTCAAATAAACATTAAATTCACTGAAAGGGAAGTAATTTGTATTTTACCTGGCCTGTAAATAAGGAGGAGTATTTTTGGTGGTTGCTATTGACAACTCTTGAAGTTACCATGGTTATGTGTTTTTTAATGAGGATTATCAGCCATGCCCAGAAAATTTCAAAAAGAGAAATTTCATCCAGATCACGGATGTAACTTTTACTGTCGACATCTGTAGGCAACCTGGTAGTCCCGTGTATCCCATGACAACTGCAGCATTCCGAGGGCCCTATCCGACGGCACTCACAGTCAATACAGCAAATATGCCAAGGTTTAGTCATCCCGGAATGCCCCCTCATCCGGGTCTGTCCGTCACAGGCATTCCGCATCCAGCCATAGTTACTCCAGGGGCAAAACAAGATTTACAGCAACAGAGCAACGACAGGTGAGAGTTTCACTAATATGCAAATTGAACATACTAATTATGAAAAAAATGTTATTCAGCATGAATGCAGATTATACTATTGGCGAACATCTCTTTGCCTTGCACTTTGTTATGTACTTTCACTGAGAGAACTGTGATTTCATAGTATCCATAAGTCATTATGTTTTAAACAAGTTTTAGCCAATATTTGACTTGAATGACATAATCCAACAACTCTTCATTTTGCATACTCAGGGCTTGTCCCATTCTCAGGCCAATGACCAAAACTCACTTACTCAAAGTCGCTGAGGTGAACAGAGTTTGAGTGCGAAGTCACATTTTATCACATTTGTGTGTCAGTTTTTGTGATCTTCACAAACACTATGACAAGAACGAACCCGCCTCGCCAAGATCAGTTACTTTTACCGCTGCTCATTGCTATGACGACCACACCATTGAGGCATGCGTGTTGTGGGAAGTTACTTGTTAAGTTGTCATGGAATTTCAGTTCCTTTGTCGATTGGAAGTAGTTTACACAGCTGCCCTTGTTCTGTTCCAGACAAAAAGGAAAGAAACAACAAAAACCACCTCACGTCAAGAAACCTTTGAACGCATTTATGCTGTACATGAAAGAAATGAGAGCCAAAGTTGTGGCCGAGTGCACGTTAAAGGAGTCTGCTGCAATTAATCAAATTTTAGGAAGGAGGGTAAGTCCCCATCTTGATCTTGTTTTCTTCTTTCATATCTATAGCATAATTCTGCCAGGTTTAAGTCCTTTTTGATGTGATCTAATTGGTTTTCATAGGGACCTTCTCAGTGCATTCTGACCCAATGACCTCATCCCCAACGAATTTGCCCCTTAGAATAGTGTTGAATCTTAATATGGCATAGTAGGGTCAGAATACAGGAAGCGTGTTTATTTTGACCATAGCAACCATTCCAGTGTGTTTAACAACTGGCAGAATTTCTAAATTCTAAACTAAATTTTGCATTTGGTTAAAATTTCATTTGAATCAGACCCTTATGAATACATGCAGTGTGTGAAATTTTCTAAGGTGTGAGAACACAGGGTACACTGGCTTGTTGTTTATTTGTGTTTGTTTGTTTGTGTGTGTTTGTGTTTGTTTATTTGTTATTTTTAATAAAATAACAGCGAAAAGCTGTTTTGTTAATATTTGTCAATAAAGAGCAGTTTATTTGTTTATTTATTTGTTTGTTTGTTTGTTTGTTTGTTGATACGTATTTCCGATGGTTAGGGTTAGGGTTAGGGTTAGGGTTAAGTTAGGGTTAGGGTTAGGGTTAGGGTTAGGGTTAAGTTAGGGTTAGGGTTAGGGTTAGGCTTATTCACTCCCTCTATATATTGAGACAAGGGGAGCAAGTGGGATTCCAACATCTGTATTTTCAAGTCAAGAAAAACACACCAAATAAATGCCGGACAATTGAAATATTGGGTTTGTGGCAGCATCATGTCCTGTACTTACCACACCTATCCTTTAATTCGATGGAAAGGGCAAAAATCGGCGATATTTAGCATCTTTCTCCTTTGATTCGTACAGTTTGTACGGCAAAACGTAAGTGTCACACTTTGGCGGGTTAGTACGTCAGTGAAATTCAAATCTGACCAATCAGATAGCTTGTTAGCCCTGCCTTGGCCCGAACTGGAGACGTTACCGTTGCGGGGCTCGAACCAGGATGATTTTACTTTGGCGCATTTTGCCATATTCATTTTCCCTTTACGAATCGTCGACAACTTTGTATGCCGCAACATTCACTTTGGTCTTATGGGAAGAAGGTTCCACTAGAGTACTTCAACTATACATCTATGCGAAACGCACTCATTTCCAATCAGTTCGTGAGATATACTGGAAAAAAAAACATGAGTGTAAACCCGGAAGTAAACAAATACAGAGAGACCGTCGCCACGCCACGGTTGAATTTCCGCGGCTGGAAAAGTTGTTCTTGGTATTGGTTCAATTCTAATAGTTTTCTAGCTGTCGAAAGTAAACTACGGGCAGTAACCTTCCAACTACGAACAATACTGTACTCGTCCGAGTATACTATAAGCCCCCCGGTTCGGCAACACTGAACGGTGGTAAAAACTGTGGAGGGGCTCGAGCATCCCATTTTTTTCTGCCACGGTCGCTTAACTTATGCTAATTTTATGCACGATTTTTTGAACTCCTCTGGATGTGTCTATCGCTTTCCAAATCAACTTTATCCAAAGGTATTGATTACACAATCTCTGAATACAGAAGTGACATTTTGGTAAAATTTCAGCGTCGGAAAAAACCTCAAATTTGAAACAAAGACGTCATGTACATGTATGCTGCTGATCTGAGTGTATGTGAACTGGCATGGCATGCATATTGCCTACACGGAAAGGCAAACTCAATATTCCTGTATCAAACCGTATACATCTTGTGAAAACAACAACATAGCAGTGATTGTAATAGTCACCAGGAAAAAAAGCTTCACAAATGAAAGTATAATTGCTTCAAACAAAAGCAACTGCATGTTCACATGAAAACAGACATCGTGGCCGTCAATGAAAATAAACCATGGCAGACGTGTGTGAGACTATTCTATTTAGGCGACGGGGGTGAGCAGGGTCAAAGAATCAAGAAAGTACTGGAAAACGTGTCATTTTCCTTACGTTGCTGTCAAGGGAACTCGAGTTTCCCATTGTTTTTACATCTTTTAATGGTTAAAGTATGATCCGTTGTCATGAACAGTGAATCAACGACTTTTTTGTTGCATTCTCGATATCTGCGAACACGTATTAGTCACAGGCACGACTGCATCTTGCTGTGGTATAGTCGCTTGAGAACTGGCGTTCGCGTATACTGCTGTGAGTCTAACAAGCTGCCTGATTGGTCAGATTTGAATTTCTCTGACGTACTAACCCGCCAAAGTGTGACACTTACGTTTTGCCGTACAAACTGTACGAATCAAAGGAGAAAGATGCTAAATATCGCCGATTTTTGCCCTTTCCATCGAATTAAAGGTTAGGTGTGGTAAGTACAGGACATGATGCTGCCACAAACCCAATATTTCAATTGTCCGGCATTTATTTGGTGTGTTTTTCTTGACTTGAAAATACAGATGTTGGAATCCCACTTGCTCCCCTTGTCTCAATATATAGAGGGAGTGAATAAGCCTAACCCTAACCCTAACCCTAACTTAAGCCTAACCCTAACCCTAACCCTAACCCTAACTTAACCCTAACCCTAACCCTAACCATCGGAAATACGTATCAACAAACAAACAAACAAACAAATAAATAAATAAACAAACAAATAAACAAATAAACTGCTCTTTATTGACAAATATTAACAAAACAGCTTTTCGCTGTTATTTTATTAAAAATAACAAATAAACAAACACAAATAAACAACAAGCCAGTGTACCCTGTGGTGAGAAGTGCACCTATATGTAATCGGCATGCTGAAATTGATGTAGGTGACGCAGATCACTTTATTTTGATACAGCTATATCTTACCAGATTTCTGAGCGTTTTCATCCTCTACACTGTGTAGGTAAATTAAAAGTGTTTTTCTACGGAGCTCCAGCAACAGTCAACTTGAAAATAGGCTGAAATAGTTTGTACAGTATCAAATTTCTTTGATCCATATATTTGGTTGAAGTCAGAATAATCAAAGCCTGATACGCGAAACTTTTTTCCAGAAATAGAAGTATTTCATTTTGATTTAAATTTTCTCTAAATGTCAGTTCAAGCTAATCCTGACCCCCATCTGATGTTTCATAAAGCTTCAGTGACACTTGAAATGTTTTTATAATCTCACTAGTGGCACGCGTTAAGTCGTGAAGAACAAGCCAAGTACTATGAGTTAGCCAGAAAGGAGAGGCAGCTACATATGCAGCTATACCCCGGCTGGAGTGCCAGGGATAACTATGCCATTGGAGGAAAGAAAAAGAAGAGGAAACGAGACAAAGCTCAGGGAGATAACTCAGGTATAGTAAAAATCAAGCATCAAGATTTGTTATTAGATGGTTAGTGGTTGGAAGTTTTGAAGATTTCCTTTAATTTTGTTTTCTGTGTCGACTACAGTGTTATGCCCCTCAAGCATGTTGAGATATATAGTAATCAGCTCGTCAACTCAGCCTGTACATGTGGAGACTGCATTGTTATAATTGACAAATGAATTCTGGTCCCGACTAGAGTTCAAATGTGACCAATAACAGTGCATCTTATGTGTACACATGCTTTGCATACAAGCGAGACAGAGTGTGTGTTTGAACACGGGTTGGTGAATAGAACAAGAACTTGCATTGGATGTACAAAACAAAAATTGTGAAAAAAAATCGTCAAAAGATACAGCTACTTGCTTCTTTAGTTCTCAATTCTAGCATTTAATTGGCAGTTGGCACCTAAGTTCTTGTGATGCATGATGGGAATTTTGAACTTTTCACCGTTTAACCTCTCCTTTCAAAGTCATTGTACTTGTGTTGGCTGCCGCAGACAGTTGTTGCAGTTCTAATGAAGTAATCACTCATTGACATCTGATACCCTGAGCCTTGTGCTTTACCTACTTAGGCACCAAAACTTCAAAAGGACAGAAAATTTATGCTCTATACCGGAGTAAAATCTAGTAAGCTGTATTATACTGTGTGCAAAATCTGTGATAGGGATAAAATTTTCTATCTTTTGTATGCAAGGTTTTTGATGCATGAGTTACAAACCAAAGCACGTGCACCTATGAAGACAAGTATTTTGTTGTGAATGAATCCTTTATCTGATAAGATGTTAGTATGTGTATTTAGATCACATACAGTGTGAATATACATAGATTGTAAAAGGTGTAACTCTATTCTGCCAGACAGGATCACTTCCCCATTGGCCAAGTCAGTCAAAAGCAGCACTGAGCCAAAATTGCATGCATTTTCAACTGCTTGGCTTGGTCTGTTATAGCAGCTTTGGTTTGTAAAACTCATCTTTTACTGTATCCATGTTTTCAGGGACCTTCAAATATTCAAGTTTTTGTGAAAAATGCCCCATATGGGCCGTGTTGGGCTTCACAAGTTTTAACCAAATTGACCTGAGGGTGAAATATGAACTTGACAGGATAAGGTAGAAAGAGAAAGTTCAAATCCAAAGTTTCTCAATTAAATCTTCTCATCCTCTGTTGTTGACAAAATCACCAAGCATTGCCCACATGTTTAGTCAATTGCTATTGAATCTTTCTTTTTTTTCAACGAAATCATAACCTTTGATATCTTTTCCAATTCAACAGTCAGGTACCATCACAAGAGAAAATGAAAACCTTTTTACCTTGACAATACCAAGCAAGATTTTTTTCTTGTCTCTTAACTCTTTGTATTAAGCGGTTTTTGTTTCAGGATTTTAATTTTTGTTCAATGCATTGTTTTTGTGCATGGTCAGTGTATCAGTTTTGTGCAGTTTCAGTTAATCCTTTTCGTTCATTTCTTTGTACCGCGCTTTCATCAATGCCAAATGCGTATGGTTGACATAAACAGATGAATCATTTTCCTTCATGGGTTTTCAAGACAGTGTATGCCTGACAAGCAAGTCACAAATTTGATATCAATTATTCACTAAACTTTTCTTGCAAATCTGAAAGTGAGTCCGTAGTCAGAGGAAAAAATACAAAGAAGTGTTCTATGCCTGAAATGCAGCGAAAAGATTTCAGTCATTGACACCTTTTTTGTGAAAAACTGGATCATTTGACATAAATCAATTTTGATCAGTTTTTAAAATGATAAATGCCATTGTTGCGATATTTTCTTTTGATACACAATTCTCATCAGTAAGTCTCCAGCCCTCTCAATCAAAGTTAGTCATGAAATATGAACATCGCGAAAAAAATTGTCTGATCTGGGTGGGCTGTGGGTTTATGTATAGTTTAAAGTACTTTACCAAACGACCAATGTGCTAGAAACCAGGGGTTAAAAAGGGTCAAAAGTTGGGAAAATGGAACTTTAGTCATTTAAATTGCTTTCCAAAACATTTTGAAATGACCCTTTGTTTCCATAATCTGCAACAGGTGTGCTTGAATGTATGAAGGAAACACCACTTTTTTCACCATTCCGTGCACATGTGCCCCTTTGAAAAGCAAAAGATATATGATTGATACCCCTCTACATGAATGAAAACACCCGTAAGAAAATGAAATAACAAATGACTTGAATTAACAAATCATAAAAAGAGGGGGTGTGACATGTCTGTTAACATCATTTAACATCACCAGATGGTCTGTCACCTCTGTAAGGAAAAACAGATTATGAAACAAAGATGCCAGTGACATCCTTGTTGAAAATCATGGAGTTCATTTATCCATTGCCCCGGCAGCTTTCCTTGGCCTGTACAGAATATGTTCCCTCACCTTATCTCTCTGGAATAGGTGAAAGTTGTTTCTAATATTCAAGGTATAAAATTTCAGTGGATGATATTTCAGAAGCCAAAGTAGATGTTGTTTTTGCGGCGTGCCTTGATCTGTGGTTGTCGTCCAAATCTAGGTTTTGGAGCTCCATTTATCTTGGCTCATGCAGCGGCTTTACACTTGATGAGATTATCAGAAAAACAGATGTTTAGAATATTTATTTAGGTTATCCATTTAATATGATCCATGTATCACTAGAACTTCATGAGTTTAAACCAATGCACAAGTTTGCTGCTGTGGTTTTCCGTTTGTGTGTAGATTTGTTTGTGATAGCATTTGTAAAATCTATTTGTTTTGTCGTTGTTTTATACAAAATCTCATACAGGAAATTTCTAAAAATTAGAAAACTTCGAACAGAAGTCAATTGTGGCATATAAAATCTTTAGATAGGGTCATTCAGATTATTTTTTCTTGTGAAATGGGATTTTCCATTTCATATAGTTTTGGAAAAGACGGCAAATCAAAGGTGGAAAAAAGAAGTGTCTTGTTATGTTGAGCAACCGCCGTACTACAATCGTAATCATTATTCATGCATGTATGCAACAAATTTTGCAGAACAATATCTTGTCGGACTGAAAATGATGAAATATTTTCATTCCAGCAGTTCTATCATCTTGTATTCTCTTTAGTATTGATGTTTTTGTGGGCAATATGTTGTGTAATTATTGAATCCCAGCACTACGGTAGTTTGCATCATTGATCTGAAGTTATAAGCACCACCCACACATGTGAAGTTTGGAGTTGATTTTGTTCTGCGTCAGAGCGAGTTTTCACAAAGAGAGCAGCCCAGCAGTCAATGTCAACAGACACAAAGTGCAAACTGACATAACAAAAGACAACCAGGTGCATATGTCGTTGGGTTTTTTTAAGTTCTAGCTTTCCTCAACATTCTCCAGCTGATGAAATCGGTGTTTAATTCAGGGATTTGCATCTTTTTTCAACATGTAAAACGTCGCCTGTTTTCCCAAAACAATCCTGCCCAAGTTATTTTCTAAACATACGGTTTTCTTCGTCGAACCTTTCTACCCTCTATTCCCTATAAACAGGTCCACTATTACCATTGATAACAGTAGGTTTTGGTCAAAACCACTTGGTGCATGGGGTTGAATTTGAATTTTGGTGTTGTTTCAAGTTGATATTATCCCAGGATTGCTAGAAAATGAGTTCAACTTTCAGAAATGCCACAGTTAACAAAAAGCAGAAGAGATAGATAATCTTGGAAAAATGGAAAAAGGATACATTACCCTGTAAATCTGTTCCTATTTGACAATCTCTAAGAAATTATCGTACATTTACTGTAAGTTTACCAAATTACTCCTGAAACATTTTGTGTGACCGCAACCATTTTGTAATTTTAGGTGTCCTCACGCAACGTTGTCCGTTTTATTACACTGATATGTGTAGGTTACTTGTGAACGCAATTACTGGCGTGAATTTTTCATGATGAAATTTTCATTACAATGTCTCGGTTTCACGTTTGTGATCTCATCTCATCAAAAATTCATCACAAATTACCCAGGCCGTCATGATTCTGCAGCAGCCAGGGACGAAATGAAAAGAGATACCCGTGATACAGGCCCAATCTTGATCAAACCCATTAGTGTCCGACAAATGCCGTTGTTATTAGAAGCGCAACAGAGGAAAAAACGTCGGCGGTTTTTTTGAAGCTGTGATGAGATAGAAAGAACCCAGAGTCAGTTCTGTGTAACTGGGTCATGTCAGAGTCTGCAGTCGGCAAGACGATAATGAGCACAAAGCCCTGTAGTCAGTGTCACCCACAGGAGTCATTACTTAACATTACCATAACGGCTCTAATTGAAACCGATATGCAAGTAAAATATTGAACACAGGGGAGAAAAATATACAGTAGATCGGAACTTGGCGGCACAGGGAGAGCTACTGTTCTGAAAGAGGCTTGTGCACACAAAGAATGGAAACACGGCCTCTGACATTGTTAGGATGTAGTGTTAAATAAACGGCAGGTAGCTTTTGTTCCGGTGTCATACGGAGGTGATAGGTTCTCCATAATGCCCAATAACTTCTCTGATATATTGAATTTGTCAATCAATATGTCCCATGATGGGTAATTAAGTCTGACTCCGACAAAAAGGTAAAAGGAAAAAGAAATTGATTATGAATACAGAAATGGAGTTGTATTTGCTGCTTTTGATGTGATCACAGCCACGGAAATATGTAAATTTTTGTTGTTTTTTTCCCCCATTTGGTATAAAGTAACATAAAGTAATTGAATCTTAAGTAACAAAAATTATCAGCTGCATTTACTTTGCAGCAGGTTTTGTTTAATCAGGTGTTGCAAAATATATTTCTGCTGGTTTTGTCGTTGCCCTTTTTCTAGTATTATGCCAATATAGAATCATGTCAATCTTATGTAACAGTACCAGTATAATGAATTTTCTGATGGAAAGTAGTGTGGATACAACTTTCGGTGTTTCCGGAGACTCCATAGGCCCACTTCAGAGAGTTGTCAGAGGGGCACTCGGATGATATTTTGCCATGGAGATATAACATTGTATGATCAGAATTTTGAATAAAAGTTCTGAACTGAGAATGTTGAACCTGGCTACTACAGAAAACAGGTGCTAGACATGTAGTGCTGTTTGAAATAATTTCAAGTTTGATATGTACCACAACTCATCTTATTATAGATGCCTTATATATTGATCGTTGTGCACCCCACAGGCTGCAATGGTAAATTGTTCATGACATCGCAGGTGACATGGTCATTATTTGACTGAAAGTGAACAGGAACTATTTTCAACGTGACAGCTTCGGGATTTAAAAATTATCAAATTACAAGTCTTACATAGAAAATTTGATCATACGAAATGTTGAATAAAATTTTAACAAGCCACATAATAACGATTTAAAAATACGAAGAAAATTGTTCTATTTTTTAACGGATATTCATCTAACATGGAAGTAAAGCATATGATCGTCATGGAAATTCTATGGTGAAACAGGGACGGAAGCCTCAAAGGCTTACATAATCATCCTTTATATTCATATGCCTCTCAAGTCTATTTTTAAAGTTACAGAGTAACATATTTATGTTTGCCCTTGAAATGTTTTGTGTTTTGTGGTTTTAAGGATCTGAATTACATGTATGTCTGGTCTGCTGTTTGCATATTTGATTGCCTTGCCAAATGAAATCATGGGTTATGACACAACTCTGGTCATTATACATTTAATGGTACTTTTTTAAATCGCTTTTTCAGTAACTGAATGTTAATGGGATGTGCCTCTTAAGCATGCAAGTAGTCACTAAAGAGAAATAAAAGTGGTTAATCACAGAATAAGTGCATCTAAAAATGATATATGGAAATTAAATGATGAGTCATTTCCCCATACTTGCCCTTAACCCAACCTCCCTTTGCCCCTCACTGAGGAAGCAAATTCCGTACACAATGGATGAGTCAAAAACATGTAGTATGTTTTTGTTCAGTTGCCTGTGCAACTTTTCCATCTTTCGCACATACTTCAGTTTGTATTTGCAGTTTAATATTGTTCTAAATTGTCTTATGTTGATTCTTAATGACAGACATTGTAATCATTTTCTAAAACCACCATGCTACTGGTTGTGTTGTTCCTAGGCTTTGTTGACGTTAGGTGGTCGTTGAGAACTGAGATCATTTCAAAATTGTTGTCATGGAAACAATTTGATGTCTCTTGACCTGCAACCATATTGTTTCAACCTTTCCTCTGGTACAGAGCCGTGCTTGGCACATTCCTGTATTGATGTCCTTCAAACATTATGCTAGGATATTGCACTGTGACATAACGCATACATACATCACCGTGTTCAGTGATGTATGGACGTATGGGTTGTCAGTTGTTCCTGCCTGTTGTCAACAAGTTTTTCCAGTGCCCACAGCCAGAATTTGGTAGCACGTTTTAGACGAAGGCTCTCAAACTTCACATGCGCAAAGACACCCTGATGATAGATGCTGCAGATTGCTCAGTGCATGATAGACCAAATTTGACTTCTAGTTTTTAAGCTTTTTTCTCCAACTTCCATCCATGATTGGAAAGACCTCATTTGCTTCAAGCTGGCCTCTGCCGGGCAGTGATCATGCAATATATTCATGTCCAGTCAGTGTTTATATTTGGAAATTTTACAGTCCTCTCTCTCAGTGAAAACCAAATCAAAAGCATTTCAGTCACATCTCATGTTTCCAAGTCATTGATATGCATCTTCAATATCGTATTGAAAGTCTTATGTTAAGATATGTGTCTTAGTCATTTTTAAAGATTTGTTCAATATGTTTGTCTCTGGTAGGAGATGACCACCAAATATTATATGTTGAGTAATCCTACTTGAATATTTATACTGATATTGATTAGAAGGACATCTTAATTTGGTCATCTATGTGCAATGATAAAAATTTGCTTGAAATAATGGACCAGACTGCAGCAGATTACTTTATACAAGTCATGAAAATATCGTTTTTTTCCCTTGAAGTGTCAAGTTGAAGACCGTTGACATTGCCTGCTCAGTGTCTGTCACAAGCTGTAGCAATAAACTCACGCATGGCTGACAAATCTAGTCTGACCTCTGTCAGCCAGTGTCACACATCATGCGATGCTTTATTTGGTGACAAAATTTGCAAGCATGGTCAGCAGTATTGATTTAGAAAAACTAAAACACAAATATGGAAACGTTGACGGTATTTTCATTATGATGCATTCTTGGCTCTGTACAAAGACCATATGATAAAAAATTTTAATGATCGTCTTTACATGTTGGTACGTATCGGTGACAGTCTTTAGCATATGGTGGTCTAATAATGATGCGTGTTAATGTTGATTTGTAGTGGCATTTTATTTTACGGCACAAGTTAACAAAGCCAGCTACGGATTCCTATGACATATGCCCATTGCCGGCGACCATCTTGGTATTTTTGTCATTGGGAGGGGTTTAGCAGCAGAGTATTACATGAACTGATTTTTGTGACTGGTACGTACTACAGCCAAGGTCAAGTGAAATTGGCTGTGTGCAGAGATAAATGACACAATTTGATGCAAAGACTCCATGGTTAAGAATTGTTGAAAATATCCGTCTACGTTTGTTCAAAGTGCAGGTCATGTTTTCATTACAGAAATGTCTGCCTGTATGGTAAATTTAGTTGCTCTCTGAATGATCAGATGAAAGGGTCGTCTTATTGATCTGCTAAGATACTCATAATACTTGTTGTTGTACAAGGGAATACGTTTTGATGGACTTCAACCTGCAGAGTATTTCTATAAGATAATCACATTTCATAAAGTTTTCTAGGGTGTGAATATGCAATGCATCAGATAACTTCAGGAAAAAAATAATTTATTTGATTTTTGAAAAAATTAAACAGTACATGTATATGTCTTCTGTTCAGTTGTTAGAAACAACTTTTTGGATGCTTTGAGATAGGATCAGTGATTTCTATGATTTTTGTCTCTCTGGAAGAAATTGTCATTGATCTATAGTGAACGCAAGCTTATTCACAAAGATTTTTATCTGATTTTTACGCTTCAGAAGCATCAAATCCGAAGAAGTGTCGTGCAAGGTTTGGTCTGGATCAGCAACATCACTGGTGTAAACCGTGCAGGTATGTGTGTCTTACTTCCATTCTCACACCAGCCTGAACTTCCCCCCTGCTGTTTGCTTTGTTTTACTTTGGCAATTTATGAACATTATATCTACCTGTGCAGTGACCATTTATAACTGTTAGCGATCACGACTGTCATATGAAAATGTTGTAATGTAGTTTTGTGTCAATTTCTCATGTTGTTTCTCTGTATTTTCATCTTTGTTTTCTCTGATACGAGGATAAATTTAAAATATTAAGGATATTACAAATTTGATAAATGGATTCACATTTCCTGCAGGTTTTAAGGCACTTTCCTACAATGACATCTCTCTAGGGAGAGTCATAATGAAATGAAAACATCAAGTCTATTCGTTGGCAACTATCCTGTAAACAAACAGTATATCTTCAACAAACTATGTTTCAACCATGCAAAAATTGCAAAGTTTCAGTGTGTATTGTAGGGAAAACAACTTATTATGCTTGTGTATCTGCTCTTGTGTAAATTTGCATCTTGATTCTTGATGTTTCATAGGATCTGTAGGACATTGATTAAAACACAAGGGAAGATCAGTGTTTAAATTTATCAATAATTGAATTCAGAGTCCGGTACAGAAAAAGCATGCAAATTTGTGAAGGAGTATTGATAAAGACCACAATGGCTTCCATTGTTTCATTTAAAACTTCAGATGTTTAATTTGTAGATTTATGATGATAGGTTCTTAAAATAAGCCATGTATCCGTGATGTCAAGATGTTAAGGTCTAGTAACTGTAGTTTCTTATCATTTTTTCCACTATTTTTGTTTAAATGTTGCATACAGTTTCTTGTTACGCTCTCCAAAGTATGTGAAAACACCCACTATTTAGCTTGCCAACACAGTATCTATAGGTGTAAAAGGCACTGGTATTGTTTACGTTTGAATTCTAGTCCGGACGAGAATTCGCTTGTCAAGAAAATATATTGCAGTTTACACATTTAAAAGCTGAGTTGATGAGCTAAATACTGTGTATCTCCATATGCTTTGGGGAAAAGAACAAGGAACTGCAGTTGACATTAAAAAACAAAAATAGTGAAAAATCATCGAACGTTACAGCTACTGGCCCTTAAAGAACTTGTAATAATCATAATTATATTTGATCTAACACAGGAGGAAGAAGAAGTGCATAAGGTACATTTGTGGAAATGATGGAACGACAGAAAACCATGATGACGACCCCAATTCACCGTCAATGTCACTTTCACCAGGCAGTGAAGAAGCAAAGTCACCCAGTATGGACGATTCACCGTCTGGCCCGGTGTCACCCACACACAGTAATTCATCAAATCCGCCGTCACAAGCCAAAAAATCCTTAGATTTAACATCCACAACTCCAAAGATATCCCATGACTCAACTCAAAGTACTGTTTCAACGTCATCTCAAACGTTACCGCAAGACCTTTCCACAACAAGTAGAGCAGACACACGAACCACCACGTAGTAGATCGTTCATGACCAAAAAAATATTTCCTCTTTTATCAGATTTTTTTGTTTGTTGGGCAAGTGTCGTTTTACTCTAGAAAATCAATTTTAGAAATTGAGAAGAATATACAAAGTATTGGTGATGACCTTTGACCATTCACCTATGAACTCTTACCCATGGCAGGTCATGTTATAGACCAGAGAATATTACTATAGTTTGGGGGGGCTGAATACTCTTTGTGGTAAGAATTGTGTATATTGAAAAAATCATATATGTAGTATTTGTTCTTTGAAGCGATGGTAACGTCATAATTATGTTTTTTCACTTATTATTGCATTTTTTTAAAAATTTTAACCGGTGATCCATGTACAGTACAATGTGAAGGGAAGATGGTGATCTTTAAACAAACATTTCTTACTTCCTGTTAATTCTGAGCACTTTTTTAAAACTGACACAGCAAAAGTTTATAATTGCATAAGACATTATTTCTGGTCCTTGCCCTTGTGTTTTCTGTAGAGTTCTCATTGTGCACGGATGTAGCAAGTCTCATACATATGCCATTTTGACACGTCAGTTTTTGTGGCGATGATTTGATTTCTTGTTAGATTTCAAAAGCAATTGTTTCTTTTCTTGAATCATAAGGTATTTCTGAATTTGATCTCTGTACATGTCAGTGTAGATTTAGTCCCTGTGCCTACTTTCCCTTGTTTTTTTATTTTTAATGAAAGATAGATCACTTGTCTACCTAACAAATTGGTATTTAATTTCCTTTTAGATTCTAAATTACAGTCGTACTGATATTGGCACTGTCTGTGCCAATGTCTTGTAGACAGTCTTAAAAACATGAAAACATAAAAACATGAGAAGCTCGAACCTGGTTGATGTAATTTGGCAGATGTCGGGGGTGAAAGGATGGCACAAGTTCATCATGGCCTGGAACATTGTTTTCAGATGCTCATTCAGTCTCTTGCACCACTGATTCCTTTCAACGTTGCTACTGCCCATGTTGTGAATGCAGTTCTGAAAATAAGTCAGTTTGTATTCACAGGTGACAAGTATCATTTATTTTTTGATAAAGTACTGCATTTTTATGTCAAAACTTTATCACAGAGTGTTGTGCTTGCGAAGTCCTCTAATGTAATGGTTCAGGCTGATAAGTTCTTGTCTGCTTATTTTGAAATGATGAGTGAAGCTCTTTATATCTGTGTTGGAGATAGATAGAGCGCCACCCAGTGGTGGGAAATGAAAGTACATTTCTGATGCAGCATGACCTATGAGGCTTGTACAAAGAGAAACAGAGGAAATTTTGTGAGGCATCTGATTTTCCTGTCCTTGTAACCTAACTGACAAGTATCTTCAGTATAGTTAAATGATATCCTTTCTGGCTGGACGGTCTTTCTGTGTAAAAGTTATACTTGTCCGCAGGATAAGGTATACACAAACAGTGAAATTCAGATAATGCTTAAGGTAGAATGCGCCTTTGGGGACAGATATTCAGACTCTCAAACTTTTACAATATTTGCTGGCCTACCATTTGTGGAGGCTCATTATGAAGCTCACTAAAAGTTTTCACTGGCTTATTTTTGTGAAAATCGAAAATTTAATTTCCCCCATAGAGTTTTAACCCAGGTATGATGGCAGCCATTTTGAATTTCAAGTGTCTGAAAATGTTGGGTAATTTGTTTCTCCAGTACCAAATTTTTATATGGTGACCCCTGATTTTTATGCTTGATTTCAAAAAGAGAATGATGTAAAGTTTTCTTATGGAAAATTGAGCAAAATTGTAAGTCTTTGAACTTTGAGGCGCATACTTCCTTAAATTCACAAACCACACTTGTAGCCCAAATCTCTGTCACAAGAAGGCTATTTGCATCCTCTCCAGTAACTTTTTCTCAGATATGTTTTTAAATTCAATCTTTATGTTAGTCATATAAAAAACTTATTCAGGTGATACTTTGTTGCTGTTTTGTATTTTAGTGTACACTTTATTGTCCATCTTGGTTCTTGACTTTTCTCAACGGTGTTGTGTTTGACAGTGACCGGGGACAGTGTTGCTAGCTGTTGCTAAATTTGATATGAAAAAATATAACATTGAACTGTCTCTGTTTTTGCTATGCAAAAGCATATATCACATGGGTAGTGTAGAGATATAAAGATAAGTATATGTTTCTACAGTTAAAAAGGAAAAAATAAAGTCTACATGGGATATAGTTTTGTTCTCCCAAACACACTTTGTGTACAGCTGTAAGATTGGAGACAGTATAACTCTCAATTATTTATTTTGTTGGAAAGTCACTTGTTCCTCAAACACAGTCCCTCCACCACATGAATGCACTTTCAGCACCCAAATCTACTTAAAAGTTTCATTTCTTTCATTATGTTCTCTGTATAGAAGTCTATATAGTTTATCAAAAACAGTGAAAAAGCTATGAAAGGGAAAAATGAGGGATATGGTTATTTAAAGCTTAAAATCACGTGTGTGTATATGAATTGAAATTATATGAATGCAGTTGGTGGATATTGCAGTGCAGTCTGGAAAAGACTCTGTTTATAGTATTTCTTTTGTGAGTGGACTCTGAAATCACAACTTGAAGAATCAACAGAGATGTGGATGCCAATTTTTGTGGACTAGTCTTGAATCCTTGTCCAAGATCAAGGAGAGAAATGCAGAAATATTCAAGTGGCCAATCATCACCAGTACTTGAGATCACATGTCAAGAACACCTGCATTGATTGGACATTGATACCACAGCCTCCCTAGCTTAATACTGCATTATCAAGGACACGTCAGAGACTCCCTAAGTCTCCGTTCACTGAGATGGTATGGATGAATGTCCTACTTTGAAGGTCTTTATGAAGTTCTTTCAGAATATCTAAAGTGGTTGAAGCAATAGCAGTCTACAAGTGAGATCCAAGTTCATTGAGGCCGACATCGATAGAAGTGAATAAACATTTTCCGCAGAGAATAAATGTTTACCTCAGTAGTCATGTACATTACAAATTATAGTTTCATTCCAATTTTGACTCTTGAACTGTATAATTTCTGTCTTTTTTTTGGTAGATGCTTTTGTGTCAGATCGCCATGAACAGACAAGAAATTTGTACTTGCAAAACAAGCTAAAAATTTAAATCACTCTTGTAAGCTGGGAAAAAAATACTTTCTTAAAACTGGAAATAATTTGGCTGATGTGATGACTGGTATTACCAAAAGAACTGATGGAGAAAAATCACAAAATACCAAAGAATGTTATAATATAAGTTCAGTGAATATCCATCAGTATGAAGAATGCTTGTGACGTCATGGTATCGCTAATTTTTCAATAATGATAGTTGCATATGGGAACAAAACAATGTGTTCTAGAATTCTGAATTGGTCAGTCTTAGTGAATGATAGTTTCAAAGGTGGTGTGATTCCATTTAAAGAAAACACAAATTTATAAGAGGCATCATCACAAAACTCTTTAGCAAATGTTTCATAGTGCAGGTTCCTTCTGTTTGTTTCTTTTCATAATGAAACTTCTGCTTAGGTTATTGAAAAAAATTTAAAATTTTTTACTCTAAAGGGGAATTTCTTGTTTCAAATATATGAGAAAAAATCCATAGTCCACTGCCCAAGGATTCGAAAATTAAGAAACATTTGATGATGTTGTGTTTCTATTGTGTTGTCATCTCATGGTCAATTCTTTTCCAGCCAGTGTAGTTTTAAGTTGCTCTGTCGTAAGACACACAAGTTTTACCTTATCAATGTCAGTGCAGCTGTTTTGTAACTCAATGTAGCAGAAGTGTAGTTAAAAAAACAGTATTTCAACAGCTACCGTGGTTGGTTTGAGTGCCCCGATAGGCTGTTGCTGTAGCAGTGAAGTATGGCTTGAGCCAATGGCAGATGAAGATCAGCTGATTTGCATAACTGTCAATCATTGACTTTCAAAAGTGCTATTTATGATTGTGAATTATCATGAAAACATGAAGATGAACTAGTATCTGTCCTTGCAATGGATAACATCATCCACTGTGTGCTTTTCTCAGTAAATTCTCAACTTTTTTGTCGTCAATAATATGGAAATGTGCTTCTCATTGTATTACCGTTGTTTATTCATTTTTGACTCACCTTCCACTTTCCACCCCAATGAAATGGAATGGCCACCCTCCTGAAGTCAGAACAGTTGGGGTTGATAGAAATTTTAGCGCTGTGAGGCGTTAAAAAACAGTTTTTGTTCGTACAACAACTGGACAGTGCTTTGGCATTCTCAGGTTCAAAATTTGTCTGAAGTGTCCCAGACTCCCTCACAGCCCCTCATTGGCTACGCAGCTCTGATTTTCTACCAGATGATGGTCACACCCTCGATGGTCTTCGAAGCCAGAAGGCTCAAAGAGCCAGCCGTGCCAATGTGTTGCCAGCTTTCTGTGCTCTGCTCAACTGTTGAGGGCGCTTGCACGGTCTGAGTTGGCGTAACTGTCAAGGGTGCTGTGAGAGTGTCTTGTAATGTACACAACATTAGCCATCTGATTTCTGCTTCATGCCGGTCGCACACAGACTCAACATTGTTTTTCTTGCTGAATGGTACAAATAATGGCAAATATGACAGTTGTGTCCCACGTATAGGAAATAGCATTACTTGACAGTGTTGTGGCATAAATTTGAAATAGCCATAACATTTTTCTAACTTGCAACTATGTTAATCTGTGACAATGAAAGTTTTGTTATGATGGTAGCTCTGGAGAAAAAAAAAGTTATCGATAGAACGCAATGAAAGAAGTACATGTAATGTGTTTTTTTATGCGAAAATGAGCTTTAGATTTTTGAAGGGGTTGTTTTTGTTTCGTATTGAAAACAAAAACAAAAGTAGATGCGGTCTGCTTACCTTAAAGTTGTAAATTTTGAAAAATGAAAGTCCACTTTTAAGTCATGTATCTGACCATTTATATTCCCAGCATTCAGTATTGACAATTTTATCTCGGTCACTGTTTAACTGCTCTGTGCCTGTATCTACTCCGAGCTTTTTGTAGTAGAGAGATTTTTGAAGTTTTTAACTCTGCATTTTCAGTTTACTTTTAAAAACATTTGTCTCTGAAATATGTAGATTTCAGTCAGATCATTGTAAATAAGTTGATTACGTGATTGGAGGAGAGAAATGCCCCACACACAAACGTGAAGTATTAAATGGTAATATCCCTATTGAAACGATGGAATGTCTGTTTTGTTGTCATTTAAGAGGAAAACTTCAAATGAATGAAAGAAATACTGGTAGAGAAACTGATAGAATCATAGTACAATCCAATGAAATCAAAATCCAATGCACAAATGGAAACCCTTCCACCTTTGCATAATCTTTGCTGTTCTCATTGGCTGAAAATGAGGCAACCATCAGCCAATGACAACAGCAAAGAACAAGCACAGGGAAGAACATGAACAATGTAGAAACGTCTTTATCCCCATATCAGATTTTACCCTGGAGACCTAAACATAAGATATACAGGCTGATGTCCCGGGCTGATGTGCAGCATCTTGGAAGCTGTTATTCAATTTGGTGGCTGAATCTTATCGTTATAGACTCCCTAAGTTGCTGTGAATAGTGACAATCGACCAATCAGCTATAACCTTCTGAGCACACTGCACATCAGCACCTAGTTCTAGCCAAACAGAAGGATTCTTGTTTAACCTATGTAAAGAGCACTGCATGAGACCAAGAGGAAACTGACCGTTGGTGGCGCTGTAACGGCTACCAATACCACCACTATCACAATTTACCAGAGCTTGCGTTCAATGGAATGTTTTATCATGATTCTGTAAGACAAAGACCAGGATGCAAATACCAAATGGATCTTCAGTTGATAGGTGTCAGGATAATAGAGCACACCATCCCTGCATTCTGATTGGTTCTACCCTGGTCTAACTTTTTCAATTTCTGATATCACTTTGATTGATAATTTCCCCTAGCCTATGATGGTGTTCATGTTTGTCCTCAGAGTTTGAAATGTTCACGTCTTTGTCACAGATATTTACATTCCAAAATCAATCCATTCTTCTATGCCTCTGTCTGTGACATCTTCAGGCAGTTCCTAAATTTGATTAAAATCCGAAGTAGAGATGGTGACATTTCCACCTTTGCTTGTTTACAAGGAACCACTTGGCATTGTGACCTTTGAACTTTGGTATGAAGGTTCCTTTGAAAGGTTGTACTGAAATTTACTCAGATGATGTGAAAATGAGCAAATTCTTTTTATCTTATTTCCTTATGTTCTTATTTTTGGTGATATCAGAAGTGTGCTTAGTATTTATGCTGTGCCTACATGGACTTGGAGTATATAAGATGTTAATTCAAGAAGCTTTAGATATGATAAACGTGTTGTATTTGATGTGAAAGTACAGGAACAAGTTCATTTGAAAGCAATGCTGAATTTGATTTTCATAGGGTTTCAGCATCAAAAATATTTCATAAGTTTATCAATGTCAAGCAGCATCAAGGTTATGAACTAGTTCACATATTATACATTGTCTGCTGGCTGGCTGTTGTGTCTCATTGAATTAGCATGGCATTTGACCCTGATGATTTTTAATCAGTGAAGCCATACAAGTGTCTCACCGTGGCACCACAACACACAATTATCAAAGCACTTCAGTTGAAGATGCTAAATTTGATCAAGAGACTAGAAAAGTTACCAAGGGTAGTTCACATCTCAAAAAACGAAAGAATTGAATGTGTGCTCAAACTTTCCTCAAGCAAACTTTAAACCATTCTCCTTCAAAATAGGGAATAAAGACTGGAGGTCACTGTGTAAATTTGGTCAAGAGAAACAAATAACCCAATATTCACCGATAGTTTAAATTCAAAATGGCCATCATCCCTGCGTTACGTCTATTGGGTAAATAAAATCCTAGATTTTCACAAAACTAAGCAAGTGAAAATTCTCTTCAGTCTATAAGCTTTAAAATGAGCCTTCACAAGTGGTAGACCAAAAGAATATTGTAAAAGTCTGATGAGAGTTCGAATATCTGTCCCTGAGGTGCATTCTACCTTAAGAATGATTCTGACAGGGAGTTCAACAATATGAGATGGTTGCATATTTTGTCTACAGATTCTTATAGAAGACTCGTGCATCAGAAATGTAGTATGAGTGGAAAGAGTGTGTGACCCAGTATGAAATTTTACCATACATGTATTTGAGATATTTCACAGACTTAAAAAATAATTTCTAATATTAAATTACCACCAAAAACATTATTGGACCAAATTAATTTTCAGTCCAGAAGCATTTCAAATCATGTGTACAAACTTTTCAAATTCTACATGGCAGAACAGCAACAAGCTTGGCCAAACTTTTCCATTTTTGACATATTTGCCTAGGGATAATCAATCATAAAAGCTGACATGCTAGAAACGTAATTTCTTAATTTAGGTGTCAACCCCCTTCTCCTTCTCCCCCTAAAAACTTGGTCCTTAATGCGAAATCAGTTTCAGGAAAACTGTGTGGTTTATGTATGGAGAATACCAACCTGTCTTCAATGAACTTGTTGTGTAAAATTTACACATGAACAAAGATAAACAAATTTTATGATTGATGGCCCCTTGTATCTCCCCTTAATCACCATTGGCTGAAAGATTTGATTTCCATGGAAATTTCCCCATAAATTTTTGAATTATCCCATCTTATGTCCTAATTCCATCAACAATCAGTTTTGGGGTAAACGAAGATATATGAATCTATGAATCCCTGTTTATCAATAAATAGTGAAACATCCACTCGATTAAATTTTCGTATTTTTACATCTCTATAGGAATTAATTAAAGTTTAATTAATGTAAGTTTATATGTTTGTATTGAAAATATTAGGCACAGGCCTATTACAAAACAACACCCCTGTATTTTAACCTCCTGAATTCACACTTGCAAACATAATGCATAGGTGAAAATCAAGAGAGTTTTTATTGGTTTGTTAATGTTTTTATAACGTTTTAAATCATTTGAGCTTGTAAATAGACATTTATTGTTCAAGAAAAGTATTGTTCAATCCTCTCTACCAATACGTACATTCTGTCCACAGTTCCAATAGTAAATTCAATAATGAACCCGAGGAGTCATAAAAATAATGGAATATTTTACCCATTTTACCTTTTTTAGTATCACTTCTGGTGACTTTAGACAAAATATGATAAAAAGATTTCCCTGATGGTAATTAGAAATCAACAAAAGACTTGAAAAACAGATCGTATTTTCTATGTATAGCGCCATCTCTGGTCGACGAGTTACTTGCTTTTGTTTTGACAAAATCTGAATCTTTATGACCCCAATGGGTTCGTTGAGTGCCAAGAGAAATCGGAAATTTTGATTAGGCCCCCACACTGACTGCAAAAGAATTCAACTTCTATTTTATATTCCTGTAAAAATACGGGGGAGTTTTGTGAATCGAAGTGAAATAAGTGTTTGTTACCGTGAAAATTTCTGGCTGGCACCTTTTAAATTGAAGCAATGACCAGACGGGAGCCTAGGAGGAGTGTGTTAAGTCCAGCATGAGTGTGGGTCCGACAGTTGTACCCATCGTAAAGCTGAAGCATGTGCTGTCGTTTGGTGAAATCTAGAACACTAAATCACTTCTGACCTCGACAATCTAAGCTACAACTTTAAAGCCGTGCATCGAACATTTATTTATGCATTTGTGATGATGTTTCTGAACACGTAATCTGTACCAGTTCAAATATCACATCATCTAGCGAAGGCAAACATATCGTTGCAAGAGAATGCAACTATAGTTTTAAGGTAGGTGCAATATTTGCTGTCAATGCATTACTTAAAACTTTATGTTTGATGACAAGGCATGTTGTAAAATAGTGAATATGTTGGGAGATAAGATACCTTCTCAGGCTCAGAAACCTTTGAAAATTGGACTCCAAAATTACGCTACATGGTGATACTTAGAACGATTATAGCACATGAAAAGTTTGTATAACCCTCCCCCCCCTCCGTTTGTTTATAACTATTTTGAGTATCCATTCTTTAGTATTCTTTAGTGTCCATCATTTGTTAAGGCCTCTGCACCGTACCCCCGTGGCAAATAATGACCACTCTCTTATTCCCAAATCCCCCAACGCCCAATCAATTTCACTGCATAAAATATTAAAATTAACTATATTAACACACAATAATTCCTGGAGGAATTAAAAGGGGTCATACAATAAAAGAAAACAAATACACATACAAAAGAAAGACAAGAAATATATGAAAATACACTGGCAGGGATTCATGGATAATTTAAGGGGCTATGGGTAATTTGTTGTATTCGTAAACGTCTTTTTAGAAACTGGGTAACATCATTCAAGGTGGTTTCAGTTTTTCATTAGTGTTAAGTACATAGTGTTTATTTTAAACATGTCAAAATTAGGAATTTTCGATTTGACTTCCATGAAACAGCAATTGCCTCTCCACATTATGGACAAGGCATTTCAACAAGAAGTGATTCTCATCTTCTACTTCATTTCTGTCACGATAAACAAGTTCTAACTTTTAAAGGAATTTCTGGGTGTTTCCCTTCACAACAGTGCTTCCACCCCACCCCTCCTCATCAAATCCTCCCGGATGACCTGGAAGTGAAAGTGAACACAGCATGAAGATGTACGTGCTGCAAAACAACAGCTGGAAATCGCACTTTCACCTTAACAACTCGAATACGAATACGAAAATAACTTCGACAGCGACTTGTCATGTCATCAACAGATGCAGATTACAAGAGCGTCTGAACAAGCGCATGCAGGTAGGCATATATTCCAAGTAATTTACCGTAATGGACTTGTTGGACGTGTAAGTTATAGTCGCGTGTGTTTAGGTACAGGGCGGAGAGCCCTTGCTCTGTGACCCAGAAAAACATACCCTTTTCTTGGTCACAGAGAGGGACAATCCGCTAGCGCTGCGCAGTGCCGAACTACAAGCGACTGTGTTGTACCTGACGACTGTGAGTAATGTGAAGTATTCTTATCAGTGCAGTCCCCCAAGTTCATCATATTGTGTGACCTCGACATATTGCATCGTTCCCTGTTTCCGTGTCATATTGTTCCGTAGCCTTAACTTTCCTTGGCAATTTTTTTCCCACCGGCCAACACCCAAAATCGCCGAGAGAAAGCATAGAGCGTAGACTGTGACATGATCGGTTGGACAATGGATTTCTGATGCGGTGTCCAGATATGGACGGTCATGTAAATATAGTACTACTACCACTACCGTCATACCGAGCCCAATCTGATTACATGTAAAATCAGATGTATTATGGAGATAGTGATATCTCCAATTTTGCTCGTTCTTTACTGTTCTCGTTAGCTGTAGTGAGGCGATTTATTAGTTAACGTGGACAGCAGAGAACACAGAAAGGTGGACAAGTCCCCAGTACTGAATATTTCCCATAATTCATCATGATTTGTACACACGGAAACTCCTCAGTGACATCTACTGTGTCTCCCATGTGTAGAGAAATTCACAGACTAGTTTTTTAAATTCTGAATCGTACTTTTGAGGACACCATTCTTCTCAATTCCCTTTTTAAATGATTTAGAAAAGTATGCTCAGCCATACAGAATGATGTAATGAAAAGTAGGCAGACTAGTTGCACCTGTTTTATGAAACAAAAGGATATTGATTTTTGCCAAACAGAAAGACAAAAGAAATTTGCATGCTAAGTTTCCTCAGAGAATGACCCCTTCAGTTTGTCATAACTTGCGCCTAAAAGTATGGCATTTGTAGTACCTGCAGAATGTGACTTTTACGGTTATTTAATGGTTTCTTTGAAATTTACACTGAAATATCTATCATGCAGTACTGAAAAAGTTATAAAATTTTAATGTGGTGTGTACAAGTCAAACTGAATTATGGGTAATTTATTGTACTGTGAAGTCGCCTGGCAACATCTTTGATCAGATTGCACATAGTCCTGCTCAGGTCTGTGCGGTGTTAATCGTTGAAGTGTTGTATAACAACCTAGCTTGCAACCACAGGGACTGTGCTTGCACAAAGTATACATTTTCAATTACACCAAGCTACTCAGCTGTATAACTTGAATCATAGTCTTGTTTTGATATCTTATGTATCATAAGATAGTTCTCTACCTTCACTGTCATATTGCAAATAAATTGTTCGCGTTGTGACTTAGAATCGCCGGGGCTACATTGAAAATCACCCATGTTGAGTCATGTGTCTTTAGCTCAAATGGTAGCTTAAATGTTCTGTGATATTGTTCATGTTTTAGAGTTTTTTATTCTTAAATTTCCTTTGATAAGTGGAACAACTAGCCAGTATAGAATAATTTTTGGACAACTACACACTTGCAATGGTTATAGTGCTGATTGCAAATGCAGTGTTCTCACCAGAACAAAAAATTGTGGGACATTTTGTCCCGCTGACCAAAAATAAGCGGGATAATCGTTCAATGATAAAACTGGCCATATTACATGAATAATCTACTATGGATGACACATTCTTTCTCCTTCCCAAAAATTCTGTTTATAATTGTGCATATGTGAATGTAATTGTTTGTCAGTGTTTATAGCCTAAACAAGAAAAGGTTAATTAAAATACACCTATAGTATTAGTCACTCAAGTGTTGATTGAGCCAGGTTGATGCAAGTGTAAACAAAATCAATGATGCTTGGGGAATATTAAAATGACATTTTTCTCTCAGCATCCGTTATGAAGATTTACATAAATTTATATTGACATCAGCGTCTGTTGGCATGTATGGTAATGGTTAGATGTTGGTTTAAAGGTATATAGTCACCTGTTCCAATTTTGCCACAGTTACCATGGAAAGAGAAAATCTAACCAATCACAGATTTTAAGCGGGTGGCTGCTTTTTAAAAACAGCGCCTTCACGTGGGCATTTTGAATACCAAGGAACGCCCCTTTGACCATATATGGGCATATTTAGATTACTGGTGACTGTATACCTTTAAGGTAACTCTCTCCCCTATGGATGCCGGTTTTAAACATGTTCTAACATAGGGTCCTCGATCTCCGATGATGATGATGATGATGATGATTAAATATTTAAAAATGAAGAAAAATAAAAGTATATTTGGACTCAGTAAATTTGTTGTCATTGTTATTATTGTTGTTGATAGTATTTGCAGAAAAGAACAAAGTATGCGCTGCAAATTCAATACAGCCAAACTATACACATGCACTGCAAAATTCAATACAGCCTTTATACTATATACACATGTGCTACAAAATTCAATAGAGCCTAAAGTTAGGCTGTATTGAATTTTGCAGTGCATGTGTAGTGCATGGAGGTAGCTTGCCTCCATGTGTACAGTAAGGCTGTATTGAATTTTGCAGCGCATAATTTGTTCTTTTCTGCAAATACTATCAACTGCAACAATAACAACAACAGCTTTACTGAGTCCAAATATATTTTTATTTTTCTTCTATTTTAAATATTTAATCATCATCATCATCATCATCATCATCATCATCGGAGATCGTGGACCCTATGGTTCTAATTGTAAGAAAGGTTATATTTTTCCAGCAATTCGAACTGCATGATGTGTCAATTAAGAATGATTGAATGGCTTCATATCCCATCTCTAAATTCTCCGTCTCAGTGTTTTTGTGGAGACCAGTACCCTGATAGTAAAATTTTACTCAGGTTTTGCAGTCATGTTACTTGAGTTCACGTTAAAACATCAATACAATTGTTGTACGGGACAGCAGGATTGGACTCCATGTTCCAGAACCTCAGCAAAATACTGTGGACTGACATAGGTTCAAAGTTCAAGGTCAATGCTATTACTCCTCCAACTTCACTGTTAATAGTAGAGAAAACTGGGCTATTAAAAATTAGGCTATATCTCTATCTCTAAAATGTTCACGTGGATTTTCGCCAGCAAGACAAATGGCATCAAACAGCGCCCTCGTGGGTCAAGTCATTGCAATCTGTCCATCTTGCCTGTATTTTATGTTCAAGCCAGCATTGATGGACATTTTTTTGTTGTAACACTATAACATCTAGTCAGTGCTCTTAAAAATTCTATGAGATGATATATGAGAATTATTAAATTATATTTACAGGTTTTTTGTGGGAACGTTTTCTGCACAAAGTTATTTTCGCCCAGCCTGTGATATTACGTGTATAATTTAGTTTGTGTGCAATATTGAGTTCAGTTAATAGAAGATAATTGTCTGGCAGTCGTAGTTTCTCAGAAGAAAGAAGGTTTCTTCTTTTGAAAATATTTTAAACAAAGTGAAGAAATTCTTACAGCTGCAATTGTTATTATTCTTTCTGTTGTTGATTAAGAACAGGATAATGTTATCAATGTCTGTCTCTGGTTTCAACTGGTTTGAAGACTTGGTAGCCATACATTGTATGTTATTGGTTGCAGATAATTAGAAGGTATAAATACTATGTGGATACTTACAGGTTATTTAAGCAAAAAAGCACACCCAGCGATAGTATACCACAAAATTTTGACCAGTTCATGACATATATGCACGAGCAATACATGTAGCGAGTGCACATATGGAGTGAACTGGTCAAATTCGAGTGGTGAGCTGAGGTGGTTTATTGCTATTATATCATAATATTGAATTGAAATTCTGGCGTGAAATGTCAAAAAGGGAATTTTTCTCTAGCTGAAAGCTTGTGCCTGTTTCAACCATACTATATTGTAAATATAGCACTGTTATCTTCATGTCTCAGCCAATCACATAGTAGTATTTGCGCCATCAATATACTGGTAATAGTGGTATAATAGTACCAAATATCACCTGTTCCTGTGTTGTATCAGCATGAGTGTTATTTGTGCTGCGTCAGCCAGGAGACGAAGTGGAGTGTCTAACGCAGCACAAATGACAAGGATGCTGATATGAGTCAAGGAACAGGCGATGTTGGGTAATAACGGATTCATTATATACTTGTGCCCAGAATTTGACAATTGATAGGAAAAACCTTAAATTTTGAGGCTTTACTTTTATTCTGCCTCGGGTATAAATATGGAAATATTTGTATAAATAGGCTGATAGGAATTAAGAAGTCAAATACTACTTCCTACAAATTCTCCATATATCAGTGAACACCAAGAGACAAGATACTTGGATTCAAAAATAGCCATATTTTAAAGGTACATTATGATATTATAATCGTTACCAATCAAAAACTTTCCTCTACTTTAAATCCCTCCTGATATTGATCATGCTCCATTGTCGTACGGAGCGGAGAGAGGCAGCCCTTTTGGTTTGTTTACACTGAGAGTGGCCACGACAACAGGTGTCATGCACGTGACATCGCTGTCACATTATACTACAGTAAAACCTGGCTGGCTCGGTCAGCCTCGCTTGCCAGAAAGACCGTTTTAATAGGGCGCATCACCATATGGTTGAGGATAGAATTGCGTAAAAAAAAAATTGCGTAGTGGATGAGGGGTTGTGAAAGAGTCTAGGGTATATGATAAATGGTGGATATGTTGTAAAGGTCCAAAAGGGTCAAAGGTTATACGCAATACTTCAGAGACTATTGACGTACCTAGTTCTGAAGCAGTCACCCTTGTGATGTTTTGTCACATGCAGTCTGTGGCTGTCTAAGTGTTTTATATGTGTCTTTGTCAATCTGAAGAGGCCTTTCAGACCCAGACACTGCTGTATGGTTCAGACTGTCTGGTTCATTTGAAGATCTAGTCTAGTACATATATCAAGGTCAAACTGAGTTCTTTTATAACTTCCAAGTCTGAAATAAGGAGATGAGATGACCGATGTGACATAAAACTGACAAGCAAGTGTCTCAGTGACTTGATAACTAGCTACATTTTGCCCTCAGGCTCTGCCTTCAAAGAGCAAAACTCATCATTGTTTCCCGGTAAACTGCCCTTGAAGTGTAACTTCTCTGAGATTTTCTGCTGTAGAACTAATCTTGCCGGAGTTTGACATCCCATGGCATTATTATTTCAGATTAATCAGTGGTGCTCTGAAAGTGTTCACTTACTTGTCTTTCCATCGATAATTTGAAAGCAGTAAAAAATAGTGAGTGATGTCACTTGACTTGATCACAAATGTGTTTCATTCTGAATTTAGAAATGTGAGGTGTAATGTTCAGTTCGATCCAAATCAATAAATGATTATCTTTCCTGTGTCGCAGAAACATTTTATCATCGTCATTAAATTTGAATGTATCCAGACGAGGATGTAGTGCTTTAGATATGTGTAGATTATCGATATTGAGTGGTTTATGTGTTTAGCAAGACCTGATGACCCCTTCCATCTTCATTGTGGAGTGAAATATCAGGGATGGAACAATCAAAATTTGCAGGAGGCTTTGAAGATTTGAAGACAAAATTTTCAATGTGGACCCATTGGAAGAAATCTTGCTGCCATGATTGCAAATGGAAAAAAAGAGATACTGTAGTGCAGTATAATGATTGTATAAATAATGCACTTCAGCCAGTAATACTTTAAGCCCCACCAATATCATAGGACCCTCCCTCAAAGGCTGTTGCTAGGCAGAGCTGAATGGGTCATTGACCTTGCAGTGTGTGTCACATGACCACGACATCACTTTCATCGTTGACAGCCCAGCCTGTATACATTCTGAGTAGGCGTAGTCATTGTGTAGAGGGCGATGGATCGGCTTGCAGGTGTTTTATGTCGCCTTGTGCGAGCTCTGTGGGTCTGGGTTTTGACCTTTTTCTGTCTGCTGGAGGTGGTGCAGGTACGTTGTGTTTAGACCCAATCTCCACACAATACTAAGTGTCCAAAATTATGCTGTATAGGGTAAATTGCTATTGCAATATTGGAATAGTGTAATGTAACCCCTTCTGATTGTATTGGGAGTACTGTGCATATGAATTCAATTTGAAAATCCAATTCAGTGAAAATCCCCATGTCTCGATGTAGAGGTAGGGTTTTAAGTTGGTAACGTGCCATATGTATTACCCTTTGCAAATTTGCAAAATTGCAGCTGTTTGATTTACGTAATCCACTTCACTGCATCTGCATTCTTTTCAATTCTATCTGCACAGTATCATAGTTTCACCTAAATTGTTAGTGCCAACTTAACCTGATTGACTCATACATCTAAGTCGAGATCTGCTTTCAGTTTGCTGAAGGAATGTCACAATACAGATCCCAGTTTTAGACACATAGGTGTAGGTACTCATTCAGTGGTGTCACTGATTATACTGCTAAAGGCTGGAATTTCTCTCTTATATAAGAGTAAATAAATACCGTTCACCAAAATTGAACAGTCTTCAGTTTTTACACTCCTTCGTAAACGACGTCATTTGGTTTACTGCATTGATACTATGCAGGACTGACTGTACTCTTACATAATATAATTGTTAAGGTTGACTTGTAGGTCATTCATACTTGGTGAAAGGACACCAGAAATCTGGTGTGAATCAACCAAGTCTTGTTTACTTTATCGAAGCAGAATTCTGATCCGCTGTTGCGAAGGATTAATTTCTTAAATTTTGTAAGGCATTCAACTCATTGAAAAGTGACTCTTCTATTCATTGCATTTGAGCATCTGCAACACTTTACTGAGTTGAATGTTGTTTCATATCCATTTTCTGCCCAGGATATTAACTCCAAAAGCATCTCCAATCCAACTTCAACATAAATAAATTTAAATATAATTTTGACATTTCAAGAATGAACATTTATTTTAGACTTAAAGAAATCCTACAGATGACTCTATCATATCAAATAGGGCTATTAATTGAGATATATTTTGTATTCTGACTCAGTTCAGAAACAAATTTCCATGCTTTCAACTATTAAAGTCTTCTGATTCTCAATTGCAACTGCTCGAAGAAATAGGAGTAATTTTCTGACATTTCATTCTGTATTGGTGCACAAACAACATTACTTTCACAGGTATTTTTTTCTGACTGTAAAGAAAGAAATCTTTTCATTTGGTAGTATGCGTTACCATTGTTCTGCCATTCCTCCTTGTTCTTTGCCGTGGAGAGTGTCATTGTAATCACCGCTGTCGGTATGTCATGTATTCAAAAGACGCAGGTCACTGGTCAGGTGAGACATTGCATGACAGAAAATCATTCTTGGCATTCCTGCCAGGGTTCAAATGTTCAAACGTACTATTGTAGCAAGGGGTGTTAGCAGAGCTGATCAGTGAAAGGTGGTTGATACAAGTCAGTTTCAAGCAGTCAGAAGGTAGCTCTGTAGTGTAAACTTTGATAATTTGGATCTGCTCATGGATGTAAAAATAGCCCTGATCTGCTACACTTTATCTTGTTCAATAATTGAGGAACCTTGACATTTGTAGTGCTATTTATTTATTTATTTGCTGCATCCCTTTTAGATCAGGGGCTCACTAAATAAAACATTAGGAGCTGCAAAACACTGATGAAAAATAAATTTCAAGTACAGAGAGAAGAAGAAAGAAAAAAAACCAAAAAACAAAACAAAACAAAACACAGCAACAATAATAATAAAAACTAGAATGCTAACAGCTAGTTCAAAAAATTCCTTCTGTTGTCTACAGCTTCGACTAAGAATTGTTTAAAAATAATATCAATTTTGTAGCTTAATTCAGGGTTGTAGTTTTCAGTTGAGTCTCCTAAATACAAACAAATCAACCCTTTTCTTTCAATGAAATCTTTATATAAATTCATTTCTTTGTCATTCAAGAGAATTTCTTCTGTCTTAGCCATTAATTTATGTGCTATCTGTACAAGAACGGCAGTTATATAATAGATACTGTGTGGACATTATCCACTGATCTATCGTTTGTTTGCTGGATTTATGACTCAAAAGTCACAGTTTACCCACAGGCGACCCAATAAGTAGTACTGAGTTTTTCAGTGTTTTCTCTATCATTTTCTCTTCTTTCTTCATGCTCTGAATGATCGGAATAAATAAAATAAAAGGTTTATATAACCTAACCTAGCCTCTGTGACTCTTTATTTATTTTACACTCCATTACAAGGACGTATATCTCTCATACACACATGCTGTAATTAATTAGTCAGCACAACTAATTATGCTAATCCGTGGACTTATCAGGGATTTTACGGGTTGGTCAACATCGCGAAAGATAGGAATGGTTACTAAAACGGGAAGGTAAGAAGCTCTCCTGAAATGTGTCCAGAAATTACCAAATTGCGGCCAGTCATGACCATTTATCCAAAATTTACTGCAGCCAATGTATTTCGATGGCCGAGGGGCGCCAGCTACTCTTATTTCAAACGTTTAAATGGTCGCGAACAGTGCAAACCCTGCCAGTGCCTTGCCTGCAGTTCATGGCATGAGGACGTCCGTAAAGCAGGAAGTCGGAAGTTGAAACCTTTGACCTTTACGTTGTTTATATGTGGGCAAACTTGTAAACATATTTCCCAGGGACAAGCCTGATTTTGACTAGGGTCAAAGTTCGTGTGGTTAAGCGTGGTTCTCTCAATCGGGTGGTGTTGCTAAGGTTTTGTCTGCCCACCGTCCGTGCATGGAGGGACGGTGGTCTGCCTAATGTCTGCTGTGCGTTCTCGATAATTTTGCTGTATTTTTTCTCACAAGCATTGGAAATTTGTTTAAGTTTTAAGAAACATTTCGTTCATGTAAGGAAATCATATAGCAAGTACTTCTTGCGCTGGTGCAAACTCTACGAAATATTATGATATCAACGATGTTTTCCATGATAGTTTACAAGGTTTCTTGTCTAAATTCGCGGAAATGATCAAGAATAGCTAAAAAGTACTACATGTAATTATGACTACATTTTGTATGTGTAGAGGTGTTGTTTGCCGTTCCGAACGTATGTTCTACACGTACGCGACGTATGGTTATCACTGATCAGCTGACGATGGAACGTAATTACGTGTAACTAAACTTCTCCATAACGATATGTTACCGGCAGACATGGAGATAATAGCGAGTGAATAGAAATGACGGTGACTGGTTTAAAAAATTCACAGTGCTGGTAAAAATTCTCACAGGCTTCTTAACGTAGTGGCCGACATCATCGGTGATGTCAGTTTGTTTCGATGTTGCGAGGTCACCGCTCAGGTGACTTTAGAGACGGGCTACACTGAGCCTCGTCAATCGCTTGTACGCCAGAAAAAGAACGGTCTGCGAGTAGCCATGTCGGAAAAAGCTGGAAAAACGGCGATAGCTTGGTGATTTCCGAGCGGATTTCTGGTAGTGGTAGGCTCCTAATAACCATGTTGTCGATGAGTGTTGGCAATTTGGGTGGAAAATATGGACCCAAAGCTAGCCTAACAGTATAAACGAAGTTTTAGAGCCCGTGCGCCGCTTCTTTCGGGAATTTTGTGCACTAACACTGCATAAGGCACGATTGAAAATCGATGAATTCCTTAGACTAGTAGCGACCATGGAGCTAGAAACTAGCTCTATGTAGCGACCAACTCTCTTTTACTATGCGAAAAAAGTAACCGGCGACATTAACTCTTTGACGCCGTACAGTCATTCTAGTCATGAGCTTGGTTGCTACCGTACACCAGAAAATAACCGACTTTGACGTCAAAGGCCTGTTGCCGGTACGTACTTTGAGACAGAAAATAACGATATGTTACCGGTAGACATGGAGTTAATAGCGAGTGCAGAGAAATGAAGGTGACTGGTTTAAAAATTCACAGTGCTGGCCAAAATTCGCCAGTGTGTGCTCCTGCTAATGTGTCACCATTGTGCCTTGAATCACGACGCGGTTTGTAAATTATACTTGGTATATACACTCCCAGAAAACGACGACGTGAAACATACATCTATATAATTTTGTTGAAAAACTCATGAAACGGCAACTCCGGCGATCTTTTTCTGCTTGGTCGGTCGATACTTTCTGGGTGGCATTTGTTACATGGAGCAGGACCATGTCTGCTTAGTTATGTTAGAATTTGGCGCTTGGCAACGAAAAGCATGCGCGTTTCCAGTGTTCCTTTCGATCTAACTTCCCGTTTATTTTTGAATAATGAGCAGTGTTTGTTTGCGCATATCATGAATATATAAGCGTCCACTAGGTTTACGGACGTCCTCGGGACACGTTTCCCAAGATCTTCATACCTTCTCCTTTTTCATTAACATCACTATCTTTCCGATGTTGACCAACCTCTGATAAGTCCACGGATTAGCATAATTAGTTGTGTTGACTAATCAATTACAGCATGTGTGTATGAGAGATATACGTCCTTGTAATGGAGTGTAAAATGAATAATGAGTCAAGAGGCTATAGGTTAGGCTATATAGTCATTTATTTTATTTACTACGATCAGTCAGAGCATGAAGAAAAGGAGAGGGGCTGACAGTGACAGAGAAAACTGAGAAAAATTCAATAATAAGCTTATCAATATGTATGGGCCGCCTATGGTTTACCCCCCAGGAAGATCACGCCATTACCTTTATTACATTCAGAATAAAAACAGGGCATTATCTTACCACTGAAAATCTGATACCTCTGTATTTATTGAAAGCAGGGTCGGTATGCTCAGGGACTGGAAAGACTGTGAATTTGACTCAAAGCCTCCTTGAAAGTCCTAGAAAAGCCCTTGAAAATTGAATTTTACTGGGGAAAATGATAAGGCACTCACAATATTAAAAAATGACATGATCATTAGTCGTCATATTGTAAAAATTATATGTCAAAATATATATTGTGAAGCACAAAATGTGACTTATGGATACCTAGAAATTAAAATTACTCCCTCCACTGATTAGCATGCCATTAACCCTTTGTGTGCTCTAATTTTTTCCCGCCAATATTTTAATGCAACATTTTACCAATATTTTTGAATTTATCTGTAATTGTTTTGATAATTTTAGACCAAATGTATAATTACATTTCATTGGCTAATGTATTTTATCAAAATTTTGTCAAAAATCTGAAATAAATTGACTGGGGTATAAAGGTGATAAATATTGATGCTCAAAGAGTTAAAATGAGTATAGAATAGTCAGCTGAAGCTTTTTCGTCTGTGAAATGCAGACATCACAGTTTGTTGTTGAGAACACAGTGATATCTCAATATTAAGCCTATAGTCAACTATCCAACAGTCAATTTGCCACTTGTCTGAATCAAAGGCTGTGTTGAAGCCATTATACACCATATAGCCTATCATTCAATGGTAGTGAACAACAGCCTGTTCTATGACCTTTGACCTTTGAACCTTGGGATGTGTGATAAACTTGTAATCTCGGTCAAAACAGACTCTATTTCTAACAGATGTCGTACGCATATTTAGGTGAGCTAACAGTCAAACTCTTGTCCACATTTTTTGAAAAATTGTGAAAATCTATCAAATTTTGCGCCTGTACTGTGTCTAAGCAAACACTTGACATATGTCATGTCGACTGATGCATTTTTTCCTTTCATCTGAAAAGATTTACACGACCAGCCGCATGCTGTTCATTGAGAGTGTCATTACACTGACTTGAATCCATTTTACGACAGACTTATTCTTGAGTTTCTTCCACAAAAGGAGAATTGCACAACATTTTTCATCAACAGTCCAACATTCCACATATTATTATTTCTGGAAGTGAAAATCAAGAAGCTTTTCATTTTTGTCACAAAAAGCTGAAATTGCTAAAGAATAATTTTCATGTTTTTTAAAGAGTTGGAATTGAAAGCAAGCATTTTGTCTTCAATATGTAAACATTTTCTGGTTCAGTATGGTATTCCATTTTAAGAAAAAAACAGACAAAATTCAGCATATTTTCTTTTGTTCCTGGCTACAGTTTACTTTGCTTTTGACAGTTCAAACATGGAGTAACATCAACAACCATTTATCGACAGTGCCCTCTAAAAGCAGACAAAATCATTATTATTTAAATATATTCTGTCTTACAGTTTGCCTTAATGGCGTTCCCAAGAATTGTCACATGATACATTTCACCATGGTAATTGGTGACCATAAATTTACCTTTTAGCCCACATTTGTGAACTAGAATGATCCATGAAAAGTTCAAATACACTTTGAGTTTTTGTTTTAGAAATTTCTCCTGGTTGCCATCTCATTTGTGATTTTTCCTCTGTAGATTGTTTAGTCAAAATAGTAAACTGAACTCATGGTTTTTAGTTTTCTGTCTCATTTTGCGTTAAGTATTTGCAGCCAACATACCTATCTGTGCATTGTAAGGATTAAAATAGCTATCTCAGGGAGTGATGCAAAGTTATCAGTTTGGTGGATCCATTTCAGCCCAAGGTCATGTCCATTACTTGTTGGAAACACGGTCTAAAACTGAGAAATAAACAGGCAATTGTCATGCTAATCTGGTTTTGATGGCAAGATATTTACATACGTCCTGTGATTACCATAGCAATTGGCGTGCTTGAATGTTATTTGTGAGTGCATACGGCATCACAGCATTACAGATGCCAGGGTTCAAGATTTTTTCATCAAACTGCCAGTATGAATGTCCACCTTGTGTGAGAGACATATATGCGTCAGAAACTATAGGCCTAGATGTCAGAAACTATAGGCCTATAGATGTCAGAAACTATAGGCCTAGATGTCAGAAACTATAGGCCTATAGATGTCAGAAACTATGGGCCTAGATGTCAGAAACTAGTATAAGGCCTAGATGTCAGAAACTATAGGCCTAGATGTCAGAAACTATAGGCCTAGATGTCAGAAACTATAGGCCTAGATGTCAGAAACTATAGGCCTAGATGTCAGAAACTATTGGCCTAGATGTCAGAAACTACCATAGGCCTAGATGTCAGAAACTATAGGCCTAGATGTCAGAAACTACCATAGGCCTAGATGTCAGAAACTATAGGCCTAGATGTCAGAAACTACCATAGGCCTAGATGTCAGAAACTATAGGCCTAGATGTCAGAAACTATAGGCCTAGATGTCAGAAACTATAGGCCCAGATGTCAGAAACTATAGGCCTAGATGTCAGAAACTATAGGCCTAGATGTCAGAAACTATAGGCCCAGATGTCAGAAACTATAGGCCTAGATGTCAAAAACTATAGACCTAGATGTCAGAAACTATAGGCCCAGATGTCAGAGCTATGGCCAGTAGTTGGTGAAAATGCACGTTTCACATTGTTGAAGCTATCGTGCTATGGAGAGTTGTATGCCATACATTATAGAACCCAAACGTGTAAGGCAAACGTGCATGACTAAACACTGTAAAAGTCTGCACGTTAGACATTTTAGACACGTTAGGTCCGTACACGTTAGGTTTGCACGATACACGATAGGTCAGCATGATTGGCATGGTAGATTTTGACCGATGTTGAAAACCTAAAATGACATACACGTTAGACATTTTAGACACGTTAGGTCCGTACACGTAAGGTCTGCACGATACACGATAGGTTTGCATGATTGGCATGATAGAAATTGGAGTCATGTGGAGAACCTAAAATGACATACACGTTAGACATTTTAGACACGTTAGGTCCGTACACGTTAGGTTTGCACGATACACGATAGGTTTGCACGATTGGCATGATAAATTTTGACTCATGTGGAGAACCTAAAATGACATGCACGTTAGACATTTTAGACACGTTAGGTGCGTACACGTTAGGTCTGCACGATACACGATAGGTTTGCACGATTGGCATGATAGATTTTGACCCATGTCTAGAACCTAAAATGACATGCACGTTAGACATTTTAGACACGTTAGGTCCGTACACGTAAGGTCTGCACGATACACGATAGGTTTGCACGATTGGCATGATAGATTTTGACTCATGTGGAGAACCTAAAATGACATGCACGTTAGACATTTTAGACACGTTAGGTGTGTACACGTTAGGTTTGCACAATACACGATAGGTTTGCACGATTGGCATGATAGATTTTGACCCATGTTTAGAACCTAAAATGTCATGCACGTTAGACATTTTAGACACGTTAGGTGTGTACACGTTAGGTTTGCACAATACACGATAGGTTTGCACGATTGGCATGATAGATTTTGACCCATGTTTAGAACCTAAAATGACATGCACGTTAGACATTTTAGACACGTTAGGTCCGTACACGTAAGGTCTGCACGATACACGATAGGTTTGCATGATTGGCATGATAGAAATTGGAGTCATGTGGAGAACCTAAAATGACATACACGTTAGACATTTTAGACACGTTAGGTCCGTACACATTAGGTTTGCACGATACACGATAGGTTTGCATGATTGGCATGATAGATTTTGACTCATGTGGAGAACCTAAAATGACATGCATGTTAGACATTTTAGACACGTTAGGTGCGTACACGTTAGGTCTGCACGATATAAGATAGGTTTGCACGATTGGCATGATAGAGGTAGACCTTACCGTGTTTGTAGGCCATCACGTGAATCTTGAGAAATATCATACAACGTGCCGACCTAAGATTCACGGAGCTAACGTGTCTAAAATGTCTAACGTGTATGTCATTTTAGGTTGTCCACGAGTCAAAATCTATCATGGCAATCATGCAAAGCTATCGTGTATCGTGCAAACCTAACGAGTACGGATCTAACGTGTCTAAAATGTCTAACAAGTATGTCATTTTAGGGTCTCCAGATAAGTTGAATGGTACAGTCATGATATACACGTTAGACATTTTAGACACGTTAGGTCCGTACACGTTAGGTTTGCAAGATACACGATAGGTTTGCACGATTGGCATGATAGATTTTTTTATCCATGTCGAGAACCTAAAATGACATGCACGTTAGACATTTTAGACACGTTAGGTGCGTACACGTTAGGTCGGCACGTTACACGATAGGTTTGCACGATTGGCATGATAGAGTTAGACCTTATCGTGTTTGTAGGCCATCACGTGAATCTTGAGACATATCGTATAACGTGCCGACCTAAGATTTACGGAGCTAACGTGTCTAAAATGTCTAACGTGTATGTCATTTTAGGTTGTCCAAGAGTCAAAATCTATCATGCCAATCGTGCAAATTTATCGTGTAACGTGCTGACCCAACGTGTACGGACCTAACTTGTCTAAAATGTCTAACGTGTATGTCCAGATAAGTCGAATGGTACCATATGTCAATCGTGCAGTCATGATATACACGTTAGACACTTTAGACACGATAGGTTCATCCATGTTTGGCGTGCACGATACACGATAGGTTTGCACGATTGGCATGATAGAATAGGACTTATTTGTACGCCCTAAAATGCAATACATGTTAGACATAGGTTCTTTAACGTTAGGTCTGCACGATACACGATAGGTTTGCACGTTTGGCATTTTAGGCACGTTAGTTCCAACCTGGCATACACGTTAGACATTTTAGAAACGATAGGTGCGGATATGTTGGGTCTGCACGATACACGATAGTTTTGCAAGTTTGGCTTTTTTGGTCACGTTAGTTCGGCTGTTAGTTCCGACCTAACATGTCAAACATGCACTACTAAAATGTAAAAATGTCTAAAATGAAAAAATCCCGACTTCTGGCCATGGATGAGATGTCAGAAACTATAGGCCTAGATGTCAGAAACTATAGACCTAGATGTCAGAAACTATAGGCCTAGATGTCAGAAACTATAGACCTAGATGTCAGAAACTATTGGCCTAGCTGTGTTAGCGCTGGGTTTGGAAAGCTGTTAGCCACTGTGGCGAATAGTTTCAAATTTTATTAGCCACAGACAAATTTTATTAGCCACACACTTTTACGAAAACAAAGCTTTCTATAATGCTATAATCTCCAATGTCGGTTGCATGCACAAGAATATTTTACTATCAACACATCAACCTTGTATCCAATTGTCTTCATTTTAACAGTGGAAATTGCTTGACTCTGGACCCCGATGTAGCCCTGCGTACGATGCTGTGTGTTCCGCTACAGCTAATCGCCCCGCTCACCACAAAGCGAGTGAGCGGGGCGATTAGCTGTAGCGGAACACACAGCATCGTACGCAGGGCTAGACCCCAATGCAAATCGACAGCAGCACGCAACGTTGAGACCACGATTAAAATGAACTGCAACACGGAAGGTTGGGACCGCAATGCAAATCAACAGCATGACAGCAACACTGAACGTTCGGACTGCGATTACTGTCGTTTGCAGATAAGAATGGACAGTGAAATTGATCTAAATGTTATCACACTTGTGTAATTGGTTTGTAAAGTTGTTTGAAAATTTACTACAGGATCGGTAACTTTAGTGGAGTTGCGGCAAACTAAAGACAGATTATATCGTTGTTTCACAGTAGGCTTCTGCTGTAATTGTTGATATAAAGCAATAAAGTAGACACTGATTAGTGTCTGTGTGTGTAGGGTAAAGATTTTCTGACTTTCTATCCCTGTTCATTTCGACAACATTCTCACTTATTATTTCTGGCGTATGTACACCTCTTTTCCTGTAAATCCTGACTTTTTTGGCAAAGAACTTCTACAATGCAAAGGCAACAAGAGTCTAATCAGACAACTAGACTCTGACTTGGCTGTGATACAATGTAACTCAAAGCAGCATATAAGGCCAAAAAAAAAAAAGAAATGTTTCTGGTCAGCGCGCGCGTCACTTGAACAACAGCGCGTCACCCTTTTTTTTCTGTTTGTGGCCGGCGGCCGTGGCTGACACCAAACCAAAATGGCTGAAGAGAAAGAAAAAATTCTTTGGGGGACATGATCAGTGACTGCATGAACAGTATATATGTGACTATATTGATAAAACTATAAAACTGACCCTCCTCCCTCCCTTGAGGGGAAAAAAAAATAAAAATAAAAAAATAATAAAATGCGCGTCGCCGCACCATTTTTTAAAGAAAGACCTGACCAGAAACATTTCTTTTTTTTTTTTTGGCCTAAGGAAAGTAATATGAGTCTGTGTAAGTGAAGTGCACTGCAAAGTGTACTCCCTGGTGTGTGTTTATTATGGGTCCATAAAAGCTCTTTGATTTTCACCGCAGTTATAACAAGTCAGTGCAACTTCTGAGACAAGTTTTAGAACAACTTTACAAACCAATTACACAAGTGTGACAACATCTATATCAATTTCACTGTCCATTCTTATCTGCATACCAGTGTAAAATAGAAGTTTGGTTACACGTAATTACGTTCCATCAGTAGGCCTACACGTAGCGTCTTTGTCACGTCATACAAGACGTCGCGTAAATGTGGCACAGACGTTCGGAACGTCATCAAACGACACTTCCACATGTAGTCTTAATTACGTGTAGTAATTTCTAGATTTTCTTGGTGTTTTGCGGGAATTTAGACAGAAAATCTCGTTAAGTACTAGTATGAGTATCATTGTAAATTAGCAAACATCTTTGATATCAGAAAATTCCGTAGAGTTCACCTGCACAAAGACGTACGTGCTATGATTTCCTGACATAAATGAAATGTTGTCCAATTCAACTTTTTACCTGAAGCTGTCACAAAAATTTCCGTAAACCTCATAAATAACTGTATTACAGAAAATCGGTAAATTTAATGCGAGGATACAACGAGCTTGAATAGTCCTCGTGTAGAGAAATTAATTGTTTCTTAAAACTTAGATGAATTTCGTATGTTTCTGAAAAAACAATACAGCAAAATCAACCAAAAAAATCACAACTGAGCATGGATACCCGTACGCCACTGTGTGCCTTCAGACGTACACGTAATTAGATTATAACCTCTCTAATGAACAACAACACGGAACGTCGAGACCGCGATGCAAATTGACAACAACACGAAATGCGTCGTTGGGATGGTGATTTTAATGAACATCAATACAGGACCATGAGGACCGCGATGCGAATCGACCACCATTAAAATAAGACCTCGATTAAAATGCGCAACAAGGAACGTCTAGACCACGATGCAAATAAATTTCAACACCGAACTTTGTGACCACGATTAAAATGCGTGTGTCTGCTGTAGCAAAAGTTTCAATTCTTGCGAGTGTTCGCTTTGCTTGGTGTACACTATACAAATTGACGTCAAATCTCTCGCGAGACTTGGCTCGACTGCAATTGCGTACGTCAGAGAGAACAATACAGAAGTAGATATAGTTTTTTCGCGAATCGCCGAAAGAGAAGCGCAGATCAACAAAAGACTAAAAACCCCCACGTTTTTGCTTATTTTGCGGAATATTTTAAACAAAAATCACTTTCGCCACTGTGGCGAATTATGATCGATTTTTCTTCGCCACTGCTGATTTCAATTCGCATTTGCGAACGTGGCGAATGGGCAGCGCGAACACAGCCTAGATGTCAGAAACTATAGGCCTAGATGTCAGAAACTATAGACCTAGATGTCAGAAACTATATGCCTAGATGTCAGAAACTATAGGCCTAGATGTCAGAAACTATTGGCCTAGATGTCAGAAACTATTGGCCTAGATGTCAGAAACTATTGGCCTAGATGTCAGAAACTATTGGCCTAGATGTCAGAAACTATAGACCTAGATGTCAGAAACTATAGGCCTAGATGTCAGAAACTATAGGCCTAGATGTCAGAAACTATTGGCCTAGATGTCAGAAACTATAGGCCCAGATGTCAGAAACTATAGGCCTAGATGTCAGAAACTATAGGCCTAGATGTCAGAAACTATAGGCCCAGATGTCAGAAACTATAGGCCTAGATGTCAGAAACTATAGACCCAGATGTCAGAAACTATAGGCCCAGATGTCAGAAACTATAGGCCTAGATGTCAGAAACTATAGACCTAGATGTCAGAAACTATAGGCCTAGATGTCAGAAACTATAGGCCTAGATGTCAGAAACTATAGGCCTAGATGTCAGAAACTATAGGCCTAGATGTCAGAAACTATAGGCCTAGATGTCAGAAACTATAGGCCTAGATGTCAGAAACTATAGGCCTAGATGTCAGAAACTATAGGCCTAGATGTCAGAAACTATAGGCCTAGATGTCAGAAACTATTGGCCTAGATGTCAGAAACTATTGGCCTAGATGTCAGAAACTATAGGCCTAGATGTCAGAAACTATTGGCCTAGATGTCAGAAACTATAGGCCTAGATGTCAGAAACTATAGGCCTAGATGTCAGAAACTATAGGCCTAGATGTCAGAAACTATAGGCCAAGATGTCAGAAACTATAGGCCTATAGATGTCAGAAACTATAGGCCTAGATGTCAGAAACTACCATAGGCCTAGATGTCAGAAACTATAGGCCTAGACGTCAGAAACTATAGGCCTAGATGTCAGAAACTATAGGCCAAGAGGCCAAGATGTCAGAAACTATAGGCCTATAGATGTCAGAAACTATAGGCCTAGATGTCAGAAACTACCATAGGCCTAGATGTCAGAAACTATAGGCCTAGATGTCAGAAACTATAGGCCTAGATGTCAGAAACTATAGGCCAAGATGTCAGAAACTATAGGCCTATAGATGTCAGAAACTATAGGCCTAGATGTCAGAAACTACCATAGGCCTAGATGTCAGAAACTATAGGCCTAGATGTCAGAAACTATAGGCCTAGATGTCAGAAACTATAGGCCTAGATGTCAGAAACTACCATAGGCCTAGATGTCAGAAACTATAGGCCTAGATGTCAGAAACTATAGGCCTAGATGTCAGAAACTATAGGCCTAGATGTCAGAAACTATTGGCCTAGATGTCAGAAACTATTGGCCTAGATGTCAGTTTTCTAGGGCTAATGAACAGTACCTCGAAAGCTGTTATCTAATTTGTTGGATGAATTTTTACCGTTATTATATTATCAGAAACTATAGACCTAGATGTCAGAAACTATAGGCCTAGATGTCAGAAACTATAGACCTAGATGTCAGAAACTATTGGCCTAGATGTCAGAAACTATTGGCCTAGATGTCAGAAACTATTGGCCTAGATGTCAGAAACTATTGGCCTAGATGTCAGAAACTATAGGCCTAGATGTCAGAAACTATAGGCCTAGATGTCAGAAACTATAGGCCTAGATGTCAGAAACTATAGGCCTAGATGTCAGAAACTATTGGCCTAGATGTCAGAAACTATTGGCCTAGATGTCAGTTTTCTAGGGCTAATGAACAGCATCTCGAAAGCTGTTATCTAATTGGTTGGATGAATTTTACCGTTATTATTGAATAACAGAAATAACACATCAGCAGGTTTTCTATGCTGGCTATTAATGAATGTCTGTGTATATATAGGGGTGGGCCCAGGGGTCTATAAGTATGAGCCATACAGAAACAAGTCTTCTGTTATAAGTACTGAAACTGTTCAATCAGTCAGAAGAATATTGTCAAAGGACTTCTGCACTCTTTGTTGTTCTGGACTGTCTACAACTGTAGTTATAATTTATAACAAAATTCAATAAACGCGTCAGAAATTGTGTTTTTTATTTTGGAAAGCTATGCAAAATATCATTAATGTACACTTCATGTACGCTTTTTCAGTGTTTCAGCATGAGTGATGTTCTGAAATCCTTTGAGAAACTAAGCTCTGACATAGGCGTTGGTCAAGCTGTTGCCATAGGAACAGTTGCTGGGATACTAGTGTACTACTATGCCACCAGACCAAAGCCAGTGACCCCTCCATTTGATGTTCAACACCAATCTATTGAACTTCCTGTAAGTACATGTAATTCTTTTATTATTGCATGAAAATGTGATTGTTGTTTTGATATTTATCTTTAGGATAAGACCAAAATTAGTGTTTTAATATCCTGTTAATATTTTCAATGTCTGGCTAAAAATAAATACACATTTTAGTCTGGACTGGAATTCACTTGTAAGCAAAAGTGCAGCCCATACATGTACAGGCTGAGTTGACAAACTTAATACTGTGTATCTAAAAACACTCTTGGGTTTGGGAGTAATATGAGAAACCATAGTTCAATGTTAATGTTAAAACACAAAAACAGTGAAAAAAATCATCAAAAGTAAAGTTACAGCTACTTGCCCTTTAATATCAGGTATTTCAAGACATGTTTTACAACCATAGAACAAGAAGTGCAGTTGAAATTATCAAAATACTTGAACAAAAGGTAGATTTTGTGTTGAAAGCAATACAGTAACAAAGCAAAGTGGATACTTTGGAGACAAAAGTCTCTATCGCGTCTCAGCTTTTTGTTGATTTTCATTTTCTAGGACACAGATCATGTTCGTAGGAGTCCTTTTTGTAAAGATGGCGAGTTAGTCAAACAGTTCTTTGATGATGTTACCACCTTGTATGATGGCTTCCAGCGAGGTATCAGGGAGTCACGTGAGTATAATGCACCTTGATGGTTCAAATTATCAATTTCTATGATAATCTTTTTCAGTGAATGAATGGGCCTAGGAAGTTTGTATGACTTTTTTCAGACTGAGTGTGCATGTGGTGGTACTGTGCACCACTAGTATCTCCAATAATGGCAAAATCTGTAAGATACTAATTATGGTTATGGAATCAGGTCATTGTAACATTTTAGACAAGACTGCTTTGACAGTCAGGTGAGCAGTTTTATGGCAGCTTTAACAGAAACCTACTAGTGCATGACGCCCGAAGTAAGTTTTGAGTTATCACATTAAACCTGTGTGGAGATTCCTGACAAGATGACATAGTGTTATTGGCAGTAGGTGCAAGTAATGGGTTTGAAAGCTTCCACCATAATAATGAAAAGATGATTTTCAAAAATATACAAATAGAAAATGAAAATGTGAAAATTGTCAAAAAAATAAAAATATGTGTGTTTTCACTTCCATGGTCCCTTCAAAGGTCAAGATTTTGATGTAAATTGTGATACGGCTCCATTATTTTGTACAATGATAATATGGTAAATGTTGGTACTTAATTGAAACAAACAGTGCTAGCTTTTGGTTCTCAAGGTAAGATCACATACATGAAGTGGAATGATGGGAGAAAAATTTGGCTGAAATGACTCAGACAGTATGCTGTGTCCCCTTTCTTTTTTTTGATCAACACCCTGTAAAGCAAATGTTGACAAAGTGACATTTATCGATCATCCAATAATTATTAAGTTGTTTCAAATGACAAAGACATATAGGTTAGTTATGAGGTAATAATTTTTTAACTGTAGTAGTTCAACAATTTCAACAAAAGATGTAAAGTGATAGGTCTATAACATTAAAGTAGTTCTTTGTTGTGGCGTCTCAGAGTGTGATGTGCGACTGCTGACCTAGATTTGTTGCAATGTCACAGACACAGTCTGGTGATTAAAAAAAAAGAAATATTGCCATTCACAGTGGTTATGACAAAATCGTAACATCACATGGGGTCATTGAACTTTCCGTTTGAAGGATGTACCCATGGGATAGTGGATGTGTCCAGGATGTACCCGTGGGATAGTGGATGCATCCAGGATGTATCCATTGGATAGTGGATGTGTCCAGGATGTACCCATGGGATAGTGGATGTGCCCAGGATGTACCAATGGGATAGTGGACGTGTCCACTGTCTTTCAACAAACTATGTGCCAGAATATTTCTAGAAACATCAAAACACAACTTTTGAATTCCACTTTTGTGTGTTTTGCAAATAAAAGTTATGCGTTCCAGGTGGAAATTCCTAGAATACAGGAATAAAATTAAATTATTGGCAATTTATTTGTGTAATGACAGGTTTAAATGATAGCTTTGAATATAATTTAAATGGATTTTTCAATTTCACACTGCCCACCTATCGCCTTAATAGTCCACAAACGATTCTATATTTTATGTAAACTTCTAGAAATGATTCTATGAAAATATAGTCATTATTTTTCAAATTATCATATGACATCACAATTTTTAACATTTTAGTTTGCAAAGATAAGTGTGTATTGGGTTTCCTTGAAACATAACTGTCAGGATTCACATTACACCTATAAATAGATAATTCTGTCCATGGTGGATGATTTTTGTCTTAGGCCCAGAAAAAAGAAATTTGTGCCGTTCAAATTACCCAACTTACCCTATTTTTTACCTGCCGACCCTAAACTTTTTAAAGCTACGAAACACAGAAGTAAAAATAAAATGAAAGAAAACACCCATAAAAACACACGTTCATTACCTCACATTTGAGTTTTGCTTGAACAAGGATGTCTTTATGTTTTATTAGTCCCCGCGGACGAAGTCCGGCGGGGACTTATAGATTGGGTCCCGTCCGTGTGTCCGTCCGTCCGTCCGTCCGTCCGTCCGTCCGTCATCAACAGTTTCTCAGACACTGCCAAACCAATTTTGTTCAAACTTGGCACAAAGGCATAGCACTATGACCTACAGATGCACATCGATTTATTTTGCAATACGATCCAATATGGCCGCCAGGCGGCCATTTTATTACAATTTTTTCATGTACGGAGCCATAACTCAGACATGTTTCAACCGATTTTATTCAAAGTTGGTACAAGGCCATTGACCAATGTCATAGATATGCATGTCAATTTGTTTTGTGATATGATCCAATATGGCCGCCAGGCGGCCATTTTATTACGATTTTTTCATGTACAGAGCCATAACTCAGGCATGTTTCAACCGATTTATTCAAACTTGGTACAAGGACATTGACCTATGTCATATATATGCATGTCGATTTGTTTTGTGATACGATCCAATATGGCCACCAGGTGGCCATTTTATTACGATTTTTTCATGTACAGCGCCATAACTCAGACATGTTTCAACAGATTTTATTCAAAGTTGGTACAAGGACATTGACCAATGTCATATATATGCGTGTGGATTTGTTTTGTGATATGATCCAATATGGCTGCCAGGCGGCCATTTTGTTATGATTTTTTCGTGTACAAAGCCATAATTCAGGCATATCTCAACTGATTTTATTCAAAGTTGGTACAAGGACATTGACCTATGTTATACTTATGCACATTGAATTGTTTTGTGATACGATCCAATATGGCCGCCTTGTGGCCATTTTTTTTACGACTTTCCATGTCCTGAACAATAACTCAGACATGTATCAAGCAAATTTATTCAAAGTTGGTACAAGGACATTGACTTATAGTATACATAAGTACATTGATTTGTTTCTCAATATGGTCTGATATGGCCACATGGTAGCAATTTTGTTATGGTTTTTTTCATGTCGAGAGCCATAACTCTAGCAAGTCTCGACTGATTTTATTAGTTTGTACCTGGACATTGACTTATGTAATACATATACGTGTTGATTTTTTAAACAGTAAGATCAAATATCGCTGCGTGGCGGCAAATTTGTTACGATTTTCTCATGTACTGAGCCATAACTCAGACATACCGGTATTTCCACCAGTAACATTCAAAGTTGGTACAAGGACATTGACCTATTTCATACATGCTCGTCAGTTGTTTCACATCATGTAGCAGTATCATGTCAATTATTGAAGTTTCATAATTAGGTTGATATGTCAGAAATACTGCATCAAATTTCATGAAACTTTGTACAGATGTTAAGCTCACATTGCTTTAACAGTGAAAAAGACATTTATCAGTGTCATTTTAATTAATTTGTAATTGCATATGTAATGAACTTTCCTAATTAGAGTGATATATCCACAAATACAACGTCAAATTTGATGAAACTTGATACAGATGTTGATCTCATAGTGTTGTAAATACTACATTAAACTTTATGAAATATGGTACCGGTTATCTATTAGTGTTAGGATAGAATGAAAAAATGTTTTGCAACATCCTGTCAACTAATTCCCAGTTGACTCATTTAATGACCTTTAGGATGGTGGCCTACATTGGTTTTATGTTTTTCATCACCATGGAACTCATTCTTGGCCATTGAGTGCCATCTGTATCAAAGTATTTTTATCACAGAACCTGTAATCAAAGTAACCATTAGCAAGCGGGGACTGGGTCATCAACGATGACTTGTTCCTTTTATATGTATGATACATTTTCTGGAAATGTTGTGGCCAGTGTTTGATTGCCCTGAACCCCTGAAAAATGCATACTTAAAAATAGAAATATTTTGGAAAAAAAATCCCTGCCCACCTACCTACCCTATTTTTGAAAACCATGTTATTTGAACAGCACAATTTATTTATTTTTTGGCCTTATATATAGCTTTATAAAGATCAAAGGATAGTGTGTTCTAGACCCAGGTGTGGCCAGATGGCTTGCAGCAGACTCACTGGGATGGCAAAGTCCAGACTCAAATGTGATGTGTTGTGTCTTGAGTAAGGCACTTTACTCCTCATTTGATGTACCCATCATCCCTATCACCCACAATTGGGTGGGTGATGGGGTGATGGGTACCCCATGGTGAGTGATGGGGTGATGGGTACCCTATCTAGTAAATGGCCTTCTCACCTGTGTGATGATCATGTAAAAAAATTAACCAAAAATAAAAAATAAAAAAAATGATATTCTCATGTATTTTCTATGGTAGGTAATGGACCTTGTCTGGGCCATAGACCAGGCCCTGGACAGCCGTATGTATGGATTTCATACAAAGAAGTAAGTGTCTTGAGATCAGTGGGTGATCTAAGCCAGTATGACATTCCATGGATATACGAAAGTTCTGTTTTGTCACTTTGAAAACATTTTTAACAGTTACGGTACAGGACTGATGCAAAGAAAGTTGTAAAAATTTATTCACAGTGTAGAGCTCAGAATTCTTCAGAATTAGTGACTGTTCAATGAATTGTTGCCGTGACAAACTTTATGTGTAGAATGTTTTTTAACCCTCATTGAAAGAAATGGTAACTTGCAAACCACTGACGCAAACTATTGAGATGTGTACAATATAAAACAAGTATTTTGGTCATTGAGATCTATACATCAGGTAGAAATTCCCTGTGTGGAAAAGCAAATTGACACTATGTGGTGTGTCACAGGTCTTGTGTAGGACACAGTCCCTCCACCCTCCCCCCCCACCTCCTGTGTAGGAGAATTCATAGTTGTTCCACTGCATGTACCTTATCTTAAACAGCATTTTCCAATTAAAATGAAAATGTGTCATAGATGTTGAACTGTTTTAAGAAGGAAGATGTGTACTGGTAGTTTTGTTAATTGGGAGGATAAGAGAGGGGTCAAATGACAGTAGCGATATGATGACCATGGCTTTACACTGTGTGTATCTGGAATGGTTTGCAAAATTTGAAGGGATCTCTCCCTGTATACTTTCTTTATCAGACACTCTTAAAACAGATTAAATTACCAGAGCATTTGAATAACTTATTTTGTCAAACAAATGTTGATAAATCCACACCAAACTTTCCAAGTGTATTTTTGCCAGGGAAAAACATATCTATAAAAGGGCTGGAAGCTGTAATTTTTAACAACTTTTACACCATTTTTGTTAAATGTATGTTAATTGCAAGTTCTTGTTCTACTCCTAAAGCATGTTGAAACATAAGCTTTGTATTTTTTCAGCACAAGCTATACGTGTAAAATACACTATTATTATATCCTTAAGAATTCAAGACCATACCAGAGTTCACTTGTCAACAATTACAGTGCAGTCTGCACATATACTGACTGAGCTGGCAAGATCAACACAGTGTATCTAGACGTGCTTTTGATAGTAGAACAAGAAACTGTATTACAACTAAAAATTGTGAAAAATTATTGAAAGTTACAGCCACTAGGCCTTTAATTTGGCATCATGGGCCAGTGGCTAGAGCAGTGGACTCACGATCAAAGGATGGTGAGTTCGAGCCCCGGCATGGCTGTGGTGTTGTGTCCTTGGGCAAGGCACTTTATTCCTCATTGCTTCTCCCCACCCAGGAGTGATGGGTACCTGGTAGGACAGAGGTTGTTATGTGTGCGTTTAGCTCTGCTGCGCTTATTGTCTGCACATGTGAGCTGTTGTCTGCTCCCCAGGGAGTTGAGTGGTATCATATTAGGTCCAGTGACCAGGGGTAATAATAATTGTAAAGCGCCTTGATCACATCTACTTGTGGATATGTGCGCTATATAAGAACCAAATATTATTATTATTGTTATTAATTTCCTTTTGATCTTGATTTTATCTTTCTTTCCCTTCATTTGATATCTCGTCAATTTGTACATAGTGACTTTGCAGTTCCTTTTACACAGATTTTTTTTTGTATATAGTAACTTTGCTGTTCCTATCGTACAGATGTTTTGCCTCAGCAATATTTAAAGAAGTCATGTTTTTGTATTATTTTCACCAGGTGGAACAGCGTGCTGCCAGTTTTGGCTCAGCTCTTCTTCACAAAGGATGCAAACCAGGACCTGAAACTCTGATTGGAGTCTATTCAAAAAACAGAACAGAGGTCAGTAAGGTCGTGACATGAAAGCTTCCACTGAAAAAACATCTCTCTTTGCCGGCAGTGTTTCCAGAAAATAAACAATAAACTCTATAAATTATTTCTGACTAGTTTGGGATAGCACGTGTTTTATTGCCTGCAATGCATTGTGGGCGTGATAAGAACTCTGCATGGAGAGTGATGATTGAGGTCGTAGAGTCCAATAAATTTAATAGATTAAAGAAAAGTAAAAAATTTTACTGAAGAATTCCTGGTGAAGATGAGTCGCTGTCATGACAGTGTTTTTCAAGGCATGTCATGACATCGTTGTTCCCCGTGAATATTTAATGTCAACAGAATTCATACCCATTTGACCAATCTGTGGTACTCCTCTCTGCCAACTATGTGCTTATGTCAAAGTTGATACCACAGCTTGGCTGCATACTTGATCAGTCATGTCAATTTATATAGGGTTACTGCAAAAAGTTCACATATACCAAACATTGGTAGGTGTGGTTACCCAAACAAACTGATTCTATATTCATCAGTAGTATACAGTGAAAATGGCTAGGCATGCTCTCTAAGAAACAGCAAAAATTAAAAATTCACCTTTGTCAGAGACATAAATGTTGAAAAGTAACAATGCATGGATAATGATAATAAAGATCTTACAATTGCACGGTGTGCCCAATGAAACCAATGTGTATTTCAAGATTGATTTTCATAACTTGAATATTTAGTCCCCACGGACACCGTCCGGGGGGACTTATAGGTTTGGTCATGTCCGTGCGTGCGTGCGTGCGTGCGTGCGTGCGTGCGTGTGTGCGTGCGTGCGTCCGTTCACACAGATATCTCAGAGATGCAAGAAGCGATTTCATTCAAACTTGGTACAAGGATTACTTCATATGTCATACAGATGCACGTCGATTTGTTTTGGGATACAATCCAATATGGCCGCCAGGCGGCCATTTTATTACGATTTTTTCATGTACAGAGCCATAACTCAGACATGTTTCAACCAATTTTATTCAAAGTTGGTACAAAGACATTGACCAATGTCATAGATATGCATGTCAATTTTCTTTGTGATACGATATAATATGGCTGCCAGGCGGCCATTTTATTACGATTTTTTCATGTACAGAGCCATAACTCAGACATGTTTCAACTGATTTTATTCAAAGTTGGTACAAAGACATTGACCAATGTCATAGATATGCACGTCAATTTTTTTTGTGATACGATCCAATATGGCCGCCAGGCGGCCATTTTATTATGATTTTTTCATGTACAGAGCCACAACTCAGACATGTTTCAACCGATTTTATTCAACATTGCTACAAGGACATTGATCAATTTCATAGATATGCACGTCGATTTGTTTTGTGATACCATCCAATATGGCCGCTAGGCGGCCATTTTATTACAATTTTTTCATATACAGAGGCATAACTCAGGCATATCTCAACCGATTTTATTCAAAGTTGGTACAAGGACATCGACCAATGTCATAGATATGCATGTCAATTTGTTTTGTGATACGATCCAATATGGCTGCTGTGTGGTCATTTTGTTACGATTTTTTCATATACAGAGGCATAACTCAGGCATATCTCAACTGATTTTATTCAAAGTTGGTACAAGGACATTGACCTATGTCATACATATGTACGTCGATTTTTTATGTGATACCATCCAATATGGTTGCTAGGCAGCCATTTTATTACGATGTTTTCATGTACAGAGCCATAACTCAGACATATTTCCACCAGTATCATTCAAAGTTGACATTGACCTATTTCATACATATGCTCGTCAATTTGTTTCACGTCATGTAGCAGTAACATGTCAATTATTGAAGTTTCGTAAGTAGGCTGATATGTCAAGAAATATGTACTGCATCAAATTCATGAAACTTTATACAGATGTTAACCGATGTTAAGCTCACATTGCTTTAACATTGAAAAAGACATTTATCAGTGTCATTTTAATTAATATGTAATTGCATAATTAATGAACTTTCCTAATTAGGGTGATATAGCCACAAATTAATACAACGTCAAATGTGATGAAACTTGATACAGATGTTGATCTCATAGTGTTGTAAATACTGCATCAAACTTTATGAAATATGGTACCAGTGATAATCTGTTAAGTGTTAGAATTGTATGCAAAAATGTTTTGCAACATCCTGTTGATTAATTCCTAGTTGACTCATTTTATCAACTTTAGGATGGTGGCCTACATTGGTTTTATGTTTTCATCACCATGGAACTCATTCTTGGCCATTGAGCGCCATCTGTATCAAAGTATTTTTATCACAGACCTAATTAATGAAGAGGACTCTATCCTCTCTGAGGACATGTAATCAAAGTACCCATTATTAACAAGTGGGGACTGTGTCATCAACGATGACTTGTTTTTCTTTGCAGTGGGTTGTCGCAGAGCAAGCCTGCAATATGTTTTCTATGGTTGTAGTACCACTGTATGATACCCTCGGGCCTGACGCATGCACACACATCATCAACAGAAGTAAGTTTAAAGGTTACTGAGAGGTTAAAGTTCAAATTTCACACAGGGAGGATTTATGAGTCAACTGAACCTGTGGTTTTGCTCTACTGGAATTTCTTTTGTTCTCCAGGGTCATTAGAATACTTGTACATGCATTATTCAGGTAGAATGCGCTCGGGGACAGATATTCAGACTCTCAAATTTTAACAATTCTCTTTTGGTCTACTATTTATGGGGCTCGATCACAGATTTGTAAAAAAACTAAGACAGTGACAATTTTTCTAACTCCGAGAGCTTTAAAATGATCATTTTAAAGCTCTCGGAGTTAGAATAATTGTCACTGTCTTAGTTTTTTTACAAATCTGTGATTTTATATTTCCCCATGTAGTTATCACACGGATGGCAGCCAGTTTGAATTTCAGATGTTGGTAAATGGGATGTAATTTGTTTCCCTTAGTGTGAACCTTTGCACAGTGACCCCTTATTTTTGTTGTGGAATTGGTGAGAGAATGGTTGACAGTTTCATTGAAGAAAGTTTGAGCAAAAGTTTGAGTCTTTCACTTTTGAGGTGCATACTACCTTAACACCAATGAGGTCTAAGTCTGCTCCTCAAACTGCCTCTCTCCACTGATTGATGGCTTTACTTCAGCGTCTGAAGATAAATAAAATACAATACAGATAAGATATGACAAACCCGAACACCAATTGAACAACAGCCTTCTTACCCCTATGTCCAATATATTGTTCCAAAAACATGACACATTCCAAATTCTAGCAGTGAAGGAACTATAATCAGCATTTGACTAACAGTTACATGCTTAAAGTTTCAAGGACAGACCATGGAGTCAGTAGTATTGTGCTTCGAAATTGAAAGATTTAAAATTATGCTCTAACTTTGCCCAAGGAAAATTTCCACCTGTGTCTTTCAAAATCACAAATACAAATCAGGGGTCACCATGCAAAGTTTGGAACCAAAGAAACAATTACCCTAAATTCACAGATATTGGATATTCAAAATGGCTGCCATCCCAATAGACAAAATAATAACTTTTGGATATATATAAAAAGAAGACCGAGAGAATTTTATTTACTGCAAGAGCTTCAAAATGAGCCCTTACAAGTGGTAGATCAGAAAAGTATTGTAGAAAGTTGAGAGTGTGAATATCTGTAGCCTAGCTGCATTCTATCTCTCAGAATTGCAAGTTGAGAGTCTGGATATCTGTACCCTAGCTGCATTCTATCTCTCAGAATTGCAAGTTGAGAGTCTGGATATCTGTACCCTAGCTGCATTCTATCTCTCAGAATTGCAAGTTGAGAGTCTGGATATCTGTACCCTAGCTGCATTCTATCTCTCAGAATTGCAAGTGAAGAATGGAAAGCTGCATGTTGATTCTTGCACATTCTGACCCTCTTGATTTGTTTGCTTGTTTGGTAATATTCCTCCAGTAAAGAATGCAGTGGTTCTACTCCGGAATAAAAAAAGACAAGATATGTTCTACAGACTCAGTGAGCCCGAGAGATCACATGATGACGGTACAAACAAACTCATGCGTACGGCATGTATGGAAATGCACGTACTTTTGCGTGCGTTTGCTCATGTAGGTGTGTTTGTAACTTGGTCAATTTGAATTCAAGGTTTGATCTATTGACACAGAGATGAGGCTCTGTCATGAAGTATTCTTGCAAAATGTTTCTCCAGTCAACTCTATCAAATTTGGTCTTGGCAATGAGCCAGAATTCATAAAATGTATGCTCTCCAAACTTAATTGATGATCTGTTTCAAGGAAAGCAATCTTGGTTTATTTGATATGGCATCAGCACCATGTTGTTGCAGTTACTTACAATGATCTCACTTTCTGTCACAGCCGAAATCCAGTATGTTGTAGTTGAACAAGCCAAGCAGATAAAGTCTATTGTCGATAGTGCAAGCAAGACACCAAATCTTAAGTGTATTATAGCCATAGATGATGTGCCGGAGGAATATAAAGAATTAGCTGTCCAAGGAGGTCTTGAAATCATTTCATTCTCTGAAATGGAGGTCAGTCAATGCTACTTGTACATGGAATGTGTAAAATGTGTTTTGTCCCATAAACGATCTCTTTTCCTGATTGGCTTCCGCAAAAAGTATTTTTTTTTCAAATATAAAATGTTTTATTTTGCCACAACCAGTGTACCTCGTCATGTTTGGGTTATTTTTCATTAGAACTTTATTTTTCCGTGTTCATTATTTTTATCTTATACTCATGACATTTGTGATGTCTTCTATTTTTTGTTTAATTCATAAAAATCCATCGTTAAACGCCTTGTCATAGAGTACTGAATAAAATGATACATGCTTGGGAAACTTGCAAAGTACGGCCACTATCAACAGCTCCCTCATGTGTTAGCCAAGTAAGAACTTTTGTCTTTGTTTTATTTCGCCAGCGGGGTTTGAACACATCTGTTTCTGTATAAAAGAGTACTAGTATAAAGTCTGTGTTTAAAAATGTTACTGATTTCAATATTTAATTTTATTTTATTTGACAGGCCCTTGGACAAGACTATCCCCATGAACCTGTTGTAAGTCATGGTTAAATATTCAAAAGAGATATTTCGTGTGAATTCTCATATCCTTCTTCGTTATCAGTTTGTAAAAGTCAAGCACTCTATGAACTTTTAAACTTGCATTTGTTCTCATATGCATACAATTGAAATAGAGTTTTATTCATGACTTTGCCATTTTCATGACCTCTACATGCATGACCTTACAATGTGACATTTTCATGACCTCTGCATGACCTCCGTACATTGTGACATTTTTTTGACCTCTACATGACCTTACATTGTGACATTTCATGACCTTACATTGTGACATTTTCATGACCTCAACATGACCTTACATTGTGACATTTTTATGAAACCAATTCCTGTAACAGCCACAGATATTCCCTGAAATCTCTTAAAAATTTTTACTGTAAATTATTTTTTAAGAAAAATTTGCATTCTTCCTGACTGTAATGATGAATTTCAACACATACACGCATCAATAATACTTTCTTAAAAAAATAGACAGTCTCAAAATCGTAAGATCTCATTCATACATTACTCTGACATGTTCTTGATTCTGTTGTGTGTGAACTTTTTCTTCCAAATAATACATTTTGTCGTAATTTTTTTTGTCTTTCTTTTATTCTACAGCCACCAAAGCCTGAATACCTTGCCACAATTTGTTTCACCAGCGGTACAACAGGTAAGTGGTCAGCTATCTGTGAACTGTACCAGTGCTTTTAAAGTCAGTGTTTGAATTGTAAAAAATGCCAGTTTGTGTCAATACTATGTTGTTTTGTGACATAGATGTAAAGTTATAAAATTATAAAATTTTGCCGTACTGTAAATTTGACAAAATATGAACATTGCTGACACGATGAGAATTAATTACCATGACATTGCATGAGATATATCAGTTTAGGAACTGGGTCACCCTATATTTGGGAATAAGCTTACAGCATTTGGTAATATACTGTAAGCAGGATAGTTTTGGCATGGTGTCTTCTTGTATTGCTAAGAGAAAATCAATGCATAACAAGGGACAAATTCCTTTAACACAGTGAGAGTGGACTCCCTGCTGCTAGCTATTATTGTAGTTCAATGTGATAAATGAGCGATTATTGTGATTGACCTCGTGGTGGCGCTGTACTGCACAGGGTGCAGGGCCTGGTTTAACCATTGGGCTGTGCATGTGTATGGAAACAATGCTGCTGATAACAGCCTTTAAAGAGCGTACATGAAAACACATGAGTCACATTTAGTTTTGAATTTCAGTCAAGTAATATTTAAGTTCATAACGTGTCCCCATATGACCCGAAATTCTTTCCCTCAGTCTTAGCTTTTCTAGTCCAGTTGTAGTGATTGTAAGCTAACAACATGAATGGATTGTAGTAAATATATCACCCACAGTAATGATCCATGTAGTTTCGTTGTGTTTCTTGACTAGTCGAAACTGCTGTAATTGCTGGTGTTGCCATGTTTCTTATGAGCATCTTAGGCAAATTTATCCAGATTCTTGTTTTTCTGATTGTTTTTAAACTTCTGGCTAAATTCTTTCTCTTTAATGTAAAAAAAGTAATTCTATATTGAAGCTGCCAGCATATTTAATACTATATAAATATGATATTTACAGCAGATTTATTGTTTTTACGCCAATTTATTGGTTCCTGATGGAAAATTATGCATCTCCATTCCAAATTGTCGTAAACATATACTCTCTACTCTTTTTCCACTATTTTGTCGATAACTGTTGGTTTACTTTCATTCTGATTGATGTTTTGAGAGTTCTCTTTGGCAGTGCTTTTAATTCTGAACAGCGCCCTCATAAAATGGTTTGAGTACTGCCTATTGTTTTTATTTCCAAATAATGTGCCAGAATGCACATCATTGCCATTTCATTCAACTCTGCTTATTGTTCTTTGTGATATTTGCTCAATCAAAATTACTTTGCTATTACTTGATCTGAAATGATATTGTGAGAAATACATTAATCAGCAAATAGAACGGTAGATAGTACCCTCCCAAAACTTTGTCTTGCCCCAACTTGACGGCAAATAGTACCTCCCAAAAACTTTCAATTTCATATATTTCACTCGGCATAGCACCTCGCAAAAACTTTCAATTTTCATATATTTCACTCGACATCTTTGATCTGCTTCTATGTTTCGATCAACATTCTTTTGATTATATGAGCAAAATGGTATTAAATTTAATCCATATTAAGAATATCATATAGGGATTGTAGGAGATCGATACAATTGGCACTGTAAAATATTGCAAAATTGTTCTTTTTACTATTTCCACCAAGAGGGGAATGGAAGATTTATGTCATGTTTATAAACTTATCACCAAAACATAATCTTGTCGCATGTAATGTTCTTTGTTCCATGATGCGGTAGCTGTAAATATTTTGCTTACAGGCACTCCAAAGGGTGTTGCGCTAACCCATGGAAACATTATAGCAAATATCGCATCAATACATATGCAATGGCAGGTTTGTTACTGGCTAGTTGTGTCATTTTCTGCGAGTTGCAACGTTTTGGCATCCATGTTGGAGGATCGGCGAGGTCAAAGGTTATTCCAGGCCAACATAAAGCTTTTGATGATGAAACCATTCACAAGTTGAACACATACCTGCAGAGGTCAATCATTTTGAACTGTCTTGATACAGCCTCTCATCTGATTTTGACCCAACCTACTTTCGCATGGCTGCTAAAACTGCGTCAAATATATTACATTTTATCTATTCTCTTTTTCCAAGAAAATTCTCCATGTTTTTGACCATTGAGAGAGTTTTCCTGATTTGTCAGAAATGCCACATTCGTTTCCAAAGCTTTGACAGAAAATCATATGCAATCGTTATCAGCTGCATTTAACAGTTTTTGATGAAAAATCTTCTTGTTCAATCCTAAGTACATCACGTACAATGTCGCTCATCAAATTTTGAATGCAAAAGAAGCTCCCTTTTTTCAAAACAGATTTTACATCTATTCTCGTTGTAAAATCTGTCATTTCTTATACATTTTAGTGGAAAGTGGCCTTTTTGAACACAACAGAAAACTCTCTCTCTCTTGGTCATCCCATTATTTTATGTCCACATACACAAACATTTCATGTTTCCAGCTATCCAGTAACTAGATGTACACAACCTGCTTGGCGAACGCTTCACACATTAACCATTGATGTATCAGTCTTCCTATTTTTTCTAATGTTTCAATGGGGATGCTTCAAGTGTGGATCTTGCCGAATGCTACATGCTGCAGATTCTCAATTGAGGATCATGATATCCTGTCAGAAAATTAATCTTGCTTTTCAAGAATAGTGTACATTCAATTACATTTGCTGTGACTTTGGACCTGAAATGAATCTGTCTATTGTCGGCATTACAGCAAGCTTTGCACATATTTACTCTATATTTTAATAGAATCCAGTACATTAATAAAACTGAACCAAAACCTCTAGCTGAGATATGTCATACCTCAGCTAGGTTTTGCTTCAGTTTAATTGTGTGCATGATATACAGCTGGATGAACTGTTTTAACTTTAGAGTTGGAAATCAAAGAGTGAAGTCAATTGATGCATGTGATTTGCGCAAAATTTTGTCATGAACATGACATCAGCTTGACAGAAGTGGCCTGATCTCAACACTCTCTTCAGCAAAAGTGAACACCATTTTGTCATATTCAAGTTAGTTAAGTCGATTCTTTGTGAGTGAATTCATCACATTTATGAAAATAACAGAGCAACTTGTTATCACAGTTTGATCTTCTCTTTACCACGCTGATTTTAATTCAATTGTAATTACATTTCTTTGCATTCATGAGGATATTCAAAAGTTTGCAAATTTCACAAACTTTCAGCATTTTTCACCCATTTATTCTCAGATTTACTCGTAAAGTGGAGAGAGGGAATATTGATTTTGACCGAAGTTCGTTGGGGTAAAAAAAACAACAATTATAGGCAGGAGAATTAACAATTCATCTGCAATCAATGAATTTGACAAGGTGGAGTTGAAATTATTTGCTGTACTGAGTGGTAAACATAATAACTATTTACTGTCCTCATCATACTATACTCTCTGCTCCACCCTCATTATCTATAGGTAACCCTAAGGGAGTCTGTCTGTCCCATGGTAACATTGTTGCTATGGCATCATCCTTAGGTGTCCTTGGCGAGGTAATTTATTAACAGATCATGGTATAAAAATGACACAATTCATCATCTCCGTTTTTCTAGTGTTTAGAAACCTTAAAAAGCAACATTCAACTAAAATACATTACACGTTATACAACATTAATACATTAGACTGTTAAAAAATTGCTTTCATAGATGACTAGACAGTGTGTTTAATTGCTTGTCATATATCACTGTGATATGTCTAGGATCTAGAAAAGTTTGTGTGAATTGTATGTGGGTTCAGTTAGAACTGTTTGTTCAGAATGTTTAGAAAGCAATGTTTAGAAAACTGTCCGACTACTTTTGTTGAAGTTAACAGATTACGGAAAACACAGAAATACTCATTGATATTGGCATAGATTTTTGTCTCAAATTGCAAACAGTCTAGTCGCAGCAGTTATGGTATAATATGTACCTCCAAACTGAATGGTTTAAAGTTTGTCCAAGTTGTACACAGGGAAACTCTCAACGTTCTCTTTTATAACCAAGAATAAAATCAGGGTTTACCATGCAAAGTTTTGGAATAGGTACCAATATTGAAATTCAAAACGGCCTCTCATACCCCATGTTAAGCTAGTATGCGTCTCCAAAGTGAGCAAAAGTTTAAGTCAGCCACTTTTGAGGAGCATTACTACTGTAAACAGTTCTCATAATAATTTTGCAAATGTCTGTATGTCTTCATGATTTTCTGTCATTCTGGTCTACATATGCAGCCATAAGTCATTGTATTCCAACCTATTTCCAACCATTTAGTGATTTGATAAAATAACATGAAAAGGTTTGTTTGAGTTCACCGTCAGGATAATGCACAAAAAGCAACAGTGTTGACGTTAGCTGATATGAATATTTTGATGTTGTGGTTTTTGCTTTCTCTGTAGTCTTGCTTTGTAGCGCTCTGCATTTACTCACTTCAGTCTTACCTATCGATACCTGTAGTTGCTCTCCCATTCTGTATTCTTTGTTTTCTTCTATTTCTTCTTTCGTCAAATGGTGATGAAGTGAGATATCACGAGATTACAGATTGTTTCCCAAAATCAAGCCGCTGATGCAAACTTGTTATCCAAAATTTACCCTTAAACTTTGAACAGCAATTTTATGAGCTGTAAAATAACAGTGATCTTGATAATTGTTCACAGAGAATTTCATTGTTATATTTACAGAATTGTGTTGATGGTTTATGTGTCCACTTCAAAAATACCACCAAATAATAGGATTGCCATAAAATGTGTGAATAGAGATAATATCGTGTTTTACATGATCAAGTCAGTTACAGCTTGTTTCACTTTACCTTGCCTGTTTCAATGTCTTGTATCATACATCATATGCACAGAACACAAAGTGTTTTTATCAAATATCTAACAACAGGGTCACAAACAACAGGGTCTCTTAAAAGTGATGCTTTCTCAGTACATTACACTAGACTAATTACAGTTGGCAGGTGTGTTTGTTTCTGGAGTAGACTGATGATGTTATCGGCAGTGACTAAAATCGCACGAGAAAATGTTAAGGTTTCTTTCAATCAGTTGGACATCTTACCTTGTGAAGTTCATGTGTTACAGTATGACAGTGTGAAATCTGGTAAAAAACTTCATTCACACTCATCTACTATTGTACTTACTATATTTTTCATTCAGTGTTACGTGAGTAAAAATAGATGTGTGCTAGTGGTCACTCTTGTCACACGGGGTTTCCAGCTGTAATCTGCAGTGTATCCACTGTAGGCCTAGTTTCTTAATTAAGACTGTATCTCTATTATGACACCCAGTTGTTTGTATTAGATAAAAGCATCATGCATTCTCTGCACACAATGTGTATACTGGACACCGAAACGGCAAGGGTAACTGAAACTGGCTGTATCTCATTTGCAACTAACAGCATGTACAGTGAGGAATGTAAAACAGTAAACCTAGCTAAGACAATCTCTTCTCATTCTTTTATCCCTTTCTTTTGCATAATTCTGTTTTAATTTTAGGTAAGTAGTTATTCTTAGTCTCTCTTTATGTTTTTATTCTTAACTGTGGCAGAACCTGCAATTTTTGCAGTCTCTGAACTATCTGTAAAGTTGTCAGTGCATTAAGGTAGTATGCGCCTTGATATTGAAAGATTTCGACTTTTGCTGAAACATTTATTAGCAAACTATGACCTTTCCCTTTTAAATTCAAGAATAAAAATAAGGTGTTACCTTGTAAAGTTTGATACCAGGTGCGGAAACAAATTACCTAACATTTACTGATATTTGGAATTCAAAATGGCTGCCATCCATGTGTTAACTGTATGGGGAAAGTGAAATTTTTGATTTTTGAAAAACGAAGATCGTGGAAAATTTTCTAACCCCTAGAGCTTTAAAATAAGTCCCCATAAGTGGTAGATCAGAAAAGAATTGAAAAAAATTAAGAGACTGAATGTATGTCCCTCAAGCGGGTACTACCTTACAGTCTTTGAATGTACTTCAACAAAATAATTTTTTCAGGTATATTTAGAAAAATTGATAACAAAGCACAATGCCAGAAACAGCTTATGAATAGAGATATGGTGATTGATTATGAGACTTGGTTCTGTACGAGATTTGTATAAATAATGATCAAATTTCTTATATCCTGGCATTTTCAATATGAAAATTGCCAGGACGTAAGAATTTGATTGAATTGAACTGTAAATAGTGCACTGCAGTGTGTCTTTGTAGTTATGCATGCCTGTTTGCATATTTGTGTTCATGTTGCATGGAGCTTGAAGTATGCTTTAAAAGATACATTTATGTTGTGTTACAAAGTATTTATATGAAAGTGAAAATTTCATAGCCCCTGATACTTTGAGAATCCAGTGTTAAATTGTTGATTTCAAGTCAAGAGATGACGTTTATTGCTCACTGATTTCAATTTGTTTTTTGAAGTAGAATGCCATAGAGCTGTCAGCAGATGATGTACATTTATCATATTTACCACTGGCTCATATGTTTGAAAGAATGGCCCAGGTAAGTTCACTGAATGTACTGTATGGTTAAGCAGAGTAACTCAAATCTCATCTCGGAATTGTTATGTTTTGTCAAACAGCTTTCATATTTGAAGTGTCAAATGTGCTTCTGATCTTATCAAATGGGAGCTCTGTGTCATCAATGCTATTTTCTGTCAAGGATAGTTGCTGGCAATTGGTTTATTTCAATCTTTTAGTTTGTATGTGTGACTTTATTTCATTTCGTCCTATTCAACAGGCCTGGTACTTTGCAATAGGCAGTCAAATTGGTTTTTATCAAGGTGATGTCAAATTACTAATGGATGATCTGAAGGAATTGAAACCAACCGTCTTTTGTTCTGTGCCACGGCTACTTAACAGAGTCTATGATAAGGTAAAAACCCCAACGAATCGAAAACGTTTTCACCAAAAGCTAGAAGTAAAAGTTCTTATTGAGTTCCAGTAAAGTGACAATGAAATGGTCTTTACCTGCAGTTTTGTATGCATTTGAATTACTTAGTGGGAGATACTCGTGATGGTCTTTTCATCAAAAGTTCGTGTGGCAGGCAAAATTTGCGATGTATGGATTACACTTTAGATTGACAATTTTTGTAGTCAGGCCTAGCACAAGGTAAAACACGGTTCACGGCAGTGGACTGAACAGCAGGGGGTAGTGGGTCCTATTCATACTCAAACTAGGGAGGAAACAAAATTGAAATGGTTCTCCTCAAATCAGGGTGATGAGTTTGTATAAATAGAGACTGTCTCATTGTCATTGTCAGGAAAGGTGTCAAATATTATATTTATATACAGTACACACCCAAAATCATTGGAAAGGCGAAGAAAGTCAATTGGTCAAATCTTTAAAACTTGCAAATTTTACACTTCAATTTGTCAATTATCCTGCAAATGCACACAATAAATATTGTGGAAATGGACATATTACATCCAAGGACCATTAGGAGTGATCCTAACATGTATGCATTAGACCATTTCATAGGTCCTTTGGCTGTATGCTTGTTTCTGATCAGACAAAATGTGAGTTTTCCTGATGTTCTTGATACATAAGGAAGAGATAGGCCTCGGTTCCATTTTAAAACACAGTGACAAGTTTTTATGGGAACTTTATTCATTTTCATGGGAGGTTTTGAAGTGTAGCTTTCTTACCTATCATCAGTGCATTGAAAGATTTAATTCACCAAAAACATATTGCTGTATGTGTTATTTTTCAGATAATGTCCAATGTGAACGGTGCTAGTTTTATAGCCAGGACTCTCTTCAAAACCGCTATATACATGAAGAAACGAGAACTTGAAAGGTAGACATATTAAGATGTGCATGGCTCTCTCCTTCTCTCCTTCTCTTCTTGTAATCTAAAGAAAAGTTGAATTCACTTTGACAACTATTTGAGTTACATGATAAACGACACCTCAAACTTTAAACATTGTACAGTGCATTGTTCTGTTATATGTCGCATCACAAATTCAGACAATATCATCTTTTACCCCAAAATACTCTTAAAGTAAGTTAAAAGTGCAAGAGTTCACAGCCCTTGTCCTCGTAATAATGAGAAGCTTGTGAATTTTTCTTTTTCAGGGGAGTAGTCAGAAATGACAGCATATGGGACAAAATTGTCTTCAAGAAAATCCAGGTGAGTGATCTCTTGGAGATTCAAGATCTTAAGGTAGAACGCGTCTCGGGGCACTGATTTTTGCAAGTTGCAAATGTTACACCAGTTTATAAATCAGGCGACAAATCAAAGGTAGTTAACTACTGTCCAATATCTCTTTTGCCATTAGTTTCTAAAGTTTTTGAGAAAGTAGTTTATGCTCGCCTGTTTCCCCCCTGTCAGGGAATATATTTCAGAATCCCAACATGATTTATGAAAGGTCGGTCAACTCAAACAAATTTAGTAAGTTATGTTGATTTTATTACAGAAGCCATCGATCAGAAATTTCAGGTTGACAGCATTTATACTGATTTCAGTAAGGCTTTCGACACTGTATCACATTCCTTATTGTCACATAAACTGAGCAGATATGGTTTCACCGGCAGCGTTTTGTCCTGGCTTACATCGTACCTCCGTAACAGAACACAACATGTAGTTATCAATGGTCACATGTCATCACCATGTGATGTCACGTCAGGTGTACCCCAAGGTTCATTAATTGGGCCACTTTTGTTCATTCTGTATGTCAACGACTTGCCAGACATTGTTCATTGCCATGGATCATCACTGTGCTCAATGTATGCTGACGACGCTAAAATTTATCGCACAATTAGCACACAAAGTGATTGTATTTCCCTCCAAGCAGACATTGATAACATTTACAAATGGTGCAATACATGGAAATTAAAGCTTAATGTCGGGAAGTGCAGCATCATTACATTTACAAACAAAAAGAAACGGATCACCTACAATTACAGTATTGCTGGTGGGCCACTAGCCCGCATTCATAGTGTTAAAGATCTTGGTATTTTTCGTACCTTGAACATGTGTTTTAATACTCACATTGATAGTATTGTTAGAAAAGCTTTCAGAATGATGGGTTTTATTAAGCGTACATGCGCTAACTTTTCAAATATTTCTACTCTGAGGTCTTTGTATGTAATCCACGTGAGAAGCCACCTAGAATACTGCAGTGTTATATGGTCTCCATGGCAAGTAACACAAATTGATAAAATCGAACAGTTTCTTAAATTTCTATGCTTTAAATCAAATCTGCAATATACTTCAGCAGAGTATTATTCTCTCAGTACAAGGTTTAAGCTTCCTCGACTGGTAAGGAGGCATAAATTTTTAGATGGCACTTTTGGTTCAAACTTGTCAATGCACATTATAATTGCTCGTCCATTTTGTACAAAATACCTTTTAACGTACCATGCAGACAGCTGCGTAATAGCTACATTTTCCGCATCAGTGCCTCGAGAATTAATCTCAGGAAATACTCTCCAATTTTAAGATATTTAAATACTATCAATGGAATCTTAAAAGATCATCCAAATATTGATTTATTTAGTTCTACTTTCACCTTTCGGCATGCGCTGCAGGGTGCATGTTTTTACTAGTTTCCTTGATTGTTGTTTTTAACTACGTGTTAGTTAGTTAGTTAGTTATGATTGTGATGTCACTTTTTATTTTTTTGCGTATAGTTTTCTTTTTTATATGTTAAGTTTTATTTTCTAGGTGTCTGTAAATGGGCTTTATGCCCATTGGTCTACCTAAATAAATAAATAAATAAAAAAAAAAAATAAATAAAAAAATATTTAGACTCGAAAATTTTTACAATTCTTTTCTGATCTACCACTTGTAGCAGTTCATTTTAAAGCGCTTGGTATAAGAAAACTTTTCACCATGTTAGTTTTTTGAAAATTGAAAATTTTATTTTTCCCCATAGAGATAATACAGGGATGTGGCCATTTTGAATTTCAAATATCGGTAAAATTTTCGTGATTTGTGTCTCCAGTACCAAAGTTTGCATGATGACCCCAATTTCTATTCTTGATTTTCAAAGAGAATGGTTAAAAGATTCATTGAGGAAAGTTAAAGTAAAAGTTTAAGTCTTTGAATTTTCGAAGCACATACTGCCTTAAAAATTGATTGGCCCAGGCATTGGTGGTACATTTCCTTTTCCCTTCTGTAGGGTGAGTGGACCTATTAACCTTTTCACCACCATGGTTTGGCCCTAACCCATTGTTATCGATGGTGATTTTGGACCTGTTTACATGGAATTGGGGGTGAACAGGTTAAACATGAAATTGGAGTGAAAGAGTTTAGGGGAAAAAATGTATCCAAGACAGATTTTTTTACTTTTCACAGACTTTACATCGCTCCACTACACTGTAGCTTGTGTTGATTTATTTTGGAGCATGTCTGAGGACAAAAGTAACGGTAGACTTTCATCTTCTTGGTTTTATCAAAGTCAAAGATTTATTGTTTTCCTTGGGAATGAATACCTTGAATGTCTGTGATTGAAACGTTCATATTTGAGATGCATACTAATTCACGCATGAAAGTGTAACCTTAGTTTTGCTTCAAAGTGTTTCATTGTTGACTAACTAATAAAAGAATTGGTGAAAAGGAGAATTCACTATACTATCATAGGGCAGCGCTCAAGTATCAGTAATATACATCATGCACAGTTGTCTGCACTGATTTTGGGAAAATTGTAATGTCATACATAACAAAATACCCCTTATGAAAAGGACTGTATAGAATTCTATAGAGTCTACAGCTAAAAATATTTTATAGATATCTATAGAATTGTTTTAGATTAGAAGTGTAGAGAGTTTTTGCACCATTTTCTACAGAATATCTATAGAAGTTTATAGAACATTTTTCATAAGGGCCAATTCAATAAATGCAGGCAAGAACACCATTTTTCAGCAATGTATCAATACAGACACCTCCATAGGAAAGTCACCCATGATACCTCACTTTCCTGGACCTTTGTTGCAATAAAGTTTGAGCATTTTAAGTGACCAATATCTAAATTGTATCTGATATTTTTATGATTTTTTTCCAGTCGTCGCTCGGAGGAAGGGTGAAGGTAATCATCTCTGGTGCAGCTCCTCTTTCCGCAGAGATTACATCATTCCTGAGATGCTGCTTTGGTTGCTATGTAAGTCAACTCCTCCATTTTGTAATTCCTTCCATTCTGTGGTCAGAATTTCAATGCCACTGTTTGCTGTTCAATGCCAATTATTATCATCAGACCTATTTTACCGGTTACAAATCACAGGTATTCGAAGGTTATGGCCAAACTGAAGCTGGAGCTGCTATCACCTTGACAGTACCCGGTGATCACAGTGTCGGTCATGTCGGCAGCCCTGTAGCCTGTAATCTGGTCAAATTAGTGGACGTTCCTGAAATGCAGTACTACGCTGAGAATAACCAAGGGGAGGTGAGAGACGACCCCTTGCAATCCTTCAAGCAGAAAAGCCACACAGGAAGAAAAGCCCACATGTTAGATTTCAAAAAATTATCACGACAGCTATATATTTACATCTTTAAAATTCACACACTAGAATGAAGTGACTTACAAAATATAAACAAGAGATAACAGCATCTAATAAAGGAGAGAAAAAATATTGACTTATCGTTGAGAAACTGAGAGGTAGCGTTCTAAATTTACTTCTTGAAATGCAGACAAAACATAAATCATGTGCTGATTATTGTCGGTACATCACCCTTTTCATGTTTGATTTGTGTCAGAAAGTCTAAGTGAAGTACGGTCATTTACAGAAAAGTTCAAGTACATGGTGCAAGAATAATTTACAGAGAACAGATTTGTTTGTTATTATAATATGCACATATAAAGCAATCTCTGTGAATGTGGATTGCTTTGAAATTGAATTTTCACAACAACTTGTATAAACATACTGTTCCCTTCTGTCTTTCCTGTTTGTGTCAAGGTGTGCGCTAAAGGAACCAACATTTTCTCAGGTTACTACAAAGAACCCGAGAAGACAGCCGAGACTATCGATGAAGATGGCTGGCTTCACACGGGGGACATTGGTGAATGGTTACCAGTAGGTTTTTATTCACTCTCACATTTTATATGCATACCTGTTTCGCCATGTTCATTCTCACCATGTTACTTGGTAAAAACCATATTGTTTCCCATGGCTATTACTTCTTAAAATTCACTTTTTGTCAATGTTGAGACAAAATACACGTAGCAGACCTGACATTTGTTGAATCAGCATTCCAAACTGTTCATGATGTGTTCATGACCAAATTGAATATGTTGAGTAAGTTACCAGCCACAAGACACTGACATGACAGTATAACCTTTACCTTGGTTTCCTAAAGGTTTTGTAAACAACAAGTTTAACCTTTGACCTTACCCGTTTTGTTGATACATACACACATACATACATGTGTGTGTATCAGCAAAACATGTAACATGATATGGTATGTGTATCAACAAAACATGTAACATGATATGTTATACATTACACACAGACACACACACATATATATATATATATATATATATATATATATATATATATATATATATGTATGTATATCGAAGTATACAGATGTCCTCGAGTATATATATGTATGTATATATATACACATACAGAGAGAGAGAGAGAGAGAGAGAGAGAGAGAGAGAGAGAGAGAGAGAGAGCGAGTGTACGTGCATGCGTGTGTGTGTGTGTGTGTGTGTGATGATAACAGCAAGTTCCATGATGACACATCTCTCCCTCTGACCACAGAATGGTGCATTGAAGATCATTGATAGGAAAAAGAATATCTTCAAGCTAGCACAGGGTGAATACATCGCGCCTGAAAAGGTAGAAAACATCTATGTCAGAAGTCAGCTGGTGGCTCAAGTATTTGTACATGGGGATAGTCTGAAGGTTTGTAGATTTGTTTTCACACTTATACATATAGATGAAATGTATTCCCAACAGTGTGACATATTCTTTGAATGTTAAGATTCAAGTTTCAAGAAAAATTTATCATCTCAAACAGAGAAATTCAGAAATTTTTATTGATCTTATTTATTTCATGTTGGTAAAATTACTATGAATGATTGAAAGGTAGCTTTTGAAAATCTGTGTCATCTTCTAGAAAATAACACAGGATAGCTTGTAGCCATGCTGCATTAAGGTAGAACGCGCCTCGCGGACAGAGACTCGGACTCTCAAATTTCTACAATTCTTTTCCGATCTACCACTTGTGGGGGCTCATTTTAAAGCTCTTGAAGAAAGAAAAACTTTCATCGTCTTAGTTTTTCGAAAATCCAAAATTTTATTTTTACCGTATAGAGTTAACACATGAATGGCGGCCATTTTGAATTTCAAATATTGCAAAATGTTGACTAATTTGTTTCGCTAGTTCCAAACTTTGCTCGGTGACCCCTGATTTTTATGATTTAGTAAGAGAATGGATGAAACTTTCATTTAGGAAAGTTTGAGCAAAAGTTTAAGTCTTTCACTTTCGAGGCGCATACTACCTTAAGATGAGTTCCCACAATGCAATTTTAGTTAGACACAGGTTTTAGATTTAAAGCTGACACGCATCATCATGCTTAGCCATGAGATCTGGCAGGATGCCAAACTTCTGACGTCTTTGGTGCAGTGTGCACAACATTGTAACTGTGCCAATGTACAATCAAGTTTGATTTTTCATTTGGATAATTTATGCAAATGAGTGGAACACATTGGCGATTGGACCAGGTAACTGCATCGGCTGGTGTCAACTTAAAATAATTACTAGAGGTGTAAAAGTCTCAAATTTGTAGTGTTAAAATTAGATAATGGAATGGTGTGACATAAGTTTTCAAGGCCTGGTTTAATGTCATATGTAGTATCATAATTATACATATACACCTATATTGACTTGCATTTAAGGAAATACTCTAGCTTGGCCTGTCTACTGATATATGTGACAGTAACATTTGACATAACCTCCCTGCTGCTTGTTTTCTTTTATCAGTCATGTCTTGTTGGTGTCGTCGTACCAGATGAGGACACGTTACCTAAACTTGGAACATCCTTAGGAATCACTGGCAGCTTTGAGGAACTCTGTGAAAATAAGGTACCAATTATTGAAAATTCTATCCATTTGCTGTACACAATGGAAAACAGTAGGACTATGAACTTTGAAATGTGGGCTAAAAGAATATTTTTCACGGAAAGTGTCAAAATCTTGTTTAATAACATCAAGACATAAAATTTAATAGCTCTCAATGTGTGCATTAGTTGTATAACATTTTACATTGTATCTTCTATTTGTATTCTCAGTTGAAATTACATCATACCGTACAACACAGGTTATTGTGTGGTTTTCCCATCACATAGAAATAGAAACAGGGTCTGTTGTAAGAGGACAGTTTGTAATATGTATTAAAATTGTGGGACTTTCTTGAAGTGTCATCGCTGATGTGCTTTGATTTTCTAGGCTATTAAGGATGCTATACTTGAAGACATGATCAAGATTGGTAAAGAGGCTGGGCTGTATTCATTTGAACAGGTAATGGTGTGGGGATGAGCAAGAGATAGAGATGCAGTATGATATCATGCAGTGTAATATATACAGTGTGCAATATGATTTGGTATGATATCATGCAGTGTGATATATACAGTGTGTAATATGATTTGGTATGATATCATACAGTCTGATATATACAGTGTGTAATATGATTTGGTATGATATCATGCAGTGTAACATGTACAGTGTGTAATATGATTTGGTATGATATCATGCAGTGTGATATATACAGTGTGCAATATGATTTGGTATGATATCATGCAGTGTGATATATACAGTGTGTAATATGATTTGGTATGATATCATGCAGTGTGATATATACAGTGTGTAATATGATTTGGTATGATATCATGCAGTTTGATATATACAGTGTGTAATATGATTTGGTATGATATCATGCAGTGTGATATATACAGTGTGTAATATGATTTGGTATGATATCATGCAGTTTGATATATACAGTGTGTAATATGATTTGGTATGATATCGTGCAGTGTGACATATACAGTATGTTATATGATGTGGTATGACGTCATGCAGTGTTACATATACAGTGTGTAATATGATTTGGTATGACATCATGCAGTGTGATATATACAGTGTGTAATATGATATGATATCATATAGGGCAATATCATGTATGAATTGACTGAGAAACTAAAAGCTGTCCTTTCTTTCTGTAGGTGAAGGACATTTATCTGCAAAGTGAACTGTGCAGTGTAGAGAACGGCCTCATGACTCCCACCTTCAAATACAGAAGAGCTGTTGTCAGAAGTCACTTTTCCAAGCAATTTGAAGAAATGTATGGTAGATTAGCATAAGCTGAGGATAGTCACGCCATGCATGAAATGAACACTATATCATTTGAAAGACAAGTGATAAAACATTGTTTTCTTTGAACTTTCCACAGTCTGTCTCTTCTACAGAGTGTAATTATGGGTTTTAGGGAATCGGGTTTGTTAAATTTTCATACAAAATATAGAAATGAAAAATAAAATAATTTGAATAAGCTGATCACATAGTTCCAGGAGCTCATATCAGGAGAATTTGTACAAAGGACATGATTTGATGTAAATTTCACTGGTCACACTGTGGATTTGCCAGCACTTCCTTATAAGGATGGATAGCATCATTTATGCAAATTATTTATCCGAATATGGATTGTTGTCATTTCCTTGTAAGGCATTCATGGCAATAGAGCAACAACTTGTCCAGATTTTACCAAATATGGATCACAGCAAGTGCCTTATAATATAAGGAACTACCTGTAGTTGGTGTTTGTTGGCATAATCTAAATTTGTCAAAATATAAATAGCTATCAAATCTTGAGAAAAAGATTCTTTAATATGGAGATTGCAAAAATGCTACCGAATTTAACATTTAAGCTGGTAATAGAATAGCTTTAGAAAAAAATTTGAGATCAGACTTATGAACTACTCCAGAGGTTTATTCAGGGTATGGCGTGACAAAAAATATCTGTTCAACAGGCTCGACTGACCCAGATTTTGGCCATTTCAGTTTTTCTTCCCCCCTCCCTAATCTTTACACATGCAATATACACATGTATATGTCACTGCATGCATACAAACTCCTCATATACACTACATGTTTTGTGTATGAAAATGAAACACATAAAGAGGAGCAAAATGTTTATTTGGAAAAAGTCAATTTGGAACTTCATAGACCCTCAAGTTCTCAAGGGTCAATGTTACTATTCAATGGGAAGGACATTTCAGTACAAAAGGCATTTTGCAAAGGAATTCTGAAAGACAAAACAAATTTGAAAGTAAAAAACATTACTAGCATACGTATCCAAATTTGATATCATCTTGCCCAATGATCAGAATATTTTTTCTTTGCTTCGTGATCTTTTGGAAATATTTGACAAAACAATGATGGCTATCGTTCAGTCGACTTGTATGACTCGTCAGAGATATTTCATCCTAGGCTGTTAGCAGTGCAATCTGTATACAGAGTCTGGCAAAATGTATGAACAACTAAGTTTTTGGACCACTAACCTTTGTGTATTTAACACCAGTTACTTTATCCTGACCATACTGCTAACGGCTGGTTGGAACCGCCAGGGCAGTGATGTCTGGGAAACTAGTCCTGATATCAAATACATAATTTATTGTCCATTATGGGCATTGGTCATATCGACGCAGATTGCATCTCAGGGCTTAATTTTTAACAAATTTCAACCATTTATCAATAAAATCTTTCATACTTTACCATGGTCACTGACATATAAAATCCTCTGAAAAAATTGAAAAAACCATTTTTTGCCATTCTGCTGTATATAACATGCTTTGCTGATATATTCAAGGTTTAGCAGCCAGTGTGTGTTGCAACATTTTGATTATGGATTAATACAGAAGATTTTGTTTTTGTAATGAAGATAGATTTACTGTGTGAGTATGAGAGTTCAGTCAGTAAGGGATACAGTCGTTTGAACTGCGCTCAAAAGGGTCGTATGGGACCCATACGACCAATGTAAACACTGTTTCCAAGGTACGATGGTGATTGATGAAAGTTAAAGCATGTATGTCATAATCTACATCGTATAATTTAAAATGTTGCAGCTATGATGATGAGGTGCATCTAGTTATCGTGCACGAAATACAATGTTTGTAAACAAAAAACTTGCACAGGTGCAGTTCTGGAGACAGTTTTCCTCCAAGTACAAGGTAAACAGTTTTGTGAACAGTTACAATAGGAGGAAGGTCTTTGAATTTGAATGCTGTGATAGTATTATTCTTTCAGGTACAGAGCTCTCTATGTCAAAAATTATGATCTCATTGGTCGTGAGATTTGTTCATCTGTTGTACAAATGCACTGATTGGTCGATGAAATTGAAATCAATGATTGACAATAAAATGTCGTGAAACAAACCACTCACAGACATTCTTGCAAAGCGACTGAAAATGTCAGCTGCAAAAGAGGATGAAATGTTCGTTGAACATTGGAATATTTAGTTTATCACATGGTGTTGGATGTGACGTGGATATGTAAATAAAGCTATTCACTTTATGCTTATTATAGATGTACACCTGGTATTGGTTCCAGTCCAGTGATTGGCCAATTTATAGTGATGATATGAGATGTTGAGTTATCGATTTATTAGCTCCTATTTTTGTCACATATATGCAAAAGTGGAAAGTATTTGATTTTTCATATAAGAGGCTGGACACTATTTGCTGCCCAATTTTCATGCGGGAATATAAGAGTTCAGTGTATGTACCCTTTGGCTGGAGAATTTTCATTATAGGTTTGCTTTACTTTACAGCATATTTTATTCAGTATTTGGCAAACAGGGTTGACTTGTGTTTGATTTCATTATGATATTGTTTGTGTTTCATTATTGTATTGTTTGTAGACAGGTGTAGGAAATTAATTGATATAATTACTGAGCCTGCTTCACAACACTTTGTATCGCTTTGTATCGGTGTTTTCAGTAGACGTGTTCAAATTACATGGTTACATTCTAGTTGTCCAACTTTAACACAGCCAATCTAGGAAATACAGTTTATTTATTCTAGACGGGGTAATCTCTTTGGTCAGTGAATACTTTGAAACCATGTACCAATTTGCTTTCTATTTAATATTTTAATTCTTTGTCATAACATCAACTCATCTTACAGAACATATATTCTGGTTTTTGACATTATTTCTATTCTGGCAAACCTCTTTAAGGGCCCACTATACCTAAAATCATTCAACCCCGAACCACAATTCAGCAAAATTGCTTTGCTAAACATATTGAGAATACATATAGTGGATTTTACATAACCTAAAAGTTTACTTTGCTTCTGTAATCTCATGTTTTACCTGTAGAAATCTGCCATAAAATATGATCAACCACCTGAGACTTTCATGATTCATGTAGGTGGCAAAATTTTATTTAACCTTTTGAGAGCTGTAATTTTTCCCACTAAAATTTCAGTGTAACATTTTACTAAGTGTTATGAATTTTTCTGTAAGTTTTTGAGAATTTTGGACTGAATGGACACAACCTTTCAATGGCTAAAATTTTTGACCAAAATTTTGGGAAAAATCTGAGAAAATTGTCTAAATCTGAAAAAAGTTACCAGCTATGTTATAGTCAATAAAGGCAACACAAGGTGACGTAAAGGGTTAAGGTACTGAGAATCATGGTGTCTAAGACTAAGAATTTTGAAGAGCACTTTGAATTGGGTCTTGTAGATCATGGTCGAAGGTGTTCCGCTGAAATTGGTGGAAGACCCTCTTACAGTGTGCTATAGTTAAATAATCATGTCATCATGAAATTTACTTCAAAGAATGCATGTTCAAAAGTATTGGCAATTTTTGTGAATGAGATCTACACAGACACCTGCATGCTTGTTGTGCATGCTTGCTGTATTTGAATCTCTGTGACTTCCACTGCTTGAATTCCAAGGACACAAAGAGGATTGCTTTTGTAAAATCTGAAGTGAATTATTAATAAAATTAACAATGTACGTTATCCTATGTATTGATATAATGCTTGTTGTGAATGTGACATAAGTGAAGTTCCAACATACTTCAAAAAAGCAAAAAAAGAGTGTAGTAATATTATTTTATACTTACCAGTCTCCATCACAGAGTACATAGTTACAGTATTCACATCCATGGCTAAAGGTGTACATCTGTGACAATTGCACAGTGTAGTACTGTTCTACACCAGTACGCACCAGATGCCTGTTTCCATGATGTGGACTGAAAACGCTGATTTCAATAAGCAGCACAAATATTCATAGCAGTTATCACTGACTCCCTTCTGCCAAGACTGGTAGATGTCATGAGAAAACTTCAAAGCAGGGCTTGAATACACTGTGCAGTGTATAAATTGTACTCTCACAAGTCAGATTGTAGGTATTTTAACCCTCATTCAAACAATACTGAAACTGAAGGACCACAATCGATGCTACAGTAAATATCAGTTCTGCTAATGAAGTTTTTAATGACAGCTGGCAATCTTGTCACCATTACACATTACTTGTCACTAGCGATTGTTTCAAGTCAACTTTTTCCAAGCAAAAACTGATAGGAAGGGCAACGAAGGCCAAACAGAAAATGTAAGGGATGAAACATATTTTCTGTATGTAATAAGGCAGAGGACAACCTTTTCAGTGCAGGATAAAATATTCAACAGTATTATCACCCTATTCCGTTATGAAAATGTTCATTCAACATATTGTGCCCCAATAACGTTGTCCTCTGCTCTACTTTGCAGTGCAAATGCTATCCTTCGTGACATTCTACACTGATAGCGTTGTCCTTTGCCCAATTATACAGTGAAAATGCTGTCCTTCATCCGAGTCTGTAGTGAAAATACTGCGCTTCACTCTATACTCTGTAGTGAAACTAACTGGTCCTTAACCATATCCTGTACTAATAACATTGTCCTTGGCTCTATTTTGCTGTGAAAATACTGTCCCTTGCCCTGTTCTGTAGTGAAAATCATGGTCCTTCAACCTATACTGTAATTAAACTGGAGTCCTTTACTATATTCTGCACTTCTAATAACATTGTCCTTCGCCCTATTTTGCAATTAAAATACCATCCTGCACCACATTGTGCACAAATAACGTCACCCTTCAGCATATTTTGCAGTGAAAAAATGTCTTCGCCCCATACTGTAGTGAAAATGTTGGCCTTCAACCTATTTGTGTACAGATAACACAGTCCGTCACCCTCACTTGAAAGGTTACACTAGCCTTCACTAAATTTGTTCTTGCCCTTTCTGTATTCAGAAATACTGTCCTTCATAGTCCTTCAATGTCCTTCATTTTAGTCTCGCCCTTCGGTTTCCTCTTCCCCATCCCAGTCTTTCATTAAGAATTCTGCAGTTTAGAAATATGTTATGACCTTGGCATCTGGTAATAAAACGTCATTATTACAACTAAAACAGCAATTTGCATGAATAGCTTGTAGAGGTGCCAACGTTCGATCAGGGAATGATGTATATCATGGAGTAATAAAACAGCTATTTGCCTCAATACTGCACTTCAAATCGAAAGGTCGCAAATCTTATGACTGCCAATAGAGGGCGCTCTACGATGGCAGACCCATCTTCTAGTGTGACTACCCATACCTGCAAAAATGACCTGTGTGAGTGTGCTTTCTAACAGAGTATTTGGGAACCCTTTTGTCATTTCTGGAATTTCTTGAAATTCTTTCTATCAGACTAAAATCAAGAGCAAAAACAGCATAAAATTCAAGTGATTTCATCTGAGCCTAACGTTAATAAATTTGTTTTAGCCTTTTTACTACAGTAATGAACTAACATACATTGCTGGTTTCAAGACTATTTGCATTAAATATATAACATTTGTGTTCAAAACTTTGCTGTATTTACTTGAAAGGCACACTTTTGGAGGCCATTAAAGCAGTATTGTGGTGTGTCTCTTCTTTCACCGTAAGGAAAACAAAAGCCTTCCAAAAAAAAAAAAAAAATATATATATAATATATATATATATATATATATATATATATATATATATATATATATTCATTGTTTCGCACAAAACTGTCAGTGATGCCTGATTTTGTATTTTATGTCTTTTCTATCTCCACCTTCAAAATTAGATTTGATGCGGTGTAGTTATCTGATAGCAATGATGCAAGCTTGTACGGACCCCTCAAAAGCTCTTTTTGGCTTCACCAATTAGGGGAACACCATTTGATTTCTGGGGGGGGTATGGAGGATTTTGAGAAAAAAAAATTTGTCGCCAGGTGAGATAGAAGAAAAAAAAATTGATCCTGCCATGGCCTGCGAAAAAAAAAATTGTCATAACAGACAGAAGTGAAAAAAAAATTGTCACAATGCACCAGAAATTAGCAAAATTTGGAAACCCTATTCTCATGTATTCTTTGCCGGCGCGCCGCCATAGGTGGCGCAAATGTTTTTACCACAAGCAATTCTTATGTTTTTTTCCCAGCACTTATGATATAAGCATGCACTACATAGGTCTACTTACACCTCAGTGCACTCAATGTTTTCCTTCCCTTTCCTGCCCAAGAAATCATATTTCAGGATTTCTGTTTGCAATATCTCAATGGCATAGGCACTATCTAAAGGGGACTTTTTGACTTCTGTAAATTGTGAAAATTTTAAAACACAAGACAGGAGTCAATAAACTAGTGTTAAAATCAATATAGTATTCTCTCAATATAAATATATTAGGAAGATGTACAAGTTGACAATGAAAAATTGAGGAACAACAAATGTAATGAAATACAAGGGAGAGGGTCACTAAAAAATTGAAAACTTCAGGGGGCGTTACTCAAAATGTGGAGAGGAAGAAGGGGGACGGGTTACTCAATTTATTTTGGCGAAATAAATTGAAACACATCTCAGATTGCACCATTGCACACATCCATTTCTCAAAATTTTCAATGCGAGAGGGGGGCACCCCCTCTCGTTCTCCTCCCCCCCCCCCTTGGCTCTTAAGAATTCTAACAGTGTTACTGGTAAAAGACAAATTTAAAATACCTATTGGATTGCACTACACTGCACCGTGGCGCACATCAATTTCTCAAAATTTTCACAGGATCTAGGACAAAACTGAACTGTTGTGAATTCATCCTTTATTATCACAGAAACATGTTTTCATTTACCTCAGTTCAATGACCATTTTGACAGTTAAACATACCATATGCATGCTTTTCATTAGAAGCTGGCAGCTGGAGAAATGACACAAGAAGGTCACAAATTTTCCGTTCCTGTATATTTATTTATCTTAAGTCTCTGGCAAACAGAACTGTTTTTCACAAATTGTATTGTCATTGTTTGGTTGTTGAATATTGTGACACAAACACTGATCATGCATAAAATGTAAACAAATATTGCAGTGTTCAATGTCATTTTCAAACAGTTTTACCGAGTGCAAAATAACCTGAAACTCCTCTCAGATTGCACCATTAAACACATCAATTTCCCAAAATTTCCAATACGAGAGGGGGAAACCCCCTCTCGTGCTCTCCCCCTTGGGGTGTTCTAACAGTTTCACTTAGTAAAAAATTAAAAAAAAACCTCTCAGATCGCACCAGACTGCACCATTGCACACATCAATATCTTAAACTTTGCATGCAAGATAGGGGAAAGCCCCTGTGACACTTTCCCCCTAAGCTTCTCACGTGTTCTCTCCCTATACTTTAAAATTCTGCCCGGTCAGATATCCTAGTGAAAACCTTGTCATAATACCCATCCAAATTAAACAATATACTATATGGTTAGATACTGCGTGAGCTTCTATATCTTTATTTATTGTGACTTGCAATTTCATTTTGATGGGTTCACCTTTTTGAACCATCATGAGATAACTGATGATAGTCTAGCAGAGTACATCAGGATTTGAAAGGTCTTTACTGTTCAATTGCTGTATTTCGTAAATTTTACAAATACATGTATTTGTATTTAACTTTTCTAAGTGGGGGGGGGGGGAGATCAGTCAAAATTTCAGAGTTAGAGAGGGAGTTACTCAAATTCATCATGGTTGACGGGGGGGTGGGGGGGGGTGGTGTCACTGAAATTTCTGAGTTTCAGGCATAAATAATGACGGCTCCCTTATATACAACGCATCACAAACTTGATGACAAAGAAAAAAAAAATTGCATTGCTACTCCATTTGAAAAAAAAAAAATTGATGCAGCTCTGACAGTAGAAAAAAAAATTGCTGTCACTGTGACAGGAAAAAAAAATTTTCTCCCATACCCATTTCCTCCATACCCCCCCCAAAAATCAAATGGTTCTCCCCTTAGTAACCAGACACTCTGTTACATGTAAAACATTTGTTGATTACCAGTGTTTTGATTTCTCTAAAGATACATGTCACCTACCCTTTAAATGTTGATTATGCATTGATATACATGTAAAAAATGAAACCATTCATCTGCTTTACATACTCTCTTGTTTTGGTTACTGTCGTACAACTGTACTCCATTAACAGTCAACAGATTCAACATTGCATATTCATGAACTGACTCATCCATCCGCACAGTGTCCTACAACCATTATTACCGACAAGCAACGAGTGGCGCTTCAACCAAGAAAAGTGAGCATTCACGTCGGTTAAAAATCAATAGAGTTGGCTTTTGTGCACACAGTGCCCGCGCTGCTCCGTACATTTGCAAATATCCACCAGAAACGATCTGTGGCTTTGCTTTCGGAGAGCACTGCTTTCGTCGGCTTTTTGTCTGCGCTGTGATTGGAACAGTAACAAGCTGGGAGCTGAACTTGTTACAGGATAACGCTACATGGTAAGTGAAAAGTTTTATGTTTTATGGCGCTGCAGGCACTATTGACAATTGAGGTGTTAGAAATATGTTTATGAAAACAACAATAAAATGTACAAGACAAATGAGACACATTGAGTGAATGAAAAGGCTTCTATTTATTATGTAATTACTGAAATACTTTTGTGAACAAAGACTCCGGTCAACAAACAATTGTCAGAAAAATGCTCATTGTTGCTAATTTGACAAATTATTTTATGATCTGGTACAAAAACCCAATTTGTATCTGGTGATATTTTTGCCCTTCGAAACCACATGGATCTTTTGACCCCATTGTTCTAAGGTGTGCAGCCAGACCCCAAAGTGTTAGCATATTTGGTAAATGTGTACAGTGAATGACAGCAGAGCGTTTGCACATTTTTTTGAGTATTTTTTGTTACGTAAAAAACAACTCCCGCTACAAATTACTTTACTCCCTGGAGAGATCAAACACTCCGTAGTTAGATCACAACCTGAAATGCATGTCACAATTTTGGTATGCAATTGTCAATCGAGTGTAAAATCAATCTCTCCAAGCATTTTAATACTCATAATCGAGATGTGATTACTTGAGTTCCTGTGATGTTATCCCACTGTGTATCTTTGTAGTTCTCAAAAGTAACAGTTTTGCTTTAAATGGTAAGTGGTTTTGGGCAAATTAAGGTGGTCAGAAAGCTGTTAAGAGCATTGCAATTGGAACTGAAGACAAAACACTGACACACCCTGCTAATCCTCTTCTCATTGAGAACATATTTGATCTGCCGGTTTTGAAAATTCCTGCTTGAAACATCATTTCAACAATTTATCTATCTGTTGTTCGCGGCCTGTAACCATTGTTCAACCACAAGACCGTTAAACAAAAATCCGACCGGAATTGAAGTCTCGTTGTAATCAGACTACAAGATCAAAATCTATAGTATTAACAAAACCATTTTTCTTGTCTCGATATTCAAAACTGAGGTCCAGCTCTTAAGCAACAACGTAATATTTCCTCTCTTTTGTAAATCATTTTTAAATAAAAAAAAGCCTTGCCATTCTTTGCCTCCAGTAGCTTTCTTTGTAAATATCGGATACTATGGCTGCTAATATCTTATGGCCAGGTAATAGATATTGTAGCTGTCAGATATGCATTTCTTCAACTAAGACTGCTTAAATGACAGACCGCTGACCACAAATTGAAGTATAACTTACTTCTCACATGACAGTATACAAACTAACAACACCGAGAACTTCCCGCTTCTCATATTTTTCATCTAATACCACTAAAAATATTCCTACTGACGTTATATTCTACATTGATACAAATACAATCAAAGCCAAAATCTTAACCTTCTTGACACCAGAGTTGATTCCAGCCCAGTTTTTTTTATAATAGAATTGGACTCTTTCACACAACCCTAAATAAATATATACCGGGCAAAAGCATGTAACTTGAGAAAAAAGGAATGTTGCAAAGTAAAGCTGAAATAGAGTCCTTATGTCATGCCTCCACCCCCCTTTTTCACAGAACATTGGTCTGTTTTCATTGTTTTCAAACGGTACATTTGGACCTCTGTATACAAAAATAGGAATGACAGGGTGAATATCATTTACAGAACATCTTCTCTCGAAAAAATTGATAGCTCTGTGTGCGCCTTCCCAGCTGACGGTAAGCCACTGACACATAGAATGGTTTTCGCTATAAAATTAGAAATGGGAAATGGAGAAATTGAATTCAACAGCTCTGTAATATTCTGCATTTAAGCATACACTGTGTGACCTGTCTTTGTAGAAAAGTACCCTATTTGAAGTTCTAGCTCAGACAGTACTACAAGAACTTAAATATGCAAAATACAGACAGAAAGCAAAGTAAATATCTACAGAGTCGTTACCTGTAAGATTTCTGAAGTCCATCAGAAGTAGAGAATATAAAAAAGAATGGAGATACTGCTTATGCCTAAATTAAATATGAATGTTGCCATCTTGCCAAACTTTTCAAGAATGAATATTACATAAAAACATACACTATCTTGACTTTGTGTTTTCCTTGAGCATTCAATATATTGCTATTTGCACCTCAGAGATATTTAGATTTCATATTTGAAAATTGGATTAATAACCTTTTAAATTGTTCCATGAACATCTATACGTTATCGGAACAAACTTTTTTTCTTCAGGAAACCACCGTGTCACCTGAGAGGGACATCACGATGAAACTGCCTGTATGACGGACACACTGGTGTTCTTAGAAACATGTGGGCATAAATGCTTTTGACTACATGTCATTATTGGCTTTGGTCGTCTGCTAGTGTCCCTAACTGTGCACAGGTCACCGTCCTAGACAGTATCAATGGCTGTCTTCAAATCTTGTAAAACTTCATCAAAGTCTTCCTCTATATTGAGAAGCACTCCTGAAAAAAAAAATTATGTGAATAGATAAAGGCTATTTGCTTGCTGCTTTGTTATCACAATTAGAAGTATTAACCCTTTGAGTGCTGTAATATTTCCCGCCAAAATTTTAGTGCAACATTTTACCAACTTTTATGAATATTTGGTCATCTTTTGGATCATTTTTGACCAAATAGACATAACTTTTCATTAGCTACAGTTTTAGATCAAAATTTTGGGTAAAAATCTGAAGCACGCATAATATTTCATTAGGGCAGCAAAGACTGACTTTGACTGAGCTTGCTTTGGACAAAGTCAATGCCATGAACAGGCAAACATTGTCATTAATTTGCCCGGTCTGACATGCAGTACCAACCTCTAAATCAATGTCATTGCCATTGACAGTCAAACAATATCCATTTGAACCTAAATGACATTCATAAGGAACTTCTGTCAAACGAACACTGCGAAAACTTTAGTCTAAATCTGCCCAATATGCAAAATTAATGAACATATTTTTGAATGAGTTATATATAGCAATCATTGTCTTCACATTTGCAATGTAAAATTCATCCTGCGGATTTTCTGTTTTGCCAACTACCTTCCATCTAGGTCATATCGTTCTGCATGAAGTTATACGAACGTTATCATGATTAAACTGCCAGGCATAGCAACTGTACATGCCTCTTTGAAATTCGATGCCGTGCTTTTAATACTTTTTTTGTCTTGCATGTCAATGATCGGGCATAACATCAAACACAGGACACATGAAATTAATCCGCTTGACCTTTCACCTCTCAAGTTATTTCTTTATCAATAATAGTTCACATAGTTAAAGTGACAATGTGTGAAAAATATGTATTCATTGTTTGTGAACAAGGACTTAGCACACCAGGAACTGTTGAATGCAAGAAGTGATTCTTCAAGATAAAACGAAAGGATACAGGTTGCTCACACTTGAAATGCAACTGTAAATGTCATTTAAAACATTGCCGGAGGTCAAGAAGCTATACTTTTGATCATTTCAGTGCGTTTACATAAAATAAAATATCTCCTGTTTTCATGCTTTCTGTTGAAGCATAGCTGGTAGAAGTAAAGTTTAACACTTTTAATGCACTAGATGAAGGCATTAAAGGATTATATCAGCAACGAACCAAAATGATTTTTATCAGAAATGACATCAATGCCATAGCTTTTATCCGTTGGTAGTTGGCCTTGTCGCTAAATATGGAGTGGGAAAGTCAAGTTTACAACACCACAAGAATAAAATCCTGATAAAAGTTTATCAGAAATCGAAGTACCTACAACAACCGGCACATTGGCCATCGTGACTTACTGTAATCTTTTTAACAGTCTATAATGTCACCATCAAAGATTAAATTACCTCATTCTAGCACATGGAGATTATGATATTAAAATGCCATGCTGTTCGCACATAGCTGCGTGTAGCTGTACAAAAAAAAAATCGTCAAATTATGATTGATCATGAGAGACTAAATATAAACCAAAAGCAGGATAAAATGGTGCTCACGGCTGACCTTGTTGAATAGTTCTGTGAGTTACAGTATCAATACTTTGAAAATGAAAAAAAAAATTGTATGTGATGACGGATGGTACCCCAGAGTGAAATGACATTGAATAGGGATTATCTCGGAGTCAAAGAGGTTTCCATTCCTCTCCTCCATTCAAATGCAAACAACCCTGAAAAGAAGATATTTTCAACGTGATATTTGTCGCACATTATGTATTATTATGTAAAACAAGCAATCTCTATAATTTTGAGTTGCTGAAATCCCTGTATCAGTTACCTGTGAGTTGCTTTTTTTCGATTTGATGATAGCTGAAAACTCAACCATCTGTATTTTCTTTGAATGCTAATAGAACATAAAAACTTCATGATTGCAAAAAAAAAAAAATTAAAGAAGATTTACATAATGTAAGTACGTAATTTTTCGACATAAAACACTCATTACCAACTTCCTTGCCTGAAGTGAGACACTATATTGTCAAACTGTGCTCAAAAACTGTCCTAAGTCTGACTTTTGAAGTGAACTAATCTTAGAGCGCCCCCATGAGTTTTTAGTGCATCAGGAAATACCCCTGCTAAAGCCGTCCCTATTGGGAATGTGCCACTGTGAAAAACACAATTGTGTAACAAACAGCTCAGATAAAGACCAATGGGCCTGCATTTGTAGGTAACACTGTGCCAGGAACTTAGAAATGGAAATCGAGTGGCACAAAGTGGGGCTATTGAACGACAAAGCCAGGTATTGAGAGCTAGGAACTTGTAAAACTTGATTTAAGGGTCAATGCCCTTCATGTTCAGCACCACTTCTTGCTGCTCAGAGCACGGATATCCATGCTCCAAGTCACTTCAAAAGCTGATTCCAGAGTTTTCTAACATGCTTAGTGATTAGCAATATTCGATTGAGACCAATTAAGGGAACAGACAAAGGCTGGAGAAGATGCCGGCAAGCTGGCTGTTTGGTACCGGATAATTAGATCTTTACTGTCAGCGAGCAACACTTGAAATGAAACACATGAGTAGACAAGCGGAATGGGTGCTAATTGAATGACAGAGAACAGGGGCGATCATGTCCGTTTGTCTTGTATTGTTGATTCAGTTTGTTTGGTTGCCAATCTTAAAAACCACAATTAGTTGGCATCTAAGGTATTCACGGTGTGAAACACTTGTTATCTGATCACAATTTGCTTTGACTGACAGCACTCTTTCACTGTTTAATACAATCAATGCATACCAAGTAGTGCTGGACCGGCTACTCGGAATTCCATTTTAATAGGGCAGCACCTCTAATGATTTAATCAACATCAGCCAATCAAACGATGACAATTAACTCCCATGATTCCATTGCAATGTTTAAACTACGATAAAGGTGGGGGGGAGAGAAATAAATTTGAATAAATTTTAATGTATACCCCCTCCCCCCGATCTCTTAGGTTATGAAAGTTTCTTAGAAAACATGCAGCGTCTTGTGTTGTTCTCAGTTGCATTAAAGAAAGGTACGGAATGCGCCCCCTCAAAGCTGGTTGAGTCGTACTCTACGAACAATTGTCGTGTTTCACCCCTACTTCATGTATATGGGTCCAACAGCACAATAGGAGAAAAATAGGGTTTACCTAAACCATAGCCGGGAACAGACCAACTGTGACAAGATTGGGTAGGTACACAATGTTGACATTGATGTTGCGTGAATGTCAAATGCATGTTGGTGGTTCATATGAGTGTGTGTGTACCTTTGGTTGTAGAAGTAGACCCTTAGCACTAATGTGCTCCGATCGTGTGTTCTGCATTGCAGCACAAACAATAACACATCACTGTACAAAAGACGTGCACACCACAAATCAAGCAAGACTAGACAAGGATACTGCAAAATAATTCCTTAGATTTTACAGCCTATATACATGTCTTTGATCTGCTAAATTTTTTTGACAAGAGATCAAAGATTACGTCAGGTTCAAAAGGCCAGTGGTTTTCACATCTGCATCTGCCGTTCCTGGCAAAATTAATTGTCTGTGGAAATGAAAAAATAATTCCGGACAGGGATTTACGGAACCACTGCAACTGATCTGTGACGACGTAAAGGTCACAACGCTCGTGATGATTACTTGTGATTTGAGAATGCAATGGCTTCACAGAGTGGAGTCAAAGATGGTTTTCCATGAAGTAGGTTGGTCAGGTCAGGGAATTGGGCAACGATGAGAAACATCACGCTAGGCCCTCTTTATCACATTCACGTTCACTAAATTCCTACTGAAATATGGTTCAGAAGTTCTGACACATTTACTCGAAATACCTAAATCTTACACTCACTATAGCAGTGTTTTGACTCCATTTTATCACTATTTTCATTTATGAAGTCTGTCCCTTCCATGTGATTCAATTCTACCAAAAGAGTTAATTTGTGGATTGACAAAACATTATCTGCATACAACTTTAAGTAAGAAAGATCAAAACAATTTTACCGGTAAAAATATAAAAGTTATTAAACCAGACTAAAATAGGTAAAGTGGACCAGTTCAGTTCATATATTCCTGTAATGTATGTCTTTAAGAATTTTGTGAGTATTTTAACAGAAATCATGTGATTTTTTTCATAGTAATCTACAAATATGACATTTGCTTGTCTTTGTAGCCTTTAAAAAAGATAGTTATATGTTTTAACAGCAGTATTTTATAATGTTACAGTGTTTTGCAAATTTTGAAAATACCCACATTATCTGTTATGACATTATCCGCATGACAACCCTTTTTTTTTGCTCTCAATGGTGCAATAAATGACAAAGTTGTACGCAGATACTGATTATAATGAACTTGGCGCATTTTATGCCGCGATACAAATCAGCTTCTTTTCAGCTCTATGAGCCACAGCAACGCGATGTCTTAGAATTTCTTAAAAACTTTTCAATTGACACAAATGTTACAAAATACCAAATGTCTTTTCAGAAAGTTATCTGCATGCATTTGAAAAATTCACGGTGAAAAAAGCTTATGATAGATAATAAATCCTGACAGCAAGACTTTACAAGAGGTTGCTATATAATGAGTACATCAGAAAAACATACGTACAGGAAAAAGATGTTGTTTCTCTTAACATAAAATGCACCTCAAGGATAGATATTCTGACTATCAAACTTTTACTACACTATTTAGCCTACCATTTGGGGGGGGGGGCTCATTTTGAAGCTTGTGGAGTATAAAGTAAAGTGGCTTATTTTTGTGAAAATGCAGTGTTTTTTGCAGATAATGAAACTTTAAATTTTTCGCTTAGAGTTGACATAAGAATGGCCTTTTGAATTTCAAGTGTCGGGATGTATTGGGAAAGTTGTTTCTCCAGTAACAAATTTTGCTTGGTAACCCCTGATTTGGAAAGGCAATGGTTTAAAACTCCATCACAACAAGTTTAATCAAAGGTTTAAGTCATTCAATTTCAGGATGAGAAGTACCTCAAGAAATTGCATATCACATCAGCAATTATGGTACTCTTTGCAATATCACAGTAGTAGTACCAGACACGATTTTTGAAATACCGCCAACTATGTCTTAATTCACAATGTTCATTTCTTTAATTTTCCTTTTGCTCTCCACGTAGGACGACAGCGCAAACATAAATCAATTTGTTTACAGCTTGAACACCCAAAAAGCCAATGTTTTTAATCTCCTTAGATAAATTCATCGCAGGACCTCTTTAAATTGTGAAATACAGTCTGTCCCTAATAGCATGTTCTACTAGATCTTGACAGTTTTATGATAACAGACAAATATAGATTACTAGCCGTGACAGTAATGGTGGACTCTAACATGACACGATTCTAACGGTACGTCTGCTGAACTACTTACCAGTGTTGGTGTTACTTTCAGCGATCAGACTCACGACCAGAGGTAACTTATTGAACTGCACCACCTGTCAAAAAGAATGATGGAAATCATACAAGTATGAATTATTACTCCATTAGCAACCATTTTTCAACAGTTAAGCGGCTACTTATTGTAGATTTATTGATGCGTTGGAAGACCCTGTCATCTTGGTATGATGTTGAGCTTAAGCAGAAAGTTCTTGGAGCAATAACGGAGAAGGGGTTTGCAATGTACGTTCTGTGGGATATTGAACTTTTGACCTCTTGATGGTCGTTTGTTCGCATTTTGGATGGACCTAAATGTTGGTGCATGGTGAAAGTTCTGAAAATGTTGAGTCGTAATGAGCAGGCAGGCTGAAGGAGGGTTGCCCTAAACAGATAGATAAAATATTTCAAATGTAATGAGGGACAAGGGTTTGGTATTGCTAACGACAGAAGTTTGAGACGTGAAGTCGTGTGATACATCACACCATATAATGCCAGAGATATCAACAATATGCATATGTCCTGGAAAAATACCCATTAAACTTTTGAGTGCTGTATTTTTTCCCACCAAAACTTTAGTGCAACATTTACCAATTTTTATGAACTTTTCTGTAATTTTTATGATAATGTTGGACCAAATGAACGCATCATTTCATTGGCCACGGTTTTTTATCAAAATTTTGGAAAAAATCTTACCAAAATTAACTTAGGTATATTTTATAGGGGTGACAAAAATTGACTTTGACGCTCAAAGGGTTACACAAAGATTCTACTAAACATACTTGTTAAATCAGGTCATAAAATCACCTACAAAATCAAGATTCGAGACGAGACAACTTAATTATTCCTGGACACAACCAAATTAATGCTGGTATAAATCACAGGCTTTCTATGCTGTGCAGTGTTTATATGCATATTAGTAAACACACAACATTTGTTTATATGCTAATTATTTTAACTAATGCGCTTTGTTCCATTGGTTGAGAATTATCACTAAAAATGTAGACTTTGTAAAATTAAATATGATTGAAAATTGTTATTTTCATATTAAGATCATCATGATAAAACAAGATATCATAATTAATCTAGTATTGATTAACTTAAATGCAGAACGGGAGGAATTATTTCATGACACTGTGAATCTTATGAAAAAATATGAAACCCTTGATAGACTATCACATTACTCTTACTAGAATGATTTGTATCTATTGGTAATTACAAATGATATCAGTGTAGTATAATTTCATCTCATGACAGCACCAATTAATCAACATATCTTCACCAAATTTGACACCCAGGAATTTTTCAAAGACGATGATACACCCATAAATCAAGACAACATTATCTGTACAGTGCTTGACCGCCGGACACCAGGGTTATTATTGATACAAAGTTACCAACAGGACCTGGGTACAGCTATCAAATATATAGACCTGGCTACGCTATCATACATATAGACCTGACTACACTATCAAATGTATATAGACCTGGGTACAATATCAAATGTATATAGACCTGGGTACACTATCAAATGTATATAGACCTGGGTACAACATCAAATATATAAACCAGGGTACACTGTCAAATATATAGACCTGGCTACACTATCAAATACATGTATATAGACCTGGGTACAATATCAAATACCTGGGTACAATATCAAATATACAGACCTGGGTACAATATCAAATATATAGACCTGGGTACAATATCAAATATATAGACCTGGGTAAACTATCAAATATATAGACCTGCCTAAAGGTTCTAAAGACATTAAAAGGCCAGTAGTTGTAACATTTGATGATTATTGCACAATATTGGTTTTGTCAATTGTAAGTTCTTGCTGTGTTCCCTAAAGCTTATTGAAACACCAACTATTTAACTTGTCAACAAGGCGTCCAAATGTGTAAATCGCACTGTTCTTGTTACATGTGACTTAAGTCTAGACCAGAATTCACTGGTCAAGAATCAAAATGCAGTTTACACATGTACAGGCTGCGTTGACAAGCTGAATACTGTGTATCTCAATATGCTTTGGACAGTAGAACATGAAACCGTAGTTGACATTATTCTAAAAAACATTGATAATCTTTCCAGGGATGAACATTTCACGGGTTTGGTTTCTAAGATGCAGTGATGTGGAAAGCAACGGAATGTTAACATTCCCGATGATTTATTTAATTCTTTTTCCGAGGCTTGTAAGTTGTTGCCACAGAGGACAGCGAGATGAAAGGTGTAGTCATCTCTGGTCAAGCTGTACAGAGGTCAGTGACCTCGTCAAAACTGATTACGATGCTCGCAAACTACAGTATCATGTTTTCTTGTCAGTTGGGCATGTGTCTTTATAGAATTTCAGTCATGCTGGGGCAATAAAATTCTGTGTTTTGTGCCTGCTCCAAATTTCGGAAGGTAAGGGGTAAACTTTAAAAACACACGCAGAAAATTTAAGATCGTGAGTTTTTATTTTACCTGATAGCTTGCATGTAAGATGAGTGTCAATTCAAGAATCAAAGCAGAAACTTCTTTTTCACCTCTACAATTCACGCTACAATGTGTTGAAAACAAGAGCTTTGTTGACAGATAAGAAATGTGGTAAGTCCTATACAAATACGCTGTTTTGTTTTTTTTTTCATCGAAACACACGAGTGGACGCACAACAAAGAATTCAATTACTTTGGCCTTATGATAGTTTTCCAAGCTGTAAACACATGATACACCTTGATGGCATGTGCTTTTGCAAGTCATGAATATTCATGAGGTATCTTCCTGGTCTCTACGTACTTCATCACAGCACATCTTTACAAGGCTGTGTTCTTCCTGCGGTGGTTGCCACTAACAACAGATATTGATTATTAGGTTCCGATGAAGGCGGAATTTCAAAAAATGTAGTCATTTGCTGTTGGATAAACGGCCACGCCCTCTAGAGTTGCGTTAGTAGCACTTTCCGATTTGTCTCTGAGACAAGGCAGTCGCTGTAGATTGGTTAAAAAAAGTCTTTTTGAAAGTTTCCAAGGTCATTAGGAGTTAATCTTTCCTGTGTATTGACACCCCATTGCTGCTAAGCTTCACAAAACTGGCCATTACATATGCACTCAAGTTTAGCTAGTCACTGAGATTATGCCAGAATGAATCCGTAATATCTTGTTTACAGATCCGGATGTGACACTGTTAAACCTCCTGAGTGATGTTAAACTAATCCCTCTGGAAGTGGTATTTGAACCAATTTTCTTGTGATACATTTCACCTATTAGAATTATAAGCGTCAAATTTCCTGCCCTGAAAAATTTAAATTCAGCAAAACTAATTAGTTCAAGTCATACAGGATAGCTGTCATTGTAACAGTCAAAAAAGCTTAATATTGGACTGTCTATGAAAAGGCAGCACTATAATCAATGGACTCATCGGTGGGAAAATTTTGCTTTTAATGAAGATTGAATAATGTTGTTGTGGCTTACAGACATACAACAAAACATTGCTTGTACAATTTGGAAACATTGGAAATCTTTTGAAAAGTTTTGAGCTTTCTAATTTGAAAAGCTTGACATGTAGCAAGCCTTAAAAGGGTTTGAAAAGATGTTTGTATTATAGTAGAATGTGCCTCTGGGACATATTATGACTCTAAAACTTTTTTACTGCTCTTTGGGGGCTCACTTTGAAGCTCAAAGAGTAACTGAAGTTTTTATCGGTTTATTTTTGTTATGATCAAAAATTTTATTTCTCCCCATAGAGTTAACACAGGGATGGTGGCCATTTTGAATTTCACATATCTGTAAATGTTGGGTAATTAATTTCTCCAGTACCAGATTTTGCACGGAGACCCCAATTTTTATTTTTTATTTCAAAAGGAAATGGTTAAGTTACCTTACAGTAAGTTTGAGCAAATGTTTTAAGTCATTCATTTCCGAGGCGCATACTGCCTTAAGCAGCCCCTTCAGCGACATTGTATTTTTTCTTTCTCTCTGCCAGCTCACACAAACAAGACAAAATTGGGCCTACAAAAGCTGTCAATAGCCTTTAGCATGGGCCAGACAACAAACATAGAGGCTACAGCTTTTGATAAGAAATCCACTGTTGTTTGACATGTCACACCAGACTACTGTCAATGCCTCGGTGACAGGCGCCAAAAAAGAGCATTCATGTGTAACCAACGGAAACTATGCACAGCATTTCATAATTTCTCTTCAAATGCAACATTCTCTTTTCCATCTCCTCATTTATCAGTTGCAATCACTGCACAGATTGACGTCCCCTTCAGATAAAAATTTCCTTTTCATAAAAATCAGTTTCTGCTACGAGTTAGAGCACGGTGTAAAATTCTTTCCCCCCCACTAATCCCCTAATACTGTTCGACCGGAAAAGCTTTAGAATTGTACCCTCTGAAGGAGCCAGAGAAAGCCAACACACACTCAACAGTGACAACCCAATAATCTACTGTTCAAGTGCACTGACGATCCCATACCTCTCTGAATCTCAATGCTATTCTTCTGTTACTCCATCGGTTGCGTGATTTGACAGCTCCGACGCAGACATGCACCCCTTTTTATCATGAACACTGCTGCATGAGGTGGACAGAACCCCTGCATAAAGGGCAACATAGTACAATGGGAAATAGGTGGTATGTTTGCCCGCATCAACATCCTGCATTAAGGGATCAATTAGCTTACATTATATTACTGATACAATACCCTCGAAATACTTCATTTTCAATACGCGATCTTCTTAACTTTCAGATATCGTTTGTCCCTTTTTATGTCTGACCATAACGAAATCTGGCCCGCTAAAATTGGATACACGCAGAAAATCTGATCTCAGGAGTAACATTTCTTTAGAGTGCAGCTCGAGATTATTCAAATGGGGTGCATGAAGACACAGGGACACAAATGCATGCACAAGCATGGGCAGCAGTGGCCGTGTATGTGCACATGGAGGCAGAGATATTTGCCAAGCCAGGGAATCATTCTTACAGTCTCAAGCTTAGTTCTCTCTGAAGTCAACTTTACAACAATGCTGCACAGAAATGATCTCTGCTGCCTGGATTCAGTTTTGAATTTTCATAAAATGTGACTAAAATCTCCGGTCATTTTACTACGGGCTCCTTTCATACAACAGCCCTGATAGTCCCCGCCCCATCCCTCTGTGGTGGAACTCCAAGTAACGCTTTAGAACTTTCCAAGCCAAATAACCATGCACCGAGAACTTGACTCTGGATTACTGCAATGCATGATACAGCTAGGTTTGCGTTCGGCAAGTGATAATAGTAATAGGGTTCCAAATTCATATTTTATTCGTTTTTTTAAATTTATCAATGCAGTATTTGGACCAGCAATTGAAACTATCAAAACACAAAGGTTGAAAAACAATTTCAGTAAATCAAAATATTGTATGTACTTGAATGAAAATAGTACTAGAATTAATAACATATACAATACATGTCATTGATTGAAATCACAATATCAATGCTAACTGCTGGGATTTCTACACTATGATAAACTATTTTAAGTAATTTCGTTTTTTTATTTTTTACTAAAATCTTCTTTAACCCTTAGAGCGCTGTAATTTTTCCCACCAAAATTTCAGTGCAACATTTTACAAAATTTTATGAATTTTCTATAATTTTTTGATAATTTTGGACCAAATGGACATAACATTTTAGCGACTACAGTTTTTTTATCAAACTTTAGCAAAGATCTGAAAAAATTGACTGGGATATATTTTATAAAGGTGGCAAAAATTGACTTTGGTGCTCAAAGAGTTAAACGAGCTTTAGTGATCACAGTAGTCATTCGTCAAATGAAGTGAAATTCACTGATGACTCACCCACTTCTAAAATTGCATTCAACATCATTTTATGGATATAGTCCCGATGTAAAAATTATCAATTGCCACAAAAATTGATGGTTAAAAGTTCTACAGTAGGTGCCTTTCGTCCAGTGAACATTCAAACACTGAACACATGATAAGATCAGGGTGTTATGTTATTTTGTACAGAATACATACTGAGCATGTTTTTATCAACAATGTCAGAATAAATTTTTTAGGTTTAATTTCATAAATGATTTAGCCTCCTCCCCATCATGTGGATCATTATTTTCAGCTTCAAATTCACAATCAATCAGATTGAGACTCGTTTGGAATTTATCTCAACCCAAAATGCACTCCACTATTGGACATTTTAAATTTCGTCTGCTGGTGCTCAGTGTTAGAATTTACCTTTGAATGTAAAACCTAGTCAATCTAACATTAATAAATATCTCAGTGAGTACCTGCTATTTAATTACAACAATTCACTTATAATTGTTGTATTATATCATTATTCTATCTTTTTCCTTGCTCACTCTTCTGTTTCCCACTGATATGAGTCCTGTATAAAGTTGCAAATGACTCTAATAGCTGGGGCAAAATTTAAATTTGCAACATGGTGATTTTTTGTCGCAAATATTGCAAACACCTACTTCATTGTGTTTTTTGTGCTATGGGCAATAAACAGAAACATGAAATATAAAACATTAGCATCGTGGGCAAGTCTGTGGATTTCAAAATCCACCCACATCACCACCTAATGCGTAGAACCATTCGATTCGCTACCTAAAGCATACTGATAGCATTAACAATTTCAAATTTGGCTAACTTTCATTAGGAATGTCAGTGAGTTTTCCATCAGTAGGAAACATCATTCCATGATTTTTTACCGTTGGTTTAACCTGTTCACCCCCAATTCCCTGTAAACAGATCCACAATCACCATTGATAACAATGGGTTTGGGCCAAACCATGTTGTTGAAAGGGTTAAGTAAAGATGTAAAACTTTACTGCGCTGTACCAAATATTGCTTGAAAGGAACGCAGATACATTGACTTCGTACTGTCCATGTCATTTTCCGGCTTACCGCCCTCTACGAAAATTCTTTGATGTCTCCTCTCTCATGAAGAAACTACCACTGAACTATCATGTAGCATTGAGGAAAATTTGTAAAAAAAATGAAGAATATTTGCAATATTCTGATATTTATGTTCTGAAAACACTCAATTGCACAAAGTACAAACATCAATATTACGTCTAAACTAAATAGACATGACAGTTCTTTTATATAACCCAGAAGTAAAACAAAATATTTTCATGTTATCAAAATTCAGTAGTGGTTTAAAAGCTGAAGTACAACTGCTTATTTCCATCCCAAACACTTATAGACTGCAAGACTCACACACGACTCTTGCCTAAAGGTTTGAAACAGAGAAATGTTTTCCAGTCTAACTCTTCATTTTGCAGTCCCACACTGAAAGTCTTGTATCTTTTCAAATCAAAGACGAGACAAGAAACTCTCTTATTGGGTTGACTATGCCAACTGAGAATGCCAAACACTTCAAAATTCTGAAGTTATACACTTATCTGATCCAAAATTATTCATTCCGTATTTTCCCACTTTTTTTCATTATATGGAAAAAACGCTCAATTTTCCTTATGCATAGTAATAGCACTTTCCGGACTGTTGTTCTTTGATGGGCAGATCTGAAGACAGGGCATCAAAACGGATTAAGATCACAGTTGATAAAAATAGATTCAAAGTAGATAAAAGTCAATTTCCTGTCATAGATGTAAAAACTTACTACTTTCCTCATTAATAAGGCTTTACAATTTAACTTTGGATGCAAATGAGAAAAAAAAAACAAAGTCTGGAGAATTTCAGAGAAACTCAAGCAGAAATAATTTACTTTATATCTCAGCTAATCTTACAGGCATTAAAACATGAAACTGCTATACTTAAACCAAATGATTAAGAAGAAAAATGCAAAAAAGTTGACGAGAACTGAATTTCGGGTCTGCTATAGAGGTGCTAAATCAGTTTGATGGCCAGTACATCGATCTTAGCAACAGTTGCCATGGCAGGTCCTAGGACCACTCCACAATGTTGTTTACAACAATCTTCACTGAAAACACTTGCCGATAATGCTTCCAACATGCACCAATATACCCTCACTGCTTTGAGATTCTTTACACTGGACAATACAAAACACAACAACTTCAAAGAAAAAAAACGGTTTCAAAAACAAAACAGCCTAGTGACGAGTTTGTCTCCAGATAAAAAAAACTTTTCATCTGAGAGTCCATAAGTAGTACACTATCAGTGAGATCTTAAGTTGTGGCAGAGTATTTTTTTTTCACAGAATCAAAGATGTAGTGACTTCACTTCTTTCGGCGACAATGGGAACGTTATTCAAGAACTTGAAACTGGTGAATGGGGCACGGACAGATACTGGCAGCTTATTGTGTCTGAGCCACTAATGCTAAAGCTGCTTTACTACGATGCTTTAGTTGACAAGGCAGCAAGAGGATTAGGGAGGGATTCGCAGCGCTTTTTTCAAGACCTGTGTTACTGATCTTTACTTAGTGTACAAAAAACACAAAAAAGAGAGGGATGGCAAAATCTGTCCAAGAGAATCGGGGCATCTGCAAATTTCATTCAATCAGATGGGACTGCACCGAAAGGAGGTCGAGTGACGATGGGAAACACGATTACATCATATGTCACGGTCTGCTCCCTGGCACCAACTATACTATAAATGATATCAGTCCGCATTAGAATTTGATTGCATCACACATCTTGAGGAATTATTTCGCTTCGTAACTCCCGATTGCAATAACTTTCGCTTCCTACAAAGTACCAGGTGACATCTTTCAAGCAGTAAAAAGAAAGATTCTCTTTGTTTGACTAATGACATCACTTGGCAAAAATTCTTTTTTTTTAAAAGAACTTCTGTTGCACAGAACAAAAGCAGGTAGCCCTGCATCGCGGCGATCAGCAGATGAAGACTGGATCTTAATATCGCTAAATCTTGCAAGAGATTTGTGATCCGTACACAAGCAAAACAACTTTTCAAAGGAGACATTATACCACCAAAGATCTTCTTCAGCATTTTGTAAGTTTTCTCAAACATCGCACGATAACATTCCCCTTAGCCCGAGATAACAAGCAAATATAGAGTCCTCAGATTTCCGGTTTTTCGGCAAGATTTTCTTTGAAGCATCTTTTGGACAAGAAAAAACAATATGATCCGGAAGAAAACAACCACAAAGTTTTTGTATGAGTTTCGCATCAGATTACGTTTGAAATACCAGTAGCACCTGAATTCCATCGCCCTGCTTTACAAAACCCTTTACGTTATTATCTGAATTTCAAGAAAGTCCTCATATTTCACGTTTTTTGTCAAACTCCCACAGACCGCACAGCAGGAAGTTGCGACGTCTTGCAAAATTGTGTTTGTGCACAACTTTCAGCGTCGGACAAAGCAAGGTCAGTCTATTGGCCAATTACTTTTATCATTTTTCTGAACACTGCTCCGGGGAAATCAGCTTGATTTAATACCTTTAACTTTCTCTGAGAACTCTTTGAACTAATCCAGACAGCATTGCGCTTACTAAGCTAAAGTGACAGGCCACCAAGTTGAGAAAATTCTCTTTGATACGAAAAAGTTACATATTATATGTTACATGTGCTGGTGGAGGTCCTAAGCACAGGAATTTACAGAAATTCCTAAATTGATACACAGAGTTAAGAAATGCTATCCGTCAGCGGGCGAACTGCAAGCAAGCAGCATTTGCATATTTCATTCCTTCTTCAGTTTTGCACCCTTGCCTTAGAGGAAATATACAAGTTTGGGCGTACTATTACATGTAGCAATGACGATTAGGCAATGTTTTGCAGAGTTATACACACAACACAACCCCACCCAACAAATCAATGGTACATCCGATTCAAACAGTGAAGATGTATCAAGTGTTGTTGTACAGGAAGGAACTGGGTGGGGTGGTGTGGGGTGGGGTGAGGGAGGGGGTCTGACAAGCTTAGCTAAAAGATTCTACCTCAAGAGCAGGGTTGCGAAAAAGACTGGCAAAGTTCCAAATTATGCACCTGTGCCAACATAATTGGGATATTGTCTTTATTTTCTTGATAAGAAACACAACGGTATTTCTTTTTTTTGTCTTTGTCACCAGAGTAATATTGTATGTCTCAATGTAATGTAGCTTGGTCAGAACAAACAATTCAAGCAAAGGTTTCACCAGCAGTAACTTTTAAAGAAATGGTATCAACACGACACTTTTAGAAAGCTTTATGAAATCTATAGTTCACGGGGAAAATCAGTTATATCTTCATGGCAATTTTACGGCAATAGCAGTGACACCCTCACAATAACTTATTTGTTTTTTGACTCAACTTTCTCTGCAACATCACAAAATAATCAAGATAAATACAGAATTTGTCACTGTTGTAATAAGAAGCAGAAAAACGACTTAGCTGGTGTTTTTCAGTCAATTCATAACCTCTTCAAAAGTGATTTAGACCGTAAAACTATTCCGGAATATCACAGCATTTTCTTTTGAAATGTAAAATTAATACAAATACTTACCTGATATGTATTGTACATACAAATGATATTTTTGTTCTTTGAAAGTCCAAGTTTGCTTCCCTGATCTGTTGCCATACCAAAGGTTGCCAGGAAACCAGGTCGCAATGCTAACTCTGGGGCCGTTTCTTTAGCGACTGTAACAGAGAGACCCGAATGTTTCAGTTTAACGTGATTTCTAGATGACAGGAGAATGGTAGCTGAAAAAAAAAACCCTGGCATGGTCTACTGTCAGTCTATGTAATGTAAATCAATTTATAGATGCAATGGGTTAAACCATTGCTCAGGTTAACTGAGGTGATGTTTCAATTGATTTTGGTCTTGTCTGTGTTTAGATAGCATTTTGTTGATCAGCATCGCCACAGGGTAGCCGTGAGGTGTCAAAGCACCCTTGTCGTAAAACAACTTCAGTGAAAAACATGATGGTTCTCGCATTGAAAAAAAAAAAGAAAACTTGTCGCAACTTTCACGTCAGGGACTGGTTGTTGGTAATCTCCTGTATAGAGAAGTATTTCAATCCTTGGCAAAGCCTTGTTTTGAAAAAGAATGTCTTTTTTCCGCGGATTAGCTTTTGTTTTGCTCCGAATTCCAAATATTTTGCCATTCTTTAGGGACCCAGATCCAACAATTTAGTGAAAAGTGTCTTAAAATTCCCTTCTCCCTAAAACTTTCTAATCTTCATGATTATCTGCACAAGTTTTTCTGCCGTACGCCGGTTATTCTTCTAAGGATCTTTAGACCATGAAACTGAACATTATCCTGTGGGAATCACTTGAGTAGCATTGTGGTAGGAAAAGTGAGCAAACCCCCAATTTTTTTTTTTTTCAAAAAATTTGCTGGCTGACATGAATACGGATTGTTGATGCTGTTGCCCACAGTTGATCAACAAATTAAACATTGATGCAGTCTTCAATTCACTCTTTACAACCCATTTTGTCTTACACAGCAGGGAGTCTTTGCTTTAGGGACATTAGGCATGCACAAAGGTAGCCCAACACTTCTCTTCTCTGTTGTAATCCCCAGAGCAGAGATATCTCCAGCTGTCTTCTCAAAGCTTTCATTCATTACCTTTGATGACAGGGACTCCATCTCGATCGGTCACAACTATGGCGTGGAGGCCATCAACCCTGAACCGGTCAGATTGAAACATCGAGAGAAAGAAAAAAATGCACATTAAAGGGATAAAAAAACACACCACTATTGTCTACAGGAAACTTGAACAATATGATTTTAGTGGAATGCTTGCAAATGAAAGTGAAATCATAGTGAAGCATTACAAAAATAATGGCAAACAATAAAACAAAAGCAAATACAAAATCCCCTCAAGAGTTCAACATGTGTGTTTGGAGGCTCACATTATGGGACTAGCAGTCACATATACGGAACAGCAATAGATCTTTTTCAGCCAATCTCTGTACAGATTGGTTAAAACTGTTTTAAAGCAGGGAGGGCCTTAGAGATGTCCCTGGTCAGCTCTCTCTGTAAATCTTTTTTCATGCTAATCAGAGTGTGCTATTATTGAATTATTAATTAAGCAAATTGGTTACTTGTTATGTAAACAAGGCAGACTGAGAGGGGAACCAAGTATATCCTCCCTCCACTTTTATATCTTAGTAGAGGGGCCTAACAGAAAAGTTCTTTGGGTGTGTGTTTACAGGAACTGAAAGGACAGCCTTCGAACTTAAGCTGATTTTTGGGATGAATTTCGCATTGTTAAGCAAATTGTGTTGTTGGCCCAGTTTTTTTTCTTTCTCTTTTTTGAAGTTTTCCCCATTGACGTTCAGGCTTAGCAAGATCAATAAATAACTTAGCATTAGGCAATTAACAAACCATTGGCGGGAGACAGTTCTATAGAGAGTGCAACAGCCATCTTGCCTGAGTACACTAACTACACCTGACTGAATACCTAAATATAGGTGCCTTTCTGCTGACTCGTTTCGTCATCGCGGCACATTTTTTGAGCCATTCCTTCGCGGTGCGATTCCATGCGTGCATTCTGCTACGTTGTGTGCTTTTGAGGACAACACTGTGTATTGTTCATGGGATTTACTTTAGAACAAAGCTTCGAAATCAATCTTGGAAAAAAAATACTGCGTGGGCGCATCCTGGGAATCACTCCAATCAATGCTTCTTGGTAAGTTAACACTCTCATGGTGACATGAAAGTAACTATTGATACTACACTAAACTTAACCACCCTAACCTGTTCTACCCCACTCCCCTATTTGTAAGATCACAGGTTACTATCGGGAAAACGTCAAAGTCTTTTGGCGGAATATCGTTTGCAGTGCCATCTTCCGGGAAAGCGAAAGTATGACCGGCGTATCAAAGCGCCCATGGTACCGTTAAAGCGATCCCCACTTACTTGTTCAGAAGTCGCCTGAAGTGACGATAGAGTTCCTACAAAAGGAAAAAGTTCAAAACAACAACATTTGACAATGGCGCTTGTTGTCAATGAGAAAATTTAAAAGAAGCGTCACGTTAATTAGGTCGTTGTCATTTATTTGTAACTGCCGGTGACACTATTAACGCGAGCATTATTGTTCACACTGCAAAAACAGACACATTAGAGTACTGGTCATAGCTGCTGTGTATGCGTAGTGATCCGAGATAGAATACGAAAAGCGGACGGGCGCTGACTTGAAACGAATGTTTCCTGTCAATGTAAAATGACATCAGTGGCGTAAAGCAATTGCTCGCGCTGGCGGATCGAAAAGTTGCGAAACACGCAGAAATTTCAAAAGTCAGCAAAACTCAGGAAGTACATGTGACTCATTCAATGACATAGTAGTGCACACGTCGAGTCGGTCACGAGACAGGTCGGAGAGCAGTTTTTTTTGAAACGTGGCAACGAGTGACGCCAGCTTAACGCTAAACCGGTTCGAGTCGACTGTACGCCCTTCCAAAAACTGAATAATGCTCTAAATGAGTTTTCATTTCCCGAATTGACGACCTGTCGGTAACTAACCGCTTCATACGAGAGAGCTCACGACTTACCTCCGCCATTTTGAAATCGAGTTGACTTGTACGCCATCGTACGGTGACCCTATGTGACAACTTTTGTTTTTCGGAATACCGCTCTGACGCTGCTACATACATTTCAATGAAACTCTGACGTTTTAAATTTGGAGTTTATTCTTACTAAACTATTGAATATGTTCATTTTCAATAGAAGACGTCTATACCATAATTTCTAACAGACAGAAATACCAGTTTTCTTTGTGCCTAGAATTTCATGACAGTTCGTGGACGTTACTTGCGATAGAGCTTACAACTTGAAAAACAATACCTATCAGGAAGGTACCGTTCAAATATTTTCGTTTATCTATGAATCCAAGGGTATGATTATGTGACAAGTACATAGCGAAATTGTTCAATTTGAGTTCGGAAAATCACACCAAGGCACTGGCACTGATGTGCAGTATTGGTAGTACATAGAATCTCGATAAAGATCAACCGTGGTCAAGTAACCAGAACACAATTGAGATTCCAAAGCAGGTGACATAGTCTCACACTAAAGGCCCTGAGAGGTGAATCTTGAATGGAGAAATCTATTGACATCGGCAATGCTTCCAGACGGCAGATTATCGGACTGAATTCAACCTGCACACAGATCGGGCGCACGGATGAACTCGCGACAGAACTGAAATACGATAGCTAATTTCGAAAAATGTCGCGTCAAGACCTTAGTATACTCGCAACCGAAGAACTAACCTTTTGAAGAGATGATCCCGTAACCTATTTCAAGTAACATAAAGGGGAGTTCAGACAGATAGACAGACAAAAAAGACAGCTATGTCTGTAAACTATTGAAAATGATGCCTGATTTGATCATGTCACACCGTGGCAACCATCACCTTTGGATATTTCCATATCTGAACTTATCGCTAGAAAAGCGTTTCTTTGACTGTACACTCACCGGGACTGACAGTCACCTATTCACAAATCGTAGTATGAGGATTGCCAGATGCGCGATGTGATAAAGGAAAATTCGCGGGAAAAATAAACAGGTTGGTATGCACAGACACTAGCATACAATTTAAACGCCTTGTACTTACTGCAGTTAATATTGTAGAGTACAGTGGAACCCTAACACTACTTGTAATCGATTATGCATGCTTGTAATTAAAACAAAATTGGTGAGTTTCCAAACTTATGTTCTTTTTTCATGTTTCTACCCCCCCCCCCCCGAATAAAATAAAACAAGAAATAATCGAACAAACTTAACCGTACGCAATATATTTTAGTCGGGCAACCAGCAAGCTAAGAGACTTTACAGAGTGGCTTTCAACTGAATTATCTATTTAGCTTTTATGCAATCTCCAAGGGAGTAATTAGGAAAAGAATAATCCTTATTATATGATACAAGGTCGTCATAATCTTTGCCAACAAACACGTTCGGGTGTAGGGAGTTTTAACTACTGATCTGCCGAAACAACTATGAAAATATTTCCTGTACTGTTCAGTTTGGAATCACATGCTCCTTGAAATCAAGGAGTGTCCCTGTACGTAAAACAAAAACACCGTCAGCAAATGAACAGCGAAGGAAAATACAACATCCGGCTAAGTCATTATACATCGAAGTCTGATTAGCAAATGAAATCCATAAAGTACACCAAACCCGAAACAATCATTGTTTTGTAATTACAGCCCGGAGAATTCTCGACACGAAACAATGGAAAGTTAATTGCTGGGCTTGGTAGGTGACACCCCGGAAAGCGGCGAATCTCTTCCGCCACAGATGCGTCGGAAACTGGGAGGGTGCACCTGTCTCCAAGACATGCCTTTTAGCGAGGCATGCTCTCCACAATGGTGGCATAAAACAAGCTCAAACCGTTACACCCTTCATTGAGTCTAATGCGTGGATTTGAAACGATACTATCGCATTTAGTCAAAGAGAGGAGACACCCAATTTAGCTATGGCGCAAGACTATAGTCGATATAATTGCCACTGCCTGGAGCAGTCCTGCACTACTATACTACGTGGGAAAAACTCCTTTCAAGAAAATACTTCCCCTTAAGATTACCCAGATCCCTAAATGTGCATGACTTTATTCACACCGATACGCCGGATTTAAAAGACCCAGTCACTCACATTTCAGCTGCAGCAAATTAGCAACGTGATGCAATGAATACATCATTTTTAATAGTAAAATGCGCATCCTATGAATAAGACATACTTTACGTTGATACTGATGAAGGAAGAACAAAGCAAAGCAAAACAAATAAAAGCAAAACAAATCAAAATCATACTTATTGCCACCCTGCAGCTGGTAACGCCATTTTTTAAAAAGAATTTAATAAAATTGTCTACAACAGCAACAAAAAGACACCTTGTGGCAGATAACAGGGGATGACGAACGCAGATAAAGGTGGGAAATACAATGGAACAGACAGTGAGAAATGGTTATACGCGCCTAATACAGAGAGTGTCTGGCAAGGCTAACACATCTACGAGCTCTCTTTTGTCATGGCAACAGAAATATTCACTCAATCTAGTTGCTGTTCAAATCTAGCCGATTACACTGGAATTTCGAAACGACGGTAAAAGTAAAACAGGAGACTGCGAGCTGGAGAACGGCTTGTGAGCGGTACCATTGTGTGGAGAAAAACTCAACACAACAGACAGAAAACAGGGCTACATATGCCGCCTGCTACATCTAACATTTGAATAAAAACACCTTCCTGGTACCTGTAGAATGATGTTTACGAGGCTAACCACCGGTCACCTGGGATGTTAAATGTCAGGGTTGGCCCATCGTTCGATTCGGAGGCGTCTGTTAAATGTAAGGGTTGGACCATTACCCGATTGACGGGGAGGGGACTATTAGATCTGACGTGCCGAATTGCAAAAGCCTGTAATTTGTTCACGCTTTAATCCGAAAAGTCCTGAGTAGAACAAAATATAACGCATTCAAGAGTAGCAATATCAAAGCAAAATACGCTAAAGCTGTTTAATTTGCTCATTTAAATCAACCAAATTGCTTAATGTGTTCGATAGGGTTACAGATTAGTGAGACTGGATTTTGGATGAAGGCATTCAAGCGTTCTATATTACCCAACAGAACACGCAGTAGTCTCGCACCAACCTATAGAGTAAGACGAGCAGGGGGCATTAGGAAAGAAGTGCTGAGAGCGCCACTGTTTATAGATGTGTGTTGCCTGTATGAGTTCAAAACCCCATAAATTTGACGAGGCAATTTGCACAGTTTTTTATACTTGGATGAATTTTGGAGTGACCATTTTTGAATAAAAAGCTATCTCTTTAGTTTCGCCTTAAATGTTGCTTTTAGGATGGACGTTGATGCCCGAGAGGTCAGGGGTCAATTTCCCCGATAATCGTCTGTTCGGAGCTGGGAGATTGTAGTTCTCCAGTCACACACCGTTTTTTGTCGGTGACCCTCATTTGTAAGTCGATCGCTTACGGCTCAGACAACTGGTGGTGCTTATTTCTCAGCTTCCGACACCGTCCTCGAACACACGACAGAAACAAGGGACCATCAATAATACTTGTTTGCAAACACACCACCCGCTCTAGACTTTTTACTGCAAGCTAATAACTGAAAGATGCTTCATGAAAACACAACGTTCGATGATTTTATGTCTCATTTGGCCGAAAAGGGTAGAAAAACAACCTTATCGGAGAAAAGGGTATAAGTGACATTATTTAATACAAGGTTAGGGAATGGTCAGTTTCTTCGGCCTGGGGGGGCCGGTGGATTCATGGGGGGGGGGGGTCACCCTGTTTTTGACTTTGGTGATAGGGGGGGTCACCATGTTTTTAAAATGCCCAATAGGGGGGGTCAGTGTGTTTTTGAATTTCGACACAGGCTCATCATTGCCTAAAATGCATCGTGTCAGCCACAAATTTCATCATTCAGTTGCATTTTTCGGCGCGCCCTTCGGGCGCGTAACTTTAATAATCAGACATATTTTCAGCACGCCAAACTTTAACATATCAGGCATACATATATCAGAGATATCTGTATGTTCAATATTTTCGGCGTGCTCTTCGAGCACATTACTTTAATATATCAGACATTTTTCAGCACGCCCTTCCTGTGCATGACTTTAATAAACAAGAAATATATATCAGAGGTATCAGGATGTTTCGTATTTTTCTCCGCGCCCTTCGGGCGCCATACTTTAATAAATCAGAGATATATGCCAGAGATATCTTGATGTTTGCTAAGTGAAAGTGTACCGTTATGAAATCTGCATTTCATATGAAAAGCATGACAAATTCCTGATACTTTTCTGTTCTCTGTATGAGAATTCAGTATGAGAAAGCAACATGCACAAATATTTCACAATATATATTTGATAAAGTGACTTATTTTAGAGATAGAAAAATGACAAGATATCTTTCATTGTCATTGATGCAACTGTTTTCCTTTGTGTCTTAGGTTTTCTGTAGAATGCTTTTTTATGACCAAAATAACAGTTAAAAAGGCAGTTTTTGTCATTAGCTGTGCTTTAATGGTTTCAATGTTACAAGAAAAGGTCATCTCAGACACTGCACACATCAGATTTAGCTAAAATGCCTCTCTATGGCTCCTCAGGAGATTTAATTGGATGGCTGGCAAGTCTTAACACCCATCAAAATTTTTGATTTACTGCTTTTTCCTCTTTGATATTAATGATTGACATCCATTTCTGTTCAGGACATCTGGTTAAGCATAGAAAATGTGAAATACATTCACAACTCATTCAAATGTACTGTATTCAAACTTCAAGATTGATACTTTGAAATTCCTATCTTACAACTGACATGTCAAACAATTTCATTAAAACACAGATATAATAATGTATGTAAAATATAAAATATATATATTAAATATATATATATATATATATATATATATATATATATATATATATATGTATATTTTATGTCCACCTTTTGTTTTACAGTTGTCGCGTGCGGGGGGGGGGGGGTCACCCTGTTTTCGAAATTTGGGATAGGGGGGGTCACCTTGTTTTCAAAATTTGGAATAGGGGGGGTCAGCCACTTTTGACGTCGGCAAAAAATAATCCACCGGCCCCCCCCCAGGCCGAAGAAACTGACCAGTCCCTTATCACAATACATTGTCAGCATGTCATTAGAGAACAAGAAAAAGGAGACTGCCAAAATTGACTGTGAAACAGAATGGTTAAGATCAGGAAGACAACTCTTTCATTTTCTATGAAAAGTAAGAGTAGTCACTACTTCCTGGAAAGAAATATAAATTGTTATAGTTTGTTGGAAAGAAAGAACGCTGCAATGGACGGGAGCCCATCGCAAACAGGATAGTCCAGTGGGCTTTCTCACAGTAAGTTGCGCTGTCCGTGTCTCCTGCGACTCAGATGGAAAATTTGATGATTTCAAAAATACTATGATCAAAGCAGTCACTATGTTGTTGTTGTTATGTAGGTACGCAGGTTGTAATTGCAGGGCCAATTAGGAATGAAAATGTAAAGATTCCCATTTTCTGGATAGCTCGGGTAAGTTTCTACAGTTACCAATGGAGCGACGACATTTCTACGAATTTCTTCTGTAACTCGTCAAGTTGCAAGTGACTCGCCTAGGTTTTTGTACAATACGAACTCGCCCCTGTCCCTGTCACGAGGTAATAGTTTTATCTTAACAGCTGTAACATACAAAGTAGAGGAGACCGGGACACGGCAAGCCAGCCGTTCTTTCCCATGACCAATTTCGCATATCACCCATTGTGATGTGAGCGAAAACCGTGAAGACTTGCTGAAAAAAAGAAATCGTTTGTCCGCGCCGCGAACGGACGTACTCACGTCAACATCCTGGCGGAAAACCTTCCACCAAACGTTTTTGTCACTCAAAAGTTACAGTGTGGTCCTATATTGTTGTTTTTGAAAATAAAACTTAAAAAGAAATCAAAAATTACAAGAGTGAAAGGATGCTTGAAGACCCTCAAAAGGGAAAAGATCGAGTACTAATAACCCTTTTCGTCAGAAATTAGTCTCACAAAATATTTAATGGCTGACATAGTTTGACAGTCCAGATTTCAATTGTGGATACATGTTTCAAGCTTTCATATTTTACCTGATGTTCACATTGCAATATCTGCAGCTTTCAGGTGAATTATGAGCGAAGTTTTGCATGGAAGTCTTACGCGCATGACTTCTTTCAAAATATGTAACTAGTGAGAAGCTAGTTGAGGGATTTCTTCACGACGCTGAAAAGTTATAGGGCCCTATTGGTCACGTGACAGACAACAGGTTGGGAGATCAGCTTCAAGCTGTCATCCTTGTCCTTAAAGTGAACCCTATCTTATCGTTTCGAACAAAGTGTGTTTGGAATGAGCGCTTATCAAAAATCTTCAGTTGATCCGATTGGACTTAGAACAGGTGAACTTAGCATACAATATGCAATGATCAGCTATTTAACATGAAGCTGAGGTCGGTCATGAACCTTTATTTACTGCAGACGGATATATCTTTCTTCTTTTCGAAACTTGTTGCTAGGAAACATACTTGAAAGACAGCGGGCATTTTGCGGCAACCGTCTTCTAAATTCTTGAAATTCTAACGGCGTCTGATATCCATTGTCTCTAATTCGTTGAACATGAAAGGCGGGAGGGTATTTGTCCAGAGCTATGAACATTACACATAAACGATGTCCATTGATGAAGATTAATTTGTCCCTGAGGGAAGAATGAAAGAAGGAACAAGAAAAAAAATATATCTTGGAGTGAAAAAAATGATCTCGCTTTTGAGCTCGATACTAGCTACACAGCAGTATCAAACCTCAAATTTCGATTCTAGTTCTGAACTATTGGTGAAAGTTTTGAGACGGGATTACAAACTTAGGTCAGACGACACGAACATCCGGGCAACAAAGGCACTGTCTTCAAGCAGTTCAATTTTCCATTCTTGCTCGTATTTCCAGGGATCTTATTTACTGTGCTGAAAGGTCTGTCGCTTCCCTGACGTTGTCTTTCGCCTGTAACCCGAACTTAAAACTTGGACGGTGTCTTCTGGCAGTACAGCGCCTCTAATGTTGACATTCACAGTGAAACCAAACCCCCTAAGTGAGCGGATTGTCTCAGCTTCCAGGGAAAAAGATGCACAGTTGTTAAGACGTCACTGAGGCTTTTGTGTCTCTGATAGGTCGCCTCCTTAGTAATTGAGATCAAATCCTGACTGCTCCAAGTCCGTCCACATATTTCAAACGTGTGCGAACCTAGCCGCCTCTGAGCGCTAGACTTACACCACAGCGAGTCCCGATAATACTATAATAGCGGAGGAGAGAGCCATTTGTAACGCCTGTTATTCCGATTTCACGCTGTAGGAACTATTATTAAAAAATTTCTTCGGTGTGTTCACAGGCAGGACACTCTGGAAAAGTGCGTTGACTTGAAGTTGGAAGTTCTCACTTCAACGGTGTTGTACCGCTGCCCAGTTGGACGCAGCTAAAATCGATACCACGGTAAGTTTTTTACTTCTTGTGCTTGTTTTGTCGTAGTTTGTCGAGGGACGAAAAATATCCACCCTGAACTGCTTTACCGCATTGTGCGCGATATGATAATCCCTGGCGCGAACAACCATCGCCGAAGACTTCAATTTGCACGACCATCTCCCCTGAATAAGCGAATATCGAATGATTTTATTGTTGTTGGTTCAATCAGTTTGTTGTAATCACACCGCTCTAGGCAAATGCATATCGCCTCTAATATCTACAGAATAACACTGAGGGGTTATTACAGTAGCTTGTGGTCTTGGTAACGCTTGTAGGTTTGTGTTCATTCCTGATGTCTGGGTGTGTGCGTCAATAGATAATTCTGTTGATAAGCCGGTTTAATATCGAAAAGCGGAATTGGTACATGGCGAAGTAGGTTAGATTCCAAGACCCATTTCGAGAATTTTGTGCCAATTACTGTAACTTTTTGTAGTAACCAATCAGGCACCTAGTACCTGGGGACATTAATATTTCTCAACGCTGAGAAGTACTTTCAGACGGATTGTAACTTTGCCCAGTACACCATCAGTGCGCACTTGCTACAGACGCGCGCTGTGCAATACTGAGGTTGGCTAGGCGATCTCAGGGGAATGCAGTAAGCCGTGCCTCCACAAGTTGAAAAGTTCGCCAGAGACCTACATGTCGCACACAGCGTCCAAAGTTGTAAATTTCAACGCGTAAACCACACTTTGAAATGACAGCGGACAGAGATATGTCCCCTGACCTGTCCGAGTTTCAAACTGTCAGTCCATCAACGCCACGACCAGCCGCTAGTTAAGCGGTTTTTTTTCTCTTCGGACTTATTGCTTACATGTAAGCAGACGACACCCGTTTGTCAACACTTTCCTATTCTCAAGATAAACCTTACGTGGTGGCAAATCAATGTTACAGGGTCTCCTCGCGTGCTGACGACAAAGTCAAAAGAAAACATAGCATACTCTCATCGTCCGTAGTGGCCAATTGGGAACACACGGCGGTGTCGAGTTCGTTGTTTTAGTAATCGCCACCAATGCAGTAAAGTCTCCCTTCAAAGCACCAATCCAACGTGTCGGCCGTGCTGTTGCAAATGCAGGCGGCATGATTTTCGGGAGGAACTACCGTACGTATTCTAACGCCAATGTTCGTGATCGTACACGGACCTTTGCGATGCTTTGTCGCATGCCCTAACTATTGGCCTCTCGAGTACTAGTAAACCAGCATGACGGGCTGCGATTACACGTGCGCCAATTCATCAACATTAATGCACTTTCATATCCCTAGTTTTCCAGCTGTCTTCTTTTTAACCCGTTCGCTCCCTTCCCCAATGACCGACGTGGGAATGAGGTAGTTTACTCGCTCTCATGAAGCGCGCAGTCCCGAAAAAAAATAAATGGCGGGCCCGTCCATGTCTTTTCTCGACTCGTTTGCTACTACAGACTGTCTGGACCCGACAAACCCACTGACTAACGTAATCAAACCGTGTAATAAACAAATACGATAGGTTTTACATAATTACCCACAAATAAAGAACAGTGCAGTTGTAAACCACACTGCCGTTGTTCATGAATTTCTCCTTAACTCTTAATACCGTTTCCTCGTAAAACGCGAGATCATCGGCGAATTCTTCAAATAGCCGATCTCCCAGCTAGAATACATGCAACAGGGAGACACTAACATCCTGCACGCTCGCTATGGTAACCGGAGGTTTCAAATTATCACCTAATAGTTTACCGTGTAATATTGACTAATTAGAATCGGAAGGAACCCAGCGACTGCAACACCAACAAGTGTTTATCTTTACAGGACTCTCTTAATTGAAAAGTCAGAGCTAAGGAGATACGTCCGGGACTTAATAAACTGAATGTTTCAGCGGTTTGCGCAAGAAATGCCAATTTCACCTTCGAGGTCACAACGCTACTCCCGCCAAAAACGATGCAGACGATAAATGTGAGATAAGATTTTCACTTATCCAGACGGGCGCGCAAAATTGTTGCACCTTCTTGACATAGAATATGTGAAGCTGACTGAATGGCCCATTGAAACGATATCAAAGCTTGAACTTAACACATAAAAACAGAAACGAGCAGGATAGTACCAAACAAAAAAACGCAAAAATTTCCCGAAAACTTTGTTATACCCATGAAAAGAATCAGGGGAGGAGGGCACTTGTTTGCAGATAACGGCTATGGTTCACTGCATTACGCAAAATTTGCATAACAGAGCAGGACGGCTTAATTAGAGACCGGCAGTATTGAACATTTCGACACTGTTCTCAATATTGGATTACTGCCCGGTTGAAAAAGTTACGACCATTTAAATTTTAGTGAGCATTAATAAAGAGGCGGTAATTGGGTGAGAAACCCTCAAACCGCTACTTGTCACCGCCCATCTACCAATCAGAGAGAAGCTCTCATCTATAGATAACTAACTCGTGTCAATGACTCTGATTTCAGAAAAAGAGGTCACTGAGAATTTAGCTCTAGATTACATAATTTTACAACATAAAAGCATATATTTTAAGCATCAATCCCACTACAGGGTTGATATTTTGAATGAATGGCTTGTTTTTTTTAGCATACACAACTAGACTTAAATTTTGCTAGCGAGTTACGTCATAATACATTGCTTTTTTCACCGATCTTTGGAATATCATACACCATGATAACAAAAGTAAGCAGACCCTGGCCAGTATTCAGGCAAAACATTATGGTCGATACAGGCAGAGTCTCATCAATAAGGGTCGTTGATCGAGGCTTCTCCGCGGATGTCTGATGTCTGATGTCTATATCGTAAACGTCTGGTTTCCTTTAGAGGTATAGTGACGAACACAGGTTCGAGATACATGGGGAAAATTAAAAAAGTTCTTTTTTAATTGAATATCAACGACTGAAGTTTTTAACGTTTGATGTTATCATGGAAGTAAGTGGGGTATCATGAACGGAGGCCAACCATAACAGATGGACTCAGAAGAACGTAGAAGAGATAAATATGAGAGAATGTGATAAAGGTCGTTTCCGTTTCCGATTGAGGCGTTCGACTATCGAATAAATATTAGGTAGTCTTCGGAAATCCGTATTTCTGTCATGTGGCCTAATCAATTAACCGGCTGTTTGGCGTATCTCTTGCAGAAAGGAATGTTAATATTTCAGCCCTACAAACATACCTAGTCGTTTTCAGCATCTCAAAAATTTCCTCTGTAATGTGTTACGTATTCTCGGTGTCTACGGGAAAAACAGCGACATTGACATCCATATGGTCATACTATGTTCGCACTTTCTGCTGCTTTATGTCTGACAGAATTTGCTCTGTTACAACGCCAACAATTGACAAAAACCGCGGAGTATTTTCTTACACAGTCGACGCGGCTGGCTGACTTTTTAACTGTTTTCAATCACGGGCGACCTTGAGCTGACCATAAGCAGCATGATTTTAGCCAAAACGACGTTTGTGATCTCTCAGTGTTCGTCTATGTACGGGTTACAAAAAATCTAGTTAGCGTGACACCCTATCGGCTCACCGCGCCCGGGAATTGCAACGCTTACAGCTCGTTTTCGGGTCCTCGTAGTTAATCCCCCGGGGAAAATGGTACAAATTACAATTGCAGCAGGGATTTGGATCAGCGAGAACGATAATTGAAGCACTGAATTGAAAACTAGGCTGCGGAATATACTATCTTTGCTACTTGAGAATGGCCCTTTGCTTCAATAATCAATTACTGGCTAAGATAGAGGGCGGTCGAATTGAGACTTTAAAGACGCGATGATTGAATCGTTGGTGAAATATTGAAAAACTGGGGCTCTTGATTTCTTGTGTCTCTTCTATCATTGTCGGGGTGTGTTGGTGAATATTGACTTGTTAAATGCATCTAGTACCGTTTGTGATTTAAATGCACGGCGACTGTTACATGCTGAAGGAGGACTTATACAGAACTGGCAATTAACGCCGAGCTGGCATTGTTTACAACGGTTGGGCAAGGTGCCAGTATGATGATCGTCAGGAAAATGTTTTCCTATCCGAGCTACAAGGGCAATTTACGAGAAGCAAACAAGAAAACAAACAAACACACAACTAAACTAAACTAAATCGTCTGCATATTTGCAATGGATGAATTAAAGTGAACGGGCGAAGTACACGGCTAGGGAATACCGTAGATCAGTAGGACCTTACACAGACACGTGGGCATGCCCAGGGTATGGACCTATATTGATAGGCAGAGAAATACGTAAAATTTATAGACATTGAGGAATAGGTAACTAAGCAGGCAAAAAATATGTAATGATGTAGAGATACGCATCTGAGTAGGCATTGCGTCGGTGTGTAAGTAGGTAGGCGGGGGGGGGGGGCGAAGGGGCAGGTATGAAAGTATCATGCGTGTAATAAAGGTTGGTGAGGAGGTATTCCCTCCCCAATTTAGCTGATGCTTCTCTGGATGTGGATAAGTTGCCTTTGCTTTGCATCGTGGTGGAGATTTGGGCCCATGCTTAAAACTGATCGAACCCATGACGTTTGAACAACCTGAGTATTACTGTTAAAGTCATGGGATGAGTGGTTTTCCCCGAGGAAGTCAAAAACACCCAGCGTAAGTGTACGCTTCCCCTTTACAATTACTTTCGCCCGGCTGAGTGTACATATATAGAGGAATACGCGGTCATCTGATCGGCCTATTAGTCGTAAAATCGCACTCCACGTTTTGACTGAGTTAAACTAAGCGCACACCGCATCGCCGGGGCATATTGCCTTCAAGTGAGGCCGCGCTTAAAAGACGAATGGCCCCTTTTAAAAGTGCCCATTTAGGCTTGAGCTTAATCAAGTGCAAGACGGAAATGTTCCACCTTTAATATGTAGCCACTCAAAACAACACACCGACAGAATCTGCGTTTCCGAAACGATCGCCTAACTTCGCCTGGAATGTTAGTGCGTTCTCCAAAGGTGTTTTGAGACGCCGACGCATCCGTTTCCATGGAGACATTTAGAGACGAAGTGGACCGTGTTCAAAGTTACAGAAGAGGGGCTAAAGTAAAGAATGTTAGAAATGAATGGAGTTTCGCAGCCTTCCCTTCAACTCCCCGCAAAATATCAACACATCAGACGTGAACGCGTCACAGTGAAGTCTTTCTTCGCTGAGTGCAAGATTTTGGAGGAATTCCAGCGTCGCACAGCCCCTGAACTCAACGAAATCCAACACCATCTCTACGGCGGCTTTCAGTTTATCGACCAGTTGGCTGTGTCCCTAGGCCTTCATAAACGCATGAATAGTCGAGCTATCGACACACCTTTTGCCAAACTCGTTAATTCATTTATAAGCGGCACAACACTAATAAACGTCCTGTTGACTTGTGAACACCGTTAACGGTAGAGAGAGGAGGATTTCACGCAAGAAATGTACTGCATAATTGTACTCCAGTTAAAGGATATCACATAGAAATTTAAACGGCGAAAAAATGCTTTGTTTTCTTCGGCTTGGACTTTGACGACGAAGAGCCGAAATTGCTCGCGCTAATCAACGTGTAAAGGCTGTGGTACAAGCCGGAGGAATAGCTCCTGAGTGCTGCCAAATGCGTGTTGGCTACCGAAGGCTATACGTCTATACAATTCTCAGGCTGTCCAGCTGCAGTCAGCGACGATGATACAATCAAAACACTGCTAAAAGAGAATCGGGAAACTACTGCTTCAGAATAGCGGTTCAGATTTGACCAACCATGCTTTCTTCAACGTTTTAAATCGAAAACGTCCATTCGTTTGCCCGTTTTTGACCTAAAACACCAGATTTTGATTCAAGCCATCTTGCTCAACGGTTGCTTCTTGTAGCCTACGCCATAGCGCCACTTCAAGCCGCGTCTTCATTTGAAAGCATCTCCAGAAATCATCCATGCATTAGGTCATCATCTACATTTGGAAGAACTAAATATCTTCATCTTACAGGAGTATAATTTATAATTTGTGGTAAGTGAGATTCTTTCCAAGTCTACAGAGACGCACCGAAATATTATCTTGTTGGCTGTGGCCTCCAAAATTATGTTTACGCACGGAGTCGCTTTGGTTTATTTCAGTTGCTCCAATTTCTTGAAATATTGATCCGTCTTTCAGGCGCGTTTTTTTTTTGTTTAAATGAAAGCACGCACGTCATATTCTTCAAAGCAGGGACATTAAATCAAAACACTAGCCAGTTACTGAATGACGAGACCACTGCCAGTCTTTGAACTCAAAATTTATGTCTGTGTTTCGTTTCTTTGTGTATCAAAGTTATTAATCCCGATTAATCAGTGAATCGGGCAATCCGTTCAGAGTACATGATGTGCCAGTTATACACGTGACCACTTGTCCCGACTAGTTACACACTCTCGGCATTTTCTGGTATTTGTATCTAATGAGCGTGTTCATTTGTATTGAAGTTGGCCTGTTTCCAGCGATGAAACCTTAATTAAACTGAAGCAATGACGTAGGGATATATCATGTCAGATTTGCCACGGTAGCTACCGGATTGTATTTGAACCAGTATCGGTCACCTGTTCCAGCATTGCAGATATTGATAGAAATTTTAAAGTATGAAGCATAACGTAAAGTTATTGTTTGAGTGTATTTCCCTGGTTGACGTATTCGGGAGTACCCCGGGGGAGTGCAGGAGCGATGCGACAGGGCCTGTACTGATGGTAATGTAGAAGACAACTGCGGTTTCGTTGACAACAAAAGTGCGCATGTGCGAGGCGACGATCACGGAGTGAAAATTTCGCATGCATGTCTGTGCTGGATGTTGTCCCGCGATTGGCGGCTTGCCACGAGCAGCGTCACTGCACATTTTTGCGGTTTATCGGTCTCTTGGTCTCTAGGGGACGACATCGATTGAACTTTACAAAACCGAAATATTATATTGAAAACAAAACAAATAGGCTTAATAGCTGTAGGGTATCACTGTTCATCTCCCAATTCAATCGACGGCATGATGAGTGAACCGCTGCTACAACTTCATTCATCACTATATCGTGCATCAACTGTATTATGCAGTCGGGCTATCACCCTCGCAAGATTAACTTGACCTGAATATTCTTTTTCTGCAATGACCTTGATTGGACAGGCGGAGTGACATCATGAGAAAATGGGTCACGGCTCGCAACACTTTGATTTATTGCAACGCCAGCGCACACTAGGGCCGGCAGGGTTTGCGGCCGATAGAGGAAAGTTAATCGGTTTTCATGTGCGTTCGCTGACTTATTCGGCCATTGTGCGAGAATTTAAGATATATATATATATATATATATATATATATATATATATATATATATATATATATATATATATATATACATATATATATACATATATATACATATATATATGAACAAGAAAAATCAAACAAATGCTCTGAAATTTATTGCTGTAGTACTTTTTGTGAGCGAGCTTAGTATACGCAAGGCGTCGAGCGAGTCGGAAAGAATCAGAACACGCGGTGAAATTGTATCGTCAACATAATCACAGCGTTTGTACACAGTCTGCCTCAATTCGGGGAGATGACGTCATTGTGGCCCCAAACGGAACCTCTTTTTCTCTGCTAAGTGGAGGATAACTTTCACTGGAGGTCAGAGGTCAACAGTCGTCCCTGGCCAGGTCTTGAATATGGGAATAAATCACAACGCCGCATGCAGTATCAAGGCATCTACATCATCGAATGAAGAAATATTTCATATTCAAAAAGACTCGGATTTAGCTAGTTCAGAATATTCCGCCCGGCCTCACAGTGGCACGGTCTAGTTGGAACACCCATCCTTCGACAACCTATTAAATTTTTGCTTTCAACAAATTGGTAAAATTTGAACCATCAAACATCAAATAAGCTGATGATTCTCAAATTTAGAATCCTGCTGTGTCTGAATCAGGTAACGACCTCACGCCACCGGTCATCAGTGATGCTCAAAAATAAACCTCTATACAATATATACTGATCGGCTGAAATTTTCCGTAGTTAACCGGACGCCTTCATCGTGACTTGTGCGTGCGACCCCTAGAACGTGACGGCGTCGGCAAGTTGTTGGGCCCTGAGCTTTATAGAAGAAGTGCAGTGTACTGACAGAACCGATGCAAATTGTTTTAGTCTGCTAATGACAGTCTGTCGCAAGACTTTGGAATTTAACTTGATCAAATACACGTACATAACTATCTTAAAGAGAAATGGGGCTATTAAAAACTTTGTTGGAGGTCTTTTTTCCAATGTGTCGGGAACTTCGCCCCTACGTGTATTTGTAAACGCGTCAGCGTGTTTTGCTAATTTGGCGGATTATTGTCTCGTGTTAGCAGCTTGCAGGTTTCTTCTTTAATGTGGCTCGATGCTTTTTTCGTAACCTTTATAATTAGGGTAAAGGGACATTTCTTCCATCGTGCCTTTGAAATGTTTAAAGTTAACGTTCGTGTGCACTTTTAAAAATCAACAAAGGATGCTAATGATTGGCTCATTACTGCTTGTCGTCATGTTGAATAGCTGTATTAGCCAATCAAAGGGTTTCTTTACAAATACAAGCGGTTCGGGTTGGACTGTCGAAATCGTATGGCGTATCGGTTTACCGATCTTCCATCGCGTCGAATAAAAAGCGGACTAGAAATAGAGTGACTGAAAATAGGCTTAGGACTTGTTTTTCACTCGGTTTCCGTTGTTTGTTTGTTCAAATTGTAAAATGTAAGCGTCCCTTCGCCTATATGTATATATATAGTCTCGGCATTTGGCCATGGGTGAACACGCAATTTGAGTATAGGGACACTAATTGGCTGAGACGACTAAATACAGAATTGGGGGAGTTCTTTCAAAAAGACGTGCTCCAAAACTGTAAATTTACAACGAAGTGAGTCACTTGGCGTGTATGGACAATTAAAGTCGCTCAATTTAAGTCACAAATTCACAAAGCTGACCTTGAGAGGTCACTGCCATGGGCGGCAAACTGCGCATGCGTAATAGACAGTAGGATAACTAAAAAAACAGTGAAAGTGTCACCGAGAAAGGTGACAGAAAGTTGACATTGATAGGAAATGGCACGTAAGTTTACTTTCAAGCATGTATGTGGCGTGAACCCAGCAACTATGGTAAATATTTGATTTAACCCTCTAACGACACGCGAATCCCTTTCTTGTGTAACTTGTAAAAGTAAATTTAGGTCAAAATTGTTTTGAATCACAACCGTAAATTCACCAGATCTGCCACTCGAACGAGGATGGCATTTCAAGCTGCGTGGTCACTTTTGTGGAGGCCACTGTACAGTTGTTTGCGTCCCGTTTTAGACGAAGGTTTTTGAACCAAGGTCTCAAGGATCCCGGCGTCACCGTCCTCTATGTAGTGCAAACTGATATCCGTGCGCGCGGCAACTGGAAGTTGTCTACGTGCCTTATGTCCAGATCAGTCTTAAATTGTTCGACGACTAAAAGTCATTCTTGATAATACCATTGCAATGTTTATGGTGGGGTCAGAGGTCACACAGGCGAGGGAAAATGGCAATTTAAGATTCGAAGGGGTTTGGAATCGCGGTCCCAGGATTCGTGATGTGTGTCCTGAGAGATAAACGCTAATTATCCACTGAACCCTGTCCTACTTTACATCTTGTACTAGAATTGTATTTCCGTCCAAGAACCCATGATTTGTAATCTTCAAAACGGTGTGAATTGGCATCACGAATATCTCAAATTCGAATCTCGACACTATGGTGAGCAAACCACCGCTTCTTCGGTGTGAGCTTTGTCTAAAATGCATCCCCTTGATGGAGTTTTTGCTAACAATTATGCTCAGAATGATAAAGTTGAAATGTATAAAATTCAAAGCATAACCCGGAATGGACCAGGCTATACTCAATACTGTCGCACTTGAGTTTACATATGGCGACGCCTTGACCGTTACATTGGCCTAAGTTGGAGAATGTTTGAATTCAAGTTATTTTGTGATTAGACACACCTGTCGTGTCGTCTCATCGTATTGTTGTCCTTGTAAGCAATAAACTGTGTATGGAACTCGGAGAGACCCAGAACCGCCATGTGAGCACACGTTTTATCGGTGTCACTTAAGGGATGGACCAGCATATCATAGGAAGAGGGTTGTCCACAATGTAAATATGCGCAGAATTAGAACTGAAATTTAGATAAAATTGGGCTTCCCAGTTACATGGAAAGTATTATAAATATATATATATATATATATATATATATATATATATATATATATATATATATATATATATATATATATAAAGTTGGTGTCTCTCTCCACTTTTAAGGCGTTTTATTGAAAAGAGTATATATATATATTATATATATATATATATATATGGTATATAAGGTAAATATATAAGGCATATATGTATATATATACATGGTATATATAGTATATATGGTATATAAGGTAAATATATAAGGCATATATGTATAAAAGGTATATATATATATATATATATATATATATATATATATATATATATATATATATATATATATATATATATATATATTAAGATCGACCTTACTCTTTCCCCATGATATTTAATTGTCCGTCAGTGAATACTTTGTCAAGTTCGCCGATTAGCCACGGAGATGTTAGAAATAAAGTCTGCGCAGAGAGTAGCAATGGAAAGTTTTATCGTTCTATATGGTCGGATTTGGACATCGGTAAAACCGACAATGGAAGGTCGTAGATAAGAGTCATGTATTGACCTCCGAAAGCGCAGTATATAATATTCGAAAATCTCATTACAGATGCTCTCTTGACATAAAATAAAACAACAAAGGATATAAATAACGCCGGGAATTTACAAGACGTCTTTTTTCCACGAGGCGGTTTGATTTGAAGTTCTGCTGACGAAACACAACGACAGCTATCAGTGTCAACGTTCCGATATTGTGAAAGTGGGACACGATAGGCGAATGACCGGTCTTGAGGGACAAAGTAGCAAAATGTATTGTAATTTTCCACAAGTGTCCTCTGACCCTAATATATTTGCCACAATGCATTACCGTCTTGTCATGACGATAATAAATCATTAAGTGAAAGACGAGATCGTTATCTTGGATAGTTGAAGCCATAAACTGTCACCGCAGATACAGAGATATTCAAAACAATTGTGGCGCGTGATGATAACGACAATGTTCTTTCATTTTTCCCTGTGATGATACAGCGGTGATACACAAAGTATATTAGATCGTTTTACAGTCAACATATGCTACATTTATTTGTCAGAGACAGTCAAATATTATTTGTTTTAAGTTCCAAACACTGACTCTGGGGAAAGGACAGTTACCGCCTCTTTGAACGATACCCGCTACCCATTTTCACTACATATTCAAAAAATTAGCTTAAAAACTTTTTTTTGTTCTTTTGTCTTCTCATAATTCTGTCTGAATCATGGCGAGGTGGGCTAAATGGGACCCGTGTAATGACCAAAATCACGACTGGGTTATCCGTTTGCAAGGTGATCCCGCGATATAACAGAGCCCAGTTTTTCGACTTGTAACTCTACAGCCTTTGTATGGAGGTCCCCGGGCAGGTTGTGGCCAGATCACGTGTTCACAAGTAAAGTTCAAAGCCATGCCCAGCACTAGCACTGTTAATTTTTACAGTGTTTCATTTTGTTTCAGTTGCTCTCTAACTTCGCATCGTGAGTCGCGAGGACTGACAACGACCGCCGCACATTTATATCATATTTATGAATAAATTAAGCCATTATTTGTAGGTGGTTAAAGTAATTTTGTCATATTGATGAGAGGGGTTAGGGTAGAGCTCGAGGTTCCCACTTCAGATTGATTGCATTGGACAGGCAATGGGTTACTTCTCAAGGCAATGGGTGGTATTGTCAGTGACGTCTCGATATTAATATCGTGGGCACAGTTTGTCGAACAATTACATTCTTAGTGACCAAAACAAGTTTACGAGACTAAGTATGGCGCGATGGGTCTGTGGACATGCGAAAGAGGGCAGGGCACATATTCCAGTACTTGAAAAGAAGCGCACGTGACTTGAGGAGCATTTAGTAATTAGTATATTAATAGATGGCTATGTGCATGATTTAATAGACATCTGAGTATTATTCACATACACATATAAACTTATTTATGTATGTATGTATGTATGTATGTATGTATGTATGTATGTATGTATGTATGTATGTATGTAGGTAGGTAGGTAGGTAGGTAGGTAGGTAGGTAGGTAGGTAGGTAGGTAGGTAGGTAGCTAGGTAGCTAGGTAGGTAGCTAGGTAGGGTAGGTCTAGGTAAGTAGGTAAGTAGCTAGGTAAGTAGCTAGGTAAGTAGCTAGCTAGGTAGCTAGGTAGGTAGGTAGCTACGCACTAATGCACACTCGTATATTAAAATCTTATGGAGTAGTGTGTGATACACAAAACTTTTAGAATCGTAAACATGCGTTATAGCTCAGAGTTTTGAGAGCCATATAGATCTATATTACGTTGGAGAGAGAGAGAGAGAGAGAGAGAGAGAGAGAGAGAGAGAGAGAGAGAGAGAGAGAGAGAGAGAGAGAATGTGTAATCGAGTCACCCTGTGAATGTGAGTTTGAAGAAAAGAAAATATGTACTGATATTTTATATCATCCAAAAGTCATCTCGTGACACATTATATCACTCTTAATTGCCCTATACTACTCCCTTGGGTTCTAATATGTTATGTGATAAAGTACGCCAAACGGAGATGGTTCATTTAATAGCTATAAAACCCGATGATAGGTATAAGGTCAAGTAGCTATAATAATAAGACATTCTGCATATAATAGTGCCTTTTGTAGTTACAGTAAATAGTTTTTGCTTCATTAGCTGTGATGTATTTTCGGACAGAAATGCGCCTTTATTTTGAAAATACCCGAAATGGCGATCGCAGTCGCCAGTTCGCCGGGCACTTTCAGACATCGACAGCCGACCGTTTTAAAACCAGACCGTGGGAACGGCTTTCTTTCGCGGTCAGTATTTCATGTGCCCCGTTCAGCCGCTGTAATCAGCACTTTTAATGTTTTGGAAAGTGAGAAAGGCTCGCACGAATTGCAACGCCAAGCGTTTGACTTGTATTGCACGGCATTTTTGTCGGATGTAGACCGGTTTATTTGGTTCGGTGTCACGGTTTGTCGAGCCGACTCAATAGACCTCGCTGGTATGCCTTCCAACAATATATAAAACCTCCACGGCCAAGTAATACGTGTTTGTTTGGTGTCTGTCGCACTAATAAATCTGACATATCAACGCTTGCAGCAATACACTAACGACACTGGCGGCTTTCTCTGTGTTATACTTATACCATAAAACGGAAACGTAGGATTTGCTCCCTTGCACCTGTTGAAGGCACCACTAAGCGCATATATATATATATATATATATATATATATATATATATATATATATATATATATATATATATATATATATATCTATATATATATATCTATCTATCTATCTATCTATCTATCTATCTATCTATCTATCTATCTATCTATCTCTATTTATCTATTTATCTCTCTCTCTCTCTCTCTCTCTCTCTCTCTCTCTCTCTCTCTCTCTCTCTCTATATATATATATATGCACACACACAGATGTCTTCGTAAAACCCTAAAGAATAACTGATCTAAATAAATTGATAATACACATAAATAAGTAATAATATCTGCCACTTTAAAATTGTCGCCAAAGTGTCCGCCTGATATCTGAAAGGTGCATGAAACTTAAATACCTTTGTACTTGAAATATATATATATATATATATATATATATATATATATATATATATATATATATATATATATACACACACATCTCATTACGATGATTTTCTTACAATGAAATTTTTTTTCGCACCGAATAAATTTGATTAAAAATTGATCGCGTGAGTGGTGAAAGACAATTTAATATCAATTATTATTTTATTATTAAACTTTATTTCAGACAGGTACAAGGACCGTCCATAGAATCAAAAAAGCTACACAGTACACCAAAAAAGCACAACACCAAACTACAAGAAAGTACAGGCAGATTACAAACACACATTAAAAAACAGGAACTGAGAGACAATAAAAAGCAATTCTAAGACTAACGATACAGAAGCTGTCTCCAATAAGATTGCAATCCAGAATACCTACAGTCTGACAAAAGTAAAACTCTTAGAAGACTGTTGTCGGTACATTGCAGTCTCCGGACAAGACTGTACACAAGTCTTCTTCTAAAGACTGGAAAATTATTTACACGATTTTCAACAAAGGCAGCTGAGATACTAGCATTTCGCGATAAGTCTAAAAACCTGCGCAAAGCATTATTGTGACAAACATGCAGGCTACGAATGGACGAAACATTAAAATCACACCAAAGTTGAGCACAATAGATGTTATTACAAAAAGTATTAAAAAGTCGTAACTTAACACTCAATGTACTGTATAATTCGCATATGATATTACGCAGAGAGAGAGAGAGAGAGAGAGAGAGAGAGAGAGAGAGAGAGAGAGAGAGATACTTGCAGCAGTCCACCTTATTCGGTTTTAAAGGTTTCTAAAGTAGAATGTGTGTAAAATCGGGCTGTGTCATAAATATCGCGCCCTCTTTTGTTCTTTATATTGCAGTCAGTGGATCAGACTGTTACAAGTTGAAAGGGTTAAGGATTTTCAAATTATTGTTTCCGGGCTTTTGTCTTGCTAATTCGTCCATAACAAACAAGTTGTCGATTCTTTGTCACGTAGATGTGCCTGATCTTGACGCTACAGGTGTCAGAAGCGCAGTACGATAACCGCCAAAATAGCGTCGTCTCCGATATCCACCAAATAGCGACCTCTTTTTGCACAGCTTAGAATAGAAAGCAAACAGAGCATTGTGATTTAGCCACTGTCTGTCTTCACTAAAACATAATATCGAGATGGCATCACTGAATCTGTAGTTTATGTTAAAAATCATTTGACCGTCGTATGACTAGCGTGCAGACAACCTCGTCTGGGACAATTACATCGAAGGAATTCTGTGATATGCAAACTGAACATCAGTCGGTATAACCATAGACCCTCGAGGGTCTATGGTATAACGTTCCTGGGGATTGCGATCTGAAGTCAACACAGAGAAACAGTAGTTTATACCTGTTATGCAGTCGTCATGTAGACACTATTGTGCTGTGGGGAGTAAAATTTTAGTTCACATCTACGGACTGCAATTGGTATGATCAAGGACCCTGGGGTGGCAGAAAGACTCGCTTCTTCCTCCATAGCTCGATCATAGCTCTAGAGAGTTTCTCTAGAGTCTGTGGTTTTATGCATCGCTAGATAGATCACTACTAAAGGGTTTACCGTTCATTGCTCGCCATAAAGCTACGTCATGAACTGAAGCGATCCATATTTGTAAATGTTGTTTTTTATTTAACGCATTAATATCGATTCAAATGAACGACGTAATAATTTATGGTGATCGACACTACTTTCTGCCTCTGGTTCTGTAAACATGATAACACCAGTCTCCGAGTCAAAAAAAGTATGCACAAACGGCATTTCCGTCATAAATACTGTCCCAGTTTTTTTTTTTTGCAAGTTTGGATACTATTTATCGGTGGCTCCCCTTAAAGCTTTCGGTGTCTAGCTTTGTGTTCAGACACTGTGTACAATCGCTAAACGAAATAGACAGAAATAATAAACTGCGTTCGTCACGTGAGTTTATTTGTTCTAGGTCATTTCTCGCCGTCTACCGCCACGTTTTGGTCCAAGTCTGCTCGGGGCTACAGGACTAATTGGCACAGTCCTTCTATTCGGAGATTTCAGATTATATAAATCAAAGTGAAAATTACAACAAAGCAAATAGCAGAAAACCGCAATGGCCGTAGGTGAGAAAGAATTGGACACAGATTAAATGCTGTTAATTGCCGTAATTGAATAATAGTTAGGTACACCCACTGACCTTTAGAACGTTAATGAGAAATTATGATTTTGACGTAGCTGAGTTTCGCACGGGTAGATTTAGGACGCAAACTCTATGTAGCCTGCAGGCCACCCTGTATCATACTCAATGAAAGCTCCATCCATCACTTTGTCTGTTGACGTGCTCTGTCGTTCCGAGATGCCTGTACCGCTGTAACAGAGGAAATTTTCTCATGGATAGACTCGAGGTTGATGTCACCCCAGTTGACTCCCTACAAAGTTGTTGATTTTTTTGCGGTTTTATCCTGAAGATTTATGCGCCGCAAATATGGAACGCAATATTCGTCGGCTTGAGGGGGTTTGTGGTTGTGGCCTATCGCACCAGACGATGCATGCCGCGGTATACCCGTAGTTGAGTCCGTTTGGCATCGCCACAATAAACCAGATTCAATCCCCGTCGCTCCCTTGTTGCCCGTGGCTTTATTACAAACTCACAACCAGACCGTCGCATTTGGAGCACTGCACTCCAACATGCACGGCAATGCAAACCCAGACACCGCACACCCTGGCCGAGACACGAACTCTTCCCATGAGCACGTTTGGGTGCGAAACGTTCGCAGCGATTTCCGAGAACCCCAGACCAACTGGCTCATTTTTTCCAGCCTGTTTATATAAACTTGACCACATCGTCGTCTGGGCGAAGGATACGGAGGGGGTTAGCGCTTGCTATCAAAACATCAACACGACAACGCAGCGCTCTTTCTCCAATTTAAAACTATCATGTTTACTAGAAGGGAATTCAATAGTTTTCCCAGGTTATGGAATAGCAGATCTAGGGTCAATTTTAGCTCAACTCGGCGAGCAAGGCTGTTCGCATCATTAAAAGATTAGCATTAACCTTGACCAAGATATAAACTTTTCCAAATTTCCCTACACATTCCATAAAACCCCTACTTTTGATAAAAATACATTCCGCAAGCCATGGCAAGGATTTAAATACAAAATAAACAACTGAGTTGACTTTCAGGTTAATTACACATAATATAAAAGGCAATTGACCCGGAAATACAACCAGAAAAGCCCCGTCCTTTAGGCGTTTTAGATAAGAGCAATGTTTTGCGTTCAAGTGCGAATCGACTTTCACCACGAACAGATATGATGACACTCATCAAAGATTGGTTTTGTGGAAGACACTTGTGGTTGGTAGACTTTATTTTACCTCAAACTTTCATCATTGGTTAACCCCCACGTCTGTCAGTTTGAACGCACCATGATTTGTTTCAATATAGTTTTATACAAACGGCAAAGGTTGTCATTGACTGTAACAAAATATTGCAGACAACGTGAAATATATGTGTTGGAGGGAAATTCTATCGCACTGGCTTCTTTGTGGGACAAACGAAAACGGTGGCTATACAAAATAGAGATCTGAGTTCTGAAAGAACATAGGCTGAAAACGATAATGACTCTTTTTGATTTTTTACTTACCACTAACACACTTACATTTATATATACACATCGATAGATAGATAGATAGATAGATAGATAGATAGATAGATAGATAGATAGATAGATAGACAGACAGACAGACAGATAGACAGACAGACAGACAGACAGACAGACAGACAGATAGGTAGATAGAAAGATGGATGGATAATTAGATAGACGGATGGATAGATAAATAGATAGATACATAAATACATAAATGCATACATCCATACGTACTTCGAGAGATAGATAGATAGATAGATAGATAGATAGATAGATAGATAGATAGATAGATAGATAGATTCATGCATGCATGCATATATGGATACATACATAATATATACATAGATACATACATAGATACATAGATGCATACATACATAGATACATACATAGATACATAGATACATAGATACATACATACATACATACATACATACATACATACATACATACATACATACATACATACATACATACATCTGTACATACATAATATCGTAATGGTATAGCGGTGTGAAAAATGTTGATCGAGCTTTTATCAGTTAGTCCAGGTTCTCAATTTGCGTTTTCACAGACAAGAGCACGTACACGACACATAAATCAACACTGGAGTGTTTTTAAACCATGGTCGAACCTTTTAGAGCCCAAACACTATCATCATTAACTATTTTATCGCGATTGTCAACTTGTCAAAGCCCTCTTCTCTCTAAAAGCTTCCATCAATGTCAATGTTTGTAATGAAAATAAATATGATGAACTCATGGATCTCTGTGTCTCTGAAGAATGTCCCTTTCTTAACCTGAAAATGGCTTTGTTAGTTGTGGATGCATTTGGCGGGAAATGGGTAATGACATTACACGAACGATTCTAAGAATATACAAGGGCTGCGTATCGGTTAGTGCGAAGGGCAAAAGGGAGTCGTACATATGCTGTATACGCTGTACGATTTGACACAGAGCCCGGTATCGATTGTATGATGAGGGGTATGGTTTTTCATCGAAGAGGACGCACAATAGACTATAAAAAAGAACAGACTCAAATATAGGAAATTTTGCACAATTGCAGTGTGATATATATGCGAAAGGTCAAAGATCGGGAGCGACAAAGCCGAATACTTTGACCTGTACTGATGAAATGTTCAAATGATTCTAAATTTCGGGCAGTGGCGCTCATCCACACACAAATCACCCCGTTCTTCAAATAAATACACCATCAATCCCCACTGTGGCGACTTTCTCGTCTAGAATTTGGGTCTAAAATCTCTACCGAATACTGTATTTCACCTTTTCACTGGAACAAAGTTCAACTGTGTATACGTCGACTTAAATCTCAGGTAGATGTCATTTTGGGGGGCAAAGTGTCTATAATTATTGGTCGGCTGGTCAGCATATACTTTTGATTCACTGAGCACCGTTAAATCACGTCGTGTCGCTCAGACTGTTTGTCTGTCGACTCCAACGAGTTGAATTTCCTAATTCCTTGCCCTTGAAAGAGGACGCTGTATGTTTTCATAAGATAAGGGCTGCACCATTCACTAAAGCGGGGGGGGGGTGCATAAGTTCCCTGTGTCTTTTCGCTGCTTCCTGATCTTAAACGGCTCACTAAAAGTAACCATCGGTGAAGCGATCCAAAGCTTATACCCGCCGGCAAGTCCCGTCGCTCAGCTACAAAACTCAACGACAAAGGCCGATCTAAATGATTTCAGCAAGTTGGCCAAAAATGCCAAAGGATATCACAAGGCAGAGTTGCCGAGTCTCCAAACACGGGCACAAATAATGTCATTATGTAGCCACTTGATACTAGTCGATTTCAATGAGCCTATCCTTTTCAATTTGAGTTATTTTGATACAAGCTTCCGTTTTAAGGTTTTAAATAGAGTTGACCGGCTAGACGGTTAGTTTTGATGCCAAAATAGAAGTTTTCAATTAGCTGCATAATTACATCTTTTCAACGCTGGAATTGTGCCGCACAAGTTGCGAACTTTGAGAAGAGCGGGCAAGGAATGTCGACTTGCACCGAAGGTCAGGGGTCAACTGGGCACGAATAGTTTGTCATGCTTTATGGATTATATTTCATCTTCTCTTATTTTAAAACGAGGTGTAACTAAGCAGCGTTGGTGGCAAATTAATATTGAAAGAATTGAAGACGGCAACTGATTTTCTACAGAGGATCCAGATATTAAAATAGAGTCTCGCATCTGCACATGCGCGGACGTAAACTTTAATATTCGTTTAGCTTGCGTAAAAGTGTTCGACAACTTATCCAAAACACTTTATAAAAAAGTTTTTTTGGTAAGGCAGTCACAATAAATCTTCGTCCAATTTTGCCTGTCTCATATTCAAATCAAAATGTAATGTTCACGAGTACCCATCACCATTTGAACCAAAACGTCTGAATGCAAACCATTACCTCTGATCACTTTTTGTGAGTTGTACACTTTATGGTACTGCAATCACGTGGCTGGACACGTTGATACATACGCGCAAGCGCAAACGTTTAATAGCTAACATTTGCACTTGCACTTGTTGATCGTTTCGAGAAAGCAACCTCCCAGTATTCTTGTATTTATGCCATAAGCTGTTCAATATCAACGAATTTAGACCTAGGATGTCAAACCTCGCACACGCTACATACGATGATCTCTTATGTTCCTTCAAGATGCCCCAAACGGGGCAGCGTCATTCAGGAGATTGACGTACGGAGACTGTCATGAAAGACGTTACCAGTGCAAGGTCAAAGGTCACTTGGAATATCAGAGCATTGGTAAAATGGCAGCGTCGTCGTGTTTGTCGGATTTCAACCGAGTAACCCTGAAAATTGTAGTTGTTAACTAGGTTTGGATATCAACAGACGCATGTACTAAAAGTTCAAAACACTCTCAGGGGGATTATATAAGTATACACTCTTTGTTTCAAAGAATAACACACACATATATGCCATCCCATTCCCACTGGCTAATAGATGCGCAGGCAGAGCCCCAACGTCCCATCCAGTTGCTTATTTCATCCCACGCCTTGTGAGTAAACACGTCCCTGTTGAAGATCTCCTGAAAAGTGTACCCTTATAATGTTTGGTTGTTTTTATTCCTGAAAAATCATGCTCTTGAGGAGTTTATGTTGTCGCGATCATTGCAACACATATCTAAGTGGACAGAAGCATGTGCAAAGTGCTCGACACTCTCTTCAGGGGTTTATTTTGATAAGATTGTCTTTTAGATGTCAATCCCGTGGTCTTGCCCTGGATTGCGTCGGCGGAGGTTAGCCTATATGTCAAGTTCATGGTAATAAATATTTCAGATTGGCCAATTTATCAACCGATGGGCTCTGCTACTCGGACTGCCAACACTTAGCCTTTGCCAATATAAACATCGTCTGTGTAAAATTAACAAAGGTTTCTCGAAAGTTATCGAATCCAAAAATGGGTAGGGGTTTTTCTTGGGTTCAGTGTTATGTGATGAATGCATTTTTTGCTAAATCGGTTCCATAGCGACATCGCGGCGCCCTCTTGAACGCTCGCAGCTGAGCGTCACACAGGACACTGCGCGATTGTCATAGTTTTCAATTGTTATGATGGTGTTTTTTGAGGTGCTATTCCGATGTACGAGGAACAACCACAGCAAGAGCACATCTTTCGCTGTCTTTGCGAGGATGTATTAACACAAAGAAATCATGCCCCTTTCACCGTTTTGCACATCAAGGCGTGCTTTTAGACCGAAAAGTTAATAGACTTGACAAATCTTGTGGAAAATGATATTATTCGATTTGTTTCGTAAAACTCACCCTAATGAATGGTCGAATGGCTTGCCAATACCGCAGAGAGACAGCTTGTACATGCAAACGGATTATGTAGATTTATTGAGTTAAACTATTTTGAGGAGCGCGATTACAATCCTTTTTGTCGAAGCAATTCCATTTGCCACAAAGAGATGCTGTCACTCGCTTCAAATGACGAAGATTGGACACCATCCAAATATAATGCGAGAGTTTATTTTTCTTTGTACTTCACGGGGATCACGCCCTTTCTAAGTCCATATTTAAAACGTCGAGTAGGTTGCTGTAACTAGCAAAGCCTGCAATTACTGGAATCTTCGTGAACTTTTGAAGGGTATAGACAAAAGATACTTTGTGGACAGACTAAACTATCTCCTATTTTGAAACGGTAGTGTCTGTTGTCAGCAAAAACATTTTATGTGTTTAACGTTCAGAATGTGTTATGGTCAGTGCTGCGTGCGTCCAATATAGACATGAAAATAATTCCATTATTGTCCGTAAGAAGCTTACAATGTTCAGAAACATATGCGTTCTACTGCATGTTGGAAATCAACCAATTGTTGACAACAATTTCTGCCGACCTTAATTTTGCACGTCGCCAGCATATCAGACCTTGGGCTTCCCACTGGTTTATCCTATTCAAAATGCGGGTCCGACAAACTGAACAGTTTTATTGTATTTCTCAGAGGTACAGCAACGTGCGTTCGTCAACCCAATACAAGATCAAACAGCCATAGGAACTTTTGAATCGCTCCGTCTACCATCGAGCTGGCTGTTTAAAATTACATTCGCCCCTTATCTGGGGTCCACGATCCAGTAGAGTTCTTTGTGAGAGATTTAAAACATTTTATTTTTACTCTGTAGAGTGGAATAGCTCAGGATTAAGCCATCGGAATCGCTTAATTACTCACGTAACAAGGATCTTTAGTATGTCATGTGCCATATTGTTAACAATGACGTTCCCTTTTGACATAAAGAGCGTGTCCTTTGAGGTGATATAAGCAGATATACATATTTATAGCGCGACAGTATTAGCGCGTCCTGTAAGGGGTCGTCCATAAATTTACATCTTACTAACGTTTCAAAGGGTCCATTTATTTATGAAGTTACCATTTCTCTGCAGTACATCATACATTGTTTCGCTCAGGCAAGACTTAATATGCACAATTGTGACCCAATTCGTAATGCTCTGTACCAAATGAGACAGAATCTCGTACCCAATGATCGTCGCGACGGAGGGAAAAAAATCGAAGAATCAATTGTACAAGGATTTTAATTGGCAACTGTACATACAAATCATTTTACAACATTGGACATTAGTAATGGTTCGGTCTCGTCCCAGGGATAATGTAGTGTGTACCCATATGAGTCGAGTCTCCATTCTCCAAAGTGTGACCTTTGATTATTTAGGATGTCTCTGGCAGATAACTACATGCAATGTTTATACTGTTCTTGGCGCCGTTCCAGACGTGCTCAACGTCGTTAGTTCTGAGCCAGCTCCACTCTGTCGATATACAAGTAGTCAAAACAAGAAAAAAGGGATATTTATATTAAAAAAAAATTGATGATAGTTCAGATTGAAAAAGGACATAGCAAACATTTGACAACTGAGAATGTCATTTTTAAAGCATGTCAGGGTTAGGGGTCCCTGATTAGTTTCTTTAATTTTGAAATTAATCAGTGAGTGTCATTTTCAAGGGCTGAAAGAAGCTTGCAATTTTTGGCCGGTGAAGCTTTTCTGATGCCCTTCGCGATGCGATACAATATTACGTATCTAGACAATTATGATGTTACCGTATTATTTATGATCAAACATGATATGTCAGGACTTTTGAGACTGTGATGTGATTAATGGTCTTGCCTGGTATGTCTGTCATCTGGGCGAAAGAATCGAAGCGTAGCTAACCCTCAGAAGTTTGCTTTGATTTCGGAAATTTCCCTCTGGTTTGGCGCCCTAGGGTCGGGATGCCTTCGAGTTGGCGCAAAGTCATATACACTTGCGTTTCCCTGACGAACGGTTCGATGTACTTGCCATGAACCGAGTCAGGAAAAGCAATATGTGGACACATCGCACGTTTCTTTCTTCGCTACATAGCCGTTTGTCCTTTTAAATCTATGGTGGCACTTTATCGACAGATAGAGTATATGATTCGCATTGTATTAATGAAATATACATATATTTAATGTAATGTAAATATGCATACATTTAGTGAAATTTAAGTAATATACGTGCATCTTAGTAATTAAGAAAAACAACGAAAGCTAAAAGCCAAATGTCTGTTCTGTCTTTTCGGTTTGATCTGATCTACTGCATGTAATTGTTTGATCGCTGTTACCATTTTTTGACAAAATTAGTGTTAAACAATAGAACGCACATAGTCTAAAAGTTTACTAACTTAATTATACTTTCCCGCAAATCTACCAAGATTACAACGCTTTGCAAACAAAGCAAGACTCAGACATAGATTAATTCATATTAGGTAATGGTAGGTATGTTTTGTCTAAATCTATGAAGCCTCGTTTTGACACTTTAATGAGATCAGCCAATCACAGCAGGTAGAACGAGAAAATGTGTCATTTTGTTTGAGACGTACACCTACGATGATAACGAGTTATGACAATGTCGTTTCCCGCCAAAGTAGAAGACAAACAAATCCTTGTTTTCAAATTTCATACAGCTGATCATTTCATGCAAATTGAATTAAATTGCATGTATATGAAAAGCAGAATAATTATGAATCATGGCTTTACAGCTAGGCTTTCATAGTCTGTCGAAAGTACCGATTTTGCTTCCAGTGTCAACAGGTACAAGGTTAAAAAAATCTTCAACGTAATCGCCAAGTTTACCAGAATGTACCTTCAGGGAGGTAGACTTAAATCGTCAAACCCGAGTTTCTGGATGTTGGTTATGGTGGTTAGGAACGTGGTCAGATAAAAAAAAAGACACGACCCTTGTAAGAAACGATATCAGATTGGCGACTCTCGTGAATTGGCGATTACAATCGGTTTAATAGTCTATGCATTTACAGTACTGTAATAAGATCTAAGATCAATCATGAAACATTACTTTGGACTCGACTAAGTTTAGCGTTCTCGATTTTGGAATTGCGTCACCACACCAATTATGCCAATGAAAATGGTGGATCTAGGATCTCGCAAACTTCGATCCTGCCGCTCAGAGGACGGTTCGACGCTCCGTTAGTCGTGTTTCAATTCAGCTGGCGCCATCTCGAACCGTCTGACCACCACAGCTATGTCATCAATTCGGACATTAAACGTTGACATCGTTGAGATAACGCCAAAGAATGGTGCGGATACCCCATATGTCAAAATTTTTAATAAAAATTTACGAAACTGTCAGAGCGAGTTGAGAAACAATGACAGATGAAGACTTTGACCGAAGCGTGCGGACAACATAGCCGTCTCGAGCTAGCTTTACTTTTAAAACAAATCATATTCGATGAAAATTGTATCAACGGTATTTTATAGCCGGAATTCGAGAGCGCATATTCCTTTGTCGCCCAGGCGACAGCATTATAGGATTGTCCAGGCCATGTCAGGCCATGATTAATTAGGGCATGCAGTCGAAGGGAGATAGCTAGCGATCGACGCCCTCAGTTCGACCATCCACGTGCCAGTCCCTCTTGAAATGTGTGTCACGTGATCTAATGGTTACATATATACATCCATGAAAGTATAGATGATCTAGTATGGCCGATAGTTTTACCCAACACCATTCCCAATAAAATACTCCAGATTTTAGTAGATAAACATGATATGTGAGAGCAATCCAGGCGATTTTGATGTTTACAGTAACGCGGAGGAATATCCCTGGCGTTTGTGGACCTCCAAAGCAACATAATACGTCTTGGTTGATCCCATGCATTGAGAAAACTAACAGTGGAGGTGAAGGTCACCAAACAAACAAAACTGGGGTGGAGAAAAATGAAAATTTGAAAACAAACACTAGAAGAGAAAATAAAACACGAAGGAAAAGTAGGATGGGCTGTTAGCGATGGAAACTTTATCAGGAACTTACATCAAAATAAATTGACTTTAACAAAATCCTCAGAGCCAGTCTGACATGAACATTTGTTACCTAGTTTAGTTTATGTCTAAAATACTAACTTAAATGCGTAGAAACCAACAAATGTAATACATTGAATTATAAGGAATATTGAGAGTGCGTAAATAGTCGCACCTCTAAGCGGCGATTTTTACAGCTGTATATCACTATTAAGCCAAAAGTAAAATGAAAGAAATGCAAGATATGCAAATCCGAATCCGAATAATTGGGCTTCGGTGTTGATTTTAGTAATTCTGCAAAATGTGCTGTGAGTTATAAAGATAATAATCAGGACGTTTATGCCGAAAGGTTTTTCGCTATACCGGAGGAGTAACAATTTCAAGGTCATGTGCGAGATAAGTCTCATCGAAGGAGCACACTGTAATTTATTGGTCGTGAAAGGGGATGGATTTTGTCCGATTCTGTCAAGTATCCAACATGTAGGTACCTTAGCCACCGGACTCGAGCCGTGAAACTATTAGTGTAATAAATGTGTTGAGAGACAAACTTCCGGCCGAACCAGCCAATGTAGCAAGTACTCGATGACGCTACTGTGAGACGACTCGCTACAGAACACCCAGGAACAGCCCCGTAAATTCCAAGTGAAATGCTAGATGTAAAAACTTATGGCTGACCAATATTGTATTTGCGGTGCACATATTATGTGTAGGTGCAATTTGCATCAGTTCATATATAAATCGAGACACAGAATACCCGTATCAGTGTACGCTACAATAATAGTTCCATAACTAAGCTGATGTTCACGCGGTGGTGAGTTGAACCTGGGAGAGACTGAAATGTCAACAGTTTATAGACCCCCAACTCTATCAGGCAGACTAAACCAGTTGTTAAGGAGTACGCGTCTTATAAAAGCATACGAGCGGACTGTACTTGATCCGTTGTCGAGATCTGAAACATACATAAATAATTGAATTTATAACAGACTGGAGACACTGCGCCTCTTCATAACAATTAGTAATCAGTCAGTTACCCTTCTTGCTCCTTCATTTGTGTTTTTTTCCTATTTGTGGAACTTAATCTGTCGGGTATTTACTCTCCGATGAGGTTTAGAGACCATCGGCAAAAAGTCTACCCGCTTATCTATCAGTGGGATCTTATTCTGTGAGAGGCTTCGCGTGACTTGTTGAATGTTTGCAGCCTTGCCCACACTGACCATGCCAAGAGCCCCCCCCCCCCCCCCCCCAGTTTATGAACTCGGCTGCCGAACACCTGGCGGTTCAAAAGACAAGTCTGCCACCACCTTCTACTGATCGTCGGGGAGGTAGTCTAGGGGCATTGACCTCACTTCTGTATCACAAAGAGTATGGCCTGTCCGATCGGAATGCACTTATCTAAAGAGTTTGTGTCGTTTATTATGCACACATACATACACACAAGCACATGCATATATATATATATATATATATATATATATATATATATATATATATATATATATATATATATATATATATATATCCGTTTATATATAAGAGTGTGTGCATATTTATTTGCATACAGGGTGTTTTGCTGATTCTTTGAAAGTAGTTTGATGATCAGGAGCCAAAGGAACTATTTGTATCCCTTAATATCGTTGATTTTATAAATCAAAGGAAACTGCAGAAGTATTCTCGTGGAGAAGATGGAATAAAGTATCCATATCAGTGATTGGATTTGAAGAGCAAGCATCGTGTTCTTTACCATAGGAATGCAACCTCTAATCTTGCTTTAAGGTAGAATGCGCCTCGGGGATAGATATTCGGTCCCTCAAACTTTTACAATGTTCTTTTGGCCTACCTCTTGTGGGGGCTCATTTTGAAGCTTGTCGGGTAAATGAAGTTTTCAGCGGCTTAGTTTTGCGAAAATCGGGAATTATATTTCCCTTCCCCATAGAGATAACACAGGGATAGCGGCCATTTTGAAATTCAAATATCGGTAAATATTTGGTAATTTGTTTCTGTAGTACCAAAATTTGCACGGCGACCACTGATTTTTATCCTTGATTTTGAAAGAGAATGGTTGAATGTCTGCCTGAGAAAAGCTGAAGCAAAAGTTTAAGTATTTCATCTTTTCGAGGAGTGAACTACCTTAAGTATTACCTAATCACGGATGATACATGGCTCTTAATGTAACGTTACGCTCATCATGAAAACACTGTCAGAAAACACGAGCGAACTTTTACTCAAGCCAACTCTCCAAGTAATTTTCCCCAAATTCCTTCAGAGCAGATTCTGAACTGGCGAACACGAATTTAATAAACTGTTTATAGAACTGCCAGAAAGTTTAGGGTGGTCGACAGGCATTAATCAGGCTACAGTTCATGTCGCTTTACAGGCAGGACACCGATTGTTACATCAGAAATAGAGGCAAACATTATATGAATTCACGTCTGATACACAAACGATCCAAAGTTTTCGTCTGTATGTGTGTGTCCGACAGTTCGACACTCGGGCAACGTAAACTTAGAAAAGACAAACGACTCACTTGAAACAACTTTCTTTTATGAAAATATGTTTTGTTTCCATTGGCGATTCAGAGTACGACAGGCAAACATGTTCTGTAAAAAACTTCGAAAACAACGTCCAGGGCTTAACGCAACCTACTTCGAGCAGAAAAGGCGAACGACATATAGGCAAGTAAACACACTTAGCACTGATTAAGTAGCTACCCATTTCTTCATGATCGCGTCGCTGGCTTAGTTTCACCCGATCGGTGACCCCAGATTCGCGTTTGTATGCTTCGTTATCCAAATAGTATAATCTTGATCTGCTCGTCATTAATTAAATTTAATAATGGGAGGAAATGTAATATATTTGTAAGGTGCGGATGGATTATTCATCGGTGTTCATTGGCGGATTATAATGCTTTATGAATTCGAGTAATCGATCCAGTCCGCCAAGCAATAACTTCCTTGCAGAACGATTTAAATGCACCGAGGCAAAGGATGTATGAGAGAAAGATTCCCGGATGTAAGCTCAACCTGCCCGATGAACAAGAAAAGAAATATGCCGACACTTCACAAGAAATTGGAATGTCACAGTTAAATAGAAACAAACCATGGCTGAACAAAATTTCCACGAAATTTAATTTTTAAACCGCCGTGCTTTCAGCTGCAAAGGCGATCAAATCCAACCCGAGAAGTGACGTGTTTGGGTCTTTAGAAAAATTCAAGGATGACGTTCGCTCAAAAATCTATTATGAAAACGAGTCTGTTGACCAAGGAATACTATGCGTACTCATCGGAAACAGGCAAAGTTTATCACAGCCATGGAGTAAGACATGTTACAAGTATTTTATTTCCGCTGAGCGTTGTACAAGTATGCTTCAGACACAGTGTAAATACCAGTATTTAATAATATAATTGTTTTCTTCCGCTCGCATATGGTAGAGTAATCGGTTTTCACCACATCTACTTCTCAACCTCCGTGTTAAACGTCACAACTAAGATGATAAATCGCGAGATATGCCGAGATCTAAAGTACAGGTATTCGGGGTCGTTGAGAAACTATTTTCTACTTGTGGTGTAATCAAGTTATAGGCTCTCATGTAGGGAATTATGTATACTCCGAGATTCTTGGTGACCTACTTTGAGAAGGGCCGAAGATTTCAAATAAGAATCCACTGCAGGTTAATTTTTACGAACGATTAGAAAAGCCCCTAAATATACAATATGTTGTGTGTGTGTGTGTGTGTGTGTGTGTGTGTGTGTGAGAGAGAGAGAGAGAGAGAGAGAGAGAGAGAGAGAGAGAGTTTGTTTCTTATCTGTAAACTAACGCTTTACTTGCTTCATATTTTGCATCAGCGTCAACAAGGTCTTTATTTTTAACATCATATATATATATATATATATAACATACACTACAGTAAAATATGTAAATATCGAACGCAAGTGGCAATAATGATTTAAAAATCTGGTATGTGTTGAAGCCAGTCACTGTTTAATAAATCTTGTTGCATACTTCGAAATACAAACTTACACATAAGTACTCACATAGTTTCTTTCACAAATATTTTAATCACCAAATGTGGTCGTAGACGGTCAAACATATTTCCATACACTGATATACGATAATATTCGCCGTCATGTATATCTGTTAGTGGTGAGGATCGATTTTACATACTCCTCAGGCGACGTATTTTCTCGCTTGGCTTCGAACACATTGAAACACTGGCGAAAGTTATCAAATTTGAACAATCAACCTCTCTCTACGTCAGACTTACGTGTAGGCAATCAGATGGACCCAGATGTAATTGTGTGAGGGGGCATACAACGGAAAACTCACAAAAGGGGCTCGTTTGTTCTCTTTGTTCGGGCTGGGAGATAGTGCTCTTCATTTCGCCGGTTTCTCACAAAATTAACGTCACACGGGATCCATGAAATAGCCAGGTTTAGAACATGTTGAGATCGACGAATCGCGGCGCAGCGTTGTTTGTAATCGCCTCGCGGGGTTTTTTTTTTTTTGTAATCTCTGCATCGCCATGGGAGCAGTTAGAAAATGGCCTTTGTATGTAGGCAGATTATCAAGATGCTCCGTGCAGATGAAACCCCTCAAACTGACAGTGTATGTACGTCAAGTGACGCCATTACACGTAAATTTTGCATACGAGATTCCACCCTGAACTCGAAGCATAACTGAATGAAGAGAATTGATCTCTAAAAGAGACGATTAAAATACTGGGCTGGCAATTGAGAAGTTTTTTGCATTACACGTCCAACTGCTGTGCCTATTTCTCGGACAGCGCGTGGTAGTAAGTTGACTGCGACTAGATCTATGAGAAGCGGCTTGCTGGGCAATCAGTGATGAAAATCTTAAGTGCTGATAGAGGCATTTTCTCGTGACACTCTTTACGTCACACAGCGTCACTTTCTCACACGAAGCCGATAACAGCTAGGACGGCATCTTAAGGAAGATCGATATAGCCGTCTCATGTCGCTCGAGATCATTGAGAACGTGACGACACACTGCAGAAACACCAAAGATTCGAAAAGATTTATCGCGGAAGTTTTTTTTTCAAATCTTTATTATCTTAATGTTTATGGAAAAAGACAGGTAATCAAAAACGTGTTAGAACTCATGAAGGTTAGCGTTATTAAGAATCGATATCATCAAGGTTAATGAAACCGCTGACGCCTCACTGATTAAATAATAGATATCGTTTACTCAATTTCTATTGCTTTATTTGTACGCCGGATGCACATCATTCACGCAATCATGATGCGCAACCTTTTTCATAAAACCCAGTCGTACAGCATTCTCCTTCTGCGGTAATCCACATCATTGAAAACTTCAATTTGAGACGACAGGTGATTTCGAAGGTTCATCGTCTCTCGAGGAGGGCTTTTTTTATAAAAAACTTGGCTGAAACCTGTGTTCGTGTTATTTTAAGAGTTGATGAAAGTTGATCGGAGGATTTGTTGGGATCGGGCCACGCCGGACTGCGAGAAGCCCAACAGTTGTGCGAATGGTTCATGGACCTTCCTTGAATCCGGCTGTATGCGCAAAGGTGGGGTTCGAGCGACAATGTGAGGGCGACATGGAAATGCTACTGTCGTGCACGGATCATTCAGAAATATTACGTCACATTGACATCTTCTGACGTGAAATAGTTACCAAGTCAACCATACACGTAGGTGCGTGACTGTGTAACGACGATACCTGACCCGGGCCACCATCGGAGGTGCAATCAAAAATGAAAGTAATTAAAGACCAGATCGGAGGCAAACAATAATGGACTTTTAATCAACCACAAAGAGACATCAAAACTCGCCTACGGTAACTTATTTCAACGTACCCTTGTATCCATGACGATAGCTAGACTGTCCATGAATTTTTCTTTATCAATTTTTCAATCCGGACTAATGTTGAGAGTGTAATTGATGGAGACTTCCTGAACTTCAGTCTATTCAACTCATTGTCTCAATATCAACCTGTTTGCAGGACTTCGACTCGCGATAAACTGAATCTCGCCTGATCGGCGATACCGGGGTTAGCAGACGTCATTCCGGTTGTTGCGATAAGAGACCGGGCACCGAGTTGAACTGTTTCTACTAGCACGTCATTGCACAGAGACTGATTGATGGAAATATTAAAATGTCTGCAGGAGATTACCAAGTATCAGATCGGCCTAACCGATGACGTCATCGCTCATGGTCATTGTGACGGCAAGCTTCACCAGTCTCACATTCGTAATCGCTTTTTTCCACGATGCCACTCTGCGCCTGTACTTTGCGCTGTAGATTTCCAGCTTTCTCCTCGGCTCGAGTTTCTCAAAACGATGACATATGCATCCACACCCACACATCACGAAAATACACATTTTGTCACGTGACAGTTTTATTTTAGACGCGTAATGAAGCAATATCCGAAAAAAGAGTTTCTCAATCATTTTAGAAGCAGCGAACTTGAGTCGTTGCAGTCGAGTGATTCATTAAGGTTTACGTTTACAGGTTATTTTTGGGAGTGATCAATTCTAATTGTGTTGATTTTAGAGTGTTTAAATATACCAATGTAGTTATAAACGAAATTACGATAAATTTTTCTAACTTGGCAGCCACAGCGCATTTCATGTGTGTTTACACCCTCCTCTACGAGTTGTGGCGTCACAGCGTTTGCAAGTGCGGTCTCGGTTCCACCAGAGTATCCCATGTCCCACTGCGGCGGTTAACGAGTCTCTTCTTCTGTAGGGCCCAGCATACACGTGGGTCTATTATGGAGTTTCGATAGTGTCGCAGGGAGTACCTTTCATTTGATTGCTATATTCAGGGAAGGAACTATTTCGAAATAATGCGATGACATGATAATTATTTGAATTTTTAAGAAGTGCTGGCACTGCAAAAAAGGTGCAATAATATGCCTAATATGGTATAGTTATGAAAAATTGATAAAAGAAAGAAGAAAAGTAAACATACGTGTTCTTAAATCATGATTCCATCACCAATAATCCAAGATTGTACCTATAGTTTTCCACCGGAATTCATCGCTCCCTTCTTTTAAAATAACGCCTCAAGTTCTTGCCCAAAATTCTTCGAGTGGACGTTCTTGTAAGCTTCTCACAGAGAAGGCGATATATTGCATATTTAAAGTAGGTTGTTAGGGAGATAATGGCTGACCTAATGACCTCCACAAGATGAGAATAATGTATATCACATCGTCATTGTTGTTTGAAATACTGCGGATTAAACATGTCTTGGATCTTTAGTGGAGGAATATCTTGTAATGGTTGCGCTAGAATCTTTAAGAGTGACCATTTCGCTGTGAAGATATTTATGGGGTAAAGAATAAGGGAAAGCACGCGAGTGAAAGATTACACTGCGCGGTGTGCGTCCAGAATATAACATCAGGCACTACCATGGCTGACATCAGAAACAGCTTATTCATCTACTTTAAACAAGACGACAATGTAAGGAACAAATTTACTTTGTTTGGTCAAAAGGCGTCGTTTACACTGTGATATTGTGCTCAACTGAAGAACGTCCATTGCCTGACGGCCCTTAACAAACTATCAATAAAACTGTAAAGGGGCTCGTGCATAAGCAAGCAGTTGGAAATTGCCGCGGAAGGCTGGGTTAGGGTGTCGATGACGTGATAAATACGATATGAGAGAAGAAAAACCTTGAAGACAACTTAGCTTTATCGTGCAACATTTATCACTGATATAAGACTTATTAAACTCAGACGATAGAAAGTTTGTCTGAATCTAAAACAGGGTGTGGCTTTCGTGAAGAAACCTCAACAGCGTATTTATTCGTGCATATGCCTGGAAATATAGCCACCTGCCCCTCTCTTCGCCGCACGGAGGTGTGTCTCGGTGTTAAGTCATTCGATTCTGTATCATCGTCGTTGCGACAAAGAGTATTATACACAGACTTTCGTCATATCTGTCAATGCCTAGCTGCCGTTTTCGGTCGGCGTCAGCTACCTGCCTGTCTATCTGTTTACTGGCCCAAATGCTTACTTTCTTGGAAATAAATGTTTCTTTCCTAAAAATGCGTTATAATAGTGTGCAATGTTCGCTTTAGGGAGTTTAATACACTGCAAGAATCATCCCGAGTAAAATCCTTATCTCTTCTGGGCCCAACACACCTGAGGGATCAGTTATTGTAAATTATAAAGTACGTGCCAGTCCTTGAAAGTAACGCGTGGGCGGAGAATTACCTGAATATCAGGTGGGCAAAGCCGAATCCTCCAGCAAGCAAATAACATTAAATAATATTTCATACGTCTACAGTCAAACACATGTCATTATAACAAGTTGAATGTAAATACCTGAAAAAAATTGCCTCCGGGAGAAAGAGTGTGCCAAAATTTCTTGTCGTCGCTATCGTTTGATGACAGCCTGGACAGGAAATTTTGGAATTCAACGGGATTTTTTTGCCTGAACGGGAGTTTCCGGTGAATTTATTGATTATCAAATGGCAAAAAAATCAGAAAGAACCTTTTTAGAATACTTGCGGGGGAGGAAGAAACCACACGGTGACAGAACCAAGAATTTTATGATTGACATTTGTAAAATGTAAGATCCGCAATTATTGGAAATTGTTGCCCAATACAAATTCATCAAACGATTGTAGATGCGAATTGCGGCCGTAAAATAGAGACGTTTGACATTTGTGTTCTTGAAATAGCATATGCTTTGTTTAATCATGAATTAGGTCTACATGTTTCAAGAGTAGTTGAAACCTAGAACACATCTAGAGGCGGTGGGGGGGGGGCAATAAGCCGGCTTCCGATGGAAGTACTCGCGGCGTTCCAGTTACGGTCATTGCGACCTTTGAACTGTTGTCTTTTCGATGTCGTCAATAATGACGATCATGACGTTGCCACTATCAGCTTGTCGTAATTATTTCAGCGACAACTGCGAGACGTGAAACAAACACTCGAGTAGACGTCTGAGATTGAGTAAGCAACTCTCAGTCAGACTTTGAAGAACTGACGCAAAAGATGTTGTCTGTCACTATGGCGTATTCCCTGTTCCTTCTCCTCTCTCCTCCTCCAGCAATCTCTGCCGCTCCCTATTCGTCATCACCCACTTCTTCCTCCCCTTCATCGTCGTTGTCGTCGTCATCATCATCATCATCATCATCATCATCGTCGTCGTCATCATCATCACCACCACCACCATCATCACTCCAGTCAACATTAACATCATTATAATTTTGCCATTTTCATAGAATATCATTCATATCTGCTTTCCGGGCCAAAAATAAGATTCGAAACTTTTTCTTGGACTGTGAGTGTCGCAGCATTCTTGAAGGAAGAGACAGACGTAAAGAATGATTGAGTAAAGTGTGTGGGCGGTCAGCGTTTGAAGTAGACCACGGTCCACCTTGGGGAATAAAGGTGACTAACATTATTTGCCTTTGGAAAGAGTACTCGTAAATTCTGTGCAACACATCTGAGACAGACCAGTGTGTTCATATTTACATGACAGATCGAGACCGTTGTCGCGTCAATTATTCATCGGAGTTTTGCTAAGACTGAATGGGGGCTTAAACGCGTGTTCTACCTTAAACATTGTTGCGTTGAGACGTTGGACTCAACTCGAAGGTTATTTCTCGTCTCTTTGGAGCACGGATACTGTCACTCAGACGTTTACGTCTTGATTCGTGGTTTAAATTGCCGTGCTCATGACATACCGCTCCCCGACATGCGCCACCCACTGATTAAACTAAATACATCACGAAAGTCACTCCGATGATGATAGATAACGGTTATTAAAGATCTAACCCTCTGTCCCTGCCACAGCAACCAAGGTTCAGTCACGTGGTTCAATTTATCCTGACTGATACTCGTGTGCTTGATTCAGTTGGGAGAGATTAGCTCCGAAGCTGAAACGGTTTGTCTTTTGATGCTGATGAAGCTAATGCGCCGGAAATGAGAGACAGTTTCTGTGACAACCTGGGAAAACATTGAGTGATATCTGCCATCGGGCATTTGTCTCCAATGACGTGATGTATTCTCCGTTGTTAATATCCAAATGTCATAAGCTCGTCTTCATCAATTAGCAAATCTTTGGCTTGATTGTTCGGAAAGAAAGTCTTCATTGTGTCTCCAAACCAGTGAAAGATATAGCTTGACAAGCGCATCCGCATTTTGCAATGTAGACGAATGACATTTGACAAACGTGTGTTCGTAAGGTTTTTGGATGTTTGCATGATTATTCGGGTCAAAAATTTCTGTCGATTTGCCTTTTATCGAAAATTTACATATCAGCTCAAGTTCAAACCCTCGAAACTTGTTCAGCATCTATCTGTCTTTTCAAAACCCAAGATCTGGACCTTATTAAATATACACAATCGAAGAAAAAGATGCATCGGTTTCATTAATATGTAAATGAGATCTCATTTTATGTCTTCAAGCTCCGTTTTGTCCTATTGAGAAAGTGGATGACTATAGAACAAAGATAACCGTCGTAAGTTTGTTTGAGATAAAGTACAAATGTAATTAAAGTCTTTTAAACCGTAAGCATTTTGATTGTACCACAACCTCATGTGACATTACAGAAATATCGGATAGTTTCGGGAAATGTTGAATAGTGCTAGATTAAAACAGGAAAAAAATCCGATTTAATCTTTGTGATTGACGAGACTGATTCAGTTTGTGAACTTTGCGATATGAACGGACATGCGTCGCGCATTTACAACGCATCTCCAACGTTACCAGTGACGCGCACGTAGCGATGTGTCGTCAGTTGGTAACAGGAAGACAGGGATTCCATTTTCTTCTGATTTTGGCACTCTTCAATCAAACCTTGTTTGCATTCACTTAGGAAATTAAGATTTTATCCAAATATTCATACGTAAACCGCGTTACTTGCCGAGAATTGAGATTTAATATAACGGCCGAACCAACGTAATGGGCCATATCTTACATATATATATATATATATATATATATATATATATATATATATATATATATATATATATTATATATATATATGGTTTTCGTCACACTGTCGCCCCCGTACGCAATCAAGTGTCTTGCCCCCACCTGTACACTTATTACAGACTTGTACTGTGCATTATACTGACGCGATATGAAATCCAATATCAGAGTCACGTGATCAGGTATTAAATTTCATCACCAACAGTGATAGCAAAATTACGCCTTTTTATGTAGCCATGTACTACGTACGTTGGTATAGTATTTGTGCGTATTTTTTATGCTAGCGACGAATGTGTGTCGCACTGCTGAAAAATACAAGGCTATGCGACGTCAATTGGAACCAAGTCGACCAGTTGAAACGCATTACGTCAGTCCTAAATTTGTCTCGTTCATTTCACTTGCTGCCCAATAACGAGTGATAATTTCCGCCTTTTTTCTCTGCGTGTTCGTTTCACACTTAACGTACAACTAGGCGACGCCTTTCCTCGACTCCTCAAAGCAAATGTCAGACGCGCATAGCCCTATTCGCACCGCTTCTCGGCATTGTTCCGCCTTTCAGTGCTAGAACGATGATGACAAGGGTGCGAGAAATGGCATTACGCTTTCAGCATCGCGGCGATACTTTGGCGCCAAAAACGCCTCTCAAGTGAGCCCAATCATCGACAATCATAATCGCTCTTTTAGGCTTGAAACTTTCTCTCTTTATAGGCTGTTTGTTCTTGAAATGTCAACGAGAGGTCACCATTTTATACGCCTCGCGGGATATGACGTTCATTTTGTAATTTTACACAGAAGAAAAAATAAACTTTTCTGTTTCAGTGATGATGTTCGACGTCAAGGCTCGACGAAATGCAAATTGGAGGAAACCGATAAACGAAACTATAGTTAATCGGTATGACATCATTGCTATATTCTGCATTTCATCACTTTCACTATAGAAGCGACCGGACATGCTGTGAGTAAATTTCGCTGTTATTGAAGGGACAGGCCATTAGGTCCTGGAGCGAGTGAGGAAAGTGGGAATTTTCAGGCAACGCAGACCACCACAGCCACAATCATGAATGTCGAAGTGTGTAAGTGACCATAGAGGATATGTCAGCCAAGAATATGGCACAAATATGGCCGTGGGAAAACGTGTATATTATACCTTTCTCATATTTCTCATATGTTCCGCGGTTTCTGCTGCCACTTCTGTCGGTTGATAGTTAATTACCTCGAATCATTTGGTTGTGAAAAAATACTGTATAATGAATTAATTAGCAATGAACGCGTTCTTGACGTGCAGAATGCGTGTAAGTTGGCGATTCCCCCTTGTGTTTCCTGGCAAATGCTGTGTACTCCCCGGAGTGTGACACTTCTGTAATTCGTTGTACGTACTTTTTATGATTCATCATGTGTAACACAATTATTACAGTATCCAATATCTAGTTTATCTAGTTTAAACCTCCATTAGCTAATAAAATGTTTGATCTATTTTCCCCAATTTTTTTGCTCTGTTTGTCAACTAGTGTAAAGGGAGAGAAACACAAAAGTGAATTTGTCATATATACTGACAAAAAAATACTAACAAAAGTTAATGCTTCTGTCACATGTCGCTGTATTATGATTTTTAAATGCTAGTAATGATGGAGAGGTTTCACTCATGGCCCCTCCCTCCATTAATCAACGGAAGTCCGCATAATTGAATTCGAACTATCTCTTTCACGCGCTTCACTACTTCATCGATTACATCAATGATTTGCATTTTGATGTTGGTAGAATATTTCTACGAGCTAAACTTTGCTACTATTTAACATTCAAAAAGCTAAATTTCCTGCTCCAGTGGCCACTGTCATTTATGAAAAGCCCGATGGAATGGAGGCACACAGGTAAAACTGTGGAATGCTGGACCCAAGTACAAATCACCTTTATCTTTTGGGGTAGGCTATTGTTGTTAAATGTGTCTTAAGATAGTATGCACCTCGAAAGTGAAAGACTTAAACTTTTGCTCTAACTTTCCTCAAGGGATCTTTCAATCATTCTCTTTCAAAATCAAGAATAAAAATAGGGGGTCGCCGTGCAAATTTTGGTACTAGAGAAACAAATTACCCAAGATTTACCGATATTAGAAATTCAAAATGGCCGCCATCCCTGTGTTAACTCTATATAGAAAAATAAAAATTTTCGAATTTCGAAAAACTAAGCCTGTGAAAAGTTTTCTTTCACCAAGAGCTATAAAATGAACCCCCACAGGTGGTATATCAGAAGAGAATTGTAGAAATTTGAGAGTCCGAATGTCTGTCCCCGAGGTGCGTTCTACCTTAAGAGATGCATTGATTTGTACCATACGTGGGATGTGGCCCAGCAGTCTTCAGGTGTACCGCCACTCCGATCGCAAAAGCGTAATTCCACTCTATCTGCACTCCCCCGCTCTGCACGTGCCACAGATTACTTAAGGTACTTCGCGCCCCGAAATTTAAAGACAAAAACTTTTGCTCAAACTTTCCTCAATTCAACTGTCAGCTATTCTCTTTCAAAACCACGAATAAAAATCATGGGTCGCCGTGCAAATTTTGGTACTAGAGAAACAAATTACATTCAATTTACCGATATTTGAGATTCAAAATGGCCGCCATCCCTGTATTAACTCTATGGGAGAAATTTAAATTTTCGATTTTCGCAAAAATGAGACGGTCAAAATTTTATTCACCCCTAGAGCATCACAGTGAGCCCCATAATTGGTAGATAAATAGGTATTGTACAAATTTGAGTCCGAATATCTGTCCCCGAGGCGCATTCTTCCTTAAGAAGGAACAACAACACAGAACAGGTGGTAAGGGGATGTACGCCACGTTGTGTTGCACACAACCATTACCTCTATGATATAACGCATATAGCAACGTCCCAGAGCTCAATAAGGATTAAAACACATGTTAATCAGGTCCTTATTCGGTCTTCACTAGGAAATAGCACTTATTTCCCCCCCTCGTCTACATATTTTGGTTACTGTACCCTAAGAATAACTGTGTTCATATGTATTAGAAACTAGCGTTTATGCGTGGTTTAGTCAATCAGTAATTTAGCAAGTTGACGTTGGAGGTTGATATGATAACAGGCTCTACCTTTAATAAAGCGTTTCCTTTACAAAGCGACAGAGAATGTAACGCGAATCGGGACGTGTAATTACTCGTGTAAAGCTTTTTATTAAAAATAATGTCGTCCATTAGCCGTTCAACGACGCCAAAATATATTTTGGATTTCTCTTTTTTTCATTCAATCATGGGCGTTTCATACAGACGAATGCGTGGGCTGTCACATAATAAAGCCCTCGACGCTAAATTCTCGACGCTAACGCCTTCCCCTGCTCCATCCCGTCGACGTGACGTATGTAGTGGCACACTGATCTCAGTCAAGCCAATGTACTGAGATACCTGCCGAGCTTCACACGTGTAGGGTACTTTAAGAAGTCAACAACGTTTATTTAGCCTGTATTTCAATCTGCACCCTGCACACCGCCGCTACCTAGAGAGGCAGGTCTATTCCATAAAAGCTATCGTTAACAGTGCAGGTCCATGGGACCTTGCTGGTACCGGTTGTCGCACTCGCCTTCCACGGATCGAACCAGCTCATCACACGACTATCGGAACCTAGCAACTCGGAGATTAAGAAAGGTAACTCGTTTCTATTTCCGAAAACCTTTATTTTTTGCACACATGTGTCTGAACTCCGTTTTTTGTTGATGGAAAAGTTACCACACTGCATCGTGCCTGAATTGTTACCGTGAAGGTATGCACAAACATGCTAAATTCCAGCCGTGACGCTAGACCAACTCTGTTGCCATAGGGATCTCTGAAAAGAAAGAATTTTCACACATATTTTCTGTATGTCGGCTAATCAGGACGTATTACTTTGTCAACCATCGAGATTTGTCACGATTTGAGTAAATCCGACTGTTTCCCCCCTAACCTCCCCTTCACATTCCGTCAACAGCGGTGTTATTAAAATATGTGTTTTTCAAATGTTTCAACGTGTGTCGCGTCACGAGCTGATCATTTCGGATATTTCGAAAATTTCGCCCGTGAACAATGTCTACCAGCGCGAGCGACGGGATATTTGACCATGTAATGACGGCAAGTCGACAAAGGCACATGATGTTTATAACAATTAGTTTGATCTTGCCTGTCTGGTCCGTCGTATTGACCTTGGTTGAAGTAACTATGGCAACACTCAGAGCCTCTTGCTTGTGTACTGTCGATGTTAAAAGTGTTCCCCATCTTTTCTGTACGTCCTTTCCGACAATAGAGCTTTGCAACACCCACTTTGAAATTCGTGGTTGACTGACAATGTCATCACTATAGCCATGTTAATGTAGTTGATAGCACTATCGATGGGCATATCTGTCAATCAGTGCGTCTTTCTCATATACTGATACTCGTTACAAAATTATCGTAGCTTTTAAAAGAGGCAGAAACATTGAAATTGCCAAATATGGCTAGGGGTTGCTTTTCCCTAATTGGGTAATCTTCGACATTTGAGTAAGGCGTCCAGTGCATAGAATTGAACTTTCTTTTGCCAACGATACAGCAATGAGATGGCAGTAATATAGAAATTATAGTGTTCGCGGTTTGAAATATTTTCCTCTCTTGACAATTCGCTCTTATATGTAGGTTTTACCATCGCGCTAAATCGTCGATATCCCATATCCAATATATCAAATATTTCAATGAGGTGTAATTATTTATTAATTAGCGTTCTGAATTATTAATCGCCAATTACAATAATCCGATATATGACGTATTTTCTTCAATGACAACGGCGCGATAATGCATCACTGCTCCAAGCAGGGTCTCGATCAACCTGGCAGTGTCCTTTTTAGGCTTTGTATCTTAATCATATCGAGACTCAGAGCCTGCCAGTCATTATTCGCCGTACTTGCAGGGAAGGCGCAGAGAGGGCTCGCAATCGGTGTAGGGGGCATGGATTGATTGTATCGGAAAAATAGTAGCACCTGGCCTGTGTTTATGTGTAATGCTAATCGGGGAATGAGCGTTTCTTTATGCTGTGAAAGATGGTTATAAGAAACGATTTTAACTTAAAGCCTCGAGTCATTTCATTTCCGGCGGCGCCTTTGCTCTATTAGTATTGACTATTTTTTAAAAATAGAACAGTAACAGCCAACTATAAATAGGGCTCCTATATTGACTTAGCTTGTATCTGGAGCACCTTACAGAATGTTAACAGGAAGGCAACCCGATAACTGGCAAATACCAACAGCGGAAGGTGTATTAGCCGTAATTGAGCACTTTTTACGCGTCTCTTGTCGCCATGGTAACCAAACACCAGCATGGCCGTCGGCCACGTTTCAGATCGCGAGTTGGAATTTGAAATTAGAAAACTTACGAGCCGTCAGAACGGAAATATTTGGTAAGATACCATGTATACCAGCAGAAGTAAGAGGTATTTTCGAAACCCAGGAATGTCCCGTGCCGTGGTATGTGGGTCACTGTCGTTCTGTACTCCATCGTAGCATGGTACTGACAGAGAGAAGCGGGCACGTGTGTTTTGTCGGAAAATATGAGAAATTAAGGAGAAGCGCTGTATTAACCGCCTCTCTGTATACGTGTATATACCCGTGTGTGCACGGGTTTGTATTACCCCCTCTCTCTGTATACATGTATATACCCGTGTGTGGGTTTGTATTAACCCCTCTCTCTGTATACGGACGGAGCGAGGGTTTTGCTTTAAAACTCAGCCGATGGCTATGGTGATCTGTCACCGTTTGTATGAGAGAGAGAGAGAGAGAGAGAGAGAGAGAGAGAGAGAGAGAGAGAGAGAGAGAGAGAGAGAGAGAGAGAGAGAGAGGGGGGGGAGGAAGGGAGTCAGAAGGAGGGGGAGAGAATCATCTTTTAGCTTGCCTTAACTATAATTGATGTAGTGTTTTTCACAGTTCGTGTCTTCGGTGTGTAAATTCGCTTTAAGTAATATCGAGTTCATAGAGTTCGACTTGCGCTGAAACAACAATCAAAGTCACCGCGGACGGGATATCGTCCAAACATGACACAGAGTAAAGTCACGCCACACTTACAAGTTAGACACGCGTTCATTATGTCTAGGTTGGCATGGTATCGAGACTTAAATGATGCCAACGGGAGTCGAAAGGGGGATAATCGTGCAAAGGTCAGGGGTGAAACTGACAGCAACAAAGATTCATGCGTAAGCTATGTCAGGAACATCGAGAACACGACCTGATTGATATTGCTGTCCGCGTGGAAAGAAACTACGAGACTCGAGATGATGCTCTGATGCTGCAAAGATGGGTTTGATTTTCACGTCTGATTGGATCTCCTATGTGCACAGAATACCCAATCTTACCGTACACAGCTCTGCAATGAGGGATGTAGACATTCGTGGTCATAAACAAGACTCCGTCTAGCAATTCACACTGGAGATTCAAAGTACCCGGCTTCTACACAATCTCATGGCAATAAAGCGTGGACAGCGAAAATATGAACCGCTTTACATAAATACCACGATTAAACGAAAATCGGATGCTGTTTCTCGGATTTTCGTCTCTGTATGTTTGGCTGCCCTTGATATTTAAACATATAAAAGCGGCCTGATAAGAAGAGAAAATCTCCTGGACACGATGACTGAAAAAGAATAAGCCTTCTCTGACGCACGTGTGAAACTGATTTAGAAAACGATTTTGCTCACATCCTTTTGGGCGTATTTCGGAATCCGAGCACGCGCTGATGCCATTGGATAATCATCAACCAATCCTAATCCGATTTTAACTTTCGTTGCACGCGAATAGTCTGAGAGAATAAAAGACTCGGTTTTTCGGGCCAAGGAATTTCAAATGCCTGTTTCAAGGACGCGAATCTCATTCTCACCAATATATTTTCACCGTTTGCTATATGCCAACGCAAAATAATGGAATTGTTTTGGTGTGTCGGAAATGTGAGTTTCAAGCGACAAACGATCTTCCTACAGCTTGATGGATAATTCCCAAATCAGTTAGTCAGCAACTGACGAAATTATACGTTATGTTAAAGAAAACAGCTTATTTTGTATGGTCTTCAAACCCATCACATTCGTCACTTCTCTGATAACTGTTGGTTCGGCAGTAAGTTATGGTAGGAATGAAGGCGACCCGTGTACCCGGCCAGCTTGGTGCCGCGTGAATTTAACCATTTTTTCAAACATGGAAATTATAAATTACTAAGGGTAAGACAAGAATGCAAAGATCGCACTAGATCAAACAAGATATCCGCTCTGCCCGGCGGTTGTCGTTGCGAACTCCCCATCACTAACAACAGCCTTTTCCAACTTTGTCGGGGTGGCTTTGTTGTAAGACGGCATAGAAAGTAATTAGTGCGCCGGTGTCTTCTGTGAAGGACCAGATATCAAAGTGTCCAATTGATCGAAGACATTTAATTATCGCTTTATACGTGTAAAACCTCACCGTGTCGCCATGTTTGTTCAGAAGTTACTCAGCAGTGTCATAGCTTAAACCGTAGCCCTGCGATTGACCGGGGGACTGTAGTGTAAGCCTCGTAGAGAAGTATGAGGAAAACGGAGCGTTGCTTGTGGAGTCGAGAATGGCGTGTTTAAAATATCGCTTCTTGCCTAAAGCATATTTTGGCCAGACGAAATGTTTAACTTCAACAAACTGATCGGACAGTGAGGCACTGTTTCGCCCTGTAAGTAGCCATGGGTGAATTCTCCAGACTTGGCCCAGCCAGCGTGGCGCAAACCTGTCGTACTTTCGTTTTTTTTTCGTACATCTATTGGAAGATTTTGTAAACATTGCAGGTGATCCGCTTGACCGACACTTGTAATGATATTATTTCGTGATACGCGTTTCAATTGATGTTCAGACCAGCCTCTGTGCATAGAGACGATGGCGTCAAGTATATGTTTCTGTAAATTCTACTCTATCCCCTGTCCAGCAACTCATAGTGACAATCGTTTTGAGTTTGCCATTTGAAGCGGATCGCTGACATGAGTTTACAGTAAACGACACTCGCAGCTTGCACGTTATCTTCGCGGGAGACAAGTGTATTGCGTTTGACTCGCAATTGAAGCCTAATGCCCATTGCTAGTGTATCACAAGACAGTTCACTGTTTACACTCAGTGGCTCTTGCTTGGCCGCCGTCCAAACGCTAGCGCAGAGGGACGTTTGTGGCCAAGCATAGCTAGGGTATTAGCCGTCTGGTCTCACATAGGTCATGCTATTGCCATATTAGAAAGCGGATAGCCCTCGAACAAAAAACGTGCAGCTTTCTTTATTGGTCACGTTTCTAGTCATAAGATGAACGGTGATTAGAGTGATCAGTTTTATGCCAAACATCAGCAAGATAGCGCCCATGACTTTTGTGGTTCACTCAAGATGTTTTGCGTTGAGGAAGTTGTGTAACAAGGGAATGTTGATCAATTTTTGATCGTTCTTGACTTTCCGCGTGTTAAAATTGTTTTCCTGTGTTAAATTGCTCGACCCAACATACAGATGGAGTAATTTTAGACCAACTAATGACCGTTAAATGCGGAAAACAATTAGCAGACGATAAGCGGTGAACCGCAAAACTAGGAAACAGGCGTTAATTGTTTGTTGTTAATATTGGTATTCGGCTCACTTCGTGGTCCAACCTTTTAATATTCCCGCCCCGTCACCCCCCAATGCTTAGTCATCGCGTAAGGTCGTCAGCGACACTAAGTTCAAAGGTCACCTAAATCGCCCAGTTGGTGAAGCTCTGCGGTCACTCGCCAGAGGGCTCCACATTTGGGGCTTACACGAAAGCAACGAAGAGAATTAAAAACCCTTACAAAATATTGCAACTGTAGATCTACTCAGTCTTCCCGACTTTTCGATGGCGGACTGAAAAGTTTTTCAAGAGACTCTTTGCTTCAAACCCTGGCCATATAGTAGTTCCAGCGGAAACCGATACACGACCCTGTCAGTTTTTTTTGCGTCGGCAAGTGGAGAGAATAAGCCTACACGGAAGTTGTTTATTTTAAGCCAAACGTACTCTGATTTGAACCATCAATAATAATAACATGAATAAAGTACGCGTTTGACTTTTGAGAAAGTAGTGTGATGTAGGTGCACCGAGGTTCTGAAACGAGGGTTTTTACAGCGTCTTCGATGTCAGAGGCTTTGTCTATTTGTCTCCTTCACGAGCGTTACCAACTTCTTAAGTGAGTGAGAACCGAGCCTTACTTGTAGAAAGTAAGGAGGCACTTGGAACGCAAGCCAAATTAGATGTGTCGACACCAACACTTGTCTAGGGAGTTCGAGCTACCCCACTGTGAGAAGACGAGTGAGAGAGAATCGGTGCTCCGATAGACCCCGGCCCGAAGTCGCGTCATCGGCAACTCTGTTTTCTTGTCGCTAAGTGGAGGGTCACGGATGTTTATGAAATGAGCCTCTCTTCACGAAGTCCAGGTCGATTTTGATCAGAATTTTAGCGATGAATCGGGTGAAGAAATCAGGTAGGGCTGTCAACAGTCTCTTTGTAGTACGTAGTTAAGCAGCTCTTTCTCGCTCCGATACACTTGCCTTTCATGCAACGTAATATTTACCCGTCTAAATGTTTTCCCGTCTTCGTTAGAGAAACCAATATTTTCTGCTATTTTTACGAGTTACCTCCAGGAATCGTGTCACCTCTCCGCCTTGCCCCGTAATAAGAGTTCCTACAAAACATTTTATTTTAGGCTGGTTAAGTGACGTCTTTTTGTTTGGTTTTGCACAAATTCACTGCCAAACTGACCATACCCGTGTTACAAAAAAGACAGAACTTCTTGCTCTATTGTAATGGCTTTCCACTTGACACTACCTTCTTCAGAAGACTCGATCATTTAAATTTAATTGAAAATGAAAAGCTTGTACGTCTGAATAGACAGTTAAACTTCATACAATTCTTCGTTGAGCAGTAAAGTTGTACTAAGAATCGATTGCTGAACTCTCAACCCCCTGTCGTTCAGCAGACGATACTTGCAGAAATCGTTCTCTACGTGGCATATTCGGCGGCAAAAAGTCCTGTTTTTCGGTTCGATTTAATAATTTATCTACGGAGTGGGGTCGCTATTGATGATTTTCCCCATAATGACTGCCTATGATACTGGCAACGTTTTGAAGAACTTTGTCATAGATCGCACCTTGCGAACATTTAATTTTACATCCAAAGTTTCATCGTTAAATATTTATCTTCTCCTGTGGTAATATCGATTTGCGAACACCCGGTCACTTAGTTTGAAAGACTTCAAGAGCGCTCTTTCGTGTACATGGAGAGGTACCACCACCATTGGAAGAGTTTAGTTCACCGTGGCGGATTTTTTTTTTTTGCACAACAGTCCTGCAGCGGACGGCCAAACGCCGCTGATTGGAGCTGACATAAAGGTCTCATTTGGTCAAGATTTTTTTCGGGCGCACTTCGTGGTTTATGAAAACTGTGGTTCGCTTCGTAATAAGAAACTTGACTCTTCAAATCTTTGCAGTTAGCGAGGTCGGCAAGTGAAAGCCATAAGTAGCCTGTGAATGTCGGTGCCACTGATGCCGTCTACAGTTTCACTCAACTCGTCTGCTCTTGTATGTAGCCGTGCTGGACGAGCCACACACATACAGAATTTGCGAGATGCTCCGCCTTGGCCAGCCCAGAACAGGAGTCTCGCACTGTACTCTATTCCAAAGTGACCCCCTAAGTGACCAATTGACCGTTGAGTGATGGCCATAAACACATTTCCACAGGATCGAGCATTAAACGAAAGCAGTAGTTCTGTGCTCGTTAGATGTCGCTCTACGGAAATGTAATTTCGTCAACGTCTTCATAGACTTTCCTAATATGAGTGCAGTTTCTCATTATTTTGCGAAACAATAGGTGGCGTTGGGCGTTCTTCCCAAAGGAATAGCCGAGGAATAACACTGAGACTATTCAAGGCTGGGGAATGATAGACCTTGTTCCGAGAGGAAAAGTGATGCGATGTTCCCATCACTCAATATCTCTGTCTGCTTGTTCAGTCATATGTATCTGTTTCTTAAGAAAATACTGTAACTTCTGGTACGTTAGTCACGAAATGGAGCGATGTGGGCCAAGGCAGCATCCCCTGACACCGTTGCACATTTTACATAGTCGTCAAGTCAAAAGGTCGCCGAGGTCAAATCACCCCCCGAGTGGCGTGTGTGCAGACAGTGTGATACCGTCTAAATAGAAGGGTTTTATAGAAACATAATCACCTTATAAGAAATTTATCCGTAATTCGTGCACTTGCCTCCCAGGTTTCTTCCTTCTATTTTGTTATCGTTGCTATTTTAGAGGCGACTTCTAACTCTAGCACCCCTTAACGCTCCTTGAGTGCTTTCAACAGCTTAAAGATTCCACCATAGCTGATGTGTGAAGTTTTAATTTTACACCTACTGTCTCGAACTGAACTTGCACTATAGACTGAAAACCGTCATATTTACTTACTCAGTTTCTACAAAGTTGTAACCTTTCGTATTTTTACCAATGCTTATAGCGTAAATTTTACTTGCTGAGTTACAGGAGAAAGCTAGAATCCTATAAACGTTACTTAAACCTGCCACACGCATCAGAATGTCGTTAAAGGGCCAATATGTGTAACTTTTGATAATTTGTTCTGCATGTCAATTGTGAGTTCTCGTTCTACTCCCCAAAACATATCGAAACACCAGCTATTTAACTTGTCAACACAGCGTTTTGTACATGGTGTAAAATGTACTGTTATCGTTTTATCTTGATATTTGAGCTCTAGTCCGGACCAGACTACACATGTAGAGGGTGAATACTGTGTATCTCAACAAGCTTTAGAGAGAACAAGAAGAAGCTGTTATTGGCATTAAAAAACAAAATTAAAACTAGTGATAAAATCATCAAAAGTTACATTTACTAATATGTTATTATCAATATTAATATGACATTAAATACAAATTTTAGTTCTTCCAAGAACAATGTCAATATACCCTATGCATCTAAGGTAAATACTAGGCTCTGTAACACAGTTTACCAAGTAGAACAAGAACTCCTACTTGATGTACGCAACAAGAACATATAAGCATGTAAAGAGCGAAAGACGCTCGTACTCTATTAAGAATAATTTCATCAATTTAGTTTAAACTTCTCTAACATATCGGCCCGTCTTAGACTTTGTATAATAATTGATAACATGTAAGGCACAGAGTATATACATTTTCCTGCAGTTTCCTGATAGACGGCGATTCGCAGTGCAAACTGGAGAAAGGTTCTCATGATGACACTTTTACACCTCTCGCTTCATCAAGGAGGATGACAAGTATCCGAGCAAGAGTCTTCGTCAGTGTGTATTTCTGGATTGAGCGTCGACTGGGCCGAACGCGTACTGGGACGCTTGCACAGCTGAAAGGATTACCTTCTTCCGGAAGGGTCGAAATGCGAATGATAATGAAACTATCTATATTTAAACACCCGTGAGGACATCGCATGGGGACACAAGGCTCTGACGTACGAACGGGAATGAAAGTCGATTTGTTACCGTGTCCCGGATTGAACTTCCTATGCCAGGTTAGACCAGGCGAAGGTTTCAACTGCTATATCAACTTACACTCTGTTGAGATATTATACTTGACGCCTTTGGGGATAGTTAGCCACCTACAAAGTGAACTATACTTCAGACTTCGAGAGGACGTTATCGTAGAATAGGAGTCGTCTTCGATATCGACACTGTGACGTAATCGCAAGATCCGATGTGCATCCTAGGTCCAAAGCTTCTCCTTTAATAATTACCTAACTTTTCATCTCATTGTTAAAGTACATTGTGCTGTCAAAATGTAGGCTTTAAAATAACGAATTCTGGTGACGTTGCGAGGCATTGTTTCAACTTGAGCGTCAAGTCCATGAAAGAATCTCCAAGTGTTCTTTCAAGCTATTCAGATTAGGTGGAGCATCTTTGGCAGGCACAAACTTTCAATATTATTTTACTATTAGTTGTATAACTGGACTGATAGGAACAGTTTCTTTTGCAATGTTATAATCCCCCTGCTTAAACTGAACTGCCTGACACGTCATTGGTTAAAACTAGTGTCACAAAATGACTCCGTTTCTCTAACATTCAAAGCTGGCGTACATGCGTACCCAACGGCAGAGTCAGCGAGCGATTGAAAAGTTCACACAAGATGGGAAAATCACGCGACTACGAATTCAAATTGCAATCGGAGCCTCGAAACGTATTTCTTCATTCACAATTAGTGCACCGGCCAGCGAATGATAGTTGAGAAGTCAGAACAAATATCCACTGGTTGCATGATGAAATTCGATCACTTTTTCCTATACACCATGCGACTATAAATAACAGAGATGGAATTAGCCCCTGTTCGGATGAGCCGTCGATATAATATTTCTGTGTAGTCTGGCAGAAATAATTCCTCCGTGTCTGAAGAGATACTTTTCAAACCCAGGATGGTTTCAAAATGTGTGCTCTGAGAGCGATACGTCCGGTATAGTTGAAGTTCACGTGTTTTGACATCACAATAATATATTGATCACTTTACCGGTATGTACAAAAAGAACCCGAGGCACTCGCATACAGCGCAGTTACGAATAAGTAGTAAACTTTTGGCGCCTGTCGCTCTCTTATAGTATCTCTCCCCATGATCTATTCACAAATTAGGATGAGATCACATTTGCAACGTCGAATGGTTTTACATTGAGCGTCACATTTGCGATACTCTGTGCCTAAGGACATAAAGCTCTATGACTGCAGCAGGTTATCCGTGTACAATGTTTTTTGATCAAAGGAACTCTATAATTTGTTCCAATTACTCTTACCAGAAACAAAAGTACTTCATAATCATCAAGACAGTTGATTGACTATAGTCTGATGGAGGAACTGTGATTTGACCCATAATCTGCACGAAGAACCATTGGCCGGCTACTAAATTAATTAACTGGCAGTATGACCAAACTTTCAGGCATTCACATGTACTCACAAATTCACCTTCATATCAGTATGTTGCCAGATATCGTGAAGTTTAGTCTTTTACATTGTATCGCGTACCCCAGTGTCCAGGCAACTTCTGGATGCCTGCCTTCCTGGGAGATTTAGGGCAGTGCGAGTAGCTAAAGGTATATGTTACAACTCAATAAAATTCAGTGGCCTGCTTTGTGAGGTAAATTGATGACATAGTTTCTGGGCATACTGTGTCTTCAGCATGGATAAACTTCTCGGTTCGCAAATCGAGTCAATACTGGTGTAGCCCTTACACCCAAGCGCCCGTCCCTACGCCAATCCTCGAAATTTAATGCTAACCAGATTTGACCGTGTACTTTGGGTTCAAATGTGAAGCCTTTGATTGTCAATTTCACGCTCCTTTTATGCGACACACTTGCTATTTTTGATTGGTTGCTACGGCAACAGTAAAGATTCAGTAGCCGTCATTACTGAAACTGGTGGCAGAAACAACCAAGCATGCTTCTTGCATCATGGCCAGAACAGTGCAACAAATCTCGTTATGTTTCTCTATCATCGTTATAGAAAAAAGAGAAATCCGAGCAAAAGATTTTTTACTGTCTTCTTTGATACGTCGACATGTCATTCATTTGTACTTAGTATAAGTCGATAAGAATTCGCGCAATTAAAGTAGTGTGAACTTTTTAGCCCTTTGTCTGTGTGACGGGAAACCCCGTGTAATGATATTTCAGACCACTCTGCCGCGCGCGTGAGACTACATCGAAATTGAGCAAAATCAGTCGATAGGTATCTATGGCACATTCACAGATCCACAGAAGCTTCGTACCGCATGGTTTAGTGTGCAATGTAACGTTTTTAATGTGTAGAAGCCATTGATTTGGAGAAAGGGATTATTTAATATAATTGCTTTTTACATTCACTGTCACTTAAACAGGTGTGTTAACAGCAGAAATGTATATTTCCTCTCTATTGTTACCGGTTTCGGCGATCTCTAATTTAACTCACTCATTGACACATATTGAGAGTGGTACGCCCACCGCTTTACCTAATGCGCGGCGTTCAAAGGGGAGGGAAAAAAATCAGGAAGTTGGAATAATGCTGAGAGAAATGGAATATTGACGCAGCTGCCATTGATACTTCCGCTATCAGTTATCAGTTCCTATACTTGGAAGGTAACTACAAGCCCCGACCTCTGTCTCATGACCATCAAAGTCACGTGCAATCTCAGATTGAACGAAGACACACACACACACACACACACACACACACACACACACACACCCACCCCATCCCCCACCTCCCCCCCACACATCAAAAGTTCAGTTGCAAATTCAGCATGCATGTTAATTTTCTGTTCTTCTGGATCCAACATCTCGTTTGCTTCTTTGAGCATCCTGGAGATAAATCCGACGAAAAGGACATTGTGACGTGTTCTCACTTTTTCCAAATCCGATATGGCATATTTATGTGACAAAAATATCGGCTAAAAGTTTTAACGTTGATGTACGTTGGTTTTAAAATGAGCTTACCGGACATCTTTTCCTCACGAACTCACAGCACACGCAGATGCTCGCACCTACGACCGATATGCATGATATGGCTGCAAACTATAGCGCTTGGTGAAACCCGCCATTACTTTCACAAATCATCGTGGACAGATCTGTAATTCTGCAAATCGCTTGTGCACGACTCATAGTGCAAAGTGACTCGTGAATGCACGAATTGCTCTTTATTGCCGCTGGTCGAATAGTGATTTAGATACATCTCATATACGCTGAGAGTCATATGCAAGATAACGCATATGTGTATTGAAATCGATTAAGCGACAAGTAATATGCTCATGTCACGAGAGTAATCAACCACTACCTCACATCTCGGCTCCCTACATCTGGAGTTCTACTGTAAAATAGCCAGATTTCTAAACCTTGCTCACGTGACATGCTCTGACCGCAAGGAGGGGGCCACGTGCATGACACTGACCATGTCATCGTTTCGTGTCTTATCTTATCATAATCAAGTCACTTTTCTGAAACTTATAATTTTTCTCCATCGTGACGAATCATATGTTATCGCGTTTTTTGCCTAAAATTATCTTTTCCCTTTTCACTGTAATTATTTATTCTCATCACCTGACAGTACGTTTCATTTACCAGACGGAATTATAGTTACTATGGCAACAAAAGAGCACAGAGTATCCCCATTGGACCTCAGGCAACGCGTACACGCTGATTAATTTTTCTTGGGGGATCTTTCAGAAGCCCCAGAATCCCAATTCTCATTGATCGATTGCTAGGCTGATAAGACGAGACCGAAAAAGCGATGCGAAATCGTGCATACAATTAGCGTCCTATGTATGTGGCAACGGTCTATGTCAGCTTCAAAACTCCATCGCCCTCGTGATATGAAATGTCGCCCGGAAATTCATTTAAACGAAACAACCCTCCACTGTTTCTATGAATCCTTACAAATTCAACACAAGAGAGGTTTCCCGAACCGCCGGAAAACCCACTGAATATCCGGTGTCAGATTTGACGCGATCAAATATCTCCTTAGCGCTGTATATATCAAGTGTGACAAATTCCGATCGATTATTAATATTTAATCACAAGCTAATTTCCGGTAGAGATTCCGTGTCCAATTTCACTTCAAGCGCAGGGACCCTGGCACTAGTACTTCAAACATTCAGTCAGAATTTGTCTGTGACTGAAATCATTATCTTAGACGCGGCAGTGTTCACTTTGCAGTAACGATTTGCCAAATTAGATGGATTTTGATTCTACAAATATCCCGAGCTTTCACCGATTGCGCCCGGGGAATGCATTGCGTGATCCGAATAATCCGAAACTCGATAAGAACGAGTTGTCGTAGACTTTGTGTTGTCCACCGTTATATCATCTATAACAATATACCACTGCATGATTTTTGCCCTCAGCGTAATACTGTCAAAATAGAAGGACTGTGTGTAAAGTACTAGCATCGCTGATGTACATTTCACTTCTCTAGCGGGACAGTCGCAGTTACTTCTTGCCAGCTTATTAGATGGACACCTGTGCATCATTACAGTCCAAAGGTTCTCAATTCCGCTGTCGCCTTCTCAGAGCACTGGGAACATACCGTTATCGTTCGGAATCAAAATATGTTTAAATGCGTTTCATGGTGGTTTAGTGGCGATAATGCGTATTCCTTTCGTTAAAGTTGTCCCAATTTACTCGTCGAGTAATACTAGATTAATGTCAGACATTGTACGCGAGATGTCGATACTTTTACAATTATAGGTAATCCACTTTGTCGAGCAATGTTTGCGTGTCTATGTGTCTATATACCTGTCTGTATGCTTGTTTGCTTGCCCGCCTATGTAGGTATGTGTGTATAGATAGATGTTTTGATGTAGGCCTATGTATGTATGTATGTATGTATGTACGTATGTACGTACGTACGTATATGTATGTATGTATGTATGTATGTATGTATGTATGTATGTATGTATGTATGTATGTATGTATGTATGTATTTACGTACGTGTAATTGTTTTCGCCGGTATGTGATTCTGAATTTCATGCACGTTTCAGTCAACGCTATGACAACTACTGATACATTCTCTTAGCAATTATCCACTTATAATTATGTAATGCATTTTAAAACACAGGGCTACATTCGTCAGTGTCCCCGTATTTTGTCAACAAAAAGGTATCACTTAGTGATGGTAAATTCTGGGCTGTCAACCTATAAAGTGACGGACGTCATAAGGAAAAAATATAGACCATACAATGAAATCGAGGCCAGTAGCACAGTTCTCCGCTGTTCTTACCGTGCCGTTCTGTGTATTTGATTTCCGTGTTTCTAGTGCTGTCTGTCTGTCTGTGTCTGTCTGTCAGCGTGTCTATCTGTCTGTCTGTCTGTCTGTCTGTCTGTATGTATGTCTGAATGTCTGTCTGTCTGTCTCTCCCCTCCCCCGCATGCATATCTCGAATTCCTTTTGAACTCTTGTCTCCCTCCGATGTGTGCGTCTGTCCCTTTCCGAAACCAAATAATGAAATTAACACAATCACAACTTGAGTTGGAGTCTGCGCTATGGATTTGACTGTGCACTTGGTGAGCAAACGTCAGTTTTAAGTTCCAAACGATGGTATCCGACATGTCAGGGTCGCCCAATATTCGCCCGTCTTTTGTCTAAACCAGTTAATCACTGGCGTCGTCTTTACGAGGAAGATTAACACGTTTTCTGAGTGTCAATTTTACGGTGGACAATAAAAGCATTGCAGACATTTCAAGTTGTCAGGAAACCACCAACTGTTCCCTCCCCGCTTTTGAAGTCGGCGTGTCCTTCAGGAATACTTCGGGGTTTTGTCGGGCTTCCAAAACATGTTTTTTAAGTGTGGTATTTTTTGATACTTGCTCTTGTAAGCAAATATGAAAAAAATACTACCAAACCAAAAACGCTCAAGGCATCGCCTGTTTTTGAAGGAAGTAATTGACTTTGCATCCTTTGTAGATACCGACTAGTAAGCGATTGAAACATTCCAATTTACACATACATCCTTGATCAAAATATACAGTCCTGTGTAAACATTGCCCCTTCGCTGACTTCCAAGAAGCGAAAATCGATTGAATCCGAACAATAAGTAAATGTGATGTGTTGTAACTGGTTTTGGATTGGCAATTAAGTACGGGTTGTGTTCCTTTGAGAAGAGTCGAACAAGGGGTTTGCGTAGAAAGTGGGCTACAAAAGACGCATTTAAGAGCAATTATGTAAAAAATGATATAAATAAAAAGAAACAGAAAAAACTGAGAAGAAGAACACAAAACCAACGTTACGATATGCTTACCTGGTAAATAAGCTTAAGTTAACTTTTTGGCGTATTTCAAGGATGTCTCACTTGTGGCTGTGATCACTCCCACACTTGAAGTAGCTGATTCTTTCAAGGGGAACTGCAGATTATGCAATTAATCGTTCTGTTTTATATATTTACTTTTTATGCCTAGCCTGAGGCCTGCAATCTCTTTCCCATATCAACTATTTCTAAGTCATTATGAGGGTGTCGCGGGATTTAAGTATTTGAGACGAGTGAATAGAAGTACAGACTCAACCGAGATTATCAAATGAAGCAAATATACGGAAATGGACAGCGAGAAAGTGATATGAGTCGGTACGTTAAAGAGGAATTTGGTCACAAGCAGACACTGTCTACAGCGAGAATTGTTGTCCGACGCCTTTTAACAAGATATGTATTAACAAACGGCTGCATTAACACGACCGCTGTCATTGTGGTAGCGTCGTCGGCGATATGAAGTGTCCGTTGTATGTAATCTCCAACACCGCCAAATTGCCGCTTCTATTACGTTTTCGTCGCACGTGGGTCAAATCCACTTGTGCAATTTGCTTTCTCCTGTTAGCCAGCGGGCCGACGACACTGCGATACATTAGTTAGTCGCTCGCGCACCCTCGAGGCTTTCGCCGACAACGTAGATGTCAGATTTCTCCAAAGCTCGCCGCCTCTGCTGAGATCCCGGCGAGAGACGGCAGTGTCCGACTTCCGATCGCTATCTCTGAGTCTGAGATCTTATCCCGGCTATCTATCTTGTATTTTTTTTGCTACAGACTAGCTGTTGTTATCAGAGGAATCTTGTAAACTGTGAAGCCAATGAGAGAACTTACTACTGACAGAGAGTAACGACCAGAGTCACAAGGTAAGGCACTGTTAACAGTTTACAATCGTGGACAGGGAAACGCTTGCATTGATTGTATGATGCAGTTAGAGGACCCAACCAACACATTTATAGAAAGACCAAGATTTGAAGAAACTGTGAGCATCATATGAGGGCATGGCAAACCGAGATTCGATGAATTTCATCTTTATCGCTGGTGACAATGTCACAAAAAGTTTCACCAGTAATTACAGACAAATGTCAAATAGTGTTGGCGAATTCATCGTTGACCAAGTTTTGAACATACCATGTATATGCATAAATGGAATCACGCTTCAGTGCTATCGCACATTCAGTAATTTAAACGCTATTATTGTTCGCACTGTAAACGGATAATGGTTACAGCAGTAGCATAGATCAAGGCAAATGGGTGTGTTCGTGAGTGGCTTGTGCGATTATCATCGCCCAAACTCACGAGAAGAAAATCTTCTCACCGAAAAGGATTATTAATAATTGGGGTCGTAACAGTTCTAGATGTATGAGAAAACGTCCCTTTCTCAGCTTCAGAGCTAGTTGGATAGCAGTACGCAATTTTGATTTTGCGTGTAACACCGGTTGAATCCCAAGTACACGTGTTGCTCCGAATATTTTGAAATGTTAACTGTATGTTTTCATACTTTATGATAAAATGCCTTGTAAGTGTTTAGACTGTCTGCTGAACATTAAATGTTTCACGAAAACGTGGCTAGAATGACGATGTGCGCCGACAGCATTTTCCCTGTGTGAGAGTGTGAATCCGAGTCGGTCTGTGACAGAGAAATAGGGGCGTCCCAAAAGATTCCTCATCGCGTTACCATAGCAGCGATCGGAGGATACTTTGCCCGTGCCAGTTGGGCTCCAACAACTTCGCAGACGAAGGTTTCACAACGTCGTTGATATTGGAACGACGATTTTTAATAAAATGTTTTTTACTGTGAGAAACCATACGATGCTGCTTAACAAGGGTCTTTTACACGGCAAATTTCCGGAAATTGAAAAATAGGCCAAGCAAACAAAAAGCAAAGCAGAAACGCAACCAATGCAGATCGGAAAATGTCTATGTTTAACACTTGCTATGAACCCATTAAACAGGAAGCGTCAGGCAAGGCGCTATCTTTGACCTTAATGCTTGACCCCATATAATAAACGTAAAAAAATTTGATAAGCAAAATAATTTACCTTGGCTCAATTTAATAATGACAATCTCACCGTACACTAAATGCGATTGGATAATTTCATTAGGCGTCCTTGGTGCGATATTATGTCTTAATTTGCATGGATCATTGGTGTGATTTCTTCATTAGAAATGTTTCGGACAAAAAAGCCCTTGATGAGATTCATCAAAATATCAAAATCGTTTTTGGTTTCCTGTGTTGTTTCTTCAGAACGAAATGAGGAGTGATGTGATGCAATGCTTTAGATTAGGCCTATACCGTACATAGCTTTAAAGATTGCCACATCTGCGAAGGTCCGAAAATTCCCATAATACAACGGGTCGGCTTTCGACAGTGAATATTAGCGTGGCGCCTAGCCTTAATTCGTGGCTTTGGTCACACCGTTTATGAAACCAAATACGGGAACGCCGCTAGGACTGTAATGACGGTTCTTCGTCGTCAGGGGCCGAAGCAGCTGCGCATGCGCAGCTAATGCCAGACGAACTAGCTAATTCCGTGACGTGGAATGTGTTCAAGAGCTACAGTCGGTTACACGAATCACACCACGATTTTTACACAAAAAGGTGAAGGGGATGCCAATGAGGTAAATTATCGCCTCTTTGAACGTCTTTGGCTGACGCGTTTAGAATTGTCATACGTATTGTCATTATATACTGGTTCACACTTTTGCGATGAATTGGACAACGTACCTCATTCTTGGCTAGCTAACCATTCAACGAAAAATCAGAATGCTATGGCCAGGTAGATAAGCTTGGCTATACTATCTCTAGACATCATTATTATGTCAGCGTAACGCAGCGCCGCTGCGGCATTGATCTGTGACCGACGAAAGTAACGAAGCCCTGGAGTCGATGCAGAGGAGAATCGATCAATGATACGCCATGCAGAACCATCCGGAAAGCTGTTTAACAAGGTTTCGTTGTTGTGAAAACCGGCAGGGCGTGCAAACCGAATCTCTTTTTTTCCCAGTGATTTTATTGGTCTTTCAGAAGTTACCACCAGGCCGGAAATTGATAATCAGTTGATATCACTTGGTTTTACAGGTAATAATGAAACGCCACAGAATAGCATTTGGCAATTATCGGTTAAAACTTTTAAACCAGTTAATGTCAACGCCACATGTGTCACAATTAAAAGAAATATTTTCCCATTAAGTTAAAGTAAATGCAAGGTCACCTGCTTTGATGACGTCATCTGAATTTAAAGACCCTGCCCAGTACCGAAAGAGCGTTTAAATTACCGCGTCAGCTTCTGTTATTAAAGGTGTGCTTTACATGCTGCCCTTACCCGTGCCTAAGAATGGAGGAGTCCTATACTCTTTTTTTAACTCTTGCCGTGGACGTATATTAACAGCCGCCTCGTCGCTGACGGATCGGAAATTTGCCTTTCTTTCCCCGCATGACTTCACATAGCCACGTGATCCCGTCTTTGGCTGCTTTCGCAGTCCAGTCCGGTTACTGTAAGATAGAACAGAAGTTCGGCCGAGGAAGAGGAGAACGAAGAAGCATGCACATTCATTAACGAACAGTGTTTAGAGGTAGATGCCGAGAAGAGATTCAGAGAAGCCGTAGTCCTGCGTGCATAGTAATCACCCGGAGAGCCCGGCCTCGGATCGCCTGATCAGCTGATTGTAGACTGATAGAGACATTACCTGGCCATAGGTACGGTGTAAAATTTTCCCTCTGCAGACTTCATGATAGTTGTAAAACTGGAAGAACGAAAAGTAGATCGACTTTTCGGAGCTGCGCGTCAAGAAAGCTTTCGTGCCATCCATCCCTCAAATACTATCGCAACGTGCCTAGAGACGTTCTGTTGACTCCGAAGGTAAGATGAAGAATGCAAGGTTGTTCTCTTTGCGGGAAAGAGATATAACATTCCTTACTGTTCCTTTTCACATCCAAGATCCAGTCTTGTCTTCATCTTTATTCCGCCTACCAAATATACACTGGTCTTTCTTCACAATGTTTTCAACGATAGTGCTTTCACTTTCGGATTCAACCCCGGTATTTTAGTATTTTTACGTTTTATCCACTTGGATAAATATTGTTTTCATCCTAGAATTTTTTTTTGGTTTCCACGACAAGCATCATCCGTGAAAATACAAGTGAATTCAGAAAAAAAGACGATATCAATTCTACCCTTTTTTAAGTTGGTGCGCTGCTAAACGAGTGAATCCAAACGCGAAACTCTGAACTTAAAAACAAACGAAAACGGAGCCATCTCTTGAACAACTTTACAATGTGGATATATCTAAAGGGTACGGACGCGTAATGGGACGGGTAGGCGGTTACAGTTTGATTGCTTGGGGGTTTCCTTGCTCCAATTTTTGTGTTTCTATGACTTCTTGTGGTATTCCGTACTGTTTCCGTTCTTCCATTCACGTCCTCGCGTCGCCTTTAAGAGGCATTCACTTACATCTACCTATATGACGCGAGAGCTTTCGGTTCAATTTAATGTTTCCCGTTTCACAAAGGTGCGTTAGGTCGCATTATTCGAGATGAATGTCAACTTAGGCTGTCATTGAAGAGTATTTTAGGATTTACGTAAAAACGGTTTTACAGCGCCACTCCAGCGTCGGAATTTCTTGTCTCATAGCTTTACTATTCATAGCTTGTGCCGGGGAATTTCAATTGACCTATATATCAACGCCGTGCACTGATTGTGTATCTTTCTTCAATCACGATTGTGTTTTTATTTCATTATCTTCGTAGCTACTGTCCAGGTAGCTCGGTTTCCTGGCGAAATTGCCGAGAAAACGATTCTTGGAAATCCAATTTCCCCTGTTTGCCCCACCTGACAATTATGGAAGTGAAACGTATTGGGTAAATACACAACGCTCAAGAGAGCCGCGGTCGTCACTTTCCCAGCTGTACGCGGAGTGGCAACCCCAGAAGGCAGCTGACTACACACGCTGGCTTTCGCGAATAAAGACCAGGTCTCGTCGTCTCGCGATCAATCAAGGCAAACGAGATCTCAATGGAATTGCTACCACACGAACTCGTGCAATTCTCTGCTGAATTGATAAACCGACATTCTATTTGCTTTAAATTTTACCGTTTACTCTGGTCATGCCGAACTTGACCAATATCGATATCTGAAGCTGGATATCTGAAGCTCGCCGCAACATTATTTTGTCAAGGAAATTATAATATTCTTATCAAAGTGTAGCCGCTATAACGAGTCAACTGTTACACTTCAGGTTACCCAAGCAGGGCTAAAAGGTCGTCGATGTCTCTTTGCAGTTTGAAATTTGTGGAACTGACGATGTCTGCGTCTGTTTTCGGATATAATTACTTTACTGATCAACTAGTCGCACATTTTGACTTAGTTACTCCCTTCACACCCCATTTCCTGTGTAGAGGTCCAAGTTTGGCATTGAAAACTATTGGTTTGGGCCAAACCGTGGTGATAAAAGGGTTAAACAAGTGTATTTCAGTGGAAAGTGTGAAACGACGTCGCCGACGATCACCCGTTTAATTGGCTAGATTACTTAAAAACGGTGAATGACATAGGCCAACAGTACCTGAAAATAGTCATACGTTGTTACAAATGTACACATGACGTTTTTTCAAACGAACAAACACACAATAAATATGTTTACATAACACTCAGGAAAACATATATGGTAAAACGTAGAAAACAAATTTTTGTTTACTATTGGTCCATATTACTGGCAGCGATTGAAAACTGAAGTGTATTTGAAGAGATGCATCATACGTATATACTGTTAAAGAAATACAGCTGGTACATTGCTTTCTTTTGCTTGTGCGGGAAAGGGTCCTGTATCTATTGACTTCCAGGCCAAGCATTAAATATTTACATGAACGTTTAAAGCAAACCCTTCTTTCTTCCAAATTTATACACTCTTCGTCGACCACACAAGCCTTCTGGTTTACAAAGATTCACAAATAATTGACCTCGCGAGCATTTCTCATCATCCGATCTCAGGTTTTTCGGATACTATGGAGTCAAAAGTCGCCAATTTTACGTGTAAATCATGTTGTTTGTAGCAGGAGTTAAACATTGGTATCCTAGGTACTTCTTTGTGACGCAAACTTCTTAGCAAATCATTTTCCTCGTTAATCCGTCGAGTTCTTGGCGATTTCACTTCCCTTGATGAGAAGTGATGCATTGTCTGTCCAAACTCTTAAAATTAGAACCGATCGAGATGCGTTGGTAATAGCTGAGAAAACCATCCAATTATATGTTTAAAAAAGCGAACCTTGCGTGTGTGTGTGTGCACGCGCGTATGTATGTATGTATGTATGTATGTATGTATGTATGTATGTATGTATGTATGTATGTATGCATGTATGCATGTATGCATGTATGTATGTATGTATGTATGTATGTATGTATGTATGTATGTGTGTCTTTACCAGTGCGGTCTCGCTATTGTTTTTGTGAGCATGTATGTACATGTTCCGTATGTGTATTCGCGTGATTTTAAATGCTGTGAACATTGCATAGCGCAATATTGGATTATTTGTCCTTTAACTAGCCAATCGTGATTTTTAACTATCTCCACTTTGATTCAAATGAGTCATGTGTATTCAACGTAAATTTACTGGCCCGATGTGGTTATTATATTTTTAGTTCGATATGGGCCATTAATTTGTTTCGTATTGATACATTTGTGTACAGCTCCATAAACCACCGCAACGCTACGTGAATCAGATGTCATGCTAATTCAAGGAACAACATTAATTTATCTGTCAACTTCTTACACTAGACACACGGAAATAAATGTACCGCGCATGCGCCCTGTCGGTCGCGGATTCGGTTGTGATGATTCAGCGTATTGCGAGGCTTGATATCCGCGGAACAGAGGCATTTCTGTTCGTAGCGTTTTCGCCGTAGTGAGCTGTAGTAACATAACACAGTCTTCCTGTTCCGATCGATGTAGGGGGAAAAGCATATTTCATTTCGTACAACATGTGACAGGCGTATCCCTTCACCACAAACGACAGAAACAAATGCAATCGCCGGACTGATCGATGACGTCATCACCGATGATAACTGTACTTGTGTCATAGCTTTTCCGTACGAACATTTTACACTATATTACTGGATAATATAATGCAATATACTGCGATGTAAAATGATATAACAACATTACATAGGATAAAAAAATATCACAATATATGTGAAATGATGTGATGAAGTGCAGTTTAATGTACTGCAATTAAAGCAATATATTAATATTACATAATTTACATAATTTAATGTGATGTAATTTTATTAACATAGAGTATATTGTTATGCAATATATGATGGCATATGATGTAACGTGGTATATGACGTAACGCGAAATGACATATCTTTCATAATGAAACATGGTAATATGAAATGATGTGATGTGATGTGATATGATATGATATTGTACTCTTATGAGGTATGATTCAAAATACATTATAACATGATTCTGGTGACATGAAGTTTATAATATTATATGAAATGTCATATCATATATTTATAATTCGATATCAAATAAATAGAGTACTATGACGCAGTACGATCGCGTAGTATTACATGAAATGTATGCTGTGATGTTGTGATGTGATATAAAATTTGTTCATTGTATCATTACAGTACCTTGTTATATTATGTAATGCCATGTTTGGTAATGTCATGTTATGCTATACCATGGTATCGCATTACGTTACATTAAAAAGCATCATGTTATATCATATGCACTACATTACATTTTGTTTTTCATTCTCTAAGTAGTGGCTACCTGGTCTCCTCCAATTCACTGTCTCCAACAGCAGGTGTTGGTTTTCATTGAAGTAAACTCAATGTAAATACGAAATTTCCAATCCTATACTAATTGAAGATCAAGTTTTCGGAACATGTCAGTATCGTATGTTGTGTTTTGCTACTGGATAAACACTGTGCAATTCTATCCAGTTCTAGCCATTCCTTTCCCCAAGTCGTTTGTCTGCTACTTGCACTTTTGTGTTGATGTGCCTCAAGAAAGAACGAATCCTTTTCCCACCAGATTTACTCGAAGAACGTATAGGGGTGTCGATTTGACGGTGTCCCCCGAATCTAAGGATGGTTCTGTTTTTAACGTTCTGCGTCGTTTCCCGATGCCAGTTCATGGCATTACAGGCTGTGAGATTCTGATCCAGGATAAATTATGTTGTCCGCGTGGTAATTCGAAATGCGATTCACAGCCAGATACCAGTACGGTTTTTAAGTTGAACGCCCTGAACTGAATGCCACTGCAACACCTCCCCTTCCATAGTGGAGAGATGTCCTGTCGATAACATTACAGCGGCGTTCGGTCGTTTTTCTTCTTTCACGTTAGACGTACCCACAAGGGATACATTGCTCTTCCACTCCCGAAGGTTACATTCTTGTTATCGAACCATGCAATTTCCAACCCATGTACATTTGAATTTTTAAAACCATGGATCCATCTATCTTTTTTTTCTCTGTCGCAGTTTCTTTATGTACGCATGGGATCAAATGAATTTAAGAGAGTATAGATTGTTGCCGAAGAGGCAAAATTTACTTGCTGTCAGTACAGAATAGCTTTTTGCCTGTAGAAAAACCAACTGATATTAAAGCGTTATCCCGGGTATCTTACCGTAGTACAAGCTCCCACAAACGAAGAGACGCGACGCGAATCCCAGGGTCTGGACGTTCTTGCAAGCGACCCGGTCGGCGTTCTGCCCGATCCGGGTACTTTATAGAACACACACCCGTTAATCAAAACAAAAATGACAAGTAGCATAGCCAAATAAAATGAAAAATGAAAAATAAAAACATACCACGTATATAGGTCTACCGGCTACTAGTATATATTCTCTCCGCCCAGTTAGATAGGTATTTCTTTTGAGGTCACTACCCTTATGAATATTCTTACCCTTGCAAGAACTGACAGTCGCTGTGTCTGGCAGCGCATGCTCGCAGCTGCACAGCGTAGCCTTCGAATGCAGGCCCACCGTGGGCGCGCACAAAACAAGGCACAGCGACTGTGGAGAGTCTAATTGATCACATGCGCGAAAAATCAACTATATGAAACGTACTAAAGTCACTTTTCAATTTTCTTTCTCCTTGAACGGGTCATAAACAACATTTGTTTTGCCTGATAATCTTTTTAATTGTGACAAACTAATGAAAAGGAAATAAATAGTCATAGCGATGCTAAGATACTGACACAAAACATTGATGACGTCAGAAATTGATTGTTCAGGGAGCGTGGCGGTCACCGTATGTTTAAATATGGCGAGCATACATTCGGAGAACTGAGCATATGAGGTAAACCTTGATCCAAAAATAACGTTTTTCCGGCTCGGCGTTAAGCCGGGTTAGCGAAAGGCAGGAAGAGTTGCCAAGTGCCCTGTATATCTCAAGGAAGGGGAATCTCAAATCCACTTGAAATGTCATTTCGAATATGATAAAAAGGAATTTGTCAAGTAATTTATGTATTTTCACAGGACGGAAAATGAGCACGAGCAATTAGATGCCATTAGATGCAAATCGGCAATGCTCCTGGGTTGCCAAGATAGTTGTATTGTCCCGGGGTACTGTATAAAAAGTCAACTATGAGAGTATGTCGGGGAATGAATGAATGAATGAATGAATTCATTAAGAAATTTAATATAATGCCGATCGATCATTCATTCATTAGTCACTATCTAAGCCTATGAATGGTTGAATCACATAATATCGGTAGATGTCATTCATGAATTATATTAATAGGTGAGTCAAGATGTCAATAAACATGTAAAAAATCGCTAAAAATGTGCATTCTTACGTATGTTGGTGGTGTGTAAATATATGGATATATACTCGCGTATAGCCCAAGTTCCGCATTTGCTCCAAAACTTAAGTAAGTCCCGGTTGCCTTGTCTTCGTAGGTATTAGTAGTTTTGAAGTACTATTATTTTTACAATTACCGGCACTTTGGCAGTCCATAAGAAGTCAACTCCGATATAGTTAAAGTACATTAAATGGATATTTGAGATAAAGTATGTTAGTTTTGACTTTGAAGAGATCTCCTCCGGCGGTTTTAACTTGAACCTTGAGAATTTTTCCCGTTCTTTTTGCGCAGATCTTGCAGAGAACAATGGCACCGCTAACAACGATCTTAGCAACGTGGCTTTCTGTTCTTTTAACGTCGGCGGTTGTGACAGCTCAGGAGCTCCCGGGGAGGAAGGAAGAATATGTCCACTTCCAAATGGCAAACCCAGAGGTGTTTCACGATACGGGCTATTTACCGGATGGAGTGCAAATCCGGAGCTACATATTTAAAGACGCGGAGTCAGAAAAAAGGTGAGTCCTGCCTTTCAGTTTCAGTCTTTGGCAAAAACAGCTCGCGCTTCCGGCGAAGAGTTATAGAAAAAAAACCGCATATTCGCGCAGTGATTGGAACTACAGATGGCGCCATGAGTTCAATGTAATGTTTCTATTTACAAAACACTTGAAAAAAATGATGCGTTGCTGAAGTGCCCCAGACTTGCAAAGAGCCTGCTATGTCATTTCCGTCAGAAACGTAAAGATGTCGGATGTTCATCAAATCACTCGAGAACAGCCGCAACTCCAATCTAATTCGATGAGCGCAAAACACTATTATATTAAAGTATGGTATAGCTGCCCACCGCACTATCTTTCATACAGGCTAACACTTTTGCGTTATGAACTCGCAAATATTGAAATGTCCCACCTAGCAAATGAACAAAGATTGACGTGTGTTCATTTCCAACTGAGCAGCACGCATGTTTGTATGAACATCTCCTTCAGTTTTGTGACAAAGTTCCCCATACTGGGAAGTTACATTTTCCCATGACCGACATGTGTAGTTTAGGTAGATTATCTGTCGGCTGGGTGGTTTTAAATCGTGTTGTCCTCAGGCAAGCGATCGTTATCTGCGGTGTGAACCTGGCCCCAGGTGATGTTCTTTTCACGCTGACTGCCGCTGCGGTTCAAACCGCAAAGCGCATGATAACCAGATAGCGTGGCCACGCTTCGATTAGCCGTAATAAAAGGCAACAATGAGTGACATTGAAGGGGTGGGCAAAAGAGACCGTTCACCAAGTGAAACAGGATGGGGTGAAGGCATTATATGGAACTATTTTTAAATGCCGGAGTGTATTGTCCTTGGCGCGAGGCTAATTTAAAGTCAAACAACCTAACAAGCACTAATTGGCAGCCATTACAACTGTTCCAGAACGCTTTCATGTACAATTACATTGCATTCTGGGTAATTTCAGGTACTTTTTCTCAGTGGAGGAAGACAACACGCCGGTGTCCATAACAGTGACACCATGCTCGGAGTTGTTGGAGTGGCAGTTAACACTGTTGCCGGATGAAGGTAGCGGCGAAGCATCAGGTATTCATTTTTACGATGTTCCAAAAATAGTCACCGTCATAAAGGAAAACATTACCGGCGGGTCAATAAGACTAATTGCTATAATAAATGCAGCTTCGATAGCATTATTGATCGGTTAAACGTGTCCAAATGTCAGACATCTGCCGCTTCTAAAAAAAACTTTAACAGTATTTTTATATCCCCTTTAAAGAGATGATACGTCAATAAAATTACATCATGGACTTGACATTTGCGCAAGTGGCATTATTAATATTTGGCTCTCAATGGAATTCACTTATCTTGGGAACGCACTTCCGGTCTCGTGATCGCACCCACATACGTCGGTAAATAATGTACTACTTAGATTGTTCATCGAGTTTTTGTGTGTTTAACCCTTTGAGCGCCAAAGTCAACTTTTGTCACCTTTAGAAAATATGCTCCAGTCATTTTTTTTTCAGATTTTTGTCAAAATTTTGATAACAAACTTTAGCCAATGAACTTTGATGTCCATTTGGTTCAAAATTATCAAAAAATTACAGAAAAATTCATGAAAATGGGTAAAAATGTTTCACTAAAATTTTGGTGGGAACAATTATAGCACTCAAAGGGTGAAGAGCATGTTACACATGGAACTCGATAAATATGAATGGAACACAAGTTACTGTGGTGTCTAGCCACCTCTGCAAGAAGCACACAGCCTTACGCATGCATCTAGGGCGGGCGTTGTAGCCTGGAATTGTCATGGGGAGTGAAACATCAGAGAGTTTGCAATAATCAAGAGTCAGCGAATCCAGGTACCCGAACACGTGTGCAGGAGAACGGAAATATATCCACGCTTGTGTTACGTGAGAGTAATACAAAACTGGAAGATGTCTCGCTCGGAAATCTTCTGCCAGGCACTTCATTTTTGCACCTTAGCCCTGTTCATTCACTGGTCTGAAACGAAATAATTGCACATTAAAATTTGATAATAAAAATATTACATATCAGTCCACCGTTGGTGACCTTTGGATGACCTTTAGTATCTTTTGTAATCCCAAGGTGGAACTAATGCTGATTTGTTCACCTGGTATAGAGTTATTTAAATTTGAAAGTATGGAGGCTTGATTTTACCAGTCCAAGGGCTAATCCTCATGTGGCCATGCGGCATCGTAGATGTTTCTTGATAGAGGAAACAACTCGAGCGTTATCTACCGTACCTAGGCTCGCTTCTCGTCTCAGTCTCGCACAGATGTCACCATCGAACGCCGTTGAAAATGTTGAAGTTGATGGCGCGATGCAAATTATTAAAATTCGAAATTTATGCAACGTTGGCTGCAGCCTGTATATTTTAAGTTTATCTTCTTCACCATTGTGCTGACAGGCGATTTTCCCCAAAGTAACTGAATGTTGTAGGTAGCTCAACTGAAAACGATACAGAACAATAGGAATATGTAAAGTTGAAACGAGAATGGTTTAACCGTTCCTGCGTGATCAAGATCGTTGTCAGGTAGTTAGCATTGTCACCACAGAAATCGGCAGGTAGCAAACGATAGCCTATTGATTATATATATATATATATATATATATATATATATATATATATATATATATATATATATATATATATATATATATATATATATTTGTCAAACGGATTTATCGCATTGTCATACTTTAGCTATGTTTAAATGGATGAAATAAATAAAGATTTTGAAAATTTGAAGATTTAAGGGAAAAAATGTGAAGATTTAGAGAATTACTTGACCGACGCACGTTATTTTCTAATTAAAGAAGTGAAGTAGCTGTTATTCTTGCCTAAGTTTTCGTTCGCGGTCACAACGGATGATAGAGTGATGGAGAGTTCTGTTGGGTAGGCAGGACGTTTTTGCTCAGCGCTGGTCGAAAATTTAATTCGCCCATGGCCAGAGTCTTCCATTGCGAAACGGCAAAATACATCTCTTCTCTGTAAAGATGTCATTTAAACTGCTTTTTTAGCATATTCAATAACCAGACAACAAAGTAAACAGCATCGCTCACATGAAAATATAACTGTTCCTATCCCTTCCCGTCAAAAAAATGAACCAAATTATATAATCCTATCGTGAAGTAAAAACCTTTTTTTAATCACATTAATCTCTACGGATGTGGATTAAATATAAGGATCCCCGATCAGGATTTAGAGTTGATCATTGGGATAATTCGTAAGATAATGTCAGTGGTAAGAACCACTCAGAAGTAACTCATTGGATGTACTAAAAACTTTACATCAAGAAAAGATGATACAGCGCTTTTCTTTCGTACATTTGTGTGAATTCCTGTATGTAATTCGGGCATGCGCCCAGGTAGGCCTTTTTATTGACGTTGGTACACTATTACATGCCATACACAATGCAGCGGGCTCTTTACTGGATTGTTCGCCGAACTGTGTTATTTCGATGTTGACTTTCCAGCCAGAATTGATAATCGTCTTCGTTAGCTTGACACATTTCGCCGTTCCCATCGCATTTTTCCAGGATGAGTCATCGAGCTTGAGAATTCCTCCACTTAAGAGTTGATTTGGCCATACCTCTTATCTTCTCTGTTGAACAACCATGTATGGCGATCAGTTAGTACACCAGCGTTACGCCGTGTTCTTTTTTTAATAGGTATAGACAAAACTGTACATGTTGCAGACATAATGAAACATGAATAGCTCAATCAAATCGGGTATCCGTGACATACTTATGGTCTTACAGCATTTCCTGTGAAACACATAAAGCCACAAAAATTGGGTCATTAAAAAGTTTAGCATTGTTCAAATGACTGCGTCTTTCAATGCCGCGCCAGATGATGATAGGCGCATCTTTAGGAATCGTATTGCTTTGGTGTAGCGTGAAGATAGAGAGAGAGAAACACGTGTTCTTTCATGCATCCAATTTTTGGCAGGGTTTCGGTAATTGCAGCGACAGGCAAATGTATACAGTGCCTAATGGGGTTCCAAGGTTCATTTTCTCGGCTAACCCTCAGACCGCCGAGCAATTTGCATGCAAAGAAGCTAACCATGACATCATATCCACGGGGCCAAAGACTGCAAAACAAACCTGTCATCGGGGAGCAGAGGTGATAAAGGCCACAAGCCAACAATGTCATGAGACATTGATTTGTAGATGGACCGTATAAGAACCAAGGGGAATGAGTCATCGTGCACAAATCGATGGTAAACAGCAGTCACATCTCCGCAACATTGCAGCTACCAATAGAGCATAGCAATTTAAAAAGCAAAGCCCAGGGTACATATTAATTTTCGAATAAAAAACTAATTCAAACAGAAAGAGGCACGACATCGCCCTGGTGTACGCCTCGGAGTCGGTATACTCACTCTGCGCACTTCTTCGAAATAGGCCAATACTCAAGTAAGAACTAGATCATTAACTAGGGATTTTAAAAACCTGCAGTTCAATTTACATAAAATAAATATTTATCGTAAAATAAAACAATTGTCAACGGCTTCTATTTTTAAGCAACAAGACAGTTACTAGTATTATCGTGAGTGGACTCTTGCATTGCGACCAGTGGAAAATATACGTTTACTATGCTGTAACTGAAGATTATATATATATATATATATATTATATATATATATATATATATATATGGTCACTTACCAACATGTACTATTTTCAGCGTATATATATATATATATATATATATATATATATATATATATATATATACGCTGAAAATAGTACATGTTGGTAAGTGACCAATGTGTATTTATTTAAACACGATGATAGCTGCAAGGCAGCGTATACGCCAGGAAATGTACTTGTTACATCATCGCGGACACCTTCGTTGAAACGTGCAGATGGCTGACACGATATCACGTATACTGATGAAGACGTTAGCCTAACTCCGTACAAGTTGTATGCGCCTTGAACGTGTAAGACTTACACTTTTTGCCAAATTTTGGCTTCAGAGAAACAAAAAATTTTAAAGTGTAAGTTTACCGATATTTGAAATAACTACAAAATGGCCGCCATGCCAGTGTTAAGTCTTTGGGGAAAGTGAACTTTCCGAATTTATAAAAGTGTGACTGTGAAAATTGTATTCGCTCCGAGAGCTTCATAATGAGCTTGCACAGTGGTAGAACCGAAAAAAGTATTGAAAAAAATTGAGAGTATGAATATCTGTCCATCAGACGCATTCTACCTGAACTCTTTCAACTCTGCAGCCATTCAAGCCGTTGTCATTCATTTATCAGTCATAATCGTGAATATCCCCCTGGATTTACAGTCATATCAAATGTGTGTGACTGGCATAAAGATGACGATTAGAGTTCTTGATAAGACAATAAAGTTTTAAGAAATCGCGCCATAGACGAGAATTGCAAGCAGTCGCTCAGATTCAGTCTGCTCATCTTATGCTCTACATAGTCGCTGAAGCGAAGAAACCGTGAATAAAAAGACGCATCAAGTTGAAATCCCATGTATTTTCTTTTACTTTCACTTAAATACTTCTTTCCTTTTAAGAGGGATATGTCCTCTTTCGTGATTCCAGTAATCGGCATTCGTGTTGAAGTTGGCGCCTACATGTTGTCATCCACCTTCCTAGATTTCAGTCCTTATGTTTCTGTGAGTAAGTCACGTATGGCAGAGGTACACATGTAAGCGACATGATATTCGTTAAAAAAAGCTCAATGTGGCTACAAAGATTCGTGTATTTACAGGAATATTTTCGTCGTATCTCACTTCACTTCTAGCTGTGACTTGGTATCTCCGTAAGCTGTCCTGCCCAAAAGGCCTATGTGCCATCTACTCAATGATCTCCTTTGGTAATCATCGGAGCGAAATACATTCCTTTAATCCACCAAATCCCTTCTTCCTGCTCACACCCGGCTGTCTAGCTGCATCACCAAGGAAAACTCTATTGATATTCATGGATCTTCATTTGTTACACAAGTAAGAGTTAAAGTGTTTTACTTGCGTTTCGCTTCGAGGGCGATATCGATTAACCGCTGTCTCGTTCGGGAAAACGCCAGCCCCAGCAAGAAGGGGCTGAAACGTTTCTCACCAATTATGCTAAATCTTTTTGTAGTTCAAAGGGGAATCCGTGAATTTCAAATTCGACTCGATACTATCAAAATCATACAAACTCGACATCGGCATTTGTATTCAGACGACATCCGCTGCAGCCGAAAAAGACTGTTGAAGCGTCAGCATTTTGAGGCACAGAGTTGTGGAGACAGTAATTTCGCTATTTTGTTTGATAAATGGCGGCAACTTCATTGACACTAAGGGAAAGGCAATCCCAGAATGCGTGTCAGTGGCTGCATTTGATTGCCTTAATACATTTGTATCGGCGTGCCGCATGTCGCAATTACTGGGAACTGGCTGGCTCTTGGTTTACACAATGGGGCCATACCTGACAGTTCATTTAGCAAGCAAAGCAGTAAGTTCATCCTGCGAATTCGGCAGCTTTGATCTATTATAGCGTCTAGTTTGTCTTAATGTAGAAAAGACTTAAGTAAATCGTGATAACTGGTCACAGCGTGTACAAATAAGAAATTAAAACCTTACAGTCTGGACTGTATCACCACGATTGCTTTCACATTTTGTAGAAACCGACGTCGGTTAGATTGATAAAAACTATAATCTGTGCCTCCGTGTAAATTGTGTCGACCTTGCTCCCGATGTTTTAATTCAACCTGGCACTTTCAGGGTCCGTTTATAAGCTTCTTTTTCAAAGCTCACGTCAAAAGGTCCGATATCCCTTTTCAACCCTGGATATCCATGGAAACGTCAACGTATTTGAGAAGGAAATTAACATGAATTTTATTACCTGCATAATGTTATGATTACGATTTCTTTGATATAGGATATGATTACGTTATTCGTGTCATTGCAATTAATCGTATCTTCGTCGTTTCCCCTCAAGCCATGTTGAATATTTTGCTAACAACATTCCCTCCATCACATAGACAGATTGTATGCCAGCATTTCTGTGCAGTAGAGACGCAAAACAGCATAACACTGATCAACACTCACAAGATATAATATTAAAATATTGAAAATATGTCTACTCATGTTGTTAGGGACGGCGCCGTGGGTATGATACGGACAATTTCGTAAAATGCTCATTTGCGTATGATTGTTTTAACTTTGTCCGTGATATTACAGAACCTTGCTTGCTTCCCAAGTAATTAGTTTTGACAATTCGCCGCAGTATCGTACACAATTTAAATATGCGATGCAGATATGTTAGCGACCTCGGCCATCATTACATCCGGGTTATGATACCTATCGTTCTGTTTATCTGAAAGTGATTTTGCAGCTGTCTTCTGGAAAAGCGAAATCGAAATACCGAACAATTCAACAAACAATTTTACAAACAAACAAACAAAACAACCAAACAAATAAATAGTAAATGTTCACCATGTATACGCAAGGATGTATATCGTAAACTTTCGGAAAAAACCAACGGCAGTTATAAAAATGCGCAATTCTTTACGTGCTGATTAAGTGTGAAAAGACCAAATGATCTGCATTGTTGAAAGAATAAAGAATATTTATTCAGAAAAGGTGGCGTAGTGGCTGTTTAAGAAAGTTTACTACTGCTGTAACAGTTTAATGATAGTGTGATTACAGCGCAATTTCCCTAGCGGCAGTTGTGCAGTTAAGATCTCTACCTTTCGTATTAAAAAAAAACTTACAAAATTGGAATGATTCAGTGGCGCTTATGTGGGCCAAAGTACAGCGCTACTTCACAGACGTCGAGTAGTAATTCTTCGGGAATTCCACAGCGCGTTCATGACGTATCAACAGAATCGAAGAGATTATGGCAACTGGGAAATGCTATCAAACGGGAGTCTTCGTTAAAGGATATACTTGTAAAAACTAAAAATAAATAATTGTATCCGGTGGAAATATTCATATAATTAGTTGCTACCGCTGGAGATGGATTCAGCGACTGATCATCAAGACTTTAATCTTATTTCCCAGTTGTATAATTTGCCGTGTTACTCCATATCCGTTTTCGGTTGGACAGTTCTTGACGCCCGTGTCGTGAGATTTTCCCTTCAATTGCGCATTTATGTGCCAATTTTAAATCGTTATCAGGGAATTTCAGGCGATGTGTCTGCCACGAGCGCGATATGAAGAAATGCGCCATGGTTTTTCAGTAAAAATTGTGGTGGCGCATAGGCTGGCGTCCATCCGCCTGTGCTGAATGAATTCAAGAAGCGCCCAACTCAAAAGACTCTGCAAATTTACAGCAATTGAGTGGTCGTGTAAAAGAATTTGGAAAAGGTGGGAACGCCGCCGCTTACCGATCGAGTTTTATTTCATTAGACAGATTTCGTTAAACTAAATGATGGAGCGTCATTGTGTTATTTCTGAGTAGTTCATGCGGGCACTACACCACAATTCTCAATGGCTTCATGTCGATTAGAAACGGCGACGCGACATGGGCCGAGAAGCTCAGACTATAAAGAAAACACCCCATTCACTGCGTAGTTAAACAGAAAAATAGTATTGGCGCTGGCAAAAATCCACCTGGAAATGCTGTCATTTACTGCACGAGAAAATAAAAACCGCGAACACTTGCCATCGGTTAAACTAGCATTTCCCGCCCAGCGCCTCCGATTTGTCACGGTTTCAAGATTTCCTGCCAAAATTACTTTCGGCTGTCGTCTGGTAATTCTGAATAAATCATTCAAGAGCAAGCTAACGCCTGCGTGATATCACTCTAACTTATTTATTTTTGAACGAATAGGTGGTATAGACAACATTTCTTTACTTTCAGGCGACAGTACGCAACGTCCAGTTTTCTGCGATCCCAACTCGAGGAGGCCAGAGGCGCCCGACATGCCTACGCGGAACTCCGCTTGGAATAAATGAATTCGTAATTATTTGATTATGTGTAGAAAGTGTGGCGTAATAGTTAATAATTGATAAATATATTTGTTAGACATTTCAAGGGGTATCGACGCTTGCTTAAAAGCCGTATGACAAAAGACCGCCATACAAGTTCAAGAGTGAACATTCGTGTCGTCGTCCAGAGTTCGCATTCGACTTTGTTATTGAAATACATTTTTCATCCGCTTATTTCCCAACGGCAAGACTCGTGTCATAATTGTCGCATTGTAAATTTTGTAATGGCTCCGATATTTCGCTATCGTCTAGAAAATTGTAGAAGATTGTAGAAGTGAGACATCACTGGCCAAGGAAGGCTATTTCTTTCGTTGGGTTTCTTTTCGCTGGCCAGTGAAGGTGATCAAATCTTGCATTGTCTGGAGACGGGGGCGGGGATTACGCACTTTCAATATAAGACAGCCGGTCTTTTCCATCGAAAGCTGTATTCGAGAAATCAGGAAGCAGAGGAAAGCAAGTCTTCGGTAGATATACTCGGCGTTTGACGACCGGAGCGCAAACACGGACATCAATCACTTTGACTCTCCTAAGCTGAGATGTTATCAGCAAACGTCAAAAACACGCCTCGCATGACTCACTGTCGATTTGGATTGCCTGAAGACACTCGAATGTTTTGCTTATTTCTATGAAATTTTGTCGTAAACGTTCCGTATCTATTAACGGGGCAATAGTCGTGCATCAGCCGTACTAGCCACATTGATTTGCAGCAGCCATGGGTGTTCCGATTCATATTTTGATATGATGCGCAGACAGTCGATTTTGAGAGTCACTGTGACCGAATGTAAGGAAACGACTCAAATCCCGCTGTAACAAAGTTATGTTAAATGACGTGAAATATATCAATTATCGATCCTGCAAACTTAATGTAGGGAGCCAACCGCCAGGTTGTTCGTTTTCAGAGCAAGTTTGTCAAATAATTTCGACTTTAAGTGTGAGATCAATTCAAGCATATGATTTCATGATAGGGAAGAGAGGTAAAAACACTTGGTTTTATAGATTAAGAAAATATGGGCAACCATAAATAATATGAGTCATTGTGACTTGCCGTCAGGTGTCTTAGGTCTATGACCTTGCGTATGTATGTCTATGAAGAAGTTTCTTATTGATATCCATAGAGGGTGCACTGTTTCTTATCTTTTGAAGAAAGGTGTAACGTGCGCTTGAGGGCGCCATATCGCGTGTTTTAGGGAAACTTTATAAGCGCAAAAGCTTTGACTCGCATGTATTTCTTGTTTCTGAAATGCAGGTGATGGGCTTGAACACTTCGAAGAACAAATGGCGAGACTCACGAGGCCAGACCAATCGATCCCACTTTTAAAATCGTACAAAGGATACTCAAGAAGTAGCTACGTCGTCCATGATTCGCCGGCGGGAGATTACATGCTTGTGATTAAGTCACTGGGAGCAGACTCAGCCGTCGACATCCACGCGACAACAACCCCATATTCTGACCAAGCTTATCCGGAGCTACCATCAGACCCAAGACTTGACATCACGGCTTTCCAGAGGAACACCATTACGCTTGGCTGGAAGTCATCGCCCTCCGAGGCCATGATAAGCACACAAATCAAGTACTGCATCACGGCGAATACCGACAAAAACTTCGAAACTTTGTGCGGGTTTCAAAGTTACCATAGCAACGTGCCGCCGCCTGCCCTCCCGCGAGACTTTGGCTTCGGCTTTGAACATGAGACTGAGATACGAGAACGCCACCGACAGAGTAGAAGAAGGTACAAGAAGCGGCAGAAAGAAATTAAGGATAATGATTTCCGAATCGAGTGCATCGGCTCCAAGACTCAGCACACGTTCACCGATTTGCTACCAGGCAAACAATATTTCTTTGACCTCTTTGCCGTCAACAGAGTTAACAACTACAGCACATCCTACGAAGGCGCCAGTTTGAAGACCAGAGAACGGCAACATCATAAAGTTGTCGACTTGAAAGACGGCAAGGTTGTACGTGCCTCGGTCAGGAAATCAAACTCACCCAAAGCCTTCCGCTTCCGTACGCGCGAGACAGTCGACAAGCTCATGGTCACCGTTCATCCCTGCTCTTCGCAGGTTTACGCTGAAATCTGGAAAGAGAACGAAATGATTCGCGAAATGGAAGTGGCAGGTCTGAGGAACTTTACTCTGGAAGATGCGACACCTGGCGTCTACTTGGTAAAAGTGTCCAATTCAAGACGACGGTCGGTCTCCTTTAAAGTGTCGGTGACCACGAGGCCATCGAAATACCCCTACCCAAGAATGCCAGCCGACACCCGGGTTATTGAGTACGACATGTTGCGAAGCTGTGATTCCGTTATGTTAGCATGGTTAGGGACAAAAGAAAAGTCTCACTATTGCTTCTACAAAAGGGAAGAGTCGGAAGAGAGGAGACATCAGCGACTCAATACTTGTCATGGGCCGGCCATGCGCAAAAAGACAGAAAAAATGTACTGTCGCCATTACAACACAAACGAAGGAAAGATTGTTCTTAATGAACAAGTGACTGGCTTATCGCCTGCGACAACTTATAAATTCGATATCTATGTAGATAGCTACGGAGCAGAGACTCTTCCTTACCAAAGTGTTTGGGTGACTACGAAGGAACATTGTAATTAGAAATACAGCTGTGACTGTCACATTCATGTATGAACAAAACAAAATACGACACATTTCGAGCAGAACGTGGAACAATTTACATAAAGCGAAGTGTTAGAAGTTAAGAGATCGTACATTTTACGGTTTCTATTATTCCTGCATTCCAGCTGTTCATTGGTTTGTACTGTTCTAAAACTGTAAATGTATACTCGAGATGACGATCTTAATCTTCTGTCGATGAAGATGGCGGCAAGACAGAAAATGAGGGAAACAGATATGCCTACGAAAAGCGATCAGGGAAGACTTGAAAGAGATAAATAATAAGGATCCCAGTCAGGACAAGACAAGAGATATCTGGGATTATTTTAAAAAAAATATATTGACGTTGTCGGACACTGGAACTGTTGTGTATCAAGCGATATTGATGCCAGAACTTAAATGGCCTATTTGCATTGAAAGTCGCTGCTATTGCCTCATGTTCAACTACTGAAAAAGACTATAATTTACGAAAAGTGAAAGAACTTGGAAATATTTTTTTACAAAATGTTGGGTTCCTGGCCTCAAACCAGAACCAATGTTAAGTATTCTGTTCAAACAATAGGTCAATATTTATCAATGGTTATAGTCACATAGCAGAGCTGTTAGTTTCAATGACGCATGTGTCCACTTGGTCCTTAATACTAGTCATATGTGCCCGTTTTTATTTTTCAGTGTAATTTTCAGCAGCTCTGCATGATAATATGCCAAACTTTGTATGAATATTTGGTAATGGTTTGGTTTACACACTTTTATCGAATATGTAAGGTTTACTGTTGCACTTATGTAATGTAATATTATTACACGGCGTGTAACGTTTAATTTTTTTTAAAGTCTGTACCTTACAAATTCACAAGGAGTAAGGCGTGACGGTTGCAAGTGCAAAACATGCTGTAGTATATGTCTTGGTCAGAAATCCAATTTATAATTCAATCAGACTCTGAATCCAATGAGAACATGTTGTGTGAGATACTTAAGGACGGTTTCTTTGGATTGCCAGTAACAACCACAGTCTCCTTGATACAAGTCTGGTCCCGGTTTCCTTGATTCGCTGGTGCCGCTCTACATGGTCCTGGTCCTGGCATCGTCCAGAAATCGCCAACGTATCTTTCTTGTTCATGATGAAGAACACATAACCCTGACATGCTGTTTCATTTCTGATGACATACCGTCTATATCATAAAGATATCCATTTTGTCCAAGATTTTTGAATATGATGATAGTGAGATATTTGTCAATAGCATTGGCGATGCATGTACAAATGTGATGCTTTCAGACCTGCAGATGTAGTCCTGCTTCGAAACAAGATGGCGGCAATCAGCCTGAACAGATGTGGAGCGCCTCCAGCGACGACAAGGGGAGTGAACCAGACAATCCTTGAAAGTCGTTCTTAATTCTATTCTTGTACAAAGTATACGATTGTAAATATATCTAAATGATGACGAGCGTTATTTACCCACGTGACAAAACCAAGCTTTAATACTTTCGTGACATTATGATATTTGCCGAACCCTTGTGATGGACTGTACTATTGTGAATTAGCTATTGCAGGTAACAGTCTCGGTCACTCCAAGTACACTAGTGAACATAAACATATATAAAATGTTGAACATAATGGCCATTTAAATAAAAAAATCTTTCATAAGTATTCCGATATATAAACCATATAGCATTACATTAGGTACAGATACACAGACATGTACACTTGGCTGCCTCTTTGCAGTCTCCCGTCCTACTTATCGTTGACCCTGTGTTCCTTCCAGAAAAAAGTGAAAAAAGTAAATGTGTGTTACACGTGGCATAGTTACATTCAGTAATGTTTAACATCCACTACTCTTTCGGATGTGATAGCATCGTTTAAATATTTGTCTGTGAACTGTTGTTCTACTCAAATGGCAGTCAGGGTGCCCAAGATGATACTATTTAGTACAGTTTCTAAACCCCCAATCGTGGCTCTGGGGCGTTGATATCTGCTTTATACCGCTCATGAACTGTATTATATTTATGATAAATGTGACGTAATTTACGGAAGATTAACAAAACAGCTACATAACTAATCCTACTGACCTAGTTCCCATTTTCACATATTGTATATCATTTATGATTAGTGATCCTCAAGAGCAGTGGGTTAGTGGTACTATTTCCATGTCGCCCAAATTATTTATACTCTATTTAAGGTACACAGGTACAATAAAACCAATTGCAGGGGTATAAATACAGTGTGGCAATGTGTTCTTTGACTCAGACTGACCATCGGCAATAGAATAGCAGTGAAATGACAAACACATGAATTCAACATGGCTGCCATCATGTTTCACACATTGCGTGCTTTTCTGGTCGAAGTTTCAACAACATGTCCGAGAAAAATGCTTCATCAGTCACTATGATTCACAAAAAGATATTTTTTCAGTTTCAGCTGATTAGCGAACAAACAGTTCCGCATTTGCAGGCGATGAAATAGCCAACCCTGTCAAAGGCAGCATTGCAAGAGAGGGAGTAACCAATCCTGTCAAAGGTAACATTGCAACCAATGCAGTAACCAATCATGTCAAGGGTAACATTAGGTTTATTACCATTTGTCGTTTAGTCACCATCACTCGAACGCTCAGTTTTTTCGCCATGAGCTCTTACATCAAGTACGGCGTTGATAGAGTTACCTATCCAATCAAACCCGTCCTCATGGCATGGTAACTCATCACTCGGGGTCAAAGGACAATCTGACCGTCCGCGGAGAGGCCATAGACTGAATGGTACCTGTATATCTACGTTATCCTCTATTCAATAAGAGGGATGAAGATAAGTTGTACGCTATAATGTCACATGTAACACAAAAATTGAAAAAAAGATTAAAACTATATGTCTTCGTCATGTAAAAATAGAAGCATGAGATAGCAAACCCCTCGGAATGATTATCATTAAAACAGTATTTTATTGAAAGTGAATTGTTAACTTAATTTTTTTGAACCAGTGCAAAAGATATATGTATGTTATTCCTGGTGTAATATATTTCAATATAATAATTTTGTAACATTTGGGCACGATTCTTTCTTAGTCTGATAAATGCTATTTGAAAAAAAACAACACTTCCATTGTAAAGTAGTAACTGGATCACCCCTATCAAATAAGTGAAATTTGCCTTTTAGTTCAATTATCAGAATAAACCAATCCTAGCCTGTATGATTGATGGCGATCTTGTCTTATTTGACTTCAAGTAGAACGCGCCTCGAGGACAGATGTTCGGACTCTCAAACTTTTTTATTTTTTTTGTTCTACCACTTGTCTGGGTCATGTAAAGCTCATGGAGTAACTACAGTTTCAACGAGATCATATTTATAACATTAAAAGAAATGCCCAGTGAGTTAACACAGGGGATGGCGGCCATTTTGACTTCAAAAAAATTGTAACCCGGATTTTATCGTTAATTTGAGAGAGAATGGTTTAAAGTTTCTTTGAGGAAAGTTTGAGCAAAAGTTTAAGTTTTTCACTTTCGAAGCGCATACTACCTTAAGAGGGCAGTCTGACATCAAACGGAGGTACACAGTGTGACTGATTCATCCACTATGGTCTCATGGAGTCTCTAAACACTACTTATCTGAAGTGTCCTTCTATGAAAACAATACAGAAAATGTGTGTTTTTGAAAGCAATTCTTCCTTGGGTCATGTTTTGTCCGAGTATGTGATGGCCATCGCATCGCTAGTACCACGTTTACACAATTAGAACAGCTTGTTTTAGGTATCTATGTCATAGTGGTTTTCGGCAAACTATGCGTGTTTCATCTTTCAAATGTAAGGCATTAACTTTTCCGTAAACTTGAACAGAAAGTTTAGTGTTAAAAGAATTTAAAGAATTATTTTACCTTTGCAAATTTTGTTATAAATTTACCATAGACCTACCCATGAAACAGTTCTTGTGGAGGGCCAGTGCTTCAGCTCACTCGTTGGACTTGTCTGAGTGATTCACGAAGTTCATCGGCAGACAAGCGCCCTCAACGACAAAGCTTTGCCTCTGAACTGGAAGGCAGCGGCTACGACATGGCGTAGGTAGGGCTCTTGCCAACGAACGTTGAACTGAAAGAAAAATGTTTAAAGTTACCTTTAGAATTTTACTTAACATTAGCCAGGAAACAGAAAGTTTTAGCTCACCCATATTTCACTTTCTTTCAGTAATCATCAATTGCAGAGATTTTAATCATTTATCATTTAGCACAAATTTTAATCATTTAGCAGAAATTTTAATCATTTAGTCGTGTTTGAAACTGCCAGCTCTTACAATACTACGCAAATTTGTGTAATACTCACATAGAACATGCAGGGAAGAGCGTGCCAAAATAGTTTTTAAATGCATATATGTTCATTCTACAAATATGACCTTACGCTGAATAGAAAAAAATGAGATATTATGAATTTCTATTCTCTTCGGGGGAGTAGAATGTGAAAGGTAAATCACAACAAATACATTGATCATGATGTATAACGTTTAGACAGTCAGCAATCATGATCTCAAATGACATGGTTCTCAGAGCCAAAATCAATTCCAAAGATTACTGCTTGCGGTATTTCGTTAGCCATGAAGGTTACTGCTTTAGTTGTTATATTTGTTTAGGTCTAGCTTTTCGTTCCCTTTTATTGCTGGTATCCCCATTTTCTCTCCAACCCCCCCCCCCCCGTGAATTGTTCACGTTCCCTAAAGAGAGTATTAACGTGGAGAACACGGCAATTCTCTCTTAGAAAGGAAAAGGTGTCGTGGTGCATGGACTGTAGTACAAGATCCATTATCACAGAAAGGACAATTCGAGACACTGGTTAGTTCAAAGTTGTGGATTCACTGTAGGGGAGTTGGTGAGTTCCACACTCGCGGCAAGGTGTAATGGTCTTAATGAAGGAGTATTTATGCATTAGGTGATTTTAATCGGGCTTATCCTGATTGGACGAATGACTGACTGACTAACTGACTGACTGACTGAATGAATAAACGAACGAATGTACGAACATCTTCTTGAATGAATAGATGAATGGGTGAATAAATTAACGAACGAGTGAACGAATGAATAAATAAAACAAACTGCCGAAGGATTGTTTCAAGCAGTCATCACTGAATTTTGTTGTCATTTTACAATCTACTGGTATGTAAGCCGTTGTAGAAAACTTGGAGCCCTACTTAGCCACCAGCCATGCAGTTACTGTAAGTAAATGCACAGATATTGCTAGTTTTATATTGGAAAAATATTGTTTGTAGATTTCTCATAAGACTACCATGTATAGTGAATCAACATTATCGATGAAATCCAAAATCAAATTTTTCGTATACACATGCACTTTTTACCTTTCACTTCAAGCACTGCATATTTACATAAATTATCAAACATATATAAATGTACAGATATAGCTGGCGTTTTAGCAGAATAAAATAATTCGTGATAAGGATGGTGAGGTATGTAGTACGATGAGCATATGAATACACATCCTTTTGTCACAATGTCGCCATGACTACATGTTTGTTTGACAGATTAAACATCTCGCAGAACATCATTTGTCTTGCTGAACGTGTTTCCTACCGTCTGGTCCAGATTAATATGCTTTATTTTAGTTCAACTTTAACGATGCAACTAATTAAGCAATACCACCCGCTGCAGACAGGTATACACGAAATTTTGATACAATACGCGACATTAGCCGTTAGACGGCCGGCCAATGGTATATCGAGCGGATTGTATCCAAATCGAGTGTATACCGGCCTGCAAATGGGGTTATTGCGATATCGTTATATGAACGTTTGTGTGTATGGCGTTAAAGTTTGCGAGGGGCCGAATATAAAATAATTAATTTGCACATTCACTCTCGTGATAGAGATATAACAGATGGAAAATGTATACACAGACAAATTTTCATTATATACATATATATGTATATGTACATGTATATATATATCTGAAGATTCTTTCTGAAGATTGCAGGATGCATGAAATTTAAGTAACATACATTATTACTTTGTATTTGAAGTAATTTGTGTTATTATTTATAATGCTCTGCTTTCAGCATCGAGCACTGTAATTTCCCACGACGACATCTGTATACTTCGATATTATAATATATATATATATATATATATATATATATATATATATATATATATATATATATATATATATAATATTTATATACTTTCATGAAGTCCACTAGAAAGTTCAAAGGTTAAATGAGAAATTATATGTCAATTAAGATATTATTGATATGGATCGTGACATGCAAGGGGAGGTCACTATTTCGCGCGGCGTCATTTTTAGAACACTAGCCCTCTCACCTGTAATTTCTGCCATTCCCTAAGCTCTTTTCTTTGCTGCCCTTTGAGCAAAACAACGAAATTCCTCGCTCACTCGTTCTCTCTCCCCTGGTACAAAAAATTGACAACCCTCTGCCCGTCAAGAAATCGCTTGGAACACGTTTTCGTTAAAAAATATTGTTTGTGTTTAAAGTCCTTAAAAATGCCCTTGCAACCGGCCTACTGCGATGAAAATAGCACAACTCGAGGCCTCGTTGTCAGTTTTAATGACGTTTGTGTTTCTATGGTCACCAAATATTCCACTGATATCACAACGGATGTCTTGAACTGCCTTAATTCCACATCCGCTACGACTCATGTTTGACAGAGATCTACTCACAGTTGAGTAGAAAATATAGCCATGAGCTTCGATGTGATAAAACACGGATATCTGTACATCAAACGGCCACCTGATCGGAATTTTTTCTCCTTTAAGGTAAGGTGAGAGGGGTAATTTATTGTTATCTTTAACATTTTCGACGCATCAAAGTTTTCTCACTGCTTTTCTTCTCATCGAAGCTAACACTAAACAAAGAAAGATGTATATTTTCTCGGACAAGTAGACTCAAATTTAATTTTACTGAGGGTAGGAAAAAACTCTCAGCGTTGTTTACACATCTGTATTTCGAGATTTGAGCGATGATTTCTCGTTAATGGACCTTTAGCATGTAGGAGTTGTGGGTAATCACTGTTTACATGAAGGTTTGAAAAATTGCCCTCAAAATCTTCACGCTACTAAAGTTGTTAATTTGATTTTGAACAGACTGTGGCAGTTACAAAGCTTGTTTTAAAAAACATTTTAATATATTTTATTCACGATATGAATCGTATAAGCGGTATATTCGCCTCATGGAAACACACCGGAACGGGTGCTACGTTCGTCTAGTTTGTCTTCAGATGACTGAAGATTGTTCCACTTCTCGGAAGTTTGCAAGTGAACTCTCAACCTTGCATTGTTTTCAGAGCAATATTACACCGACAGCCCCGGATTTCTGAACCATATTTTTGCAAAACTGTGACAAAAAATAAGACTTCTAGCTTGGCTTGCCTCTGTATGTACGCGTGTTTGCATTGATTGCATGGCAATTATCGGCCGCATTAATTAGAAAGTCGACATCAAAATAATATCTTGAAAGTGAGCCTGAGAAGATTTCAGATGGGGACTGAGGACAAATTACATCGTGCGTCCATTACATAGAGACAAGGACAAACTAATTTCTACTCGCATGGTTCTCCTAAAATAGAAAACATTGTATCGTCAGCCATGGTCTTATGGCATTTGACCGATAACAGGGGATTTGAACGAGTTGGCCGGGATGCTTAGGAAGGCGTAGAATGAAAGATTTAGCCGTGTAGGGGTCTCCGCCATCTTCAGCTCCAACCATGGTTGAAGTTGGAGCTTACGGAGACCAATACACCACTGAATCTTCCAATCAATGAAAGACAAAACATATAGTTTTGTTGGCTTTGAATTCAGCCAGTAAAACCGAGAAGGTAACCGACGGGTATTAGAGGGCCAGCAGTGGTAACTTTTAATGATTTTTTTTCACTATTTTTGTTCCGTATATTAGTGTCAATTAAACGCCCAATATCTAGCTTGTCAACATAGCTTCTAAACGCGTACAATACACTAATACAGTTTACGTTTGAATTTTAATCCGGACCAAAATTCACTCGTCAACAATAACAATGAAGTGTGCACATGTACAGGTTGAGTTGACGAGCTGAATACTGTGTATCTAAACATGCTTTTGGGAGAAGAATGAAAGATTAATGTGATCGACATTAAGAGCGATTTTTAATCAAAAAGTCATCAAAATATACAGCTACTACGCTTTAATGGAAGAAATGGCCTATTTGTTTTTCTTGGAATAAAACACGATGTTAATCACGATACTTGACAGTTTTTGTAATGTTACTCGATTCTCCTCATAGCTTCTTTAGGTTTTGAATCTGTACCATTCACCTAAGGACGTGAATACTCTAGTCTACGCAAGGAAATCTGAAAACTCTTTTCTAAAAAAATCAAAACCTCAAATAATGAAGTCAAGTTTTCTTTGAAATTTATGCCAAATGAATGACGTTAGAATGATGTACCAACTGACAGCATTCCATGAATTTTGCGGATCATTTCTGCAATAGAAAGAAAAGTTTGATTTAACGGATTTTATTTACTATTCAGCTAGTTGAAGTCAAACACAGGTACTGCATCATAAATCTCAATAAAGATCAAATTAAAAAAGAATAATTCTGGTATCGCTTTTCAAGACTATAGTGATAGCCAGCTATGAAGCTATTACATGCAAAAGTTTTGCCGCATGCAGTGATGATTGAAATAAAAAACCTAATGCTATTGTCAGCGTACTTCATATTAACATGTACCGAACATATATATTTGTATAATATTTATGTGTGATAATGCAACACGCCAAGGGTTATCATAATTGGTAAATAGATTGGCCATATTTCTAACATTTTCTTACATTATACGTAACATTGCCACTGTATATGCAATGCAAATACTTACCCTCACTCACGTATTGTAATCTGACATAGTTACGACGACAGCCACCGCACATTATCATCATCATCATCATCATCATCATCATCTGATAATGATGATGATGATGATCATTATCATCATCATTATCACCGTACACCGTAAATTCAGCTCATTATTCATAAATGCTGTGTCATGTTGTTCTTATATTTTCGAGCAGACATGGTATTGTCGATATTTTGTGTTGTACGATGATTCCAAAGATGGCGCCAGGCGACTCAGTTTCACCAGTAAGCCCTCAAATCTACACAAGGATAAAAAATTGTCCGTTCTCGCATCGCTGAAAACTATCGAATATGCCGGTCCCGTGACCTGTAGGAAAGTAGGTTTCTATTCGTTCATCATCGCTTGCCGCACCACCGCCCCAATCATCCTAGCCAGTACGAATGAAAACACCAGGAAAGAATGGCTTGTGGCGTTAACACTTCTGATCAGTAAAGGTTCAACGGCATGTTCCAGGCATTTGAACGACGCAATGCCAGGTTTCAAGTGCATCACAAAATCTAAGAGCGAACCAGAGAGACTGGGTCAGTCTGTATATCAACTCGTTTATGTGTTTCATATGTATCTTGTCTTGGCTATGTTTGTACATGTTTGTGTGTTTGAGTGTGTGTGTTATTTACTTATGACTGTACCTGAATGTATGAGCGCTAGTGTCTTTCTGTTTGGCTTTTCATTGAAACGTTTTTGTTTTGTTACAAACATTAACAGAACTGTTTGATATCAACTTGTGCTCCTATGAATATGACTGCAGGTTCTATATGTATGTATTTATCTATCTACATATACATGCCCGCATTCCTGGCGGCGTACATACATACATACATACATGCATGTGTGTATGTATGTATGTATGTATGTATGTATGTATGTATGTATGTATGTATGTATGTATGTATGTATGTATGTATGTATGTATGTATGTATGTATGTATCTATGTATCTATGTATGTATCTATGTATGTATGTATGTATGTATGTATGTATGTATGTATGTATGTATGTATGTATGTATCTATGTATGTATGTATGTATGTATGTATGTATGTATGTATGTATGTATGTATGTATGTATCTATGTATGTATGTATCTATCTATGTATGTATGTATCTATGTATGTATGTATCTATGTATGTAATATCATTAGCGTTTCTACTTTTCTGGAAAGAATAACTTTCAAAGAAACGCCTTTTCTTTGTCTTTTCTGACCCAGCTGTGATGGAAAGGTCCTCCTACAACGTTGAAATAAGTAATTGCCCAGTGCCTGGACTTATTGGCGAAACCTGTTTATTAGAGGTTCGACAGAAGATGTTCGTGATTAAGAGATCGTCTTCATATAATGTCTCCTTTGTCTGCTATTTCTGGGCAATACATGGCATACACACCGATGAAAACTACAGTGGGAGGATTCTAGTTATTAAAGTTGGCAGGTAGGTCCTTATCTTTGGTACATTAACTTAAACGCATTTGCGCCTGGAAAGGGGGGGGGGGCGTAAATATTCATGCTTTAGGATTTTTTAAATGATTTCTGGTTCATCGCTTGTTTGGGCTTACTTTTGGTAGCTGTTTAAATAAAGAAAGTTTTCCTCGTCATAGTGTTGTGAAAATCGAGAATTTAATGTTTCTCAATAGAGTGAATACGCGCAGTCATTTTGAAATAGAAATATTGATAAATTTTGGGTTTTTACATCTCTTGTACAAACTTTGTGAGCCGACCCTTGATTCTTATTCTCATTTGATAAGAGTATGGTTGAAAGTTTAAGTATTTCACTGAGTTTTATATTTCCCGTTTCTGTTCATCGGACTGCAATATGTGTGCAACCGAAAAGTAATGAAGAAAGTTTTCACATAACTCACATAACTCATTCAACAGATTACCAGATATGAACTGAACATGCTCACGTGTTTCAGTATATATTGCATTTTTTCTGTAAAGTTAAATTTTTGCCACACGTTTGCCATATGAAAGTGTTATGATCAACGTCATGAAAAATATTCAACTCAAATTAATTACAAAGGTCATTAAATATACAAATATGTAATTAGCTGAAATAAAGATGCTAGATTTCTTTGACTGCTGTCATTTGGATATCGAGCAGCAAAAGGTGAAAACACCTTCAGCAACTTTCGATAAAATCACTGTAGTTTCGCAATTAATTGACAGGACACTTGACAACTAATATTTCTCAGTATAGGCCAGATATTTGTCACCTTCATATATGTAGCAAGTGTAATCAGATCTGAGACAGTAATTTTGACCCATATTACTAATTACGAAAGGTCATTAAATATGCAAATAGGTCGTTATTTGACACGGCTAAATACTTCACAGAAGAGTAAGATATCTGTCAGATCAATATCTGTAGCAGCTTCCATCGAGTTTGGTAAAAACAGTTTTGGAGTCAAATTACTAATTACAAAAATGCATGATATATGCAAATGAGACATTTCTCAATGTGACACTGCTCAATGCTTCACATTACAATGAGAAATCTACCAGATCAATATATGTTGCAACTTTCATCAAATTTGGTGTCGTAATTACGTAGGTATATTACTATGGAAAGAAACCATGAATTAGGTTGACATAGCTAAATGCTTCACACTAAAGTCAATATCTATAGCCGGTTTTATCAAATGGTGCTTTAGTTTCGGAGGTACATTACTAATTACATGCGAAGAGCCATTAAAGATCTGGACACAACTAATTGTTTCACAGAACAATCAGATATCTGTCAGGTCATTATATGTGGCAGGTTTCATAAACTTTCGCACAGTACTCTCGGAGTTAAATGACTAATTACTAAACTTCATTTAATATGCAAATGAGCTGTTTATTAACTTGACACTGCTCAATGCTTCATGAAATAAATAGATATCTATCAGATCAACATCTGTAGCAAGTCTATCAAATTTAATGCTGTAATTTCGGAGTTATTTCACCAAGTACAAAGTTCATTAAATATGCAAATGAATCATTAATTAACTTCGCACGACTAAATGTTTCACAACACAGATATATATCAGATAGCAGTCGGATCAGTATCTGCAGCAGATTTGATCAAATTTGGTGCAGTCATTTAGGAGTTATATAACTAATTACAAAACTTCATTAATATCTAAATTAGCTGTTTATTAACTTGACACTGCTCAATACTTCTCAGTACCATTGGATATCTATCAGATCAGTATTTGTAGCAAGTATCATCATATTTGGTGTAAGAATTTCAGAGTTATATCACTGATTACAAAAGTTCATTAAATATGCAAATGAGCAGATTATTGACATGACACTCACAGGGTCATCTTAATGTTCTGAGATTGTCATTAGTGAAAAGTTTCATGAAATTTTGTGTAGTATTTCTTCGTATATGTCGACACTGTCATGACTGTCTCCATATGAAACCATTATATAAAAATGATATTTCATAACTTCATTGATATGCAAGCCACCCTACTAGCCAAAATCTAATCAGCATATGGTACCTGTCAACTAAATCTGACTTGAATCTATTCCGGCGTTTTGGAGTTATCGTGTAAAAACAGACAGACAGACAGACAGACAGACAGACAGACACACACACATGCTCACACATACACGCAAAGACAGACAGACAAACAGAGACAGACAGACAGACAGACATCGGTACGACATAAGCTCACATATGTCAACACGTGAGTTACAATCGACCAGGCAATAATATTGCGTTCCCTGTGCCGTCGCATCATAATGTTGTGGTAAAGCGGAGAACCATGGAGGGTATATGCCAGTGAGAGCTGTACAAGGAGTAAATCACCGGGTGGGATTGAAACCCGCGATCCATGTACCAACACACTTTGCAGCCAGAAATTACTCAGCTGCATCCATACTTGATGTAAGCAGATATATTTTGTCACGAGGCTGTGAAAAAAGCTTGCTTTGCCGGACGAAGTCACGATAATTACATGGATGTGCATCGGAGAAAATTTTTCTTTGTATTTCGTATCCGCTCGAGTTGTCTTCTCACGGGAGATTTTTTGTTTGTCGCAAGGACGAGATAATTGAATAATTTCTGCCCAGTGAGAAAGAACTCCCGTGATGTCTTCCTTAAGAGTGTAAAAACAGAAGTCGTTTTACGTCCGCAGCGCAATTAGCTCCCCAAGGAAAACCCTCACAAGTTGTTAAAAAGCATGTTTCAACAACCACCCATTGAAAATTTTTAAACATTGTAGACACATCTCGAAAAACGAAATGGCAGCTTTGAACTTTTTAAAGTTTCTGTTGAACGTTGCATACATTTAAAGCTTGCTTGTAGAATGATTTGTTCAGAAATCAGGTATTCATAAAGTTACAGCATCAGATCATAATAATCGTGTAACAGATGCTGAACAAAGAAGTACACGGGGGATTTGATGGTCGTTTTTCTGATTCATTACAATGACGTTGCCAATTTGAATGTGTAATGAACTTTCGCGATTAGGGATCAACCAAAGTTGATGAAAGTAGTCTGTTGGTGATATTACAGCAGTAAAACACTTAGTGTTTTCCCGCAAGCTAATCAGTAATTGTCACACTTTACATATCATTTCCATTAGTTATTTAGTTAACTGTAATGACTTGACGAACACTTATGAAAGTTGCTATGTATATTGATGATACAATGATTTAAGAGCAGTGAAAAAACATTTACCATTTCCACATCGGCCAATTGTCAATTTGTATGAACTCTAACAATAAGGAATATAAAGATTTTCAGTTAACGTGACATCTGCTTGAATTGTATCTCAGAGGCCGGTCGGATGTATTAATTTTATATCAATACATATTGAACTTCTTGGAGTCTTTAATAATGATTTTCTATTAATTATTAACTCGGATTCCCCATCCTGGGTTTTGGCTTGACAAAATATCAGTTTTTGTTATGATAGTGTTAGATTTTGCCCTTATCAAAACCAATTCTACTTTAAGCAGACTGTCGAAACGGCCTTTGTTAGAATTAAATAGTCATCAAGAGAAACACGTACAAACGTTTTTTGAATTCGTGCGCAAGTGCAAGAATGTCAACTATGGCAACTTTGTGTGGTTGCTTTTGTTTTCACACCAGGAACTAAAGAGTTAATTTACACTCCCCTAAAGGTAACATTGGCCGTTTCACGTATCAAGGTTCTGAAAGCTTCTGTTGAGGTCTCCTCCACGTCTTGTTTAACGTATATTGAATATTACAGGAAATTCAACAGAGATCCTTAATCCTTGAATGTAGACGTAATATTGAAATTAAAGTAAGACCAATTTGTGGAAACAAATTTCTTGTACAACATGGCAGACAGACATAAATTTGGTTGTTTAGACAAAGCGGATTGCATAATCTTAAATATGTTCTCAGCGATGAACATTTTTATTTTGAAAAAATTAACCATCATACAGCATGTGTTTGTTAAATACAGCGCCTTTTCGTTGAAGCTTTCGTCCAAAGTTGTAACGTGCTGCACTTGTAGTGGACGTACAGCCAATCTCACCTCCATGATTAGTGGAAACATGCTTATAATTACTTGAAATTTGCAAAATGTTGTTAATCCAAACGTTACAATGCTACTTCAATTTAAACAGGCAAGATGGTGTCGGCCATGATACCGTTCTACCCGAAGGACTTTACCAGTTCCGGACTATTTATGCTAACACCATCGCCGAGGTGTTACGAACAAACACCGTCATCGGAGACGGGATATCCGCTCAGTGGGACAAGAACGGAAGAGGCCATGACGCAAACATCTACCATGGTCGCGGCTCAACACTTTCTGACGGTATGGTTATCAAATTGGTGGGTTAGGGGAAGAGATGCCCTTTGTCAATCACAATATGGTTCAAACGGATGGCCGTCGCAACTGACAGGAAAACCTGAACAACACCATGGAAACTGGTTCTGTTTGATTCTAGGGGGACACTATATTTAGTATAGTAACAAACAACGTATTCCGGCAATTGCTAATTTAATCCATTGTATCCCTCATTGAGTGTTTTAGCACATCTCTGCTGTAGGCCGTTAACACTGTCGAAAGATCCAGGGAGTGCTCTGTACATTGCTTATTATCTTGAGCAGGAATTTTGCAATGTATCCAAATTTACTTATAAGAAATCAGCCATTTTTCCGACAGTATTCACTATTCTTAGAAGCAGAGAATGATGTTGTTACGTCATGAAAACATCACTAAATGACAGGTCAGGCGAAACTTATTTCGTAGGAAGAAAACAAAAAGAAACTAACAAGGAAAAATCCCCCGACAGTTTCCGGACAATGAGGGCGGATGTTTTTCAATTCCTACCAGATTGCCGAAAAGGAAAGTTGGGCATTGGTGATCGTTGGTTCTCAATGATACTTTATTACTATATTTTCTTTTGTTCGACGGGAAACTTTTAAAAACCCGACTGATAGGGATGATTTAGTGTCGATTCAACAAATTGATGCAAAATGATGTGATGGCACCATGGGGAGCTTTGTAATGAGGAGAGGACAAGCGGGAGGAGGGAGGAAAATTAGTAGGCGTGGGAGGGGAATCGTACCGATAACTCGAATATAAGATAATTCACAGTACCACCAGCTCTTCCTATGTATGTAACCTAACACCAAAAAAACTAAGTCAAATGGAAAATAATGCTGACGTGCTTTTACATTACATATTTTATACAAGATGGAAGCACAATGTCAAGAAATCCAATTTCCTTCTGTTCGAAATCCCTCCCTGCAGATTTAATAAACCTCTTAACCAGTTGGCCTTGGCCGAACGAGGCACTTCTCAATGTAAGGTACTCTTCGGTGCGCACTCAAGCCAACGCTTCGATCACGTTTTCCTCTGTACAGATATATTCTCAAATGGCCGAGGTTGTCCATCATCTGCCGTGGATGTTCCCCGAGGAGCATATGCATACGATGACTGCATCTGTAGGGGATTACATCGAGTCCGTCGCAAAACGACAGTGGCAAGAAGTTACTCCTCCATGTCGTCGTTTTCTACAGTGGAAGGTCGGTAACAATTTCCCGTCAGATTCCTGCCGTTTGCTTTGCTTCTTATTGAAAAAATCATTTGTCGAAGAAATTTTTCCGAGTTAATTTAAATCAAACGAATTTGAGTACAATAAACTGGTAACAATAACAAATCGAAACTTAATGCCACATACTTGCCACGATTACGGCCGGCATGCAATGCGTTAAGACAGAAGAGAAGCCGATTATTATTCTCAACATAAAATAACGTAACGCACTTAACCAACACACTTTTTTCAAAGCAATATTTCTTATCAAGGATGACATAAAATCTCCTTCATATTTTATTACATGCTCGACGTTAGTGCAAATATGTGCATTGATTTGAATAGGAACATCCGGGGAGTTAGCGGGCGTGTGAACGATATAGCGTTAACTGTGAGAGGCATGTAATAAAAATATTATTGCCTGAATACATGGGTTTATGTGCCCTCGCAGCAGGAGACAATTTGACCTCCTGGCGTCGAGCAAATTGTCACCTGCTCTCGGGCACATAAACCCATGTATTCAGGCACCAGCGCACATAAACCCATGTATTCAGGCAATAATATATAATACATTTTCTAAAAACAGAGAATCAGAAATTTAATGTGGTAGCAATAGTTTATTCGAAGGATTAAGGGCTACCTATTTGGGGTAGAACACCTCGACTTTGGTATTAATAATAAACATTAATCAAAGTCAAAAACACGATGCCATTTTTATGAAATTTAATATCTCATTTGAAACGAGAGTATATGTAAAAAGCGAAATTTTGTGTTGCATTATCTATGCTTTTTCTGAAATGGCAAGGGTTGAAAGACTGACATTCAAAAAAGTGATTAAAATCATGATAAGCAAAATTGAAATGACTCTTATTAACAATGGGAGAATATTTGTGCCAAAGTTGAGGTTTTGTTATATAGTAAAGAACACTGTGAAAATTTCACGAAACGCGACCCAGCCACAGTGGAGGTATTTTTTTGAAATTTTGAACCATCTTGGGAGAGCATATCCATAAAAATTGAATCGAATCTTTGCGAAAAAGTAATTTTGAGTAAAATGTGCAACACCACCTGAAACTTAGCTTGGTAATGGTTAAATGACATATGTGCATATCAAGCACAATTTGTGCACCTAACGGTATGGTCATCCCTTCAAATATTTTCGATTTCTTACATGTTAGTCTGTCACCTTTCCTAAAAATTTACCTTACCTGATTGCAGATAGCAGAAGGTCCCCTTGTGTACATCGCCGATCACGTGATTTATCGAACATAGAGCGAGGAAGTTGGATATTCAACGAGTCTCATACAAATGCCAAGCTACCAAGAGTCATTGTTCGTACAAGATCTATGACGGTGGGTGAACAGGACATCCGACGCAAAAAGCTCAGAGCAATGAGATCTACACAATATGGCGAGAACCATCAAGGCGTGCGCCAGCGCGCCATGACTGTAAACAACCTCTCACCTGGAGTAATAGCCCGGCGGCCGTCGAACAGATCTCCCGCCAAAAGTGCGAAGAAAAAGTACAGCACAGAAGAAGATTGCTACATTTCTGTGGACGAAGTAAATGTTCCGTGCAGAGTCGGTAACAACCAGACAAGACACAGCGATGGAGACATTATTGTGAAGGACGTTAGGGATGGCCAGGAAGGAGCTAATCAAGTGAAATCGTCACTTTTCGATCCCAGTGATCTTCCTATAGAGTATAAGACGTTATTCAGGTCGCATTCAGTAAGAGAACACCTCCAGCGACAAACTTCGATTAAGCCAAAACAGATATCCGTAGATACGGCGGCTTATTTGTGTATTGATCATTGTTACAAAGGTCATTTGATCCAAGAAGCGCCCCCTTTGCCACCAAGAAGAGCATATGTTCAAGTTTAGAATAGAGTGTCGACGCGAGGAAAAATTGATGAAAACACGTATAACATATTATCTAAGATTAAAAGAGCCTCTGTTGATTACAAGAAGGTGGACACGGAAGGTTTTGCATCTGTGTATGTTAAACGCAACTTTGCTCTTCCTATTCCGAAATCTTGTCAATCCTTTACAGAGTTCAAAATCCAGCTTTCCTCTTAATACGAATGACAACTTTTTTTCGTGAGAAAGTGATGAATCATGCAAGGTTTCATCTCTCTCGAGGTGAAAAATATCATCATCATCATCATCATCATCATCATCATCATCATCATCATCATCAGTAATGGTAATACATGAAGTTCCGTCCCCTTCTAACAAGCCCAGAAGTTCCTGTCTGATTTAGGCCTTTCATAAAATTTTATTGCCCGGATCTTTTTTAGCGTAAGGCCAAGAACAATAAAAAGTTTGTTTCTCAACCTAGACATACTCCAAAAATGATCCTGTGACGCGGTTTTTTTTTTCTCTCAATTTGTTTATTCTTCAACCAACAAGAACACGCAAAAAACATAAAAACTACATAGGAATACACCTGGAGATAAATGCAAAGTAGTGTTGCTTTAGTATTTTTGTATAGCAACAATTCTGCGGTTTGACTTTTAGTACACCAATGTACAGTTTTGGCAGCTTAATATAACAGTGACATATGTGTACAGTTCTGAATAGGATGTCAGTGTCAGTTATTTTCTTTATAGTTCTGTTTTATACAGCACTGTGTTATGCACTATCGTCGCGTATTTTTGCGGTTTTTTTTATTTTTATTTCCTCATGAGCTGAAAACAAAGGTTTACGCGGCGGGTCTGAATTGCCGCGCGCGAGGATGAGAAACAAACTTTTTATTTTTCTTGGCCTAAATGCATGTAGCTGGACAGGCAAATCCTGGCTTCCGGGATTGATTTCCATTGCTTTCGGTGTACAGATTTATTGGAAACTAAATTAACTAGGTTATGACAAGAATGGTACGAAAATACTTTTCACTTGATTGCCGGGAGAACTTTTGTCTGTCTTATATTTCAATATTGCTGATGACCAAAAATGTTTCGCTCGGAGCCGCTCAGTTACACAGAGCAAGCCAAACAGAAGATAGTTTGTCGTAAGTGACACAAGTTTACCATTTTTGTATTTTGATTGACTGCTTGTCCAATTGCTTTGAAATTCGATTTGCTGCTTTGTATGAATTTCTCAAAACATGGTTATTGAGACTGTGGTATCTTGACCAACTTGAATGATGATTGCCAGATCTATAATGTTGGACAAACCTACTTGATACACGGTGAGCTAAAATGCAAGATCGCATAGTGTTGCTGGCACTATTTGAGTTTATATTTGATAAAGTCAGATATGATGTCAGACTGAAATATCCGTCGATCGAGGGCGCTCGGGGAAGCGTAGACAGCGCCCTCGAACAAGGATACTTTTTTGTATTTAAGTTTTTTTGTTGGTAACATTTTCTTTAGTAACAGTAACTTAAATTAAAATGAAGTAGGCCTACAGTGCTTAGTTATCTACAATTGGAGCAACGGATCTGTCAGTTTCAGTTGCTCTATGACTGGTCGAAAACTTTTCTAACTTAGTTTTTCCTTGATCTTATTTGATGAATATTCGTTTATGGTGTAATCAAATGAACAAGTTTTTCTTTTCGTGATATTGTTTTTTGCTTTTATTCTTTCGAATCGATCCTGTTGTTCCTTATATATTGGCTTTAGGTTGAAGCATTGAAATAAGTAATAGATGTTACTTAATGTGAGCCAGGATACACTGTGAATTGTTTTCTATTTACCTTTGTGCTTGAGTTTGTAGTGGAGATGTATTGAAAGCGAGGTTGTTGGAAAATAGAGGATATACCATTGCACGATTCGGTCACGACTCGCAGATATCTTTCCCAAGTGAGTGCAGTTGTATGCTAGGTCGAAAAATCAGTTCGATAGTGGTAGTTGATTTCTGATTTTTTTTTCAAGACCCTAAATGTGTCATCCTGTAGAAATTTTATACATCTTTCTTTTGTTGCAAAAATGTTCTTATGTGTGTAAGTATAGAGTATGAATACTATCCTAGGAAAATCGTATCCACAGTAATATCGTTCGTGTTTTTTTCGTCAGGGTTTGCGTTGTTATACCGAGAAACACCAATTGTAAATTAATTATAAGTAACCATTACGGGCGCTGCCGATGCCACACTGATGTTTTTACAGAGTATTTTATTCTTTATCATTATTCTGTAACGAAAAAAGGTAGTATGAGCCTCGAAAGTGAAAGACTGAATCTTTGGCTCTGGTCATGGCTTTTCGGGAAAATGCTGGGGCGACGACGCGAATTTCCTTGTTTTATTTTCTTTTTTTACTTGAGTCACTCAAATTTTGAGCTTTCATGCAACTTTGCATACATGGGCGTTAAACAGTTATTGATCATGTGTTTTAACAAATTTCCTCTCCAATGCCACTTGAACTGCGACACTCTCTGAAAATGGAGCAGACGTCTATATTATATTACCACCTTATACTGATGTTCAATATTTTCCCTTGATCTTGTGTAAGTTTAGCGTGCTACCCTGTAGTGTCGCATTAAATTCCAGTTTGTGTCAAGAATAGGGCGCAGGTAAGCTACAGCGCCATCTGGCGGCGTACTGACTTTTTCGAGTTCGCCTATGTTTATACACAAAGTCGGGAAAAAAAGATCGACGCGGGGACTTCCAAGTGACGCGGGCGCTGGCCTTACCAAATCGAGAATAAAATTCAGGGATTACCTTGCAAAGTTTGATACTATAGAAACAAATTATCTAATATCTACTGAGATGTAAAATTCAAAATGGCCGCTTAACGAGGAAAAATAAAATTTTCGAAAAACTAAGACGGTGAATATTTGTCTCACTCCGAGAGCTTTAAAATAAGTCCCGAACAGTTGGTAGATCAAAAAAGAATTGTAAAAATTTGAGAGTCCAAATATCTGTCCCCGAAGCGCATTCTACCTTAATACAAGCTGCACATCTCTTGATCATTATGTAATAATAAACGGTTGTTTCTCGGTCAATACTCCGGGCATGCGTCATGCTTCGTTAATATATTTCAATTTTGGTATGGTATTACCTTGCAAATGTTTCACATTTCTCTCAATTTCATCGATTATGAGAGTGTACAGAATGCGACTATGTATCAGTTGGCAATTTTGCTCATTACGACTATATAGAGATCATGTTGATACTTAATTTCGGCTGTAAAGATAATTTCTGCAAATCGTTGCTCTCCAACAAGGAAGATTTACAAATTGTAACCTTCCCATCCTTATAAACAGTCTCTCTCTCTGTACTTTTGGATGATGCGGGAAGAACAACGTGGGCTACTCATGTAAAATATCTGCTTTTCAGATATGGATTCGGTATAGTTTGGATAGAACAGCAGGTTGGGAATACAGAACTATTTTTATATGTTTTTTCTCAGAGAGTACAGGATTGTTATCGACAAGAATGGCATTTTGATATTACACATTCATCAAGATTAAGTCTGTATTGTCAATTTAAGTCATAACTTGAACCAGAAAGATATTTAAATCATCTTACAGGTATTCATAAAATCATTCTTGCAAATTTCCGTTGTTCAAGTCACAAACTTAATGTTGAGGTTGGTCGCCATTTAAAGATATCACGTGAACACAGGGTCTGTCTATACTGTAAAAATGCTCGTGGTGTTGATATTGTTGAAAATGAATTTCATTTTGTATTAATATGTCCGTTGTATAAAGACATAAGATCACAGTATATTTCAAGGTCATACATCGAAAATCCATCTGAAAGAAAGATTATCCATATACTAGCCACAGAAAATATTCACGTTATTAGAAATTTAGCAATTTATCTAAGGAAAGCCTTTAAGAGAAGGGAGGAAACGGTATCTAACTTGATGTAATAATACCCTGTATTTGTCTCAAATATTGTATGTTCATCATAGTATTTTTTTTTTAATTTTTATTGTATGATGTCTGTAATTGACAGTCTCTTTCTCATATTACTTTCAATTGAAATGTACGATGGGCCGAGGCCTTGTATTGAAATTAAAATCTGAAATCTGAAATCTCTGTCTGTACTGCTACCCTTTCCAATACTTTAGGCTCCTTCCTGCCTCCTGCTTATGCATCCATCCAACTGCCTACCTACCTACCGACCGACCGACCGAACTACCTACCTAGCGACCTGCCTACCACCAATATACCTACCTACCTATCACCAATATAACCATCCATCTACAAACTTACTTCAAGCAACCTTCCAACCCAATACCCATCTACAATGTATTTATTTTCATGTATGCATAGTTACTTATCGACGTAACCGACCTACAAATCTTCTCCCTTACATGACGCTCAGATTACTTACCTAACGAACTGCCCACAAAGATGGGTGTAACATGGAAAATGTTTCTGTTTGAGGATGCTGAATGTTTCTATCAGACCTCGCCTAAGACTACAAATGTTAAGTTTATCGAATCCTTGGAGAGTTTGAAGTAGGTGGATTGAATAATTTTGGGTGGAACTAAGGTCCATAGGTTTGGACGTAAGGGAAATGATATAGCACGTATAGGTGTTATGTTTAAAGTATCGACTGAAAATCGTATTTGAAAAACAGAGACAGGTAATGGGTACGTGGTGCCTGAGATATCAAACCTTTGATACACTACCGAGAAATGTTACGGCAGATCCTCAATCCGAACGATTCACATTAAACCTGTGATCCGCGTAAATTTCGCGACTCATGATATTGCGTTTCAAATCACCCATTCTGATGCAGCCTAAAAATCTGAGTTTAAAGATGTGGAAAGTGCAAAGCATTAATACAACAGACATCATGACAACTCGCCTTTTAAGCGACTGGGAAATTTATGTGATGCTGACGACGTCCAGCTCAGACGAGACTGGTAACCGCCTCGAAAATATCCTTCACTCCAGTGCTCACATGCTCTGTATATCGGTTGTGGTATACATGTTACCTCCCTTTTTGAACGTGCCGTGGATTTGATACCTTTATTATGATGTGTGAGCGTGAGTGCGAACAATTGATGTCCAGTACGTTTGCTCTGACTCGTCTGAGGAAGTGTTTTCATTACGGCTGTCAGTCTCAGGCAAGCTTAGTTTTTCTGCAATAACAATCAGAAATTGGAAAACTGTCTCGAAGCAAATCAGATCGTGATAGCGGAAACCCACATCAAAAACAGCATTACTCGAACAGAAAAGACTGCTCTGATCAATCTGCCAAAAAAGCAAATCAAAATTAAAAAACCTTCGATAAAGGAAGAGGCATAGCAATTGTGAATACTGCACATTATTAATGTAGAGCAACACAGGGCGACATTAACCATACGGTGGAAATGGTACATGAAATCATTTAAAACATTTACGACAAGGAAATCATCGACGGGGTGACTTACAGTTTCCTCAACCCCACAACTAAAATAATGCACACACCACTACAGTATCTCTTGAAAGAATACATCATAGCCCACCGGGAGAAAATCTTCTTCGGACGCCCTATGAGTGGGCTGTTCCAGCCTAACAAACCAAATCTCTTGATTTCTAGACTACATGTATGTCATAAAACCAGTTGTCGAAAGACAACCAACATATTTCGAGGACACAAACATCTTTAAGACGAATCACAAACGTAAACCCGTTTTTTTTTCGGGGGCGAAGGTCACGTGACCAGAGTCAAAGCACTATCGACTCACCGGTGTCTCGCCATGTATTCCACAGAAAATAAATACAATGATCCGCTAATTCACTGCATCGTAGCACTGACAACACGACATCCGGTACATGAAGTTGCCTTTCATTTTCTTTATATTTAGAGACGTAATCGAGAGAGAAGGCTAGACTTTTAAACTCACACTAAACCAACTGATAAATTCCAATGTTTCAATCGTTTCAGCAATTGCAAGTAAATTTTAAAACTCTCCTGCCTTCAAAATAGCAGACTGCATCATTTTTTTATAGGATACCGTAATGAACCGAAAGATAATACTGAGTTGCGTTATGATTTATTTCATCGCCTGAGGTCGTAGTTTCTGTGACAAAATTTCTGTATGGAAAAGATCACTTTATTGACCTTTCTGCGCATATGGAGAGTCTTCGATAAAATTGGAGAGGGTAATATTTTAAGTGCCTCAAGAACGAATGGATTTATACTCAGATTAATAGGGTCTAACTTAGCTGCAGTGCAATGAATCTGTCGTGTGAAATGATGCAACGACTTTTGTCGAAGTGAATGACCGTACAACTGCGCCATGCACTCCGCTCTAAATAAATGTGTGCGCAACACACTCCCTTATCTATATCATGCTGCCATGAGCATCGAGGCAGCCTGATGCTGTCACTGAAGTGTTACGAACAAACAGAGTCATCGAGGCAGAAATCGACGCTCGACTGGATAAGAGCGGTAGAGGCCACAAGCAAACATTTGCAACGACTAGGCACTGTCGAACGGAAAGATCCTAGGAGGGATCTCCAACATTAAAAACTGTCCTCAGCAAGTACTTGACAATATATCCAGATTAGCCTGTAAAGAGAACACACTTTTCGCCAACAGCACTTTAAAAGCAGTGTATAATGTTGTTACGTCATGAAAACACCATTAAATGATAGCTGAGGCGAGCTTTATTTCGTAACATGAAAACGCAAAGAAAATACAAAGGAGTTTTCTGACAAGAAGTATTCTTCTGACGGTTTCTTGAAGGGAGGGCGGGTATTTTTCCATTGGTATCAGCGAGTAGGAAAGAAAGGTTGGGCATTTGTGATCGTCATTTGGCGATGTTATATTATCTTCCTTTTGTTCGGTGGCAAACTTGAAAACCCCCATCGGATTTGGATGGGGGATTTTGCGTTGATTCAATGAAAGGGAGTACAAAAACATGTGGTGGCGCTGTGGAGAACTTTTTGTAATGAGGGTAGGACAAGGAGGAGGAAAAAAGTAGCAGACTTGGGGGGGGGGAGAGTAATAGAGGAGTAATTTGTGAGCGGCTTTCAGTTTATCATCCAAATTTTAATCAATCAAAACCATCTGGTTTCAATATCTCGAGATTGGCTGATCTGAAAGTTAGGCATTTATGCATAGGAAAGGAAAATATTTAAGTCGACGCTAATTAAAGACAATTCATACAAATTCAAGAGTTTTGATGATTTGAATCTATTTTGGTCCGGAACAAGTTTGTTTATGTGAAGCTGCTGGTAGAGCTTGACGAGGGATGTACTGTATAACATCTGTGGAATATACACATACATAGTCACAGATAGACAGTTATAGAAAGTTTGTTTCGGGGTTGTAGCTGTTTAATTTGTAGGACTGTAGAACGAAGCACTGCTTATTATCAAAGACTGCCTAGGTTTGCAGTCAAGTATTTTGATGTATTGCTCTTAAGTGGCAAGCACACATTGACGTTGAAACACATGTTACCTGAACTAAGAGGGCGCTTCTCGAAAACATCCCAACAAACGTCCGAAGAAAAAGTACAGCGGAGAAGACGATTGCTACATTTTCGTAGAAGAGGTTGATGCTCCATGCAGAGTCCGAGACAAGGAGACAAGACAAGACGACAGAGACATTATTGTGAACAAAATCAGGGTTGGTCAGGCTGGAATTAAATCAAAAAATCAAAATTACCTTCCGACCCAAGCTGTCTTGCTGTGAGACGTTATTCAGGTATCGGCATTCAGTAAGAGAAGCCCACATCGACAAGCGTCGATTCAACACAAACAGATCTCCATAGATATGGCTACATGCGTATGGAACATCGCTATGAGCGTAGTTTGACCTTAGAAGCACCACGCCTTGGTGGGAATTTATTTAGGATAGTAGCAGGAAAGAATTTTCAAAAACACGTGCCGAACCTTAGAGAGCTTTCATCAACACCAGAAAGGAGACATTCAATCTCTTGCATATAATCTGACCCTCCCCTTTTTTAAAGTTCAGAAGCTTGTCCTGAAATTACAAAATTTGGATTCAGAGCCAATAGTAGATGGATGTATCATTTTCGAAGTGATTAATGTCTTTGCATTAATCATTTAACCATGTTTTTGAATATACAGAATGGTATGAAAGATTTTTGAAACAGTAATTTGAGGATATACGTTGAACTTGTCTCAAATATCTGCTATCAGTACATCTTATTAAATCGTTTGTCTCCGCGTTCTACTACAGGAGCAAATCAAATCGATGATAGGCTGCTGTCCGTCACTTACAGCCAGCCTTAAAATAATTAATTTCAACTGGTCATTCGTGTTTTGAGCATACGCTTGTAATATTGGTGAAAATATTTGTTCTTTTAGTTACTTTTACATCTGAATTTCCGTTTGACATGAATTTTCTCATTCAAACATGTTCAAATTTTGATAACATGATCAATCTAACGATGATTGCGACACATACATAGGCTGGTACCAAGCACACTTGATATACGAGGTTTAAGCATGAGCTAAGTGCTGCAGGCACTACTTTGAGGACATTTTTGAAATATTCGCTTAAGAATAATCTTTTACTTTGGTTTAGTTGTATAGGTCCTTTGTAAGTAGCATTCCGTCAAAGGATATCAAAATTGACAAGTTTATCATTTTGGTGATACTGTTTTTGTTTTAATAAACTTCGGAGTAGATCCTCTATGGAAAAATCTATAAAATTAGGAACATGGATTACTTAATGATTGCTCATGTAAAACTCTCCGTCAGTTATTCAGTACCAGGTACCTTGTCATTTATCCTGGCGCCAGATGTCATAGATGAGTTGTATAGGCTGTTTGGTCGCTACAAAAATGAGATATACCGCTCAGTCACGACACGCGGATGTCGCTTCCAAGTGAGTTTAGCTGTAGGCTTAGTTGAAAATCAGTTCCATAATGATTACTGTCCTGGTTAAAAAAACAAAAAGAAAAACAAAAAGAAAAACAAAATTTTAAAAACCCACCGGGTGTGTCGTCCACAGAGAGAAAGTAAAATTAAAACGGGCTCATTCTTGCTTACTATCTGAAGAAGTTATTATCTTTCTCAGAAAGTTTAACGTGACAGGATCGACGGATTTTTCTTTTAAAAGGGGTTTTTATTGCATACCAAAAGAACCTCTCATAAATAAACTGCAGATTTTAAATTACCCTTACTGGCGCTGCATATAGTATGCTAGTCTTTGCAATATGTGGGATTTTTTGTCATTGTTCCGTACTGAAAATCAATTATTTTAATACGGTTGAAACATCTTTTTATCTCTGTAATTAAAAACTAAAGGTGTGAAATTAGTATGTTTGACATGACAGCTCTTCATCCCCATTGCAGTCGAATATTAATCTATATTACCAACAGGAAACCCGTGCTTTGCACATTAGCAAAATATCTTGGTTTAGTTGATAACTTTCAATTTATAGTACGTGTACCACATTCCCCCTTTATTTTATCGGTCACAGTAGTGACCTTTCTGTCAATGCCAGGTCAACTGGGATTTTTCAGTAAGAAGTAATTTTCTCAGACAGCTAAAAATAAGCGGTAGATTAAACCAAGGTGGTTAGAGTCAAATGTAACTCAAGTGCAATGCCGCTTCCCTGCGAAATGAAGTAATGTGCTTAGGTCACCGTGAATGACTTGGCTTTGCTACGACAGATTGACAGATTTGATAAAGAACTGATTATTTGGGTCAACGCATTTGTTGACCTGTCAATCAGGGGTGTGCATCAAGACAGCACGACGTTGTCTTAATGTAGCTTCTGACGTTTAAAAATCGCTTGTATTTTCGTATCTGACACGATAGAAAGTGGACCAGAACAAATTTGTTGAGCTTAGGTCGTTGCAACTATCACTAATATATTGTAAAGGTCTTGACAATATCGTAGATCTGACTGTGCCGAAAAAGTTCAATCTCTTGGGCTGCGTTCACAAACATCCTCTGGAAATGGGGAGGAAGGGGGGGGGGGGTCATAAACGTTTTCTCTGAGTATTGAGACTTCACTCTAACAACCTCAAAATATAAAGAGTACCCCGTTCCAACACATTATAACTCTGAAGACAATATGCGAAAATATGGAGTACATCTTCAGTCCTCAATGGTAGTGGCGGATTGCACATTTCAAATTTATCGCACGTACGCACATGGCAAAACATCTTCCCACTTTCTTGTAAATAAATAAATAAATAAATAAATAAATAAATAAATAAATAAATAAATAAATAAATAAATAAATAAATAAATAAATGAATGAATAAATATATATAGATAGATAGATAGATAGATAGATAGATAGATAGATAGATAAATAAATAAATAAATGAAACTGATCATGAAAATGTTACAAAATGGTGGCTTTCCCTCACCCGTCGAAAAAAAAAATACATGATGAACGTATGCAATATCTATACGAAGTATGGTTCCAAATGGAAGGTTCTCCTACATATTGTAATAACCTTAGGCGGCAAGGAAAATCAAATAAGCTGCAAATGTTTGGGGAGTGACGCAGGGAAGGAGTGAAAAAACAGTTTTGAACATTGAACACAGTTTGGATTAATTTCATACTCTCTTATACCTTGAAAATTGGGAAGGGAAGCATTGTTTGCACATGATGACTAACATGGCCATAGTCACACAGGCCATAATTGTAAACTAAATGCCAGACTCTCAACAGGACTGAAGGAATAGATATATAGTTAAAATGGAAAATGCAGTACTTCACAAGTACTTTAGTCAGTAGACCCTGGAAACCTGTCTTTTTTAAGGTCTGTTACAGTCTGACAGTAGACAATACTTTTGCAGAACCTGTAGACATTAGCAACATTCTACATAACAGCTAATTATACTTAACAGTAGGTGAAAAATCCCTGAAATGTAACTGGCAAAATTTCCCCGAGAGCCTGTGAGTTTAGCCTGTAGCAGGCTGAAAATGAACATTGCCCGAATATCACGTTAATAACACATTTTCATCTGTTATATTAGGGTACGACAGCGTAACGTCTTATTCGTCTTTGGTCTTTTATTGTCAGTCTCAAAAATCATCGAATCCTTGAGATCATGCCAGGGAATTATTTTTGGTGATTCAGAGGAACTTTTCGTTATAACCAGTGAAGTACTAGCTCTTTGAGCGGTGTTTAAATCGAGCTATCTCAGATGGTCACATGACCACTTGCAACCAATTAGCTTTGTTCTAAACACCACCACATGGCTTGCCGCCTTTTCTTTCACACTGTTCTGTCATAGCTGAGACTGCTGGTGTTTTTCACTCTCCCACCCACCCTCTGTAATAGTGACGTTTTGAGCTACTTTAAGCTCTCTTTTGTACTTGTTCTCTGCCTTTGCCTTCTATTCCTGTATTGTTTTTAACAGGGGGCAGTAGATTGTTAGTTTAGTAGAGTAGATTGTTAATAAAGCCTCCTTTGCACCAAACTTGGATATGTCTGTGACTGTGTGATTTGATCTGTGCATATCGTTCCACTGACTCTGTCGTCCATCATAGACGCAAAGAGGGTTCCAAATGCTGTCTCGGAATCATCAAGTACTATACTTAGCAGTCAAGCAACTTACTGCATGTCTTTGGTTTTAATGTCTTAACTTTGGAATACTGTAGATTACTGTGTGTAGACTGTATGAATTCCCAAACTGCTTTAGATGAGAAGGTCACTGTAGTCTAAATCACAATGTTCATTCTTGTTGTTCACTTCACTCAACAAAGTAGCTGAATGGAGCAGTTTCGTGGGATTTTTGTTAATATTTATGGGTGTGAGAAAGTATCCCTTTTTAATATATGTGTATAGTAAGTGGGCCTTATACAATAGAAAACGTTTTTGGAAATTTAAAATTCAATGATTTTTGGGTTACTTTTATTTCAATACTGGTCCATTATGATAATTCCAACCGATAGCTATTTTTTAAAATTCCCTCCTTGCAGTCTCAGTGTATTTTTAAGCCCCTCCTGATGTAGCTGTAGATTTTTCAAAATTCCCTCCAACTTTCCAACACCCCCAAAGAGATGTTTGTGAACAGTCTATGGAACAACTCTCATTCAGAGGTAATGAAAGATAGGTTCGTCATATCAAAGTTAAATGCACTGTGCATGCACCGTGACATTATTTCACGACGAAGGTAATACGCAAGGTAATTTGTCGTTGCAAATACCACAGGTGAATTAGGGCTCAATTATACCTGTTAAATTGAACACAGGAAATCATGCGATTAAATAGTCACGTTTCAATTATATTGCTTGCGACAGTATCGTAAAAGACTGTAAATATTCATCTTATACATGGGATCAAATTCCCTTCACACTTGATGTAGACCCTTACTTTTTGACAGGGATGACAGTTATGGACCATGACCTTACAGTCTTTATCTCGTCACCGATTTCGTTGGAAATCAGCTATTATTCACACTTAGTTTGCTTCTACGCATGACTGTCACATTTCCTTCCCTCTGAACTTTGGCGTTCGAGTATGAAAATCATCGTTTTATCAGCCGTCAAACTATTGAAGACAGCAGACTGACATACAGATATTATATGGCTACCGTCATAAAAGCCACTACGGAGTTGTAGAGATTCTACTCATCCGATGTATATTTATCTCTTAAAAAGGAACTGTAAATCTATCAATCAAAAGGCAACACTTCCTTATTGGAGCAAAGATGCCCATACCTACATCAACACACAATTCGGCCATATTTTTAACGACCTAGAAGCGCAATTAATTGACCTGATTTTTGAATTTGGGCTTTATTTGCTTTAATATTTCCACAAGTGTACTACCCAAATTTCGTGAATGCATTCATATCTTTAACAGTTTGGTTACATATCAAAGCTGTATGAAAAAGTCAATGTTGTCAAAACGTACGAACAACCATTACTGTAAAGCAAAAAAGAATGAGACATAAACAAAACAAAAAACCCAAAGCGATACAAAACCAAAAAAATCTGGTCTAGCCGCTTACTTTGTCTTGAATAAGGCGTGATATACGCTAGTAATTAATTAAGCTCTAAATTGCACAAGTTATCAATAGTGAACGACACTTCAAAAATTTTCGCGAAAAATATCAACCAATCAGCAATGTTCGAAAAACCCCGAAATGCATGACAAATACTGCAATTTTAGTTAAGAATCACACATTTCCCAATTAGATTTGGTTGCCTAATTTTCGATTATCTGTAATTAAATAAACACCCCGTCTTTAAATAGCCATGAAAGTATGGCGTTCAATCCTTATCGAAGCGGCGGGAAGGGTATCGCGTATCATAAAATATTCAGTACATACGTTGCCTTCTGTAGTTTTGCGAATGAACTGTGACATGTATCAATTGAAGTGAAGTGCTGTTTGTGATAATACACAATGGATTGAAAAGTTAAAAAGAACCCCTTCTGGCAAAGAATGAGGCAGGATAGTGACAATTGGCGTGAAGTATGATACAAATTTCGCCGTAAATGTACAAACGTATTCTGTAACTGTTTCAGCCTTCACGTAGTACATGTGTGCACAAGCGTAATTGTCAAGACGCTGTAAAGGACTAACTCGTAAAGATATTTCGCGATATCTCTTCCAGACATTAGTTACCAATTCAAACGTTTCTTTGCGTTTTAAGGGTCTTTTATGGTAAAAGGTTAAGAAAATCTAATATAGTTCGACAAACCCAAGACTTTGCTTCTTTCTTCTTTTCCCAAATCTTCATGTAATGTTTGTCAGCACTCCCAGTTGTATCCTGAAAAACGGCACTTTTCCTGAGTCTGATGAGTAGTTTCGTCACAATTTTACATCATTGCTTACAAGAAAGAATTTTCTACCGAGGTCGATCATAGATAGTAGATTGAACAAGTTTATTTTTCTGGTCCGCGGGTGAATTAGATATGTTCGCTGACGACCAGACTTTTTGTGTTTCAGGTAATAGCGTCGATGAAATTATTTCTCGTATGAACGATAATGCTGTCCCAATCTCATCGTGGGTTTCTAATAATGCTATGGTTGTCAACACGGAGAAAACTAAAAGTATGGTTATTGCTTCTTGCCCTAAAATTAGACATGCTACTAACACTGAGGCCTCTATTTGTGTCACAATACAAGAAACAATTACCTTGAATGTCTCTTCTCACATCCTTTTAGGCGTTTCAATTGATTCAACTTTAATTTGGGATGTTCACGTTGATAACCTGTGTTAGAAACTTTCTATCAGAATTGGTATCCTTCGCAAGCTACGTCCATTTACCACTACGAGTACTCTTTTGGTTGTGTACAATGCACTGTTCCTTTCTTTGCTTGATTATTGTTGCACTGTTTGGGGCAATACTTCGAAGTCAAATCTTCATCGTATTTACAAATTCCAGAAGAGGGCTGGAAGGGTAATTTTAGGGGTTGACATGAGTGTTCCCTCATGAACCATCTTTTTAACTTTGCACTGGTTGCCGATTGACTTACGTATTGTCTATTTCACCGCGTTATTGACATTCAAATCATTGAATGGCATTGCACCCCCTTATTTGACTGACATTTTTCATCGAATTTCATCAAACACCCGTAATGCCAGTCATAGAAATTTGTGTGTTCCAAAATTTAAGACTACCACAGGTCAAAAGTTTTTCTCTTTCTATGCTGCGAGTACTTGGAATACTATTCCCCCTGCGATTCGAAATAGCTCAACTTTACCCACTTTCAAAGATAATCGCAATCATACTAATCCATAATCCAATGACAGTAGGTCAGAATTCGTAAGACAATAGTTGTAAACATAGACACAAAACAGCACAGAACAGACAGTAAATAGACGGTACACAAACAAAGTCATATTCATGAAAGAAAGATATATGGACCTCTGGCCAGAAGACCAAGAAGTGATGTCAGGTGTTTCGAAAATAGTAAGCGCATCCTGCCCCACATGTGGCACCCGCCATATATCAATCTATAAGTCAGATAGGTAGTGGTCACTTACTAAGGCCCAATGTCACCGATGCCATCAGTGATCATTTGTCGAAGAGAGATATTGTATTTATCTACCAGCTTGCGATACCTGCCAAAAAAGCGTTTGAATGTAGAGACAAGTCTTGCTCTGGTGTAGCCTTGATTTAACAGTTTGGAAGAGAGATGGCCATGTCTCTCTACAAAATCACCATATGAACTGCATGCTCTAGCATATCGAATAAGCTGGGAAATGTATACCCCATAAGCTGGTGAGAGTGGAATATTACTTATGAGGTGTGGAAAATTGATGATACTAAAGTTGAAATTATCTCTCTTGTCATATAGCCTAGTAGAAAGGTAAAGTTGCGTGATTATCTTATGACGAAGTTTACAAATGAGGGTTCAGATTTAGATTAATTTATTTTCTTTTGTTGCAATGAAGATGTTACTCATCCTTATTTTGAACACTCGCTGTATTTACATGTACATTGTATTTGCTGTTTATAAGCATGTACTTTTTTCGAGCTCTCAGAGGGCTCTGATGTAAATTACAATTCGATTTGTAACTCAGATTACCCTCTTTAAATAAAGTCTAATAATAATAATTAATATAAGTATTATATAGAAATAATAACGCGAATAATAATAGGTTCAATTTCCGTGAAATTTTCACCATAAGGGTATTTTGGGTCGAAAAGACCAAATATGATATCGATTTCATGGCCCCATGTTTCCATGGTAACAATTTTAGGGGTTGAAAATTTCAGTTTTTCTAATATCCCATGAAAAGTTACTTTGATTTTATATGAAAATTATCTAGTGGGGGAGTTCGGGTCAGAGAACACAAAAACCAGAATTATTTTAATGTTTCGAGTTGCCATGGTAACTATTTTGGGATTGAAAATGTTACTTTTTCCCTAATTCCTATTAAAGAACGATTGACTGATGTAAAAATTTGATCATAAGGGTTTTCTGGTTTGCACACCAAAAAATATCACACTCATTTTAATGTGAGATGTTTCCATGGCAACCATTCAGGAGTAAAAATTACCAGTTTTTTAAAGATTTCACCTAAAATCCAGTAATCAAGAGAATGTGTAATATCAAAGTGATATTTTGGGTTAGAAAGACCAAATATCCAGTGTAAAAATCCAGTAATCAACAGAAATATTATACCAAAGGGTTATTTTGGGTTAGAAAGACAAAATATGATATCAATTTTTACTGCCCTGTGTTTCCATAGTAACCTATTTGCATTTTAAAATTTCAATTTTTTTTCCCAAATTCCATTAAAAGTAATCCCAGTTACTATGCAAATGCTCTCCTTAGTGTATTTATCACAGCATGAACTCCATGTTCATTTTTATTTTATGTTGCCTTGGTAACCATTTTGGAACCACAGTTTTGTTTTAAAACCATAGACCCTCGAGAGGATCTATGCTAAAACATAATTCACTGTTTTTTATTTATTTAATGGATTTCTAAGTAACAACTAAGAAATTTGTTCTATAATAATAATAATTGTAATTTCTTTGCCATCATTCTAGGATGAATAGTAAACATAATGTATATTGGGGCCATTCTGGTCAAAATTATATTTTCCGTTAAGTTTAGTGTGTTAGAATTAATTTTATATAGACCAGAAATAATTTTTGAAGTATTTTTTATTTTGTTTAATGCAGTCATCCCAAATAGGCTAAGTGTTATATAGTACAGTACTAACTCACTATGCATCGAATTATGTTTATGCCTTCAAATTAATTTTATGTGCTTAAAATTAATTCTACTAGTATCTCAATTAATTTTATGAACCCAATTCCCCTTGTCACCCAGTGTACCATTATTTATCACAGGCAGTTACAGTTGCGCACAGTTTTTTTATTTAAAACATAATTTACTGGTGTTTATTTACACTGCATAAAAACGCTATAATACTTACTGTATTAGCATGAATTATTGCCTGTATTTTAGCTGAATAGTGCATATACAGGTGAATACAGTTAATAATCCATTGCTTGTATTCAGAAAGCCTGTATTCATGTGGATTCATGTGAATTCACGTGTATTATTCTATAATACAGGCAACTCATTAATGTGAATTTATCTGTATTATTGCGTTTTCATGCAGTGTTATTTTATATATTATAATGAACAACGTATTAATATTCATGTTATAATAATTTATTTTGATTTCTTTGCCTCATTCCAGGAAGAATAATGAAGACAAATTATTTCTGATTGTTTAACTAAAGTAAAATTATGACCATATAGTGATGCATTATTTTTTGTGTGACCTGGCCTGGCCATAAACTTTATGATTAGCTAGATCTCCCCTTTCCAAGGTAGCAACGGCTAAATTTGAACATGGTGCCTGTATACCTTTAAACATTTTTTTAAACCCAGCAGGCCAAGACAAGGGGGAAATATTACAAGTTAAATGTTTCATGTTTAATACTGCCCAGGGCTCGAAATTAACTTTTTTCCCTGGTAGTCCACTTAGGCTACCATTTTTCTAGAGTTGGTAGCCCAGTGACAGTGGAATGTAGCCCATGCATATTTTAGATCAGGGGTATTTTTTTTCGTTAACCAGACAAAAAAAAAGGCTATTTTTCAAGATTCTGCCTATGAAGTGAATTTTCTAGTCTTTTGATGTGTATACTTGCACACCTTTAATACCCAAGGAAACAGGTATAATGGACGACAGTGGGACTCCAAAGTTTTGTGACCCATTAACAACCCGTTAAACCCTCAGAGTTGTATGCAAATTTTAAAAGTCGCCATGACAACCTGGCAACAACATGGCCTTTTCAGCACTAAGACATAGTGTAGCAGGGCTACAAATAGGCCATGGCCCTTCTGTCAGGAGGAGGCATAATTTCTGTGTCATTGTGATTGATACATTACTATCAAACTGCTACGAGAATGCGTTTTTATTAGCCATCGTTTCCTGTATCTGTCATTTAAGTATGCCAGTTCAGATATTGAAACTTTGTTGCAAAGTTCCACCGCACGGCCGGTTGTCTTCGTAATTTCCAGAACAAAGTCATATTATGGAAAATTTTTGTGCCCAGCCTGGTTTGACTGCATTTATCTAGCTCGTCCAAAAGTGACGGACGCATCTTTCAACCTTTCAGCTTGGTGAAAAACGCATTTATTGATTCGCCAAAGGCCTGTGGATTCGCATATTTTTGCACAAGTGCTACATGGACATAGGAAAAAGTTCGACTCACCCTAGCCCTCTCGATTGTTGAATAAAACCACGGTCCATGAGTTCTCGAAAACTGTAGTGTAGCATTCCAAAGTCTGTCACCCTGTTTTTTCAAAGTTTGGAGAAGGGCGGCATTTCCATCTGAATGATTGAACGACGTGAAACGCAAAATTCTATCGCATATCTTCCGGCAATATGTACAGTACCGTCAGTAGAAATACTGTATACGCTGCAGTGCTGAGTTACGTAAGCTTATAAGCTTATACTCCACAAAATGGCTACAGGCGGCGTGAACTTTCTGAAAGGATTTCCTAAACGTCCTTCTTGGTACCTTAGACACTCACATGTGATATCCTGAAAAGTATTCTCTGCAGTAATTCCAGTTTCTGTCAACATTCCAACGACACGATAGCGCGAGATCGGAGACGTTCTAATGTCACGCCACGCACTCCCAATAGCGCATGCTCTGGGATTCGCGTCGCGTCTCTGAAGGGTGCGCGCGTGTTCCGACAGAGAAGCACGCGAATCGCAGGGTCTCTGCCAGATTACACTGCCAGGACGAAACATGCGAAATGCAGAAAAGTGTTTATTCTGCAATGCCAATATGACGCTTACGAAGTAAGTCTGAATAAGTTTTAAATTATACAACAGAATGAATCCATTGTACATAGGTACATTGATACGTTTGTGAAAGAATTTTAAAGGATACGTTATGTTAGAGTTGGGGTGGGGGTGGGGAATATTCGTTCGGTGGTCGCAGCATAGCAATTTCACTGCAGAGAGAGAGAGAGAGAGAAGAGAGAGAGAGAGAGAGAGAGAGAGAGAGAGAGAGAGAGAGAGAGATTGTTAATTTATATCGGAAATCTTTTTCATAGTCGTGACTTTTGATGGAAGAAAACTAAAAACAAAATTAAATTGAACCGATTGAACGTGTATCCGTAAAGTTCGCACATAAGTTAAAAGTCTAGGCCTGCTGGTATCGCGTAAACTGCTTAGTGTCACTTTTCCGACAAGCATTTTATTACCCCTTGGCTTAATGATATCCCCCTCTCTCCGTACAGTATAATGCATAATTCTGCGCTGCACGTAAAACAATTGGAAGTCACCCCTATTGACAAAATTAAAATGTACAACACTTCTTTTTCAGAATTCCTACACAGCTTCAATGAACTATTATTAGATTTCTATATAATACTTATAGCCCCTAAACTTGTAATAATAATAATAATAATAATAATAATAATAATAAATAATAATAATAATAATAATTAATATAAGTATTATATAGAAATAATAACGCGAATAATAATAGGTTCAATTTCCATGAAAATTTCACCATAAGGGTATTTTGGGTCGAAAAGACCAAAAATGATATAGATTTCACTGCCCCATGTTTCCATGGTAACCATTTTGGGGGTTGAAAATTTCAGTTTTTCTAATATCCCATGAAAAGTTACTTTGATTGTTATGAAAATTATCTAGTGGGGGAGTTTGGGTCAGACAACACAAAACACCAGACTTATTTTAATGTTACGAGTTGCCATGGTAACCAGTTTGGGATTAAAAATGTTACTTTTTCCCTAATTCCTATTAAAGAACTATTGATTGATGTAAAAAATTTATAATAAGGAATTTTCTGATTAGCACGCCAAAAAAATCACACTCACTTTAATGTGAGATGTTTCCTTGGCAACATTTCAGGAGTAAAAATTACCAGTTTTTCAAAGATTCCACCTAAAATCCAGTAATCAACAGAATGTGTTATATCAAAGGGATATTTTGGGTTAGAAAAACCAAATATCCAGTGTAAAAATCCATTAATCAACAGAAATATTATACAAAAAGGTTATTTTAGATTAGAAAGACAAAATATGATATCCATTTTTACTGCCCGTGTTTCCATAGTAACCTATTTGTGTTTTAAAATTTCAATTTTTTTTCAAAATTCCATTAAAAGTTATCCCAGTTTTCATTTTTGTTTTATGTTGCCATGGTAACGTATTTGGGAACCACAGCTTTTTTATTTAAAACAATAGACCCTTGAAAGTGTCTATGTTAAAACGTAATTCACTGTTTTTAATTTATTTCATGGATTTCTAAGTAACAACTTTTAACGTTTGTTCTATAATAATAATAATAATAATAATAATAATAATAATAATTGTAATTTCTTTGCCTTCATTCTAGGAAGAATAATTAAGATAATGTACATTGGGGCCATTGTTATCAAAATTTGTTTTCCGTTTATTTTAGCGTGTTTGAATTAAGTTCATATAGACCAGAAATAATTTTTCAAACATTTTTAGTTTTGTTTCATGCAGTCATCCCAAATAAGTGTTATAGAGTATAGTACCAACTTATTATGCATTCATCGAATAATTTTATGCCTTCAAATTCATTTTATGTGCTAAAATTAATTCTACTTGAATCTCAAATTAATTTTATGAACCCAATTCCCCTTATCACCCAATGTACCATTTATCAGAAACAGTAACAGTAGCGCACAGTTTTTTTTGTTTTATCTAAAACATAATTCACTGGTACTTATTTATTTTACGGATTTATAATTAACGACGTATAATAATGTTCATTTTATAATAATTTATTTTGATTTCTTTGCCTCATACCAGGAAGAATAATGAAGACAAATTATTTCTGATTGTTTAACTAAAGAATAATTATGGCCATGTAGTGGTGCATTATTTTTTGTGTGACCTGGCGTGACCCCATAAACTCTATGATTCTGATGATTAGCTAGATCTCCCCTTTCCATGGTAGCAATGGCTAAATTTGAACATGGTCCCTGTATACCTTGAAACCTTTTTTTAAACCCAGCAGGCCAAGACAAGGGGAAATATTACAGTTAAATGTTTCATGTTTAATATTGCCCAGGGCTGGAAATTAACTTTTTTTTCCCTGGTAGTCCACTTGGGCAACCATATTCTGAAGTTAGTAGCCCGGTGACACTGGCAGGTAGCCCATGCATATTTTAGATCAGGGGTATCTTTTTTCGTTAACCAGACAAGAAAGGGCTATTTTACAAGGTTTTGCCCATGAAGTGAATTTTCTAGTCTTTTGATGTGTATACTTGCACACCTTGCACAACATGACAACAATATTGCCTTTTCAGCACTGAGATATACTGTAGCAGGGCTAAAAATAGACCATGGCCCTCATGTTGGGAGGAGGCATAATTTCCGTGTCATTGTGATTGATACATTATTATCAAAATGCAACGAGAATGCATTTTTATTGGCCATCATACCCTGTGCCTGTCATTCAAGTACGTCAGTTCAGATATGGAAACTTTGTTGCAAAGTTCCACCGCACGGCCGGTCGTACTATATCGTCTCTACTATGGCAAATTTCTATGCCCAGCTGGGTTTGACTGCATTTATCTAGCTCGTCCCAAAGTGACGGACGCATCTTTCAACCTTTCAGCTTGGTGAAAAACGCATTTATTGATTCGCCAAAGGCCAGTGGACTCGCTTATTTTTGTACAAGTGCTACATTGACATAAGAAAAAGTTGTTGAATACTCACTGTTTCAGTGAATCCCCAATGATGAGAGTTCTCAAATCAAAAAATGTTGCCGAGCTCGAATACAAATGTCTTCTCATTAAACACGTCATTGTTATACAAGAGTTAGCATTCCAAAGTCTGTCACTCTGATTTTTTCAAAGTTTGGAGAAGGCTGGCATTTCCATCTGAATGATTGAACGACGTGAAACGCAAAATTCCATCGCATATTATCTGGCAATATGTACAGTAGAAATACTGTATACCGTCGCTCCAGGTACGTATAAGCTTATACTCCACAAAATGGCCACAGGCGGCGTGAACTTTCTGAAAGGATTTCCTAAACGTCCCACTTGTTACCTTAGGGACTCACTTGTGATGTCCTGAAAAGTATTCCCTGCAGTAATTCCAGTTTCTGTCAACATGCAAAGCTCAACGACAAGATTATAGCACGAGACGTAGTGTACAGACTACACATTCACGCGCAGTAAACTCAATTGCGCATGCTCATATTGGCAGACTACACTGGCAAACGAGTGCGCATGCGTGAAGTTATATTTGCAGCAAATACACTGGCATAGACTCTCCACAGTTGCTGTGCCTTATTTTGTGCACGCCCACGACTGCCACGATGGGCCTGCATTCGAACACCTCTTTTTCAGAATTTCCACAGCTTCAATGAACTGTTATTAGATTTCTATATAATACTTATAGCCCCTAAACTTGTAATAATAATAATAATAATAATAATAATAATAATAATAATAATAATAATAAAATTATTGAGAGTGGCTTTATCGATGACGAAGACTGAACAAGTTTCTGTGGTACAAGCAAGCAAGATATGAGAACGGTCTACTGTTGTTTGTAAGTGTAGGCGACGAGGCCATAAGACTACACGTCTGTTACATCTTGAATAAATGTCTTGTCTAATTATGAAGGGTTTGGTGGATGACTTTGGAAGCATTGCCAACCTTTTAAAAAGGTTTCTTCTGCAAACGGCTTTTTTCATCAAGACCTAAGGGATCCATGACTTTTCACGTCATATGATGTTCTCCGTAATTGCAGGTGAAGGCTCTCTGTTACAAATGCTTGGTCATATAGTAAGGTCTTTCTCTAACTCGTCACTCTTTGTTAGCCTTCTCCATAACGACTTCACTCACGGACTTCCTGTGTTTTATAGCTTTACGTACTAGACTATAGCTAATCAAAGATGACATGACTGTTTGCAAGGGATGCATTATTTTCACATATACACTTTAACCCGCACATTCTTCACAATTTAGAACTGATTATATTGATTATATATTGACTTAGATTAACTGGACTACTATTTTTGCGATTATATCGCAATGGACCCATCATTGGCATCTACGTAGTGCGATTCTTTTAAATGTTAGATAAAGCAAAGCACGACTGCAAAGCTCTCTTTTGACTTTCACTGACCCGTCTGACCTAACTTTCTCTTCATGGGAAATAAATAGAAAGAAATTAAAGAGTCACGTTTTCAACGATTTTTAAAAAGTCATGCAGCTAGTATCTAGTAGACTAGTTATGTACATGTATATAAATCGCACAAAGAGTGCAATGAGTGCTGATGGCAGTAAAAAGAAAACATAGATTTAAGGATCTTTCTCAGACCTTAAAGACAGACGAACACGCACAACTTGAAGGTGCATAGTTTAGGACTCTCAGACTTATGAAATACTCGTTTTAGTCTGCCACTCATTTGGACTAATTTTGAAGATCTAGGGATAATTCAAATATTCGCCAGCTTATATTATAAAAATCAGAAATTTGTTTTCCCCATGGATTTAAACGCAGGGTGTCGGCCATTTCGAATTGCAAAAGTATACTGGGTTTATTCGTTTCTTCACTACTAACTTTTGTACGGTGACCCCTGATTTTCATTCGTCATTTATAGAGGGAATGGTTTATTCATGATATAAATTTGTACCAAAAGAAGTTATGAAGATTAATCACAAAAAACCCTCTCTGTCCTTCAAAACACGAAATATACAGTTGCATCTACATTATTGACGCGAGAGGCCAGTGTCGACGGAAGGAACACAACAACACAGCTCGCTGACAGAATATTCGGACAATGCAGTGCGACTTAAAACATGAATATGCCAAAGCCATAGAGAAGAACTAAATGATGGTCATTAATTACGAAACTGAAACGTGATAGAAGTGAAAAATTAATTAAGAAAGAGCACTTTTTTTAAAGTTGATATCCGCGACAGATACTGGTTTCTGCGATTATTTTTGAAATTCTGGATTCAATGGTTTAATCAACTAACGGGGATTGCTTTTTATGTGATTCCTGGGAAATTATCACTTGAATTGATGACAAGAATTGCATTTTTGGTAATAAACGAAATAGTCTTTACAAAAGATGTGCAACATTTAAGAGGCTTAATAGCAATTCTACACGATTTATTAGATAGTCTTTGTCCATTCATTTCAGAAATATGAAAAATGTTGTCTACAAAAACCTTTGCATATCATCTTTATAAAAAATGTTCGGCTCAACGGTATACGGCGCCTTTGTGACGGGCTGTTGATATACTTTCCTTATACCCAGAGACAACTTGCCTTAGATAAAAAGAGTCGAAATACAATGAAATATAGAAATTTCTTAAACCATTGAACTAAATGTCATATTTCAACATTCATGTTGCTACAAGCTAGAAGCGCAATTAAATGACCTGACCTTTGAATTTGGGCAAAATCACTGGACAAACTTTCTCCGATGTGATATGTTTCCGTGTTAACGTAACTATCCAACCATATGTATGTATGTATGTATGTATGTATGTATGTATGTATGTATGTATGTATGTATGTATGTATGTATGTATGTATGTATGTATGTATGTATGTATGTATGTATGTATGTATGTATGTATGTATGTATGTATGTATGTATGTATGTATGTATGTATGTATGTATCTATGTATGTATGTATGTATGTGTGTGTATGTATGTATGTATGTATGTATGTATGTATGTATGTATGTATGTATGTATGTATGTATGTATGTATGTATGTGATTTAGGCGATGACTGAAAAATAATATCATTTTTCAGGCGACACATAATTTGTGTACCGTTTTCAAGATATACTTACTGTAATTATATTAAGATAATATACTGATTTACAAAACTGAAATCATGGTCGTGAGGGATATTACTGTATTGTCAAAACCGTTCCATTACATCGGACTGAAACCGGCGATTTTGTATTCATAGCTTAAATTTGTTTAGGATTTTGAAATATTGTACATAGACAGTAGAGGGGAACTACTATCTGTGCATAATGTAGAGACTCTTATATGGCTTTTCAAGTGAGTTCAATTTACAAATTGAAGATATGACACGGTTCATCGACTGCTGCAATGAACTGAACGATATCTAGCCATTTGTTAAGCATGACAAATTAAAAGTGCTATTTACGAAGACTGCGATTTGCTATCATGAGCCGAAGGATGTATAGTTAACCATGACAAAATACTATTGACGAACACGGTGATTTGCTTAATTGTGGCGCCTTATTCCGTATCCTGCACAGTTTCCAAACCGATGAACATGCATTTCATAATAATTCGTTGGTTGTCTTTGGCTACCGCCGACAAGGCAGCCGAGTTTCTGTGATGCTGCAAGCACTGACTTAATCTTATTTCTGTGCGAAAAATGTAATGGCTGATATTTAAGAATACCTGAAGGGCAAACATATCCGAACACACTGAACTCAGGCTGTTGACATTATTTTTTCTGAATACAACGGCGACTCTACTGATCACCTAGATAATTCGTCAAGGGAAGGAAATGAAATGACAGGTTTCGAACTTCCTAACTCATATTTATGCTACATTGGCGAAGTAACTGTCATTGAATATTCACTCATGAAGAAACTAAATTTGAGCCTGACCTTTTCGCGCCCATTTGATGCTTAGTCTTGTCTGGAACATCTGATGACAAATGCAGTTAATCAGACAAAACAGCGCACTTTCGTATTATCGATTTTCTTCTCAAAGTTCAACTCAAACTTGAACACGAGTCAGATAACTGAAAAAATCCAGACAGTAATAGTATGTTATTACGGCTGTCACAATACACTACATGTCGTATTGGCAAAATGCAAATAAGAACAAAGTTGTTGTTGAGAATAGCGAAATAATTTACAACCCCATATTTCGTATGAACTGTGCGACTCAGAAAAAACGTTATTTAAATTATGACATTCGCCTACTATTTGACGAAAATTATACGTCTGCTAAAGTATAAAATATAAAGAAAACAAACCAGCTGTTCAATGCATATCAGGAGCTTATAGTGTGTAAAATAATTTAGGACCAAAGCGTCGAATTGGTAGACTCAAGGCAAGGCTTTGTGGATGTTTTTCTTTCATCTGTAGTACTCATACAAAATAAGCAAGTAAACAACATGGACTGTAGCTACGCTCTGAATCAGATGGCAAATATCAGGAAATTACCTTGCCAAAGGCTTTCCGTGTAGTATTAGCGACCCATACATGTAGCACAATCGATGGGGTTGTTCATTGAACAAAATGTAACTGTACATAGTACGCTGCATGCATTGCTGATTTCTTTAGTTATATATTAAACGTATACTCTGAATATGACTTTACAATCTCATTATCTCGCAATCCATTTACAGAGAGTAATAAAATCTAGTGAACATAGCACGCATGGACACAGTGAACTGTATATACTAGATTCGGAAGAAGGGCAGGGTATTTGAATATATATATATATATATATATATATATATATATATATATATATATATATATATATATATATATATATATATATATATATATATCTATATATATATATATATATTTTATATATATATATATATATATATATATATAATAAATATGAGAACACATCAAGTATGTTTGGTACCTATTACTCGAGTTTCACGCATACACGCGATCGTCAGATAGGTAGATTTATTTCAGATAGGTAGATTTTATAAAATCTACCTATCTGACGATCGCGTGTATGCGTGAAACTCGAGTAATAGGTACCAAACATACTTGATGTGTTCTCATATTTATTGTAATATTGCTCTGCATCCCTGCATCGAGCACTTTACCCCTCTGAGAAGATACAAACAAGTTTTGGTGTATATATATATATATATATATATATATATATATATATATATATATATATATATATATATATATATATATATATATATATATATATATATATATATATGTGATTCAATATCAAATAATGCAAAAAGCGACAACATTGCAAAATCTAGCGTTGTATTTGTCATTCAGCGCTCCGGGTTATCCGAGCTAGGTTTCCTGAGTCCGGCAATCACGCCATGTGAGTTTGTATCTTAGATGGCACTAAACACCGTAATTCAAAGTTCGCCTGAAGACTCTATGTGATAGAAATGGGGAAATTGAGCAGCAAACTGAATTTCAGCATTTCGTTCCATGTATTACTTACATCTTATTGGTCTACTTCCAAAGCACTTTGACATGCCCATAGGGAGATGGGTCATACATTTCCATGTGACGTTACAATAGTGAAATGCTCTCTGAGTAGTGACGATTGCGATACACGAACAATCTCTGAAAAGACAGCATGCAAACTTACATTCTAGCAAATGTAGACATGTTATAAAAGAAAATCTGTACCTGTAGTCCCTTTCTTTCAATAAAGGTGGGGTGTGTTTTCAAAGAATGCTGAGGCTAGTTGAATGGGGTTGTGGATATTTGCATGCAGATTGACTTTGGTAGAGACACACTTCCTAAGATACTGTATGAAGTCATATAGGTATTCAAAGAACGAACAGTTACAGTAAGCAAACAGCTGTACAGCAACAGTGACGATATAATAAGAACTGCAACCGAAAAATTAGGGTACCCTATAACTTTACCTTTCTCCCTACCCTCTCCCTGTTCATCTCTCCATCTATCTGTCTAGGCACCATCCATCTATCCATCCATCCATCCATTGTTTTTTTAAGAAGGAAGCGAATCTACCGAAATAAGAGCACATCCACTCGTTGGAAAAATGGAAGAGCTCGAAACCAAATACTGTATTGATTTGATCATACAGAGTTATTACAGAGACGACGAAAAATCATATTTTTGCAATCTTTCGCCTAATTGGTGAAAGTGAGGTTCGTTCGTTTACTAATTGCATTCACAGATAACATGTGTCAAACTGTTGAGGTTTTTACCATTTTTAATTTGAAATGTTGTTCAGAGTTGCTTGTTCTCCTACAAAAAAATCCTATTTAGATAGACAGTATTAAGCTCGTCAACTAAACCTGCAAATGTGTTAAATACATTTTTGGTATCACTGGCAATTTGAATTCTGGTCCCGGCTAAAGTGAAACTGTTTAAGAATATTTTTGCATTGTACACTTATATATGATATGTTTGCACGCTAAATAGTATTATGTTTAACAAGCTCTGGCGAGTAGAAAAAGAACTCACAGTTAATATACAAAACGAAAATAGTTAAAACATCTTCAAAAGTTACATATTCTGACCCTTTAGGTCTGGTAAGCAAATTCTACTTACTTTTTTTATAGTGAATTTCAAAATATCCTGGAATATGAACGTGCTTCGTTCATTTTAAATGGTTCTCTTCGATACATTTTGCAACAATTTAATCCAATACGTCGTTCTTTGTGCCACAGTCATAATCCTCAGTGTTGCCGCTCTCCCATAGAAAAACCTACCCGTATACTGACTGCTTGAACATTCTTACATTGCCTCTATCACATTTCCCCGTGATGAAACTGCACAGAACGCTAACGACAGTTGTTTTTTCTCGATACAGTGTGTACGCCGGATCGGTACAACAATCGGTATTTCCCACACTCAACGTGTTCTGTATTAAAGTGAGAACAGTGGACGACGTATTGGGTTAAATTGTTGCAAAATCTATCAAAGGAGAACGTTTGTAATGGATGCAGTTGGTGTTATTTTTTATTAGGAGAAACGCTTTTCTAATCACTCAAGCACGTTACAATTCCAAGCTATTTTGAAATTCACAATAAGAAATTATAAATTCATCTTATACTAGTATTGAAGGCACCCTGACAAACAGCTATTCATTGGGAGTGTGAGTATAGCATTCTTATTTCCCTAACCTCCATTATAGTCGAATGCGTTCATCATTTCTTTCAATAATACTATTTTTAGATATGGAATTTGAACAATTTTTTAAATATTGTTCTAGATCTCAAAGCTGTCTTGACGTCACTTTCGTCGTGAAAGTTTGAATTTCTCATTCAGAATAGAGCAATTTTACTTATATCTAATACCAATTGCAACTTGATATTTGCAGAAATGTCACTGTCATAAAGCTCTGCAGCTTTTTACGCTAACATTTAAATCGCCAATCATACACACATCTTACTTGGTTCTAATTTCTCATCAATCATCTGCCCTATACTTTAGAATAACAATTCATCGCTGTAGCGAAAAATCATTATAGGATGGCGATAAATTATGAAAGCGAAAGGCATTCTGTGCAGTATCAGCGACTATACTTTGTATCATTTATACGATTTGAGCTATTCGTATGGAATAAAATTGTACCTGAATATCTGTGCACATCAAACTGCGTGCATTTACACGCTGCTCGCTCATTGCGCTGCTTGCCGTATATACAAATAAAATGACATTTTACAACATAGACATATTGTTGATCTTTTTAAGATTGTAGCGAATCTAGCAAACTTAGAGCACATCTACTCGTTCGGAAAATGGAAGAGCTTGAAACCAAACACTGTATGATTTGATCATACAGAGTTAAAGCAGAGACAACAAACAACCATGGTAAGTCATTAACATCGAAAATTCTGTTGCAAAAAATTGACAAAAACTAAATTGAAAAACCAGAAAAATCAAAAGAATACACTTTTATTCCTTTGAAGACAATATTTATGTATACCTTCCCTTGTCGAGGTCCTTTTTATCTCCTTTTATCGATGCAAGAATAGGGTAGTTCCCCTCCCGTGTGATTAAAGCAACGCATGACGTGATTAAGGTTCCAAGACAAGGAATTGACCTTTTTAAGCCAACAATTTACTAGTGGCCAATAAGCTCAGAACCCTTGTAAAGTATATATTTTCGGAAAGCCTAGATATCGGGAAACATTTTGGTTACCATAGTGTCACTATTGTTTACATAACTATCACGTGACAGGTAATTTGCATAACCTTTCAAAAATCGGTTTTCCCTATGTTCTTTTTCATTGCTATGAGATATGTGGCTGAAATTTGTGTGAGTGCAAGCTGTTTTAAAGATCTTTCAAATTGTGTCTCTGAATTTTTTTTAAACCTTCTTAAACAATTTTTTTGCCAGAAAAACTTCCAGAGCGGTGAATTTAATCCTAGTTGATTTCTTTAAAATTGTGCTCAAACAAAAAGTAAGCAAAATATAAAAAATCTGAGACACACTTTTGAAGAGAGTTATGACAGCTTGCATTCCAGCAAGTTTGAGTCTGGTATTTTGAAGTATTGAAACAAAACATAGGGAAACCAGATTTTTGAAACGTTATGCAAATTACCTGTCACGTGATAGTTATGAAAACAACGGTAACACTGTGATTACAAAAATCTTCCCCTATATCTAGATTTTCAGAAAATGTATCATGTACGGGGGTTCTGAGCTTATTAACCACAAGAGAATTGTTAGATTAAAGAGGTCAATTTCTTGTCTTGGAACCTTAGGACACATGTATAAGTAAATGTAATTTGATGATCTGTGACGATATATACTCATTTCGCATTTAAAAGATGTCGCAACTGAATAGTATTTACTTTGTTTGCTTGATGTAGAAATGAAGTAGGCATAATTAACTGAGAAGTAAAACCACATAGTTGATTGAATGTAATGGAAACCGACTTTTATCCTTGGGAGAGCTCAAAATTAACCTTGCGGGTATAAAGTAATTGGCCCAACGTTCCTACTGGTCAATCGGACATTCTTTATACATAAGGCAATGCAGGCGTTAAGTTCTGTTTGTGGCATCAAAATGATGGCAAAAACCGAAAACTAACATTTTAAAGAGTACTGTAAGTGGTAATGCTTTGATGTGTTTTATGAGGTGTAAACAATCATGATAAGGATTTTATAAAGCAAAAGATAAAATGTTAAAAATCAATTTACTAAACCGCAATTAAAAAGATTGCATTACATTAATGATGGTAAAAAGTCGGATTTTGTATCCTTCTGTGTTAGTAAGTTTTTCTCTTTTTGACTCAAAGGATGATCATCCCCGCACATATTGACTTCGTTCAATCCCCCTAATAAAATGAAATGAAACAAAACTCACTCCAAAAATGGCGCCTCCACCAACCCCTGAAAAAGGACGAGTATGCCATACTGTGTCATACACCATGACAAGCAATCTACATGTGGCCGGCTCACCGAATTGGCGGAACTGAGGTTCGTTCCGTACTAATGCCGTGACATATATGGCATCCAAATATATCATGTGACAAAGGGTTAGTATCTGTAAATGTTGATATTTTTTGCACTATTTTTGTATTGTCGACCACAGTTTCGTGTTCTACTCCAAAAAGTCCTGTATAGATACAAAAAATTCACCTTGTCAACTAAACTTGCAAATGTATAAACTGCATTTTTTACAATCGACAATCGAATTCTGGTCCGGACTAGAATTCAATTGTTATAGAGTATCATTGGATGTGCACCTATTAACGATGTTTTGACGCGACGTAGTATGAGTTTAACATACTTTGGCGAGTAGAAAAAGAACTCACAATTACTATACAAAACCAAATTTTAATTATATCTTCAAAAGTCACACATACAGACCCCTTTAGGTCTAGTAAGCAAATTCTATTTTTTGTTTGAAAAATTTTAAATTTAGCCAATACTGAAGCCATTATGACAAACAGCTATTCAGAGGGAGTTGTGAGTAGCATTTGTATTTCTATAATTTCCATAGTAGTCGAAAGCGTTCATCATTTTAGCCATACGAGTATCTGCCTTTACCATAGAAAATCAGCACACCGTTGCGGATTAATGTATCTGTTTATATGATCCTCACTTAAGCGACTATTTAAACATACTATTTTAGATTCATAATTTGAACAGTTTTTCTTAATAATGTTCTACATCTCAAAGCTGTCTTGACATCACTTTCGGCGTGAATGTTTGTATTTCTCATTCAGAATAGAGCAATTTTAACTATATCAAATGCCAATCAGAACTTGATATTTGCATAAATGTCACTGTCATAAAGCTCTGCAGTTTTTTACGCTAACATTTAAATCGTCAATCATACACACATCGTACTTGGATATTATATTATCTCATCAATCATTTGTCCTTTAATTTACAATAACTATGGGGATAAATTATGAATATAGGATAGCGATAAATTATTCCAGCCGAAGGCATTCTATGCAGTATCAGCAGCTATACAATTAAGCATTTATTTGATGGGACGGATAGATGTGGAACTAGCTGTACCTGAATATCTCTGCATGCATTTACACGCTGCTCGCTGATTGCGTTGTATATTGTATATGTAAACCAAATAATAATAATTGTTTACAACAATGGCATGTTCGTGATCTTTTTAAGAAGGAAGCATATTTCGCGAAATTAGAGCGCATCTACTCGTTGGGGAATTGGAAGACCTTGTAACAAAATACTGTATTTATTTGATCATACAGAGTTATTATATTACAGAGACGACCAAAAAAAATCATTATATCATTCGGTATCAAAAATTCTGTGAGCGAAAAACTGAAAAAAGCTGAACTCATGTACCAGGAAAAATGAAAAGAATACAATATATTCTTTCGAAGACAAAATTTATGTTTATCTTCCCCAGTCGAGGTACTTCTTATGTCCTTTTATACATGCAAGAATAGGTCACTTGCGATCCCGTGTGATTAAAGCAATGCACGACGTGATTAAGGCACATGCATAATTAAATGTACTCTGGAGATCTGTGACGATATACCCATTTCGCATTTCAAAAGATGTCGCAACTGTATAGTACTATGCTGTGTTTGCTTGATGTTGAAATGAAGTAGGCATAATTTACTGAGAAATATAACTACATAGTTGATCGAATGTGATGGAAACTTGATCTTCAGGGGAGCTCGAAATTTACCTTGCGGGCTGTATGTGGAAATCACAGGAAGACATAAATTACGTGTTAATTGCATTTAGTTACAGATTTCAGACCTAAGGAAATGACGTTTTCAAGCAATTTTTACATAAATCGCTGCGCATTTGTGAATGAATTCGAAAATTTAAATTGCACGAGGTGCGCGATACATTTTGCGGCCAGGCATTTTTTTTATTTTAGAAAGATAAAATAATTTGTGTGAAATCGGCTTTAAATTGATTTTTACGAGTGTTGACCAGCAATATTGCGTATGAAGTAGTTGCTCTTGTGTTCTGTCTCTATGATCGCAACAAAATCGAATATTTCAATATGATACTCAGCCCCTTTCAGGGGTATTTCGGAAATGCGATTTTCGATAATGGTTTGGACCCGACCATGTTTATATTTTTGGTGATGATCCCGTCTCACTCAGACTGATACATTTTAGACAAAACATCCACCCGCGCCTATACTGTCGACGGTTTTCTTAATAGCTGACGCCTAAAAAGCGCACTACTTCCTGCCGCTGTGATACTTTCTGATAAAGCGATAGTGTCTATGCTGAGACGCTGTTTACTCGGCCTTAGGCTGATCTGAAAGTCTAGGCTAGTAGCACAAGGACAGCATGGACCTAGAATAGGTCTCAGTCAATGATAGCTACATAAAGGCACTTCTTGATCCTGGGAAAAGTGAAAAAAGAAAGTAAGAAAAGTCATCGAGCTGTCGAGAACTGCAAATCAATGACGTGTACATCAACCCCATCAAATAATTATTTTATTCTGAATAAGGAATGGATCTCTAGCAAAAAGTAGGTACCCTGAAAGTTTGTATTCTTTAACACGCAACTCAATAACATCTCTATTGGGATGGGAGGGGCATGGTTACCATGTATCGCCTCTCTTTCGGAAACAAAGCAGAGTAACTCGTTTGTAATTAAATATGCCTGACTGAATCGTTCATTTGATGTAAAGCTTATTATGTTTGGCATAGCCATCCGACTTGTAACGCCAGGTCAAGGTTAACATTAAAATGCAAAAATTACAAATAAAACTTCCTGTTCTACACCAAATTTCGATATTCGATTTATTCCAAGCATATTGTAAAGTGGTGGTCTTTGCATCTTCTCACTTGTTTCATCCGAACATTACATATGTGCTGTATTTCGAGCCAATACGCATTTTGTTGTCTAATATCATCATCAAATACAAGACATTGCATGTATAATCCGATATTGGATTTGCCAACTGCGTTTTACAGACAAACCAAATAATATTCATTGTTCGAAACATCAGCATCTTTTGAAGTAGGAAGCAACTTGGTGAAATTAGAGCGTATCTACTCATTGGGATAATTTAAGAGCTTGAAACCAAATACACGATTGGAACTATTTTGGATTATTGGATCTTCCACTTTAATAATGTCGCAACTGAATAGTACTATGCTGTGTTTGGTTGATTTCAAATGAAGTAGGCATAATTTACTGAGAAGCAAAACCCCATAGATGACTGAATGTGACAGAAAACGACTTCTATCTGTAAGAGAGCTCCAAATTAACCTTGCGCACGTGAAGTACATTTAACAGTGATAATGAGTGCAACACTCCTACGGGTCGATCGGACATTCTGTATAGGAAAATGCACGAGTGGAGTGCAATCGTTGAGATACTGACAGACACGAGAGCCGTAGGCCGGAGTTGCGGTCATTATCGTAACGATTGCACGACACAAGTGGCATTATCCTGATTAAAACACGTAAACAGCACCTGGTGCAAATATTAACCAATCGGGAACTACGTAGCACTTGAATCAGACAATTCATGATTTTAACAAGTATACATGTAAACATTTATTGTTATTGGCTGAGAGTTGTGACGTGCTAGCCATAAAGAGATGCGAATACTTGACAGATATTTTCCGTATGCTTCGTCATTCACGTCACGACCTTTGAGGTTGAAACATCATGTCAGATAGCGACGACGTCGAGTTATTCATAACGCCAAATACATTCAGAAGAGAACCCGACAAGCAGGAAGATGCCAGCGAGGATGACTGGCTGTTCCATGACTTTGATGAACTTCTTAACGGGAAAAAGTTGCAAGAGTCTGCTTTGGAAAAAACTGCCATTCCACCAGGTTTGCCAAAGTACATCCCGCTAACTCATACCGAGCCGATACTTCTAATGTACCCTATAATGTTTCTACTACCTCTCGTTTGAATTTAAAAAGTGGTGCTGAAATAAAAAAATGGCACTCGAAAGAATTCCCAAAAATACCTCTTTAATAAACTGTCGGGCTCTGAATACCTTTAAATTTTGGCGAAATGAAAGAAATAAGCTGTAACCTACCCGGGGCTAGAAGAAATGACCTAAGATGAGCTAATGAGAATGAAGGATGGGAGTGATTGTCCTCGCCAAAAAAATTAACGAAATAGTAATGAGTCTACAAAACCACTTTCTGTTAAAGGTAAATCCTACCGCTTTTTAAGTGATTCGGCCTTTAAACAGCTTCAGGATAGTTTAGACTCTGTTATGAAAACGAGAAGTAGCATTGGAATTGGTATACAAAAATGTCAAGCCGAAGTTTTGATACTGGCCGACGAAGAAAATCTCTTAAAGCAGACAACAGACTTTATTGGATGCCAAAGTAATCTTGTCTGGTATACATGTTGCCTTGCGAGGAGGTCAAGAGCACAGAATTTACGTCCCCAACAAATAATAACAAAGTTTTACAAATCCAGTGGCAAAAAGTATTTTAGTGCACAGAGGACGTGTCGAAAACAAACAGGAAAGATCACCATGGCGTTTGGAAATACCAACAGCTAAAAATGGATTGTCCGTTTATACGATCTATAGTCCCAAATGTAGAGGGACTATATTAACTCTGTCTGTGAAATTACCAACTTTATTTCGCTGTCAACAGATTGGTAATCTTTGGTACATATATAATAATAAAAAGAAATGTAATGGAATAATATTACAAGATTCTACATATTCCTTTACTTAGCTTCCCGAAATATCCTTGTCCCTCAAATCCATTTAAAAATGTTATGTCGGTAACATCGTATCGTATGTGGAGAGCGTCAGCCATTTTGTTTGTTCACTTTTTGTTTATTCACTTTGTTTGATATCGTATTGCAAGCAGTTAGGGAACACTCCAAAACTGATAACTTGTCGTGCATATCTCGATGTTTATCGTAAAATATCAAGGCTGATATTTTACAGTAAACGTGACCAGGATGGAATGATACGGACATGATTTTATGATAATCATATAGTCAGCAGTATCCTTGGTGTCAATACATATCCTAATTTCAAACTTCTTGAAATGTGCAAATTAACTGATGGTTAGCGCGAACCAAATTTTAAGCAAGAACAAACAACGCAACCCGACAGTGCAATCAATAATGGTGCATTCATTTTCACGCATGGCCCACTTACAAGAAAGGAAAATTAAAAAGGTATCTAACATTCAGTATTATGGTTGTAACTAAGAAGCCAACAAATATTCAGCTACTTCTGCTTCGATATATTTAAAGAAGCGAAATTCATAAAATATGCAATGAACAGATAGTATGTCACACTCACATAACCTTAGTCATAACTATTCAAATTTAGTACATGAAATATGATGTATTTCCCAATTACAATAATTCATTATATATGCACATTGCATATTCTAACTTTCCACATAACTACATAAAGATGTGCCCAAGAGATCTCTAAAATCCGTTCTTATTCAGTTTATTAAGTTGTGATATACATGATTGTAATGTCTAATTACAATGATTCAGTTATATGGATATTGGCTCATAATTACTAGGCGACGCATCTCATACACTACCCATGGCTTAATATTACTGTAAAGTTATATGAAATATCATCCACCAACTAAGTAGATATTACATGTGAACACTAATCATTTAGTATACAAACTTGTCCAAATTATGTAGCATCAAGAAATGCACCAGATCTAGATTACATGCAATGTACATATCATATGCAAAATTTCATCAGCTTCGGTTGTGAATATTTTAAGTCATGAAACAATGGGTGGTCACGGACAAGTATTAATACTTACAAAGAAGTACATAGTCATACTTACACATGGCTTTGGTAGCCGAATGACAATCACCGCATTTGAGTTAATATCTTAGCAGTATAGAGTTTCAATGCTTTGAATAATTACCCGTGGAAATAGCCCTGGGCCTAACATATTTGATCGAATTCAGTTGTAAACTTTTTCAGTGTTGCATTGAACAACACAGACATACACTCACAGACACACGCTCATACATGGACACAGGCATACGAAAAGTGCCATAGTATTGAAAAGATTTGTTAGCGACGCCCTAATATGGGCTAAAACTATTAAAAACCTAAATTTTGGCACTTCTGAACGAACAAATACTTCTTTTAATTTAGATCTGCTCGATCACAAGAAGTATCAACGACGGGTAAGATTACTTCGAACATATTCTCGTCGTCAAAGTGGTCATTTGAGTCGTCGCTTGTAGATTTTGATTGTTGCAATATCGGACCGAGGGATTTTAAATCCGGGTACTGGCACTGGCCGAGCATGGAACTTTTTCTACCCTGCGAAGTGCTGTAACTTGAACGGAATCTGGCCGTGCTAACGTAGCTGTCGGCTCTTCGGTGTTTCGGTAAAAGGCATGGTCGAAATGCATCCTTGACATCTTTCTGTAAAACAATAAATACACAGACGGGAACACCTATTACTACACGAGTTATTGACATCAGCATAGGCATCCACACAACACTGTATTTAGACTTCCCCTCACTGTCACCAGTAATAAAGAATAAAAAAGTCGATAATCGTTTGGAGACACACGTGATGAATCGTGAATGTAGTTGTTTCATCAATTGTGATCCAGCGAATGAAACTAACGATGCGAAGCTTTTGGCTTTGATGGGTTTAGCTCAAGTATGATACGAATCAACATTTGCCAAGGTGATCACTCTGGCTAAACGTGGTATCGAACGCAATCTCTTTCTTTGTGTCCGAAATGTTAAGCGTCGATGAACGTGAATGGCTTTTGAGACAGATGTTCTTGTAAATAAGCCTTGTCATGTTTTCTAGTTTAACACATCTTAATCTGCAATGTATTGCTTATCTTTCGCAACTTCTTATATGATTTTTTTCAGAGAAACCCGGATGTAGTTCCGTGTAATAATACCCGAGTCTCAGTCTTGCCAATACTTTAGAATTTCATTGCTCCAAACGTCCTGCCAAATAGTAATTTCTTCTGCATTTTTAAAACAACGCCAGATGTATATAAAATATTGTCTAGCGGTCATGCTTTTTTCATATTTATCGGAGCTACATAGTGTAAAATTCTGATATCACACAAACTCTGCGTGTTGGTGTTCTTGTAAAGGAGTAACTCATGTATGACATGATGATACAACATACCTTCCGCTGACATCAACATATTACATACCTTGAAGTTGTCCTTTAGGAAGGTATAGATGAAAGGATTGAGGAAGCTATGAGACATTCCTAGCAGATGTAGGCAGAAATACAGCTTGACGATGGTGACTCCACCATTGTTAATCATAAGTATTTCTGGCTTTAACGTTACAACCATTACAAGCGTTTGGAGCGGAAGCCAGCAGAGAAAGAATGCCAATATTACTATGGCAACCATTTTTATCACCTGTATTTACAATAAACAGAAGAAAGATGTTTATGTTATTCATGGAACACGTTGTCTGGCTTCAGAAAAAGCAATCATGCCACACTTAATTCGTTACGTATGACAGTATAGCATTATGCACAGGCTATTATAGGCCTTCATAAATTTTAAATTACTTGTGTGTTTAATACAACGATGTACTGATCACTGTACGTTGTCAGAGATGAGTTTTACGGGTCTTGTTAGGTGATGTTAATCAACGGGTTGTGGCTTTTTTTAGTTGATGTGAAATTTTGTTTGTATATTCAGTCTTCCGCTTATACAATGCAAGATCCGAGGTACATGAATATTCCACATTGATTAAGGGTCATTAGCATAGAATTTTAATACCGAAACAATGCTCATTAATGTAATCTGCATATTTGAATATCATTATACCTCGCATCTTGCACTAATAGCTTCCGCTGGGGAGGGGGGGGGTCCTTATTTTGAAGCAGTTTGAAGATCTTAAAGTTAGGAAACTTTTCTCCTGTTCACATTTTTGAAAATCGTAAATTAAATGTTACCTAATGAGGTAACATTCCAATGGCGGCGATTTTGTATTTCAAATACCTGCGAATATCAGTAATTTTTTCTCTCATTCAACATTTCCACAGTAACCCCGGATTTTTATTCTTGATTTCGACACGTAATGGTTTAAAGTTTCGCTACAGAAAGTGCGAGCAAATTAAATTTCGAGGAACATACTTCCTTAATGAGACAATGGCAGTACCTTTATTGATATTGCCAACATTTTTAAAGTAAAATTTCTTATATTTCTCCCTATAAGTATGCAAAAATATAAAATTTCAGCCTTACTTATACAAATGAGCTTATTCCATACCATATACGATGATAATGTTAAACGTGAATTACGATTTTCACAAAAACATGCTATATCTGCATGTTGAAGTCTATTCATTTCAACTAGATGTTTGGACTTAAACTACAACAAATATGATTGAGAATAATTCAAAAGTTACAGCTTATGGGGCTGTAGGAATGCTTATAATCATCGAGAGCATATTTCACTTGTTCCCTATAATTAACCTTCTTCAAAACCAATTGCAACGTTATAGTTTTGATTACTCTTTGTTCAACAAAATTTATTGCACTGACCAGGTCATCGAGGAGATGTTCCGAAGTTGAGAATTTTGACTTTGCTATGAGTGAATATGAGCTGATACAAAGCTTGTTATACAAACTGAAAGGATTTATAGGATGTGGTGGTCTGTAATTATGATGACTTTCAAAATAGCTTGGAATAATAAGGCCAAGCATTCCAATGTGCTATTCCAATAACCCGACCCACCCTTTATTATACCCGCCGACCCAAGACTTTTTAGAGCTACGTAGATGCGGAAGAAAACAGAAAGAAAAACCTGTAAAATCACGCACGCGAGAAGTAAAGAGAAAATCACGCGAGAACTAGCTTGGAACCTATGACGTCATTCATCGTTGCACCTACGTTACAAACAATATGGTAGCCAGCGATGCGCACTACCTGTACACATGGAGCTTATACTGTACTGATACGTACATTTCGCAAATGCGATTATGGCAAGGAAAGATAGTTTTTAGTCTGCTGTAAATCGGAACGGACTTTTGAATAAATTCTTGATGAAAACCACCAAGGTTTTTCTCAATGTAAAGAACGAGACATAAATTAATCTGCTGGACCATTGACCGTGAATCACTGGTAACCTAACTGACGGTTTGGAAAATCACAAGAGCAAATATTTGTGCAGTCTCTCAGCGATTGAGTTATTCAGGTAGGCCAAAATAGTTAAAAAGGTAGTTTTTCGTGCGCGGTCTGCCACCGCTGTGGTGGCAGACCGTATAACGCCGGTAACACACATCATCGTACGCATCAGGGCTGGAGATGTCCATGCTACAATTAACTTCAACGTGAAGTAAATTCACTTTGTTCTGGGCCAGCAAACATTTAGGCATTACAAGATCAAAGAAAGCCGTTGATGCATTTCAAGTTCTGATGATAGGCGACATGCTTTTTGCACTCAAAAATACAAGCAGGTCTGAAACTGGACTGTGCTTCAAAAGTAAATTTTGCTGTCAGGGATTATAATTAAACCATTTGCATTAACACAGACATATTCGTCAACCAATAATCCAATCTGATGATGGAACTGTTAACAGCTGCATAAATAAATCTATGACAAATGGTTGTTTAAAAATAAAAATATTCAAAAAAATTATTACTACCGACCTACTAACTTAATTTTGAAAACCATGTTATCAGAACAGCAAAATTTATTTTGTTGGGCCTAACATACTTGGATGATTAGAACAAAGTTTTTGGTAATGGAAAATAAGCCAACTGCATCCATTGCAAAGTTTTACTTTGATATATTTTGCAACAATTTAACCCAATACGGCATCCACTGTTCTCACTAACAGAACACTTCTAGTATAGGAAATACCAGTCGTTGTACAATAGACAGTAGCTTCCCCCTCTACTGTCTATGGTTGTACCAACCCGTGCACACTGTACCGAAAATAAACTATCGTTAGCCTTCTGTGCAGTTTCATCGCCGGAAAATACATGTAAGACAAAGGTAATGTAAGAATCTTCAAACATCAGTGTACGGGTGAGTTTTTCAATGGGAGCACGGCAGCACTTACGATGTTGACTGTGGCATGGTGAACGTCGTATTGGGTTAAATTGGGTTACATTGTCGTAAATGAATGCAGGTGGCGTCTCTCCCCAGAAACGTTTTTCTTATCGCCCAAGCTGCTCTTATTCAAAGCTATTTTGAAATTCATTTTATGTTCCACAACCACTGCCGTTACAGTATCTGAATGTGAACACATTGCAAAGCTAACCGCCAAATCGGTGTCAGTACCTAGGTAAGAGGAGGGGATGTTTGAAAAAGTATATCCTCTAGTCACTTAAACAGCGATGCGAAACACCAGTCTGGAACATGCCAAACCTAGGGTCCAAATCGGTATCTAGTACCTAGGCAAGAGATGCCGATTATAGCCTCCGGTTACTAAAACCACCATTCGGAAGCGCAAGTAAGTAAGGGAGTGTTCAGAATTTACTTCCAGCGGTGCCTGGAGGATTTCCTATTTTTCTGGTGATTTTTGCCACGCTCCCCTGGTAAATTATGGACAAAATCTATGGCCCCCTCATATTTCCTGTTTTTTCCATGCCCTGCCCCAATACAGTGTATGCATGCTTACACAGTCTGACAAGTTTATCACACTTTGCAGGGCAATACAGTGGTCATTCCATGAATGATATAACAAAACATTTCAGAGTTACAATTGAGTGGCCATAAAAAGCTTGTTTGCCATGTATATCATTACATGCTAGTAGCAAGTACTCAGAGGAAGAAATATTATATGAATGATATACGAAGCACGGTGTGTTCACTGATTAGACAAGTTGTGCCACTTTTTTCAGAAGAACTCTCCCATAGGTAGAAATGAATATAAAAAACTTGGCAAATGTTTTACTGTGGCAGGCACAGACTTCTAAGGTAGGGACTATACCCAATACCAAGAATATTGTCATTTTATAGAAATCACATACTGATATGCTGTATCTTGTAAAACGGCTCTTCCCAATCTACTTTTAGATAATTTACATTCAATTATCGATTACCCCATGATTTTGAGCTCTCACATGACTTATTGCAAATTTGACCAGTTCATAAAAAACAAAAGCCATGGTGGGTGGATAAAAATATTGTTATTTCATTACACTTGTGACTCTTAAGTATCGTCTTCATGTAGATTTGCTGATACAAATGACAAAGATGCCACCTTGTTTAATGTAATAAAAATTGTGAAAAAATACTGAGTCAGCACTTTTGCATCAATAATTTTTCATAGAAAAACATACGTTATGATTCTTTTTTAAAATCAAGCACAGTGACATGGTATTTTTTATATTTTTCAATAAAGCACCTTTCAGTAGATCATTTGTGAAAGTTTTATGAAATTGACAATATTCCTAGTATGTTTTCTGACATTTCTACATGTATGCAATCCTACGCAATGACTAATTTTGCATATCTTCTAGATAGTCTTCTACCTTATGCCAAGAAAAATCGCTATTTGCATCAAAGCTAGAATTATTTATCTCATTGCAAGGCAAAAACATTCATTTTATATTTTCATTCTTGGGTACCATGCAAATTATCTCTGTACTTTTAACACTTCAATCTTTATAAATAAACATGACTACAATGTAAGTTTTCTCACTGATACACATGATACACACAAAGACAAGCACATAATTCAGTTAGAAATTGTCGGAGCATATAATTTGCAAAGTGATATGTATCTTTGAAGTTTAATGGTACACAATTTGCAGGTCTCGAGATTTGGAAAGTGAGTGTTACATGCACAAGTCCAGCATACATTTTTATCTGATGATGTAGCTGTGGAAACGCAGCTATCTGTTGGCGGGGTAGCGTGCGTCGCTATGCGGGTCATCAAAAGGTCAACCCCCCCCCCCCCGGATAGCTGCAGGTCAACTAGCGGCGAAAATGGGTCCATTACGATGACACCACTTGTGTCGGAACTTTGAACGGCAAAATATACCAAAGTGAGTGTGATTCAATAAAATTACCTATACCTGTCTGAACTCAGATTATTGCTCATACCCTAACTCCTTTTGTGAACACAATCCCTGGTTCGTTTACGTAATTTGACTGATTTTCCAAAGAGTACTCAAGATTTTCACTCCAGCTGCGTACTTTGCCTTCTATTGATTTGCTAAAAAGGACGTCGCGTGCTCGCACGTGAATAGCGTGACGGCCGGTCAGAGTCAAAATCTTGAGAACTCCTTGGAAAATCAGCCGAATTACGTAAATGAACTAGATATTTTGTTCACAAAAGGAGTTAGGGAGTGAGCAATAATCAGAGTTCAGGCAGGTATAGGTCATTTTATTGAATTACACTCACCTTGGTTTATTTTGCCGTTCAAAGTTCCGACACAAGTGGTGTCGTCGTATTGGACCCATTTTCGCCGCTAGTTGGCCCGCAGCTATCCGGGGGGGGGGGGGGGTTGACCTTTTGATGACCCGCATAACGACGCACGCTACCCCGCCAACAGATAGCTGCGTTTCCACAGCTACTGATGATGCTGAATAACTTGCAGACTCGCGGTGAAAATTGGGAAATCCCAACTAGTGTTTTCTTATCTCTTTTTTACAAATTTGTTGGCCATAAGCAAAGTGGCTGCCACTGAAACAATCCTGAGGAATGTTGCAGAAACTTTGTTGAACAGAACACCTGATCTATAACATGAATTTTACAAAATGAATATGTTATATTTCTGCTAGTTCCATTCACAATTCAATGTTCAATGTTCATAAATTAAGATAACCCTGGATACGTCAAAGTTCACCTGGATACGTCAAAATTCACAGTTTTTCAACAGTATATTTTTTTTCAAAGTTGGCAGAGCATGCATATTTCACATTTTTTACAAACTTTAAAATAGTCATGATAAACATATTTTCAGATGACAAGAAACAAAACATGTTTATTTGTTCTTTGGCCTTTTCTGCCAGCCGTCACTGAGAAATCCTTGATCATACAAATTGGATTCTAACGTATTAGTATCATTACACAGTTTGTGATCGCTACCCACAACTTTCCTTGATCAATACACACTGAGACCACTTCTTGAACTGCAGCAAATTTCTTGTGTACACAAGATGCTATGGTCAATAATTCATTAATCTGGCACTTTAGTATTGATGCACATGATCTTCTTGATGCACATACAGAATTATTGCGAAATCAACCCTTTTTCCACGTAGGAGCTAGCAAATTAATAAATTTTTCAGCAGATATTTTTGAAATCCATGTATAATTTTATAGATCAGGACTTCTGGGCAAACATTTAATTGATGCATTTTTTCCTTAGCCCCCTCCGAAAAGATTGTGGTATTTTTATTTGCCCCCTAATTTCTCTTGGGGAAATGGTCCCCCTGAAACACCTCCAGGCTCCCTTGAAGTAAATTCTGAACACTCCATAAGTCGACCTGTTACATCTCAATGTAATATCAAATAACTACTACAGCAGTTCATGCCCTAACAAATTAAAGCTTGTCAACAGTATCACACACTGCAGAGAGAAAACAAAATAGTACATAAATCTTGCGTTATCAATAGGCCTATATTTGCTATGTCAGTACTTTGAGCAGCTGAAGAAAATAATTTGAAACTTTATGGAACTAATTTGAAGTAACTTTCCAAAGAATACAATTTTCAAAGCACAAAGGCAATAATTTTCGTCGTGACGGGCCTAGCTAACAACGCTAAGAATTCCGAACGATAAAACCATTCTGGTATTCAACACACGCCTCAAATTCTGAAAGAATTAAAAAAAACTTGCCTGAATGTTACTTTAGGTCATTGTCTTCTAAAATATAGTAATAAAGGGTAGAAATCAGGGGCCACGATGCAAAGTTTTTACAAGAGAAACAAATTATCTAAAGTTCACTGATATTTCATATTAAAATTGCAGATGTCCTTTTGTTAAATCTATATGAAAAATTTGAGTTTCACAAGAAAGATAACCGCATCCTCCATGAGCTTTAGACTAAGCACTAGCGTATTGTGAAATATTGCCGACTCGTAATGTCTGTCCCAAGGGCTGATTCTACATTAAAATGTTGAACGATTCCTGTCAGCGTGTATCTAATTCTTTTGTCAGTCATTGATTAAGAATCATAGATGGTGTGTATTATCTATTCAATCATTTGGATTGAAGCGTTAGTTATAATAAGCATCAGTCACGCTATTCCCAAAGGTTAATGTACTGCAGCATGGACACGTAACATTGCCGCATCGACTAAGAAACAACGCAACGAGGGATGTTATTCCTCAGAGGTATACAATCATGTGTAATCTAAATAATATTATAACACCCCACATGGTCATTCCGTGTCGCGATTCGCCAGAATACGTCACGCGACGAGAAAATAGATACGCCTAGTCCCCACCGGATCGAAAAAAATGACGTCAGAGGGCATTTTTTGAAACGCTATTTCCCCAGGGAAATAGTTCTGACCAAATTTGGAAAAGTGCCCGGTCACGTGACCGCAGTGTCGTCTGCAGCTTTGCATCAATGGTGGGTGACTGGAACGTGATGTGCGTCCGGGATAGGTGACGACACACTCTCTAAAACAGATATTCCAACATTTTCCAACATTCCAACAGCGTAGGAACTTGAACAGCTCATCGACGGAAAAGATGAAAGTGCAACTAAGGATGTCGCTAGGTATGCTTAGAATATTTTTTGAAAGAAAGTGGTACCACGTACATCTGAAACCGCTGTACATCGCCCAGTAAACCTGTCAAAATGGATTGTTGCGGTGCAAGATATCAAAAAACATTAAAAACTATATAACAATACAACATGAGCATGTAGTGTGTTATAAAACACCTATAACCGGGTCTTTATTCGGGCTATAGCGCTCGTCTATTACCCCTCGTGGCCGTGTGTTACCAGAAACACATCGCTATACCCCTCGGCCTACGGCCTCGGGGAATAGCGATGTGTTTCTGGTAACACACGGCCCCTCGGGGTAATAGACGGGCGCTATAGCCCTCATGACAAGGCAATAGGTGTTTAATAATAATAATAATATTGGGTTCTTATATACCTCACATATCCACAAGTACATGTGATCAAGGCGCTTTTTTTACAATTATTATTACCCCTGGTCACTGGACCTAATATGATATCACTCAACTCCCTGGGGAGCAAACAACAGCTCACATGTGCAGCCAATAAGCGCAGCAGAGCTAAACACACACATTACAACCACTGTCCTACCAGGTACCCATCACTCCTGGGTGGTAGTCAAAGGGGCGTTCCTTGTATTCAAAGTGCTCATGTGAGGGCGCTGTTTTTAAAAAGCGGTCACCCGCTCAAAACCTGTGATTGGTTAGATTTTCTCTTTCTATGGTAACTGTGGCAAAAATGGAACAGGTGACAGTATACCTTTTAATCAAACAGATAATTTTAGATTTAATACACTAGATGTATATTTAAAAGGTTTAAAGTCCAAATGAATGTTGTCTCGCACTCTGTACGATACCCAGTGAGAGCTGTGATGTAACTCCATATACTTTTATTATTTTAGACTTTTATTGTATTATTTATTTATTTATATTAAAGGATAACCCATATACAGACACAAGTTGGGTGAAAATTTCCCAATTGGGCCGTATTCTTCCATTGGGTTCTACAAAATTCATAAAAGAACTGTACAGCTCAGAAAAACTGATAAAATACTAGAAAGTATCGGAAAAATTATGGCATAAAATAATGAGCTGCAACAAAATAAAAATGGTCACAAAAACATCTATTTATCAATATTGTCTTTAATAAAATGCATAAGTTGGGTTTTAAAATACGCAAGACTTGACCTACATCGAAGATTCTCTGGCAGTGGATTCTAAGTCCTGGAAGCACGCATAACAAAATATCTCTGACAAGACACGGTTCGAAACTATGGACTTTGCAGTTTGCGTGTGGAAGAGGCACGTGTAGGATCAGCATAGACATTCATTAATAGAATAAAAATATCAGCAATATACGCTGGAATAGAATTCTCCCAATATTCAAAAACTTAAATACAAGCAAAATAAAAAAAAAAGCTCTGTTTTACAGATAGAACATCGGTGGTTTCCTAAAAATAGTTACTTGAATTGTAAAAGTCTGCATAAGGACTCTTAGTGCCCCTTTTTGCATTTGCAAACCCTTGTCAGTATTTTTCATTGTTTCATTTCCCAAAACGACGCAACAGAAGTCGATTGCAGATTGGATTAAACCATAACACAAGATCATTCGAAGATGGAAAGGAATAGATTTTTGTAGACGTCTAAGTAAACCAAATCTTTGACTCAACGTGGCACATAAGTTGTCAATTTACTTATCCCAAGAGATCAAATTATCAAGATTTTACACCCAAAATGTTCTCAAAGTTAACATTTGCAATACTCTTATCATTTATAACAATGATAATATTTCCACCATTCGAGTCTGCATTATGCAGTTTCAGGTATTATCTAGTAAACATAACTTTGGTTTTGCTTGCACTGAAAACCATATCGTTACTTTTAACCCAGTTATTAACAGAGATTGCATCACTTTTAAGTGAATAAGTATCTAAAGAAATCGAAAAAAGAGTCTGGTCATCGGCGTACATGTCTAAGTTAGAATTAAAAGTTAGGGACAAATGTAAATCATTGATAAAATTGTATGGAGCAAAGGACCAAGTATTGAGCCGTGCGGCACACCAACCATAACTTTTTGGCTTGCTGAGATCTTACCCCTGTGGCAGACAATCTGTGAACGACCAGATAAGTAAGATTTGAACCAGTTTAGATTTTTACCTTGCAGCCCATACAGGGACAATTTCTTAAGAAGAATGCCGTGATCAACAATATCGAACACTATAGAAAGGTCTAGAAAAAGAACTGCAGAGAGACGACCATTGTCAGTATTTCCTTATAACTAGTCTCACATTCGTAGTAGAGCCGTTTGACACGAGTGATGCTTTCTGAAACCTGACTGCTTATTGCTGACTTTTATCAGTCAAAAACTTATAAAAATTAAAATAAACATGATTTTCCAGAACTTTTTAAATAGCTGGTAAGATTGACATTAGACATTTCATTAGCATTACCAGACCCCTTTTAAGTCGGAACAACTCTTGAGAACTCTCAGACAACGTTGCACTATCAATGCTCAAGCAGCAACTCGCAATAGCTTTGCGTTAACGTTATCAACACCTCTGTTGACGTAGCCTGTAAGAGTGCCTATTAACAAATTCTGATGGTAAATGGAATGGCAAAACTTACATTGTCAAGTTTGCGACCGAGGTGATCTGCCAGTGGAGAGAAATCGAGATTATTGTTGACGGAAACATTTTAAGTACTTGAAATATTCGAGAAAAAGAACCTAGACGCATTAGCAATAACAAAAGGGTCCGAGGCAAGGTACCGTCAACCATAATTGGTGTGGCGTTTCTTTTGCAGGTTCCAGACTACCTCAGGATTAGAGAACTTTTACTTCTGAGTTCATGTAGAAAATACTAAAATACTCGAGTTGCGATTTTTCAATCATGTGAACAACTTTATTCCGTACCAGTCTATTCTGAGAAAGTTTGCTAGGGTCCGATATCACTTGGTTTAGGAGAGCATCTCTTTCATGAATATCATTTAAAATATTGGTATGTTAGCACTATCTACTAAATTCCATGGTTCATGGCAAATGTCACGAAGAAATGAACTATGGCCAAAATTTAGTGAAGGAACGAAATTTGACTATAAGATGAAAGGGTACACGCAAATAATTGAGTTTCTTTTGCGCTCCACAATAATAAGATAATCATCCGAAAGGCCAATTTCAGGTACGAAAACTTTGGCGACGTTCTCGTGATCAGAGGCATAGACATTGTGCATACATGTCTTAGTAACTGGTCTGGTGGGATGCTATACAAGTTGAGTTTAAGGCGTATTACTCAAAGATTTGTAAATGTAACGACTTTTGGCCTATAGCAGTTAATAAATCAATGTTAGAGTTAGATGAAGTTCTTTACCAATACGAAAACCCTTTTCAAGATTCGATTCAATGTTAACATCTATGGTATGTCAACTACAAGGTGGTCTATAAATACCAGCAATCAGAAAACTATTGCTTTTAGGGGCGTGATTGCAAGGTACATGATTTGAAGTACACTCCAAGTCAAACATTCTGGTGTAACAAACGTTTGAACGAATAAAAGCCAAAAGACCACAGCTTTTTTACCAACTCTATAATTTCGTTCAACTGTGAACACAAGAATAGTAAAATCATTAACAGACTTTGCGCTATTTGAAAAGGTTTCAGCGAGAAATAAAAGTTAGACGGAAAACATTTATTAACGCTAAGATAATGAGTAATCTTATCCATGTTGTTGGTAAAATATAATACATTTATTATGCATTTATATTGTTCCAAATCCGCTAGAAAGTTCCAAATATTACTGGCAAGTATAGGGATTAAATTGTCTTCAAATTATGCAAATTGTCCAGTTAATTATACAGAATTATACAAATTAATCAGTTCTTTGGTTGTACAGTGCTTTTCATTCTATACACCCTGTTAGTATACAATCATTACAATGGGTTGAAATACACAGAAAATACATGTCAATTTATTTGTAGGCCTGATGGGTAAATTATACATTTCAGCAATAAAAATGAACACCTTTTGATAGCATAATACTAAAGTATTTAAATTAGTAACAAATCATTAAACTTGTACTGTGTCTTAATATTACCGCTGATTTTACTAACAGTATCATTTAATATAATAAGTCAATATGAAAAATTAAAGAAAATTATTTTTATGATCGTCATATTGGATTTATGCATATGACGAGCCATTCAATCAACTGGTAAAACAGCTTTAGCAATATCGGTCAAAACATTTCAATCTTAATTCAAATATTTTTAACATATAATTTTAAGTGTTACATTAAATAGACTGGCGCCATTTCCTATAAACCCTTTTACAATTATGCACTGTTTAACAGATGGTATTAAACTTTTAATATATCTTGTCTTTGACTTTTTATATATTCGAGGTAAAGAAAAAATTGATATTCCAATTATCCTGAGGTTAAATTTATTACTCTACTATTCCCATGAAGAAAAATGGAAGTGACATAGTAGATTTATTGGACTCATAATAATGAGAAATCTTTGTATCGCTGAAAGATATAACTAAAAACATGGCTTTAACTAAAACACACAAAATGATCATAAATAGTCATTACAATGTCAGCTTATCTCTTAAATCACTATAATAAATAGATTACATCACCTTTTCTGCACAGCACCGATATCCTGTTTGGCATTTTGCTAAATTAGGTATCATATGCACAACTTCATTAAACTTTAAGTATGTCATATCCTTGACCCTACTAAAAATGTACGATGAAGAAATAGTTCTAATGCTCTTGGTTGTTTGAACAGTAAAAGTAGTTTTTCATTGGTCAAATGAAGGGAAAAGTGGTATGGTATGGCAGCCACGTTGGAGTAATGTAAATGAAAAATCTAAGATGATATGATACATTGCCTACACTAAAATGCATTAAATAATAAAATTGCTTCAATAAAATCTGTTAACAGCGACGATTTTGTTCCAATTACCCAGTTTTGTCATGTATGCAAATCAAACACGCTTTCACCTCTAGTCTTAGATTTTACTGGACATTTGTCCGTCATTCTTGGACCGTCCGAAAATACAGAGTGAAAACATAAACATCTCTTTCTTGTAGATAAAATAGAGTTATTTTTAAGTGAAATGCAGAGAAAAGTGCAGCACTATGGCAGCAAGTTTTGATTTATGCAAATGAGGAATATTTATAAGGCGATAAATATATTCAAAAGTATTGCCTGGAAAAATTAAAATAAATAAACCTATTGCTTTAACGTTTATCTCATTTTATTAAACATAATTGTTTTATCAGTGAACATACTGCACCTATTACCGATTTATATCGATGCAAAATTAGGCACTTCTACACGTCTTAGATTGCATCAGAGTTTTTTATTTGTCATTCTAGGAAATCGCTGAAATACACAGTGAAAGATTTATTCCATTGCTTGTTAAAACAGTCATTAATTAGGGAAGTACAAAGAAAAGTGAAGTGTTGTGGTGGCCATGTTGGATTTTTGCAGATGAATATTTCTATGACAACAAAATATGTTTGTCAACATTGTCTGTTCATTCATGATTTCAGTTAATGTATGTTCGGTAGTCTTCAGCGAATGTGTAATATTTCCTCAGTCTTGACATGGCCATGGCTGGTTGCACGTATTGTATTTAACAGTGTTGACATTGTATTTTTGTCAAATGTGCGAGTGCAAATCCGTACCATACCATACATGGCCAGAAATATCGTAAAGTTACTTCATCGGTGGCACTGACGCAGCGGAGATGAAACCAAATAAAAGGTACTAAACCTCACCATTTCACCCTTATCGCTGCTGTCAAAGTATTTTCAAGTTCAGCACACAACGGGGATAAGTGTCTTTCATGCCGATTTTATCGTCTCGCTTTTTCCCTCTGGAATGTTTGCTAATCATATCATCATTGCGTTGGTAGATGACGAAGGTCAAAGATACAAAGATCAGCCAGTCTTTCCTCGTAACAGTTGTTCAGTGCATTTCCAATATAGTGCCATTTAGTTGTGATACTTAAGCAATATTGTGTCCCTCCAGTCCATGACGGACGAAAGCAAACTTTGCACGACATAATGTACGAGACGAAGCCGAGTCCATTATGGAGTGCAAAGTTTGCTTGAGTCAATAATGGGCCACAAGGGGTACATTATTGCTATTATTTCGTAGTTTTGGCAATGCCAATGACTTTGTAGATGTAGAAAAGATTTGGGGGTATCATACTGGATTGTCGGATTCATCATCAGGATGACATGGGGATGACATCACAAAATTCACAGTAATTGACAAAACTATGATATAATACACATCCTATGAAATTCGGATAGTTTTCAATCGGATTCGAACCCACAACATACGGCATCAGTCGCCTAGCTGAGAGGCCACAGACAGAACCACTCGGCTATTTATCTCCACTCCCAATAAAGAGTGGTTCAATAGCCGGCTAAGTTGTTACATTTTTCTGACTGAGACCGCTCAACACGTTGTAGAGTTCGTGAAGCACTCACGCACGCATGCTCACTATCATACATCGCACACACACACTTTATTGAAGCGAAGAAACGAATTTCATCCCTTTAACTGGGCGAACGATAACCTCGGGGACAATTCTGTCCACCAGCAGTGTTACCAACCCAGGGTAGAAAATTCGGATAGTTTTCAATCGGATTGTTTTTCGAGTTCAAGCTATCCAACAAATTACAGTAATACTTGGATACTGAAGCATTGGAAGAACTGATTGCCGCGCCATTTATTTAATTTTGCAGATTCTTGCCGCTTCAAGCTTATTGTATTTAAGTTTACATCCCTATATATTAACTGCTATCAAATATTGTGAAAGAGAGGGTGATGTATGAAAATGACCTACGTAGCTTAAGTGGTAAGGCGTGACTGTAATAAAGCAGTACGTGATCTGTTACACTAAGCGACAAATTAAAATATAATTAATCAGAAATAGGTGATTGAATGTTGTTATGTTAAATAGTATTACACGTTGTCACGATTGGTTTGATTCGAAGTAATGCCAGGGTGTCATGAATTTTTAAATACCTGGGGATGATTATATCTAGAAGGCTTTCACAGTAAGGTGCGCACAAGGACGTTTAGATTATTGGCTCCCATATTGCCTATTTTATGAATTAGCTCCTTCTTGTCCACATATTCTAGATGGTCCATTTGTTTACATACAAAATTCATTTGTTGACAACAGAAAGTCTAGATTTCCAAAGTTGGAATTATCTCACGTCTTCGACATTTCGTTCCAAAGTTTATCCTACTTAAACCCTACAATGCCTTCATTCTACCACACTTAACTTACTGCTTAGAAATATGGGGGAATACTTAAACTTCTTTCCTTGAACCTATTTACCGCCTTCAAAAGAAAATTGTCCGTTTGATTACTTTTTCTGATTTGCATGCCCACTCAAACCCCTCTTTCATCAACAAAACATCATGCTTATTTTTAAACTAAGTAATTACTGTTCTTGCCGTTTTGTTTTTGATTTCAAAAATAACAGTTTTCCAATCACTATTAACAATTGTTTAACAACTATTAACAACTTTTTCTCCATGGGTACTCTACACGTTCAGTTGAGCATAGCAATTATTGTATTCCTAAAACAAGACTTACAGTCACACAACACAATATTAAGTGTGCAGCAATCAAACATTGGAATTCTCTACCTTCTTCATTGAAGCAAATAACGAGTAGACAAAAGTTCAAAGTGGAATTAAGAAGCTACTTGATGAACACAAAATAATATGTATCTTTTTTTCTTGAATTGTTCATCTATCTAATGTATTTTATTTTCTCTCTTTTCTTTTGTCCTTACTTAAGCCCTTTATGGTATCATCGTTTACAGTTGTGAGCTGATAGTGGGCCATGGACTCGACTAGTCCTTGTGGACTATTTCTATGGTCCGAACCAGATAAAGTCATACTTTCACTATAATATTTTTCTCGTAACTGTACCTTTATCTGGTTAAATAAACAATTCATTCATTCATTCATTTTGCTTTGATGCTATTGAGGCTGCTGCAGCTCATTGCCGAAACCGTGAAAATGGGGAAGGGGTACCTCAATGAAAAAAATATGAAGCAAGGGACAATATAATTGTACCGCATATCAAATTTTAGATGTGCAAGTATCACTCATGGGGATGTCTACGTAATGGACTTTCCATTTGCAGCTTATTACACGTTTGTATCATTATCAATTAATTATTCAAGGAATTGACAGTCAGGCCAATAAGAGGTGAGGCTTCCATAAGATTCAAAATCCCAGGATGACGAATACCAATTATGTGATAATTCAATATAAAATATTTGATATCTTAATTGATAAACTCATTAACGGCAGCTTCTGTAATTCAAATCCTTCATATTTTGGTTTTCATCTTTCACAATTAAAAAATTAGTGTAACATGTTAAAAGTATCTACATTTGCTTTGACCAGTGATTTAGATTATCAAAATTTTGTCTACAGATGTTTCGGTTGTTTCTTTATATATGGCTGTATACTTTAAGAAAAAACAGGAAATCTCTCTGTTTAGTCCATTTTATGACTTTGTATTAATTTTAAATTGTTGTCTTCATTATGGTTTTGAAAAATACGGTGTCCTTTGATTATCGTAAAGTCTTTCAGCTGTTTAAGGAATACATTTGCTCATTACATATTTCCTGGAAATTGGCATTATAATATAATAATTGTACTTCCATACATCATTACCATAATAATTATACTTCTATATCGTTATCATTATAAATGTCTGAACGTGGCATTAACAGGCAAGTTGCACAGAGTCAAAAGTATATCTAGTGTAACAGTGACCGAAGAAACTGGTCTTTAATTACATTTTACCAAGATTTAATTTGCATTAGAAATATCAACAACGGTTAAAACAGAAGAAGCCGTCAGTACTGAAACCCAAATTTTCTTCAACCTCCCCTAATAGAAAACGTAAATTATTTGGCCAGGCATTTTGGCTTGTATTGACGTGATGGTAAGGAACAGCGTACATAGGATAATTCATTCTAACTCGTAGTCTTAACACTTCGTCTACCTTTCAGAAGCAATAATATTTAATTTCTTCCACCAGAGACGCTCATCACATATATCCTTTGAGGCAATTATCTCAATCGTTTTTGGAATACTAAAATCACTATTTTTACACTAAAGCAGAATTGTACAGTAAGGTAGTCTTGTTAATATGGTTTTGCAAAAACGTTTACCCAAAGACAAATGACACAGAAATAATTCGAAATCAACTACCTTTGTACCTGACCTCATTAATATACAGTAACAAAAAATGCAGGTATAGAACAACACAAAGTGATAATCATTAATTGCTCAGTATTTAATTTTTTATCTCATTTGGAAAATATCTAGTAATAAAAAAGAACACCTTTTGATAGGAAGTAATAAAAGTCCTAATAAATAATTAAAGCAAGTAAGAGTCTCTTAATGTAACTGCTCATTTTACTACTGATCTCATTAAATATAATAAGTCGACATCAATTTGAAATGTCAGAGAAAATTACTTTTTTTATGATCGCTATATTGCATTTATGCGCATGAGTTGTTCTAAAAAAGGTAAAATATTTTTAACAAAATTGGTCAAAAAATTCCAATCTTAATTTCATATATTTTATAACATTTCAAGTTTTGGGTATAGCATGAAGTAAAACATAGGAATTTCCTAGAAAACCTTTTACAATTAGCCCCGTTGCACTACGTAGATTGTAGTAATCTTTGAGTATACCTTTCCTTTGACCTTTTAAATATTTAGGGTCAAGAAATAATTCATGTTCCAATTATCCTTAGATTGAATTCGTTATTTTCTATTACGATAAAGAAAAAAAATGGGCTCATGCCAATGAGAATTTCTCATAGCTGTAAGATATATTTGAAAACATTGCCCAAATTAAAGACACAAAAGACGATGAAAAATAGTGATTACAATGCTAGCTTATCTCTTAAATCACTCTAGTAAATATATTATCAACACCGATTTTGTACAGCACCCATGTGCTGTTTTGCATTTGAATATATGCACGACATTAAACTTTAAGCATATCATTTCCTTGATCCTACTAAAACGTACGATGAAGAAATAGTTCTAATGCTCCTGGTTGTTTGAACAGTATATATAAGTCATTTATTGGTCAAACAAAGGGAAACATGAAGTGGTAAGAGGGGCACTTTGGAGTTTGGCAAATGAGAAATCTTAGATGATCTTCTTTCTCTTTTCGATGACCTTGAATGACCTTTAACCTACTTTCATGTATCATGGATCCAATTCATAGACCATTGCACCAAATGACCTTAATTTGGGACATGGGTAAAACTTAAAGACAAAATTTTCTCATTCTGTTACTATGCAGACTGGTCACCTGACAAAGCGGCAATCTTCATATGTGTGTTTAAAATCCATCTCATTCGCATAAAAATTAATCAATCAAAATTCTGTTTAAACCATTTGCAGACCACAGGGCAAGGCTCCTTCATGCCGAATTTCAAGGTCATATGTAATGTCTATTTTGAGAAGAAGATTTTTTAAGTATTATTTTTCACATTTTCAATGATCTTTGACCTACCCTCTGCAGCTAAGCTGTGGCCATATCTCATTCTAGCCTTTACAAGAGTCGAAAATGGCTTGTGTGTCAATCCAATAATATTAGGTATGGGACCAAATGGCATACATAAATTTTGGGTTGCTGTTGACCTCTGACCCTCGCCCCATTCTGTATCTCATTTAGTATGCACATATCTACTTCTGGGGCTTACCAATAGAGCTGCAGGTCTGATTTTTGGTATAGAGGGGTAATTACGGGAATCGAGTTTTTGACAAATATGATATGACAAGCCCCTTTTTTACCTCATTTATTATTTGCATATTTAATTTGTGATTAGCAAATAGAGCCAGAAGTCTGATTTGTGCTACACAGGGATAACTTGAGGAAAGTTTTTTGATAAAAAATCACGTTATCTTAATGTCCTTTGAACTCAAATATTTATATATGCCTATAAATCAGTACGCACAAGTGCTATACCCTTCATTTTCGGTATGATTGGGACCTTATGGTGCCACATACTGTAGTTTATGCGCACATATTCTGGGCTAGCCAGTAGAGCTAGAGGTCTGATTTTTGGTACAGGGATGACCATGGGAGGAGAGTATTTTGACGAATTGTCATGTGACCTCCAAGAACATTGTCCTCAAATATACATAACCATTTATAAATCAGTAACGACTAGTGTGATACTCTTCATGTTCGTATAATGGGGACCTTATGACGCAACATCGTGTACCTCATTAATTATGTACAACTCTGGGCGTGCAAACAGAGCTAGAGGTCTGATTTCTGTTAAACAGGGATGACCATGGGAGGAAAGTATTTTGACGAAAAGTCATTTGACCTCGATGACCTTTGACCTCAATTATTTAAGTACACCTACAATTTAGTATCTACAAGTGTGGCTATACCCTTCATATTCAATATTATAGGGGACCTCATGATGCAACATTGTGTACCTAATTAATTATGTACATATGTAATTCTTGGCTCGACAAAAGAGCTAGAAATCTTATTTTTGGTACACAGCCATAACTATGGCAGGACAGTTTTGGACATATCTTTTGACCTAGATGACATTTACCTCAAATATGCATATATATTCCAGTCAGTAGCCAGAAGTTCTATTCCCTTCATATTCAGTATTCTTGGGGGGACCTTATTGCGCCACATCCTGTACCTTTAGATGTTCATCTGTAATATTTTTCTTCATTCAGAGAAGGAAAATACTACTGACGAAATGACCGTGTTCGACTCGTGGTGACACGGCCATTACGTCACGTGTATTTTCGAGCTGAACGAAGAAAAATATTAGGGAATAAAATACTTATCACATGCACAAGCCAAGAGTTCGTTATTTTTTTGCAAAGTACAAGAAGTTTTCTGTAACGATTCCGCGTTTAAACGTTTGCACTACTTTAGGAATAATATCAATACGCGGTTGGCAAGTCAACGTCGCGACGTTCACATTCGTGTATGGATTAAATGCCAGACGACCTCTCCGTCTTCACGTTGCATCCGCAAAGTTATACACCATTTCAAAGATAACGTAAGCCTAGAAATTTACCTCAGGCAAAGTTACGGTATTGTTCGGGAACAAAAATCGACTGAATCACAACGGCGCGAACACTCTGTAACGTCGGGCCTGACCCTGGTTACAATATTGTGAAACAGAACCCACGATTAAGCGCGACCAGCTGCAGTTTCGAGTTCGATGTTTCCACAAATTATTCACGTAAATCCTTAGGAATATACAGGCGGTACACTCCTGTGTTTACATTGTTCGGATTATTACTGCGAAAGTTCGAGAGTCGGCGGGGTCTATACAAATACGAACCCCCATATTGGCGACAAAACTAAAAAAACAATGCAATGACTCAAATTTGCCCAGTGGATGAATTTTGTCAGACTCTCATGATCATGACTAACTTTTACGACATTTTCACGTCGTCAAACACGTTTCGATTATGGGAGAAATACCGACCGCCATGTTGTTTGTTTACATTGACGATCTCACCGAAGATCGACACAAAAAAGGTCCGACGCACCAAAATTGATGACTTAGACGCGGGTTGTCATGACAAAGAACGACCAGAAAGTAAATCCTGTATTTTTTGCTCGGAGACGACAAACTTGGCCAGTGCATGTGATAACATCAATTATGCACATATATACTTCTGAGCTAACTAATGGAGCAAACATACGTTTTGTTATATATGGATAAATTTGGGAACGAATGTTCTTTGCAAAATCTTAAAGAGACCCTGACGACCTTTAACTTCGATTTCACAAATATGCCTATGAATAAATTACCATAAGTGCTACAACCTTTAAATTTCATGGGAAAATCACCTAACGGCATAAGTGGGTTATGAATATCATTCTGGTACCTTTGCCCAGTGTTTGCAAGTGCTTTAGCCCCGTGAAGCTGCTTGCAGCTCTTATGTTGTGTTCTATCAATTCTAGCTCATTTCTTTTGAACGTTTTCCGATAAATTGTTTATGCATAAGTCTATAAAATAAAGTATTTATTCGCTATTATTTCTATTTTTAGCTTCAATGCATTATTAAAGCTGTAACAGCACTTTTTATTCTGTTTTTGAGGGTTTCTGTGATTAGAATATTGCCTATTACATCGTATTGCATCATTCTTTTCATTTGTAAGAACTAGCATCGCAATGATGAAACCGTTGTAAGTAAAAGAAAATATATCATTTTGTCCAATCAGGATTTCCTAAAGTTCTTTGAACATAAAGATTTACTGAAACTTGACAAGTGTAAATTTCAAAACCTACCTGAACTTTCACACCCAGTTGTTCATCATGAATAAAGAAGAAACACACATGTCATTGCAAAGTGTGGTGATCCGTTTATGTCTCAGTGTCTTACGTACTAGAGTGGCCGTCGTGTGTTGTATGTAGGTGACTAAAAATGTTAACAAGACCACATCCAGCCGTGCTGTGTCAATGTTGTAAAAATCACTGATACTCGTTGATTAAAACAACGCCTTGGCCAATTCAGTTTTGCAGCTTGAACGATTTTGAGTGTTTTTATTAAAAGTGTAAGTTGCCCTTTAGTTGAAGGTTTTAATTTCAAATTATCCATAAACAAGTATATTGAAAGAAAAAAAAGGAAAAAAAAGAAAAGCAGATGAGCTTACATTTCTAGATTAAACGTTAAACCAACATTACGTCACTATCATATTATCCAAAATTAGTTCCAATCGTGTTACAATTACCTTCAGCCTAGATGAAACTTGTAGACGATCTTTGGTCGTTGTGGTATCTTCTGGAGGTCTTCTGAACCACAGTTTAATAGCAATTCTCCCGTAGGTGATCATGAGGAAAATGAATGGCACCAAGAAGGTCACGGTGAAGTACAACGATAGACAACGGAAGTTGGCCAGCCTTCTCCGCATGTCTTGATGTCTGCCCCAGGGGCCAACGTGTTCACTCGCGCGGTGACGAGTAGTTCAATGTTGACGAGTGCTGAGAACAACCAAATTAATACGACCGACGCTCTCGTACGCCGAACAGTGGAACGAGTGTGCACTCGAACAGGGCTCATTACTGCACGGTAGCGGTCTAAACTGATCGCCACAAGGGTCGACACGCTAGATATCAACGAAACCTGAGGAATGAGAAAAAAACCCAGACGAACACTTAAATATTAATAACTTCCAGGTAAAATGAAACGTAAGCAAACAAAATCCTTAACTATGATTATCAAATCTACTGAATTGAGTGTTGCCATGATGGGCTGTGCTAGTCATGTAGAATAGAATAAAATGAACGATCGATGTTCTGATCGAAATAACATTAAACTTAAATGCGCAGTAATCACTATTTTAATCAGTTACTAACTCTTGGGACTGCTAACTTCTTACTGTATGTAGAAGACGGCAATATGCAAAGTCCATAAGACGGCAATATGCAAAGTCCATCGACTGCCGACTAATTTAATTTTATCCATTGGTTTCTTTCTAGAAAAAATCATCAGGTTAGGTCTGTTTTACATTCGTATTATTTAAGCCATAGATAATACAGTGCATTTCAGTGTGTGAGATAGACATATTGTGTGAACGATATACACGATTTGCTTGGGTATCACAGCACATTTCAAAGTCACCGACTCATTCATTTATTATGGCAAATCAGGATGAGGTGTGTCTGTCTAGAGAGAAAGCTGATCATGAAGTTGATTGCACTTGATATACAGAGTAGCTGTTGTCAGGAGATTTTGTTCTCAGCTAAAACTACACATTATCCATGGTCATAACATAAAGACTCAAAAGTATGTTCAAATGTTCGAACTTTTAACTCTTTTTATAATGTGAGGTGCAGTGCAATAAAATGCTTGGTATTGTAACTTCCAGCTGCTGTTTTTAATACAGCTACAATGTAGATCAAGAGCTGCTCTTAGCTGGTTAAGTGCAATTAGTGAATGAGTTGATGACTAAAAAACGGTGTTGTGATATCCAACAATATCATAAATATCGCACCGAGTTGTGATACTAATGCAGAATGTACTTTGGAAGGCACTGTCAACATGCACCATTGAGCTACATAGAAATATTGTTATTCATCTACAGAAAGAAGCTATCCTAAGACATGACAAGTTTTCACGGTATAGGACAAATCTATTTTCTTTCAGTCATGACTGGACATGCTTGCATGAGCGGAACTCTGTTTGCGCCGATAAAGTGCTGAACTAACAGATGGCTGTGGCAAATGACGATAACATCCTCAATTCGTAGAAAGACAAACAATTCCGGCAACCTACTCAGCCTTTAGTAACGATAAATCATAAATTTTTATTATCTGCCATTTGTTTTAAATTCGACTGGTAACAGGACTGGGAGTGATATCCCACTCTTATGTTATATCTACCAAAAAAGTTACGCCTTCAATGAATTAAGACGTATTCGCTCAAAAACGAAACATTTAGCTGAATTTGCGTCGCCGATTTTGCGCCATAAAATGGAGCTGGTTGAACGTACAAGTATAGCGGTCACCGAAAGGACCAGGAAAAAGTTACCACTATATGGAGGTGACCTTTCTATGGAGGGGGTGTGGCATTACTTTCAGTGTAGGTGGCGTGCTGAGTGGTGAATTTAGGAACAGATAACAACAGAAATAATGACTGTTCAATATCATAGATATCTTAAGATCATGTTGCATGCATTTAAATTCTGAAAGAATCATTTTGTAACTATTAAAATCAGTTTAAACCCATTTCTTGCTTTCCATTCAAAGTAGTTTTTGGCGGAGGTCATTCGAAGTCAGATATGCTGCGGGGCCGCTGCAAGGTGACCAAAGAGGTGACTGCTCTGTACAGGGTGACCACTAAGACAGCTTTGACTGTATGTACAAATTTATGTGCAAGATAAAATCGTTTCAGTTTTAGTAAGCCGAACTGGAGTCGAACATAAAGATAACTCCAAAATAAAAAAACACACAAAAAAAAAATAAAAATAGGCGGAAAAGAAAAATGGGTAGCTGAATGTCAGTGAGTGCGAAAAATAGGTCATCTTTTTTTTAAACGTTTTCACGCCACTTCTTTGACAAATAACAGTAACAGCGTGCATTGAACCGGTTCACTGAGCATCCTCAATGAACAATTGTCAATGCTTGGATAAAGTTTTCTTTACACAAGCTGTTTAGGTGATCATCTGCTTCTCATATTTCTTAATATATTTTTTGATTCGAAGAATTAGGTTCTCATGTCTCCTAACCATATACATGTTCTAATCGGAGAATCAAAAGGAGGGGAAAATTAATATACCCATAGGTAGATTGATAAGCATAATTAGTTTAACAGAAAGAGGTGATAAATGATCCGAATAGATGATAAAATAAATTTAAAAAAATAAATGAATAAATAAAAAAATAAAAAATAAATAAAAATAAATATATAAATAGTAATAAGTAAATAAATAAATAAATAGATAAATACGTAAGTAAGTAAGTAGGTGAGTAAGTAAGTAAGAGAAGTGAAGCAATCAATCTACTGATCACTATTGGTTACTTTACCTGTTGAGCAAAACGCACGAGAGGACATAAGAAGTCAGGGAGTGGCCAGTCTTGAGAAACCACTTCGATGAAGGTGAACGGCATACAGAAAACTGCTAAGGTTAAATCCGACATCGCCAAACTTATCAAGTATACGTTTAATCTTGATCTTGAATGCCTCGCACGAGAAAGGACGAATATAACAAGTAAATTGCCGAACACACTCAAGATTATTGAGATGGAGTACGCCGCTGTCAGGAACAGCTTCTCAAAACGCGACATCGGCAAAGAAGGAAAGGAGTCTTGCACTGTCGTGGCATTACCATTGGAAAAATTCATTTTTCTGTTGCGATACTGCGAGTCCATATGTAATGGGAAAAGCTGATCCTTTCCTCAGATGTTGAGGAGAAAGACGTTCACTTAAAATGCCGCAGGATCTGGTTCGCGATAGCTTAAAAGATACACTCAGTTCGCTGTGACATCACTTCTGTCAATGCTCGTTTTGCGCCTGCGTAATGATGTATACAGCCTTGTATGTTATTGATTTGAGCATGCGCAAACCCCACCTTCTAAACAGAAACACCACTTTATCAGGTATGATATTTTGACCGACCTACAGTGAAAAACGAAACTTATTATTCTGCAACAGAGTGTATTCAATTTATTTCAATTACGTTAATCATAGTTGAAACTTTAACAAAAAGGTATGAGCTGCTACAGACGCTAGAGGCAGCTGCTATCGCAATACCAACACATTTCATGAAGTCATTGTGTTACAATTGATACGTCCTGAATGCCGCGTGATAATGAAAAAGATTCTTTCACTCAACAATAAATCGTTACAAGACCATTCTTGTATGCTACCCCTATATGCTCTCGTTGATTGTGATTCTGAAGTCACAAACGTTTTGTAAAGTTTTCACCGACTTTGTTCTGTTCAAATTAAACATTTTATTTCCCCATAAAGCTAACAAAGAGATAGGAGCCTATTCTGAGTATCAAATATCTGTAAAGCTTAGATGATTCGTTTCTCTGGTGCCCGAATCTGCCTGGTCACCCTATCCTTTCTCATTTACATTCAAGGAGAATTGTATGATCAAAAGGTTGAATCTAGTAGGCGTGTTCAAACTTAAGGACACATGTTCTAAAAAGTCATGGAGAATTGTCGCTATGCATATGCACGAAAGGCTTTTTACACCCTAGCACTCTGCAACATGAAAGTTAATAGCAGGGTCTCACTGTAACAACGTAGAAGATACTGTAGTGTAGATTCTATTGTGAACACACTTATGGTAAAACGCGCCTCGGGGACAGACATTCGGACTCTCAAACTTTTACGATTCTTTTCTGAGGGGCTTCATTTTACAGCTCTTGGTGAAAGAAATCTTTTTTCCGCCATAGTTATTCGAAAATTTTATTTTTCTTCGTATAGTTAACTCAGGGATAACGGCCTTTAATTTCAAACATCGGTAAATCTTGAGTAAATTGTACCAAAATTTGCACTGTGACCCCAAATTTTAATTCTTGATTTTGAAAGAGATTGGTTGAAATATTCCCTGAAGAAAGTTTGAGCAAAAGTTTGAGTCTTTAACTTTCAAAGCGCAAATTCCCTTAATCGAATGGTACAAATCGTCATCGGTAAAACATCGGAGACAACTTTTTATCACTTTCATTGACACTACAAAAATGCCAAATGCCAAATTGCAAATATAATAACAAACGATTAACGGCTATCTTTGGTTCATTAGTGAGACAATGGACACATTTGCGCAATGAAGCTTGGATTACTTTGTGAATCTATTCCACGCCAATGGAAAGTAGGCTATCTGTTGATCTGTACTTCAAAGCCACGAATACAAAAACCACCGTCCCCTACCCCTAGAAAAAAAAGAATAATAAAAAGGGGAAAAAGATAAATTTCTCAGTGAGAAAACACACCGCACTCTTTGAATTATCACATTTGCTTGAAGCTTTTGTCAACTTTGACAGTGTATGGAACAATAATGAAGAAATAACCCATTAAGCAAATTATTTCTCGAAGACAGTGTGTCAAACAACAGCTGCACAGAAAACTCTGCAATAGTTCATGCCCTGTGCTATGATACATTGTACTTGCAAGCGTCACAGAATTTGTAGCGTACCAAAGGATTTTTTAAGTTAACTGAACAGTTTGTTTTGATAATGTTCATAGATTAGAGAAAAATTTTCATGATGTAAACTTGTTCCATTGAGTATACCAATAATTATTCGTATCGTCATGGCTTCTGTCAACTCGTGACAGCTGTTGTCAAAAATGGCGGGAAAAGTTCACTGCTAAATTATGAATTAAAACGAGCGATGACATGGCGATAAAAACATCACAAAAGATGACGAGGAACAACACAGTTAGATTCGGATCAAACAAGGTTTCACCGTTGCCTCAACGTTTCTTTTTTGAAGCATGTAAAAACAGTGAAAATTTGTCACTCTACCACAATGCAACACAATGGTAAGCTGAAAACTGGCCTTTATTCTCAAGTTTAGTTCGGTCTCTGCTTAAAGGAACCAACAAAACAAACCAAGGGATGTCTACTAAAATAAAGACGGTAAGTTTTCATTCTGAGCTTTTTTGCCATTCGCCAGGTGCCCAGCTAATATATCTTTTGTTCCATTAACCATTGCTATTCTGTTTTAGTAAATGCACTGAACTTTGTTATTTATTTTCGAACAAATTAAAGAGAGCTTTACACTTCTTTTCGGCAAAACGTCGATAACTAATTCTCTAAAACGAGAAGTTGCTGTTTTATTTTTTGGAGAATAACACGTGCTTAAAATTGGAGAGAGAGAGAGAGAGAGAGAGAGAGAGAGAGAGAGATTGATTTTCTTCCTCTTCTAATAAGCTAACCTAGCGTGAAACATTCAAGTTGCTTATTTTCTTGTAAGGATATGATGTTAGTTCAACCAAGGGCGGTTCGCGTGGTGATTAGACTGATTCTCAGTGAATCAAACGCTATGTTCATCTTCGATGCAGGGTCTTTGTTATTCTTGGTCGAAGGTTTACGACTTCCAACTCTAAATTGCAGTAATGATTTTAAGTGGTGTGTTTAAATATTGTCTTTATCTCCCAGTCTTGGTCTGTCCATATTTCAGTTTCAAGCTTCAGGTTTTTTCTGCCTGTCTTCAAATATTTATCCCATATATGAGTATGTCATAAATAGTTCATCCCCTCTACTTTTCTTCCATAAACATTGTTTGAACTTTATCCTGAAAGTCATGAAACAGACAATAGGTCTGCCTTGGAAAAATGAATCATTGATGTATCAGATACATCAATCTGCTTATCCATTCAGCAGAATATTTGCTTTCAATATTCTTAACCTTTTTAGCTCCGACTGAAATAATATATGGAGCTTTGGTATAATAAACAACTATTCTAATTCAAGACTTAAGCATTGAATAAAGAGTTTTTTCGATACACTTACTGAAGCTATTCGCTTTGACGCGATTACAAGAATTTACAAAATGATGTGGCCGAAAGGGACATCGTAACTTTTATATTTGGGTAAAATTTTGAGGTAAGTTTTCCAAAGTCCTGCGCACACTCTCTTGTTAGATCTGACACGATATGACTTGATTTATTTTGCACAATATATCCAAATGAAACAAAACACATGGGAAATCAATGAGAATTATTGTACTTGTGTAACACAGAAAAGCAAAAACAACTTTATTTCCATTTTACTCCAAATAGAGCACAATTTACTATAAAAACAACATGCTGTACACATACCTATACAAAATTAATTGACGAAGAAATCATCATCCGAAAATAATCGTTCACATTAAGACGTTTTACCACTTTTAAGAAGAAATGGAAAGTAATGCTTTGAATCTCGATTGAAACTTTATTCTTGTCAATACCAGCTTTATGAGCAAAACTATTTTGTCTGCGGTATCAATGTATTTGTCGATATAATGGAATGCTTTGTTTCACAGAAAATCGGTGTCCCTCCCCAGCGACTAAATGCTTTGTTCAATGAGACTGTGGTTACCATGGTCAACGCCTTCTCTTTCATAAATCTTCACCACCTGCGTTTGATATTTTCCCAAAAATGAACGAAACCGTTGGCTGTAAGTCATAAAACGCTGACTTGCCTCTATGGTGACGAATGGGCTCGACCTGTATTCATACCGCCGTAGAATGTTTATGTACTAATTTTCGGTGAGACAAAAAGAACGTAAAAATAGCAGCTCAAAACTACAAGAGAAAAAGTGAACATCTGTATTGTGTTTTACCGCTCAATTCTTTGAAAGAGAGCAACGACAATACATACTTGACGGAACACAAGGCTTGACAGAATGACATCCTACATAACGGGTGTGCAACATCGTTATATTTTTGTATAAGGGATTTTTCAAATCATGAATATAAAATTAATAAGAATCGAGAAAAATGTTGGAGTTATCATGCCGTTTTTCTCGAGGATCACGAAAAAAAATCAATATAACAGCTTGAAATAATATATTTCAAGTTCATGCGATGAGCGAAAGTTTCACATTTTACCCGTACAATAAAACACTGAATTAAAACTTCCAGCAAGAACTGTTATTATCCTAAAAGAAAGGAAATTGTAAATGATTGGAATAATTTATTATTTATCAAATTTGTCATTATTACACCAAACACTTTTAGGAACTTAAAAATTCTTTTGATGAAATGGTACAATGCCGTAGAATTGCCCATTTTTTCAAATATTTATAACTTTTAGCTTTTGTTGTGTATTTTTTTAAAACAACAAAATTTTGCGTACGTAATGGTGCTCAACTGTTTACTATTTGGCAAAATGTAGCCCGGTATTCAAATATTATATACTGTCTCAAACGATCGTCGTTTGGGGCGCCAGCTGACCTCAATGACTTAGAAGGTTTTAGATTAACTGCAGTGGGCTCAGAAGGACTAGTAAATCCAAAAATTCAGCTAATGCATTTACAAATACACAATCACAGGTTAAAGGTCAATCTAAAATAAATGATGGATCAATTTTAAGAATTTGGCAGAGGACTCACGGCTCCATAAACTGCAGAAAGCAGAAGTTGTATCTGAGTCTGCAAAGTTTCTACTCTCAACTTAAGCTTCATTGTCACTGGACCACAAAGACATCCTGACTTACCTCCTGGAATTAACACCATGGATTTACACAAAAATCCTCTAAACAAGTGGAACGACAGATTTCCAATTGCTCAACGATATGTATTCTTCAAAGATAATCGAGCAGAGAATCTTTACAGACAACGAACATACGAGTCTTGTAATGTGGATTAATCGCCAAAAACCCGGTAAATTGTTTGACGAACTAACATCAGCCTTACCACTTCTACTCATAGTGACCAACACCCCTTGCTTTAAAAGAGGATAATTTAAAGCAACATAGTGATTTAATTCATTTTTGTTTGGTCCCTTAGCAACTGTTGAGGGAATATCTGTTTTGCAGATGTATCGATGTGAGACGCATATAGAGAATAAAGATGCCTCGAATTAGACGCTGGAGGAACTGCGTAAACACAACCACCACCAAATCCCCACTCAGAGTCCTCAGGGGCAACAATAAGTAAACGAGATCACCTGAGCCAGCTCAAAAGCAATAACTCTGTTCGTTCGAACTTGCCTGGTGAGAAGCGATTATCCATTCTGAGCGAATAGTTCACCGCATTTGAAGAATCTACTGGATTCATTATCCGTATTGAAGGGCTTTCCTTTGTCATTTTTTCATCTTTTCTCCTTTTTTTCCACAGGAAAAGGTGCAGTTTGCAGAAACAGTGCGATCTTGCACCAAAAAAGGCTTGTTCTGTATGCGAACAGGAATTAGAGTTTTATGTCACGCTAAATTCCTTTTGATTTTATTAACCATGAACATATTTTTTTTGTATTTCCAAGATATAAACATTGAAATGAAATATTTATCACTTTGTCCTTGAAAAACTAATGAAGTCTATATTTATTATTATTCTATGGAGCATATTTAAATTTTTGCAAATATTATTCAATGACTCAGATCAAATTATTACAATTTGCATGAAGTTTCAAAATTGTTTACCAATATATATATTTTGAGATTTTTGCTCTATGTATTGATATTCTGCTGCTTTTCTTCTCTGTATATTTGAGCCCCGACGAAAATTACTCTTTGAGTAACTCGGTCGCTCTGTAAAAGTGTAAATAAAAAAAAATAGTTTATGTCCGTTACCATTCTAAAACCATATAAAAATATCTTCACTTTTGCCGTATGTGTCAATCTAAAACCTACAGTGACGAATTTTCAAAGATTTCAGAATCAAGTTCTCTTTTCGGTTGTACGGGCCGTAATCGGATTTCCGTTAAAACGTGTCGCTCTCATAAAAAAGGCGCATTAGTGTAAATCATAGACGTAAGTTTGCTGTAGATTTAGTGATATTAAATTTCTGATCACGTACTTTGGGGAAACAGTCAAACAGGAGCTGTCTGCGGTTATCTCGCGTTCTCGTAAGTTTCAAAATACAAATTTGTTATTCATCCCGTTCAGTCACCAGCACGACAGCGTCACAAGAGGGATCGCATTGACAATAATATGAAGTATATGTGACAGCTGGATAAATATTCAACACGCCGAGTAAAATTACGGTACCAATTAACTTCAGTAAAGACATTTTCTCGTGTAACAGCCATGTCAATATTTATAACTACAGCAGAGTATGGCTCTGCAAGTAAAGAGATTCAATCTTGGAACAGTCACATCATTTACATTTATGAAAACATCTTCATTTGAGATAAAGGATGCAAGTGTCACAAGAGATTCATATCGAATATCCCTCACTGCACCCATCACTGACTATACAATGTCACCTTCCATATTTTCATTTATTTCTTTTTCTTGACGATAACGTCACCGACTGCGTGTTTCAATACCTTAAAAGTGCGGTAGCCCGCGCAAAGTATGTTCACTGCCAAATCTTCAATTCTGAAAGAGACTGGTGAATGTCAATAATTGGCTGAAAAAGCTCAAAGGGCATCTACGTACGGCAGTGACATTGCTTCGATCTGGCAAGCCACGTACTAAAGTCTCGAAGGTCGACTTGATGATTGCTTAAGGTTTAGGAGGCTGCTTCTAGGAACTCTCCAAATTACTCGAGGTAAAATCTGAAATTAGGCCAACATGAGGTAGGAGGACGTACTGACACCGAGGCGAGGCAAAGTACATTGATTGAGTTGCTATGCACGAACGATTAAAATGGTTTGTCGTGACGTTTCCTGTTTTGAAAAGGGCTTCTGATTCCTTCTCTATATAGTACTGAAAAGAACCGTTCCCATGGAAATTAAGATTCATCATTTTGCGCAGCCTCGGAGGCATTCTCTCAATGCCAGCACAAGCAGGCATGATCTTATCGTTTAGGAATGGCTCATTATTGAGAATATCAGATTACTCGACATATGCACCAAGTTCTCTCGTTAAAACGGCCGAGAAGAGTAGCTAGTAGAAGGGTACAACAGAAATGACACAACGACGCCATCTCATGTAATAATCGCATATAATGTATTTTTAGTGCCACGTACGGCTGAATCTCGTGCGTTAAAGCGTTAAAGGTTATTATATTTGACCTATAAACGGCGCTAGCCTATAGAAGGGTTCCTCCAATTCACTACTGTGGCACCATCCATATATTAACAAACACATGTGAGGCTTTTTGAAATTGGTGGAGAATGTTGGGGACTTGACAAAGACGCGTCAGCAAACCCGAAAATACGTTCAAAGGAAAATCTTAATGTGCACTCAGCGAAATAGTGAACATTTGTACTATTCGAAATATACAGAAAAAACTAAATGTATCCCATACCAAGTGGATACTGCATTGTTGCAGCTAATGAAGACTCGGCCTCTGCAAAGTCTTACCCGTACTGTTGATCCTTGGTCGCCAGACGGGTAACCATTTAAGTGAAACACACGATCATGAAAAGAATCACAAAGTGCTGCAACAAATACTCAAAATATTTCCCGTCAGTATGAAAACATGCGGTTCAAAATTCATTTTTTTTGTTAAATTAATGATCTAGAAGAAGGGGACAAATGTTACTTGAAGTGATCTTCACCTCATTGTGCCCTTATCCTAGATCATGAATCTAATAACAATTTTGAATTTTGAAGAAACAATCTCTGAAGATGACATCACATCGGTGTGAAATAGAGCTGTTTAGAATAGGCCTACATGAGATTAAAATGAGCGGAAATAGATAAGGATTGTTTCATATTCCTCTTGTTGACAAAGTCTTTATAATCCCAGTTGAATACTAGAACGTCACCCTTTCATTATTGAAGAATGACGGCAAACCGGCTATACAGGGTAAAAACACCATAAGTACAGCTAGAAAACAAGACGTTTAGACTGATCAGATGAAAATCCATTGCGGAGATGGCACGTGTCCGTATTTGCCTGTTCCTTACTCTTCTCGTTAGCTGTGGGTCGTCTCTCTTGAGAGACGACAATAGGGCCTAACAGAACTAAGAGAGCGAAAACACAAACGAGGTAAAGACGAACTTGCGTTTAATCAGACTGATAGCAGCACAATGAAAGGTTTGTCGTAATGAATCCCCGTGAAGGTGTGTCCATCGATAATACAGCAGGTATCAGGCATGTCATTATATCAGTTCCAGTGTTTTACTCATTTGACGAACGTGTGTCTAATGACATGGCACTCTCAAACCTTAATTCAAAATCTTAGCAGCCGAGACCATGTACATGTACGTATGCGTAGCACATACATGTTTGTCACTTATGCGTATACCGTTTTGGATTTTCTCTGCGGCATTCATAAGAAATTGGTATGTGCTATACTCGTTTTCTAACTTCCCTTTTTCACGATTTCTTTTATGTTTATAAGATTTCTGAGGTATTCGCCTCGAAATTTAAATACTTTAACTTTTGCTGAAACTTTTGGTGAGGAAACTTTGAACATTTTCTTTCGAAATCAAGAATAAAATAAGGGGTCACACTGCGCAAAATCTGGTACCATTTAGAAACACATTAGACGATACTAACCGAAACTTGAATTTCAAAATTACCGCCGACCTTGTGATAACTCTATGGGGAAAATTTAATTTTTTGATTTTCATGAAAAAAGTAAGTGTAAACTTTATTAACTCCATGAGCTTTAAGATGAGCCCACATAAGTGGTAGAGTAGAAAAGTATGGTAAGAGTTTTAGAATCCGAAAATGTGTCCCCGAGGCGCATTCTCATTTTAAAGGTATACAGTCATCTGTAATCTAAATATGCCCATATATGGTCAAAGGGGCATTCCTTGGTATTCAAAATGCCCGTGTTAGGGCACTGTTTTTTAAAAAGCTGCCACCCGCTTAAAATCTGTGATTGGTTGGATTTTCTCTTTCCATTGTAACTGTGGCAAAATTGGAACAGGTTACAGTATACATTTAACTAAATGATTCAAAGTATATCTGTTGCGGTTTTTGTTGCTACAGCGCTACCAAAAAACCAACTTTTGTTGATTCCACTTCTTTTTTACGGTGTTTTAGTAAATGAAGCTAATGATTTGTAAATCCCAACAATAATTAAGTTCAAACTTATTTCAAAGACGTCCAAACGGTGCCTACAGTCGAAACGCCTGACTTCCCCCATTTTATTTGTTGAAGTAATGTAAATTGAAACCTTAAAGGGCCATTATTTGTAACTTTTGACCATTTTTTACCTCGGAAAATTCCATGTTGGAGGCTCATATTTGTTGCAAAATGTTGTTTTACGAAGAAACAAACATGATTAGTGATGTTATAGCCACATAAAACTGCTAATTTTGTTCAAACGTGTTGCCCTTCCGAGCTCGTTTGTTGACGTCTGGCATGCTCAGCGTGCTGGGGAGAACAAAGATAATGTTGACGCGGCGATCACGCGATATGTACAAGTTCACGTTTATTGCGGGATCAAAACAACATTGCATCGTGGATTGCCAGACATCTGGCAACGCAACGTGCTCGGACAATGGACTACGACGTAAGTACCGGGCATAAGTAATGAATATTTATTTTGAAATTGCTATAAATGGCTCGCGCAGGTGCAGAAGAATGCCTATGTTGCAATCCGCGTGTCAACAGAGTTTGTATTTCTGTCCGGACAAAAATTGAAATTTTCGTTGTAAAATCACATGTTATTTAGTTGTAGGGCATGTAATGTTTCCGAACTATATGCGATTCTATGTTATTTGACAGGCTATTCAACATGAGCCAGTGATCATTTCAATCAAAACTAACGGAAAAATCTCCAGAAGATACAGCTAATGGAACTTTAATATGCATGCATTACGACTATCTTGCGGGCACAAATTACAAACGAAATACGCTTCTAGATCAGCATGTCGTCATGGAAACATAATGCTCTATGGCGTACTAGACCAGCTATACAATTATCACGGCTTGCACATCAAATGCCAGGTCTATGAATACGTTATAGTCTCTGGTTGGGTTTACACATTGAACGACTTTCCCTCAACTCTCCAGTGAAATCCAAAAGCCAGAGTAACAACCAACCGGACTCCTTTGCTGTACCACATGGTTGGTGCTGAAGGTGTTGTTGTCCCAATGGATGTTGAAGATTGCAGAGTACTCTGGGATTCACCAATCGATCCAAGCCTCTCCGGAAGACAATCTTCGATTTCCTTGATTAGTACAAGACCTATCGATAACATCCCTGGCCGCGAGTGCTTTCATAATTTTCAATTAGTATACGATAGGGTACTCTATCTTATTATTTTACTGTGCAACAGGTCATCCATACTTTCATCGTATATTTAAAAAAAAAATATTGTTTTTAAGTTTACTCCGGATATCATTAAAGTGCAGAAACGTCGCATTCTATGTATTTACCACTAATTTATGGTGATTTATAATCTGAACATCATGCAGTGCCACAAACTTCCTACAAATGAAATAAGGTAGATGTAGTATGCGCCTCGAAAGTAAAAGACTTAAAGTGGCACTCACATTTGGTAACATTTTTAAAGCACATTTTTCTAATGCCAACGGTCGATATTTGACGAGGCGACTGCGCGCGGAAAAACATGTCTTCAAAAAAGTTAAAGTTTGAATTCCGGTGGCCCACCTAAATTCAGCTTCCGAACATCGAACGTTCGGCACTATGGCCATTGTCAACTAAGCTATGGAGTACGAGTTTACGCTGACGCTGCTGTACGCCTCAGTACCACTGGCGTCGGTGATCGGTCATGGCCTGTGGGAGAAAGCTGAGTCTTACTGACTTGGCGTATAAACGAAAAACAATTTTTGCTGATTCCACCAGAATTGGCAAAGGTGACTAGCGCAGTTACGTGCGGTTGATACATAGCGGCCGCCGCGTGATATGCATAGACGTATGCCACGCGCGCATACCACGCGCGTGGCGTACTGTGTGGCAGACGACAAAATGTAGTCATCGGAGGCGGCTAATATTTGACATGTAAAAACTGTTGTTTATGTGATATTGGTTAAAAATATAATACAACCAATTTAGAATAATGAAAACGACAAAAACTAAGGAGAAGTTTTTAAAAACTTACCTGAGGTAAAGGCATAATGCTGTATATAAAGCCTTTGCAGTGGGAAGTAAATTAATTGCGTCGTTCGAACTTACTGTAGACTCCCTACAATATCGTCAATCAGCACAACAACAAATCTTCGGGGGATTTCGAGTCAAAATTAGAACGATCGCAAACTTCGGGATGTGAAAAATACGCTCGGGAAATGACATGTTTTTATCGATATCTCGCGATCCGCGCGCAGTCGCCAAGTCAAATATCGACCGTTGGCATTAAAAAAATGTGTTTTAAAAATGTTACAAAGTGGGAGTGCCTCTTTAACTATTGCTCAAACTTTCCTCAATGAAACTTGAAACCATACTCTTACAAAATCAAGTATGAAATTCAGCGGTGACCGTGAAACAAATTACCTAACACAATATTTATAATTTAAATACTGTGTTAACTCTATTGAGAAAATGAAAATGTTCTATTTTCGAAAAACTAAGACTGCAAAATTTTTTCTTACCCACTCAAGAGCTTAAAAAGGAGCCCCCGCAAGTGGTAAATCAGAAAAATATGTAGAAATCTGAGTCCAAATGTCTGTTCCAGAGGGACATACACGGAGGGTGATTGATAGCGTACAACTTGTGGGAATATGCAGATATTGGCCTGTATTTTAGATTTCCCCATCATGATCAGCTCAATTGAATTTCATGTCCAAATATGTACGCCAGGAACCATCGCAAATCATTCTACATGTTAGTGCATCGGATCGGCGGGTTACTGTCCGTAAATTTTGCGGTCAGAACATCCTGTAACGGACCTTCGTTGGTCTCAGTCCATCCATGTGGCTGAACTTATACAACCGAAAACAAAATCAGAATTCTTTGATCAAGCGTTCACCTGAACCCTAAGGTTCCTCGAATCAGACTTAAATTATCTTGTGGCAGATCTTAGCTCTACTCTCCTGAAATTACCCACAGCCAATTAACTGCTCATGTTCGCGCAGCTTCTCACATCACAAATTTCGAATCACAACGCGAGACTTGTCCTTTTGAGAAGGGCCTGAGCGTGACATTCCGTGTACAACGTCAGTGAGTGTCTACGATGGAGACTAAGCGCTATTCAAATTACTTATAATATTGATAACGTAATGTCTTCATGTTAAAATGAACGTTTAATGAATTAATTCACACGAAGGACCTCGGGTAAAACATCACGTGAAAATTGTAGCATATTTGATGTGTAGAAATTAAACTGTAAGTCGATGTATTTTAGACAAAAAAATGCAATTTCGGGAAATAGAGGTTTTGACTCCCAAGACACGTACATGCAATAAATACCATTGCTGTGGAGGATTTCCAAATTTTTAGCGACGTAAACATTTTAAGAGTGATGTAACTTAAATAAGCTTAAACGTTCGCAGAATGCTATATCGAGGTTTCATGTCCTCGCAAAGTCAACTAAAAATTATTAGATGCTAGACCCTTACTTACATGGTCTTTCACTCACAACGAGTTTGTTGATTAAATTAAAGGTAAACCGTTCCTTTTCTGGGCTATTACTTTTAACTGATGGATATCTTGATGAACATCTAGTAGTTCTCCACCGTTGTATTAAAGCTAGATGATGTAGTGTAGTAGCTATCTTTATGAGAACGCTCGAGACGCCTTGTGTGCTTCGAAATACGTAATTTAAAGTGACTGTGATTGTATTAATTTTATTGGGTTCTTTGATCTGTCACGTTTATCAAATAAAGCTTGATCTCGAAACTGTCATAGAGTGCTTATTCAAATGACCCAGTTTTTCTTGTTGTTGACAGTACTGCTGCTCACATCCATTCGGGTTATAGCTAGCAAGAGGACGTCGGACTACAGAAAGAGAGCAGTGGCTCAAAGGTTTCAGAGAAAACACCGTTGATTTCTAATACATGGATGTTACATATTGCTAGGTGTTTCTTCTTCTCTGCTTATATATATAATATATATATATATATATGTGTGTGTGTGTGTGTGTGTGTGTGTGTGTGTGTGTGTGTGTGTGTACAATCTCTATGATGGTTATTTACGTACAATTGAAATGTAAATTCGTCATATTGTTACGTAGGTCATTTTTCCCAACATTCATGACCTGAGTTTAATTTGTCTAAAACATTTTCAAGGTCACTGTCTTTCGCGACCTTGAATTCAATCAGTCATGTTTAGAATGTTCTGGAAATTTGATTAGTATTGTAAGGGTTATACGTTTAGAGCAGTAATTAGCATATCAATGGAAGTTCTAGATTGTTCTTATGTTCTCTTATATAACCAGTTGAGTATAAATAGGGGACCGACACAGCTTGCAGTCAGAATTTGGGATCGTGTCTCTGACGTGTCACTTCAAGACTTTGGAAACTCCAGCAGTATTAATTTCGAGACTTTTAAGGACCTTCCCTGCCAAGCTTGATTTATACTATGGTCTCTGTTCAACTTCAACCCTGCAAGCCAAACGACTGTTCATTTATCCGACTGAGTGACACAACTCTTAGACTTGAGCTGTGCCGTCCCAGCTGAGATAAGTAGCCTGTATACTTTTACCGTTTGTATTCTATCCCTTGACTTAGCGATTAGTTTTTATTTTTAAAATAAACTTCGTATAAAAGCAAATTGCTGAGTTCACATTTTGTTCGTTTTCTTTCATGTAACAAAATTGGGGGCTTGTCCGGGATACGAACATTTCGAGCCGTATGACAACATTTTGCCAGCCTTTTCCAAACTACTGTATATTGTGAACTCAGCGAAATTTAATCACGACGGAGTTCAAATCAGACGAATTTATAAAGGACCTTGATCAGGACACATCTGATTCCCTCAGAAAAGACAACTTTATTACACTGGCCGATTTCTTCAAAGTAGAAGTTAAAAGATCTATGCGCAAGAAGGAAATTCAGTACAATATTGTCAAATATTTAGTTAGAGTTGGCATATCTGAGGAATCAATCTTGCATTTTTATGAGCCTGAGTCTTCCTTTGAACTCAGAAAATTAGAATTAGAAATACAGGCAGATTTGGAATGTGAAAAATTGCAAATGGAAGAAATATGACATTAAACTGGTCCAATAATCATTTCCATCTAAGGTGATACATTACCAGGTCCATGGGACATTTGTGATTTACAAATTTAAGTAGAACCATCCTGAACCACTGATAGTTAGTGGTGGTACCAGGTGTCCGAAATGGGTAAGCGTACCCTGCTAACATGCTACACCCGTCAGGATTGGTCCCAGAATTGTCTAAATATTGTATGAAGTGATACAGGATATGAATCACTGTAAAAGGTCAAAGTCGGGAATGCTGTCGCTAATCATTTGAGTGACCGAGGTGTCATATTTGGCCATATCGACCGTAGAAATTTATGAAAGTCCCAACGAGTCTTTTTGTTGTGTATCCCTGTCTCACTAGTTTTGATGCCAATGAGCTGTGTCTCAGTTGAAAATCAGTTTAGGAATCACAAGCCTTACAATATCTGAGAAGTTGAGACACGCACACACCATAAGCAGGTCCAGACGGAATATTACTTGACAAGTGGGTATAATCTGTGATTTCAAAATCGAAATCATCCCTTTTGTCATGGAGCTTAGTGTGTAGCCCATTAGTACTTACTTGTAGGAACGGATCAAGATATGAAGCAGAGTTCCTACCCTCTGTAGTTTCTTTGATTTCCAACTCATCAGGATAAATATGATGTAAGTAATTTGATATGTCTGGATTGTCTAGATTGTCTAGACTAATCAGATCATCAATATATCTGTGCGTGTTGTTAAAACGCCTTGCAATTTTTTTAGACCCTGCTTTTTAGAGAGATTGTAGGAACTCTGCTTCATATGAATACAGAAATAAGTCAGCAAGAAGTAGTGCACAATTTTTACCCATTGGTATGCCGATAGATTGTTGAAATGTCATACCACCAAACTTAACAAATATGTTGTCGATTAAGAAATTAAGCATTTTAATAATTTCTTCATCTGTGTATTTATGCTGGGCGTCCATGTTGTTACTGAAATAACCTGACATATGTTTGATGGTAATGTATTTGTATCTTCTACTGCCATTTTCATGCAGGAAAGCTAGTTTAAAAAGAGATGACAGCCTTGTTTTAAGTTTATCGTGGGGAATTGTGGTGTATAATGTGTAAAAGTCAAATGTTCGGATTTAGATTGAGGTGAACTTGTTTTTCTTGACTTTTAAATCAAGCAACATTCCTTTGAATGTTTTAGTATCCACATTTGATTCAACCCACTTGTTTCATATACTTTGTAACAATATCGAAAAAGACCATTTATGATGGTTGTTAAAATTATAGTCAATAATTGTGACAGATGTTTTGTAGTGCATTTGTTTGATCCTGCAATAAAGCGTTGTTTGTAAGGGTTCTTGTGCAGTTTGGGTATCTATTACAACATAGGCAGTTTTTTTGTCTTTCTCTTTCAAAGGAATGCCAAATTTATTTAGCACAGATGAATGGTTTGAAAAAATGTCTTCATCAGTGAGGGAGGAAAGAGTTTTGGTTGTATTACTCTTATCTGAATGAAGGTTTAATTCATCTGTCATACAAGAAGGTTGTTCAATATCAATCAATATAAACCAGTTTTTGCTGATTTGAAAAAGTTATATAAACTTTAAAATGCTGTAAAGCTAATATCAAAGATAAACACTTTTTTTCAATTGCAGAGTAGTTTCTCTGGGATTTGTTAAATTTGCGTGAAAAATAGCAAACAGGATGATCTATCCCTTGAGTATCCTCTTGTAATACAACAGCACGTGCAGCTGCATCACTAGCATCTACAGCTAATTTGAATGGCAAACTGAAATCTGGTGCAGACATGACTCGATCACTTTGCAGTATGGCTTTGAGTGTATCAAATGCCTGTTGGCATTGTTCTGACCAAAAAACTACTTTCTGTTTAAGTAAGTTAGTCAAATGCTCAGTAATTGTAGAGAAATTTGGACAGAATTTTCTGTAGTAACCAGCCATTGTTGTCTCTTGCAATTTGGTATGGAAAAACTTAATGGCACTGATTTGGCATCAACAGGTTGAACCTCACCCTGTCCTACAGTATGTCCAAGGTAAGTCACCCTCGTCCAACCATACTTTGATTTGGCAAGGTTGACAGTCAACATTACTGTCACCGACATCAACATCGTGATAAATGATGTTTGTCTTTGTTGGAACATCTCGGAACATATGTTTATATTCGTGAATCAGTTCTCCTGTTGCTGTTGTGACGGCTGGAGGTGTGCCAACTTTGTAGATTCAAGATTCTCAAGGATTTCGGAATTCTAGAGTTTGACCGAGTCCAGCTTTGAATTTAGAATATTGTCACTCAAGTAAATTTCACTATCATTACCTTGATAATGGTTTGAACTGACCGCACTGACAGGTTGTGTTACAGTAGGATTGTTCCTATCCAAATATGGCTTAAGTATATTTATATGGCATAGCTGTGTCTGTTTTCGCCTGTCATGTGTTATTGTGATGTAATTTAAATCACTTAATTTCTTATCAATTACAAATGGCCCAAAATAAAGAGCATGGAGTGGTTTGCCGGGAACTTGAAGAAGAACAAGGACTTTTAACCCGGTTCAAACTTCAGTTTTGAGGTGTTTTTATCGTATTTGACTTTCATTGACTGCTGAGATGACTCAAGGCTTCGTCTGGCTAATTCAAATACCTTAGAGAGTTTTTATACGAAAATCTGACACATATTGTAAAAATATTCAGACAATCATTATTTTCTGATAGGAATTTCTCTTGAAAGAGCTTAAGTGGGCCATGGACTGTATGTCCAAATACAAGCTCAAATGGGCTAAAACAAAGAGACTCTTAAATTGACTCTCTAACAGCAAAGAGCAAAAAATGAATTCCTTCATCCCACTGCTTCTCTGTGTCAAAACAGTACGTCCTTATCATATTTTTCAAGGTTTGATGAAAACGCTTGAGGGCACCCTGACTTTCTGGGTGATAGGAAGAGGATATATACTGTTTAATGCCTAGCTGATCCATGACTTGTTGAAACATTCCAGACATGAAGTTGGAGCTTTGATAGCACTGAACATATTTAGGAAGGCCAAATAAAGTGAAACATTTGACTAAAGTTTTCACTATAGTCTTTGTCCTCATGTTTCTCAGTGGTATGGCTTCAAAGACCCGAGTAGATGTACACATTATTGTCAACATGTACTCATTTCCTGATCTTGTTTTTGGTAGGGGCCCAACACAGTCTATTAGTATCCTACTAAATGGTTCTTGAAATGCAGGAATTGGCTGAAAAGGGGCCTTTGGAATCGCCTGATTTGGTTTTACTACCATTTGGCATGTGTGACAAGTTTTACAGGAATGCGCTTCATCCTGCCTGAGATTAGGCCAATAAAAGTGACTTGGAATTTTATGTCTTCAAGACTCCTAAATGACCAGTCCAGGGGGTTTCATGGGCCAGGCGTAATATTTCAGCGCGATAGGATTTTGGAGCCACCATTTGATATTTTATAGCCCAATCGTCATCAACCAAGACATCTGGAGGTATCCATTTATGCATGAGAATACCAGACTTTGTATAATGACACACAGGGCTATCTGGAGTTTCACCTTCATCATCCACCCTGTCAAACAAACACAAATTATTTTGATCTTTGTGTTGTTTTGCAATAAGATTTGATCTAGAAAATGTCTGACCTTAGTCAGCAGAAGTTTTACTTGAAGTTTCTAATCCACTAGGCATAACGGAATGATCCGTATCAAACCTGACCGAAAAAGGTGGCATTTAAGTCGACATCTGTGACGTCATTTTTGAGAATATTTTGATTTTCATTCTTTGTCATGGCTCGAGTAACAGCGCATTCAGGATAATCAGGAATTTCTTGTTTAATTGGCTCTTGATCCTGATCTAAACTAGGCGTATCAGTCAGAAGTGAATAAGTAATGACCTTGTCCCCAGCAAGGTTGTTTCAAAGCAGAAGGTGAATCCCTTCAAAGGCCAAAAAGTCCTAAAACTATAATCACAGATCCAGAAACAAAGTCCGAAGACAAATATACATTATGGAGAGGAACAAGAATGTAGTCATTACAATCTACCCCTTAATAAGAATTTTAGAACCTAAAAATGCCTTTTCAGAAAACGACAGGGTATCTGCCAATAAAAGACACTGGGAAGCCCTAGTATCTCTTAAATTTTGACAGGAGTAGCTGGAGACAAATCACTTTAAAGTGATATTAAACCATCGTAAATAAATGGTTCGAAAATACCCATAATGCAATCTTGAGAAGCATTGACCTTGACATCATTTAATTGGGGATGAGAGGGGTTTAACCTCAGAAAATGTGTTACACACATCATTAGACTCTTATTCAGATGATGAAGAAATAAAGCCGGGGGAGGGGGGGGGGGGCTTAGATCCACTTTGACTACTTAGACCTTCACGTTTTCTTTTCAATTTGAAACAATCTTACATTTGATGGACGTCTTTCTTACAATAATTACAAGAAAGTGTACCAAATTGTTTGCCAGAAGTAGATTGAAACTCTGGATCTGATGATGTGATGATGTGGAAGTGTTACTCAAAGTCTGTGAGCTGTTGTCATTTGATTTTCTACTCTCCTTTGAGAAATTCTTGGATGGAAAGGAGGAGTTAAATTTCCCAGCATTGTTGCGATATGCAAATGACTGGTATGGTTTGCTGACAAATGAAGATTTATGAGTCAATGAATAATCATCGGCCAAACATGCAGCAAACTCTAATGTTTGCGCCTTTTGTTCATTGATAAATGTCTTGATGTCACTCGGAATGTACCTTTTAAATTCCTCAATCAAATAAGTCGTTGTAATTTTCGTGACTTCGACAAACCTTTTCAGAAAAACACTAACGATCAAACAGTTGGTCTTTTGTTCCAGCATATTCAACATAAGTTTCATTTTTCACTTTTTTACAGTCTCTAAAGTTATGTCAGTAAGCTTCAGGCACCAACTCATAACCCTTGAGTATTAATTCCTTTACACAATCGTAATCTAAAGTCAGCTCTACTGACAATTGAATGTAAATTTCTCTGGCTTTACCCACTAAAGCACTCTGCAAAAGTATAGACCAGGACTTCTTAGGCCAATTCAGACTCTGAGCAATTTTCTCAAAATGGAGAAAATAGTTGTCAACATCATTTTCTTGGAAAGGGGGAACTAACCTGAAATGTTTAGTGATGTCAAAGTTGTCTGAAGCGAAGAATTTTCCTGACTGTCTCAGATCTAAACGTTTCATTTCTAATCTTTCCTGCCTATCTTTTTCTCGCTGCCTTTTACTCTTATCGGACTGAAGGTTTAATTCATCTGTTATACACTGGATAAAATAATTCCTACAGACAATTGCAAAGTTGGCACACCTCCAGCCGTCACAACAGCAACACGAAAGCGTAGACCAGAACTTACTGGGCCAATCGAGACTCTGTAAATTTTCTCAAAATGGAAGAAATATATTTGTCAAGATCATTTTCTTGAAACTTTCGGGAACTAACCTGTAATGTTTAGTGATGTCAAACTTGTCTAAAGTGGAATATTTTCCTCCTCTGTCAAGCTCTAAACGTTTAAATTCTATTTGTTATTTTTCCTCTCTATCTTTCTCTCTGTCTATCTTTCTGACATTTCTAATACTCTCTTTCCTCTTTCTTCGATTTCTAATTCTTTCTTTCTGTCTTTCTTCCATTTGTATTTTTTCCTTTTCTGGAGCCTCTTTCTTAATATTCAAATCTGTCTGCATTTCTTATGCTAATTTTTTAGTTCTAAGGCGGACTCAGGCTCATCATCTGTTAAGGCAGATTCGTGAATTACGTTTAACTAATTAAATGTTTTACAATATTTTTATGAATTTGCTTCTATCGCATAGATTTGTTAACTTCTTCTCTAAGGAAATACGCTAATTTATTTAGGTTGTCTTTTTGATGGAATAAAATGTATCCTGATCAAGGCCCTCCATAAACTCGTCTGGCTTAAATTCTGCCATGATGAAAAATCGCTGAGTTCACTATACTTGCAAATACATTGTCAAAAGACACGAAATTATTCAATTCCCGGACAAGCCCCCGGTTTATGTTACTTCAGAAAAAAACGATGAAGTCAGCGATTCTCTTCAAAGTAAAATTTATTAAAACTAATAAGTAAATTAAGTGATAAAGTACAAACTGTAAAAGTTTATAGGTTACTTATCTCAGCCGGGACTGCATTAGCTCCCTAATTAGTCTCAAGAGTTGAGTCAGGCACAATGATTGATTAGGCTTGCAGGCTTGATGGGTGAGGCTTGCAGAGCTCACAGAACAAGTCAAGCATGAGAGCGAAGTAAACACATGTGGCCCCGAACAGTTTAACTGAAAAATTTGCCGTGCCCTATCTATACGGAATGATTGGATCCAGAGAATATAAGAATAATATAGAATTTCTATTGATATGCTGATTACTGTTTTAAAATATTTTCAACTGTAGTAAACATGACTAATTGGATCCAAGGTCAATAAGGAGAATGACCTCAAGAATGTTCTAGACTAATTAAACTCAGGTCATGGATGTGGCAGGAACTAAATAAGTGATACAACAAACAAACACATAACAAATAAAAAAGATTAAATAAAACAAATAAATAAATATATGTGCATAAGCAATAAAATGCTGTCCACTCAAAACACACATATATCGAAGTATACATATATATAACATATATTTATCTATCTCTCTCTCTCTCTCTCTCTCTCTCTCTCTCTCTCTATATATATGCGCTTCTGTTGTGATTTTCAAACCTGCGTAATGCTGTACCCAAATGTTTTTTTTTGTTTGCTTAAAATGTATCAAAATACGTACAACTACATGTAAGTATCTATAAAATAGCTGTTTACGCGATATCGAAAAACTAGTTCAGAAGTCAATGAATAAAGTGTTAAATAAACATCAACAGTGCCAATGTTGTTTTCTTTGACGAGTTCTACAATCTTTAATACTCTCCTGTTCTATTCTCTGACGACGGTATTCATTTCCTACTAATTATTTAGACTACAACTTCCAACGATGTCTTTGCTACCTGAAGTCTATCATCGCTACTCTGAAGTCAAATTCGCAAAGTTTTGGGCCTTCCATGGTTATCACCATTAGATCATTTATGACATCTTCACTCAGACAACTACGTTTCGATTTTCCAATCCTTTTTTGGGTGCTGATCCCATTCATATGGTACAGATGAGACTGGAATCACGGCCGCAATTATGTCAAACTTTGCAATGTTTGGAAAGAGTTCACGATAACCGTTGTAAAGAAGCATGCAGACCGGCCATTAAACTATTATTCCTAAGTCTGCTCAGCATGAGCTTAAATTGTTGACTTTCGACGCGGAGATCTTCAGGGTTTGCAATTGTGCATTAGGTGCAACGGGAAAAAACATTTTTTTGAAATAATACGAACTATTGAACATGTTACATGTCTATTGGTACAGCCTTGCAAGAAACAATTGACACCACATAATTGACACGACGTAGGACAAAATATTGCAAAATAATGAACATTTTTATCAGCACACATTGATTTTAGTCCTAGATAAACTACGTAATGGAGGGAAACCATGCACGTGTGCTCATGTCTTTGTTACGGAGACTGTGCGTTTTTTTCAATGCGTTTCGGATTACGCAGACGTCAATGTACTTTGCGTACTTCAGAGTAATTATGCGTGAAATAAGCATAATTTTGCGTTAATGGAAGCTCTGATATATATACACACACACATATAAATAAATAAATAAATATATATATATATATATATATATATATATATATATATATATATATATATATATATATATATATATCGCATTGTTGATTGCAAGATGGACAAGGTAGACATAAGTAGAGATAAGCCAACATTATAACGAAGTAGAGTGATTGACAGAGAGGAAGACAGACAGTCAGAAAGTTATTGTGGCGAACAGGCAGGCCTGATTTATAGACGTATAGGTAGAAAGAGACGTGTTGATAAACTGATAGACGTATAGATAACTAGGTAGACAGAGAGTAGACAGGCAGCTAGATAGGTGGATAGCTATATGGGTATTTAGCGTAATTGCCTTGAACGCAATTTAGCAGCCCAATTTTCTCAGGACTCGTCTATTGACTCAAATCCTGACTTTGAACAGGAAGTCGTTGAAGATCCAACGTAGTCTGGATCATAGTAAAAGGAATGATCACTTGAAGAACAAATGGTCGTAACCATGGAAACTTTCGTGGAATTTGCCATTTTTACGAAAAAATTGGTTAAACACTTTCGATCAAAATACAGCACTTAGAGGTTATCACACTTGCAACTTATAGAAGATGTGTTCTATCCCTGTTAACGACAAATTGTTGTTGGAATTCTGCTTGACGTACAAGCTACCTTACAAATACGATAAAATTGCCAATTTCCTGCCATTTCAAGGTAACCCTAAAGAAATTTTCCAAAATGTGCGTCATCCAGGCATAAAATGGGTAAATTATGCCACTTGTCCTTGATTCTTAGTCATCGATAGTAACCTATCTTGTTCATTAGCGGGACATTTCTGTACACTCTCCGCGGACCTTATCAGAAAATCGATCTGAAAAGGACGATCCGACGTTAGTTATCGAAACTAAAGTAGGACAAAGATCATATGCACACACGGCTGCTGTTATGTGCACATCTGCACTGTTATGATGAGAATATTGTTTTTGAAATTTAGCATTTGTTCACAGTTTTTCTTCATTCCATATGATTTTAAGTCAGTATTCCAGTAAGTCCTGCAGCAATGGGAAAATAAGAATAAACCTTTCACTTAAATACACAAAATCAGAAAAAACCAATGTCCAAGGTCAAATCCCGTTCATGGACACATCATTAACAGCTAACAATATCTATTGATATTTGGCCGATCGTCCACGTCCATTTTCCCCCGCTCCCTTTATTTAAGTCAGTTAACTAAGCGATAGCAGCTGGCATCTGCGGCAGCATAATTATTTGAATAAAAAGCGACTTAAGAAGGAGGAATATTGAACTGTCATTGTATATTATTCACTTGATAGTACTTTAACGAATGCTTCAGTTGTTCACACTCGTAGGTGTGTAGACCATCGATTGAAATCACATGCAAGCACACCTTTTTAGAAAATACATGTGTGTAACGTCTGCCTGCAACAGAAGACCAACTAATTTACTAAAAAACCTCAATCATAATTACAAATTTCCAAAGTCAGCCACTGGATTTCTTAAATGTTTGAATCAATGAAACGGAAGACACGAATTCTTCTCTGCTGCATGTCGTAATCACCCATAGGGAGAACGCGTGGCTCGCTCTTCACTTACGATGCATAATTATCCTTTAATTGGCGCAGAGAGAATACGCAGAATTTTTGAATTTGTGAAGTATAAAAATTTCGAAGCTGTATAAAGATCTAAATGAGGCTGCTGTGCGCATTGTATTTTCAACATTTGACTCCTAGAAGCACAGCCTTATCGATATATTTATCTTGGTGGGCTCTGCCACTCTGTAGCTGCAACTATTAAATCATAGCGGAAAATATCACTATTGCCGGTTCAGTCTTTCAGCATATGTGTTCAATTCAGAGGTACTCTGTCTTTGTATTGTACGACTATCGCGTTTGCATTTCCTGATCTCTCAACATCTGACCTGTGGCATAGGGAATTACATGTTTCCCTCCTGCTCTCTCAGCTTCTGACCTGTGCCATAGGGAATTACATTTAGCCCTTCCTGGTCTCTAAGCAATCTGACCTGTGCCATAGGGAATTACGTTTCATCCCAATGATCTTTCTAAATCAGTCCGAAGGGAGCTCGTCTTTAGACATTCAAATATTGCTTAATGACGACAATGATTGATGAAGTCACAACTTTTGACGACACCTAGTGTTGAGATTGCTTTTTCCTTGAAATTGAAAGACTATAACTGTTGCTCAAACTTTTCTTAACTTGTCCTCTAAACTTTTCTAGATCCTCTACATACACATTTAGGCTATTGAGAAACTTAACATTTACCAATATTTGAAATAAAAAAATTAAATTAAATTAATTTTTAAGCGATTTAAGAACGATTAAGTGCTTGTGTTACATAGAAAATAGTTTAAGAATTAATTTAAATATATCAATGCATCGTTTGATGATGCAGATCGTTCAACTTTTGACGGATTTTCGTCTATCATGGAAATAAACACTAGGCAAATGCTTGCTTGCTTATACACACATATACTGACTTTCTACATTTGTCAAGTACATTAGGTATTCGCGTACGTATACTAATAAGATGCACAAGTACAGTGTATACTTAGTGCGCAAAGATCTGTATTACGTATACTCTCTTGTTCTGCATAGATATACGTTACATATATCAACGTATTGATATGTTCCATATACAAAGATATACGTAACGAATAAAACTATTATACATAAATATACTGAACGTATATAAAGCGTTTTTACAAGTGAAAGCACATGATTGTCATTGTAAATAAACCCTAAATTATCAGTGAAAACTATGTAAGAGAAGCACGTATTACAAAGATTATAGCCCCCAGAAAGGGACTACACACCCCTGAGGCAGGAGACCATTTACGCTCCTGATGCAGGGCAAATGGTCTCCCTTCCTAAAGCCCATAGTTCTAACGACTTCAGTGTCAAACATTTTATTGACCACTGCAATTGATATGGTGTGACGTGGCGATTATTTGTCTCTTATTGAGCATCTCGGATGAGTTCTTCATTCACACACGGCTAAGCTAAGTTTCGGCGAGATGCTGGGAAGTGTTAACTAATATTGTTATGTAAAGGGATTTTGCTGGCTTTCTTGAGAAAGAGGTGATTGTTTTGGGTGCTGGTCGAAATAAGGAGACGAAGACAAACCAAAAGCGTTTCCGAGGCTACAAAAAAAAGAAAAATAAGTCAATCCCTATATATGATTTGTTAAATACTATTTTGTCTTTCCGATTTTGGTGTGTACTATAGAATTAGTTTCTGAATAAGTTAAACCTATCACGTGACGTTATGTCCGGATGACCGCATATTATTTAAAATGTTTAGAATTTTAAGTAAATAGCGGACACTGGTTTCATAATTAATGTAGATGAACTCCAGTATATTCACATGGTACCAGAATGCAAAAGCTTTATAAAATGCCAATCAGTCTCAAAGTTAACTTGATATCACCATTTGCGCGATGTCGCTTTTTAGTTATGCACAAACAAAAATTTGAACTTGAAATGCGGAGGTTGATGCAAACTAGCGGCGTTGGAGAATGAAGTATCATCAGAATGGCAGTTTCACTTCCGCATTTATCTGGCAAAAATGGCAGAGAAAATAAGGCGAATCTAGTCCCAGGTTATTGATGAAAGGATTGCACAGATAAACAGATGCACCAATGTATAGAACACGATCCTCAACAAACAGCGATGCAAATATCAAGCTCCTATAACTTCGTAGTAATTTCTTGACTTGTCTCAAAGTCTTTGCATTACAGGATGCAAATACTAACTGGTGTGATATTGAATTATGACAAGTCAACTTTCAAGAGTGATTATGCCGTCTCGGTTTCGTATTATCGTGTCACTGCTAGGTGTACTTCTTTGAAGGGATAAATATGATGTTGTCATTTTTGGAGGTAGACAATTCGAGTATAGGATTTACATTTATATCACCGAGCTTCAGGCAACGACTCTCGCTGACATGATCATTTGTATTGTAATGTTAGAAACGACTGTACAGTTTCGATATCACACAAAACCGCATATATGCAATTTTTGCAGTATTCTAAGGTTATTTGTAAAGTACACAGACCTTCAATACGCTGTTATTTGACCGCATAAAGTAGAATGTTTCACATTTGAGACTTCTCTTCGACGCCATTTCAGGTCGAGACTCAGATACATTCCGAGTTGTCTAAGGATTAGTTTACTTGTACATGTGAAAGATTACTATCGTCATCGCCCCGAGGCAACATTTTCCCTGATGAAAGTAGACTGAAACTTATCTGTGTGGATTCCGTGTACTTTTTATCTGTCGCGCATTGCAAAGGCTTGTATTGGATGTATTTCACGCATATGTTATTTTACTGTTGTTAAAGGTATTTTTTATAAAATGCAAGATACAAGTTGAAATGTTCGTTGCGACAGTAAGTGTAGCGAAGTGTCGCAGAGCAAAATTAAAGGACCAGTAATGGTAGCTTTTGATTACTTTCTCATTATTTTTATTTTGTACATGAATTACAGGTTCTTATACACCTAAGAAATGTTGAAACACCCACAATTTAGCTTGAAAACATAGCGTCTACACGTGTAAAATGCAGTGTCATCGTTTACATTTGAATTATAGTCCGGACTAGAAATCACTCGTCAACAATAACAACAAGATTACACATTATGGGATGAGTTGACAAGCTGGGTATTGTGTATATCAATATGCTTTGGGGAGTAGAACAAGAAATTGTTGTTGATATTGAAAACAAAAAAAGTGAAAAAATCATCAAAAATTAGAATTACTGGCCCTTTAACACACTAGTGCAAAAATCAATACGCTAGGGGTATTGATTTTTATTCAAGACAGCATTATGGACAACTTGTAGTTAGGGTTGCTTTCGTATGTTGCTGAAATAAAGGGATGTACACTGTACTTCATTATCTGGCGTGAGAAAAAAAATAAATATCTGAAAGTAACTATCTTCTATGCCGGATCCTTTAGTGCTCTTAATGGAGTATCCATCCTGGTAATAAACAGTGAAGAAAGAATGTGACAGAATTCTACGGTCTAAGAGTAAACTAGCCCTGCGGAAACCACTTAACCGATTTTCCTATATCCCAGTAATTATAAAAAAGTGTTGCCGGAAAGAATTATATTGACCCATGAGCTGCATTGGAATCTTTGGTGTGCGGATATGGCATTTAATAACCTTTGGTAAGGACATTGCTTTCATACTTAGAGTGAGTGAGATGCTCGGCAACGGGTTAATATTAACTTTACTGTAATGCTATAGGAATGGTAGAATGTCTGTTTTTCTCCTATCGGCGGTATCATATATTGTACATCATGAATTGAATTTGATTAAGTTGCACTGAATTGAGTTAAATTAGATTAACTTTATTGGCATAAAAAATTAAATTTATTCAGAATAAATCCGGCATCGTAATTTTGTTCATCAGCAACGCAGCAAATGATGTGTCATTATCAAACTAAAAATGTAATGATTTAAAGTCAGGCTTATAACTCTTACCATGGCATAAGTGTATCTAAGCCATAGAGTCGTAGAATACCCAAGTGCGGATACCGATAAGATTGTTTTACTCAATCAAATAAGATGAACTACAAAAGCAGTGTACTCGTAATATTTTATGTGTCTTCTGACGTACATGTAACCAATCTCGTTACTTCATACAATCTTCGTTCTTCCGGTGGGTAAAGGAGCAACACCTATAGTAAACATAGACAAGAGAACAAAAAAACGAATTTCGTATTCATTTCACATTGACAACTGCAATTACCTTTGAAAGGTACTTTGAGGCCGTTTTGATACCATTTTACGCCGTGGAATGGTGTGTGCCAATGTTATTTCTTTAGATAGTAATCAAAGTGAAACCGTTCACTTCAGCATATCAAACGTACAACATCTTAAGAACTAGTGGATTGAACGGCCATCGTTGGATGAAAGATAATATTTGGTATGTATACATGAGTAATTGAGTAATTAAAATCACACGGTCATTTTCTACATTTATCATGTATTGTACATTCCATGCAGATGTATTTAATCGTAATCGTGCCTTTTACCGTTCGCATCCAAATATAAATTGCAAAATTAAGGGCTGCCTCGTGGGTACTCTAAGTATTCAGGCCAGCGTGATAGGAAACTCTACGTCGGCTATGGTTTCAACACATACAAGAAGTATCAACATAGAAACATGAACGAGAGTCTTAAGCATTTGGAACTTATTACTGCCATTATTACAGCATTGCCGATCGCAACTCCTGTGTAGAAATGATGAATTTGCACAACGAGAGAATTTTGATGAATTCAGCTCACGTTTGAAGTAAAGATAAGCTACTTTTAGAAAGCAGTATGCCTATAATCACATTCGCTAAGTCGTGTAGTAAATAAAAAAAATCTGATGTGGTACTAAGGTTTCATCCGGTCTTAAAATGATTGTACTATTCGAACACAGCATGTTGCCACTCCTGATGTGAAATTTATTTGAGTGTCTTTCTAGGAAGACAGGGATGGGAGGGCTGCCCTCTGTTGGTCAAACTTTATGGAGAAAGAATTGATATTGTAAACCTCAAGATATACTCTTCGGTAGCGTCCCTTTCAGTGAAGAATTTTCGGTGGCACCGAAGTGTCTTTCCCTGACTTATATAGGTATCAATCGCATCGGTGTTGGCCTTATTTTTCGGCATTGAGTTAATTTTCGAACAAGCCATACCCGTATTTACAACTTTGGATGTTCAGAAGTAAAATGAATCTAATCTAAATGTGGCTTTCTCAATTACTCTTAGCATATCTGGATTTTAGTGGTATTTTTAACTGCATGGTATCGAATTGTAGGCTTTGCGAGTACTCATCAAGATTGCTATCATTATGACAATGTAATTACGATTTATTTTGTTGATTGATCCTAGAAGCTTTCTCTGATGAAGAAAAACAACGATTGAATCAATCCTCAGGATTGCTAACTACAAAAATACGCATACTTGGGAGCATTTTGCGCACTGAAGGTACCATGGTGTAAGTCTGAATATCTAGGCTGATACTATCTGGTCATAATCGATAACATGAAGATGAAGGGGACAGATAGGCATTGTAGTAGGATTCCACATCCGGAACATTTCTCTGTCAATCATTGGGTAAATGATTTACAATATCCTTTGAGATAAATATAGTTATACGACAAATAAGGCCGAGGAGCAGAGGCTGGCTTGCAAAACACATCAGGATGAGTGAGTATATCGTTTTTATCGATAGTACAAATAGGACGCCTGATTATTTTGCAGACGCCCTTTGTGTAATGTCCTTGGTACAATACAATATAGAAGGGAAAACTTCATGCAAGAACTCAAAAATAAAAGTTAAACCCTCAACAAGAAGATAGTTGCTTCATTCTCGATGAGCGGGTCAATATGTTGAACAGTTACTTTAGACAAAGTGCGATGATACTTCTTCAATGGCTGATGCCTGTAATACTGTATTGAATCAACATGCCACGGTAAAAAGATACATTTTCTGACTCATTAAGTTATTTTGAATTTGATGGACTTTGGCATATTTCTGAAAGCTCAAATGCCAATTTGTACGCAATTTCCTTAAAGAAGACATTTCATCTAAGCCTCTCCTTGCTTGCATTTAAGTAAAAGAACTTGATCTTTACGCTTGAGGATATGACTCTTTCGAGTGAGATATTAAGGTAGAATGTGCCTCGGGGACAGATATTGGGACTCACAAACTTTTACAATTCTTTACTTATATACAGTTTTTTTCGGGACGAAAACGTGATGATACTTCTTCAATTGCTGATGCCTGCAATACTGTAATGAACCAACATACCAAGGTAAAAAGGAACATTTTCAGACTCATTGTGGGGGCTCATCGTAAAGCCCTTGATGTCCGAAAACGTTTTACTGCTTTAGTTTTTCGAAAATCAAAATTTTCCCATAGAGTTAACACAGGGATGGCTGGTATTTGAATTTAAAATGTCGGTAAATCTTGGATAATTTGTTTGTCTAGTACCAAAATGTGCACGGTGACTACCGATTTTTATTCTTGATTTTTGAAAGAATATTTCTTTCAGGAAAGTTTGAGCAAAACCTTAAGTCTTTCACTTTCGAAGCGCATACTATCTTAATGAAATTAACCATTTAAAAATATTGAAGTGCTATTCGAAAGCTACATCATTGCACCTTTGACTAATTTTCGCTGAGTTTAAACTCATACAATTTCAAATGTATAGTACTGAGGTGGTGACACTGAAGAATATGTAGACACACAGAAAATCTTTATGTTTTTCATTGAATAATGTAGTGGGCATTAATCTCTCAATCAATACAATGAAAATACGTAAGACAAGAGCCATTTCGGTACCACAAATTGCAAACTCTTCGCTGAAAGGTATACTATTAGCTTTCTGTAACAACTTTCCTGCAACTTGTGCAGGAGTATATTTTATCATTCCTTGAGTATCGATAGTTCCTTTCCAATCAATAAATAAAGGGTCAACATTCATTTTGAATGTCGAATATCGGTTTATTAAAGGTGCTGAACCTTCTTAAATATGAATGACGACCACCTATATTTTGTAAATACGTGACGTACGTTATTGGTACTGACACAAAAAATCGCAACACATTGAAATGGCGTAGACACTACTAAATTTAACGAGATCATTAAATTTTAGTCAGGATATACAGGTCTTACATCTATTAACGGTAATTAAGGGACAGTCTAGCTGTGGAAATGCAGCTATCTGTGGCAGGGTAGCGTGCGTCTTTTCGGTTCACCAAAGGTCAACCCCGCCACGGAGAGCTGCGGGCCACCTCGTAGCGAAAATGGGTCAATTACGACGACCCGACTTGGGTAGGAACTTTGAACGGCAAATAAACTAAAGTGAGCGTGATTTAATAAAATGACCGAAACCTGCCTGAACTCTGATTATTGCTCAATCCTTATATCCTTTTTTAAACAAAATCTCTGGTTCGTTTACATATTTCGGCTGATTGTCCAAGGGCTACTCAAGATTTTCACTCTCGAGGCGGACTCATTGATATGCTAATAAGAACGACTTGCGTTCGGACGTGAATAGAGAGAGGGCAATTTTTTTGACAAATTTTTGACAATCTTGAGTTACTGTTGACCTACTTTAAAATACCTTGGCTCCAATTCAAACACCGTTGCACAAAATGACTTTTAATTTGGCATATAGGTGAAACTCGATAAACTTAAGGGGTCGCTGCACAACACCGAGTATTTTGCTCAAAATAACATTTTTGCAAATATTCATTCAATTTTAATTAATTTGTCAACCCAAGATTAAAATATTGGTTGGGTTCACCTTTTAGCTTTTCAAGTAGTCACACGTTGCATTCACACGTTGCATAAGTGTTAATCTTTGCAAATGTAGGCAAATCACCCAATTTCCTGCTTCTCTTTTCTCCTAATTTAATATTTCCAAAGAATTTTACTCAACGCAAGCTAAGTCAAATTTTCAGAAATTTTCACATTATGTTCTTTAGATAGTATATAACGACTGTTTTGCTTGGCAATAAAGTTCTTAAATTTTGAAAAATAGGCATTTTAATTTTGCTTATTATGTTTTTAATCACTTTTTGATTGTCAGTCTTTCAACCGATGCCATTTTAGAATGAGGATAAGTAATGCAAAATTAAATAGTCCTTTTTTCTACATATACTCTTATTTAAAGTCAAATATTACATTTCGGAAAATAGTATCATGTTTTTGACTTAAATTAATTTATATCATTTATATAAAAATCGAGGTTTTTACCCCAATATACACCCCTTTGCCCTTGGAATAAACTATTGCTACCATACTGAACGTTAGATTCTCTGTTTTTTGAAATAATATGGTATGAGGGGGGTTTCATTGTCATCTTAGATGAGAATTATTTCTTTGAAAAAAAAACAGTGTTGGTAACATGCAGCTCCTTCTTAATTGTCCATATGGTTACCATGCAAAGTTGTCACATGACCAAGTGGCCACCTTAGATCGAATCATTAAAATCAATCTCATTGGTGTCATGCTTACTCAATCCCCTGTTTTCACCTGACATTTGACCCTCACTATATCCTCTATTTCGCTGTTCATGCACATACCTAATTCTTGGCCACCCGATCAAGGTCTGATTTTTGGTCAGAGCATAAGTATGGGAGCAAATAATTTTGAAAAAATATCACGTGACCAGCCATATCCCTAAGCTCATTAATTATGAGCATATCAAAACCTGGGCTACACAATAGAGCTAAAGGTCCGATTCTGGTACACGGGGATAACTATAGGAGGGGAGTTATGGGCAAAATAGTATGTGACCTCGATGACCTTTGACCTTAAATGTGCATGTATGCCTATAAATCAGTAACAAGCAGTGCTATAATTTACCGTTATATTCTTTATGGTTGGGAACTTTGTGGCGCCACATCCTGTACCTCATTCATTATGTGCATATCCTATTCTCGGCTAGCCAATAGAGCTAGAGGTCTGATTTGTACCCTAGGATAACTATGGGAGGAAATTTTTACAAAATGTCATGTGACCTCAATGACCTTTGACCTTAAGTGTACATTTATTCCTATAAATCAGTAACCATCAGTGCTATAGACTTCATATTAGGTATGATTGGTACTTTATGGCACCACATCCTATACCTCCGTAATTATGCACATATTCGATTCTGGGCTAGCCGATAGAGCTAGAGGACTGATGTTTGGTACACAAGGATATCAATGGGAAGAAAGTTCTTTGACAAATGTCATGTGACCTCAATGACCTTTTACCTCGAATGCATTCATATTAGGTATGATCGGGACCTTATGGCGCCACATCTTGTACCTCATTAATTATGCCCATATTTAATTCTAGGCTAACCTATAGAGCTTGAGGTCTTGTTTTTCGTATACATGCATAATTTTTGAACAAAATATTTGCTTAAATCTTAAAGAGACCGAGACGACCTTTGAACTCTGTTTCACAAATATGCCGATGAGTCAGTAACCGCAAGTGCTACACCCTTTAAATTTGATAGGATGTAGCACCTAAAGGCATTAGAGGGCTATTGATTATCATCCTGGTACTTTTTGGCCAGTGTTAAGAAGTGAATGGGCCCCGTGAAGCTGCCTGCAGCTTTGATTTAAAAATGCTATCGTTAAGATTCTTGGGAACAAGCAATCACAAAAAAGGACACAATGTTCATGTCGGAAAGGGATGCAGTCGTTGACCAGAAAGAACTGGCTTTTCTTGACACGAAGGGGGTTGCCTAAGTAGTCAACTTTTTTTAGAATAGGGATTAACACATGTTGGTCGGTACAAAGAGTTATCAAGGACGTGGCAGGAATGACTGTACTATCGTATAACCATTTCTTCAGACGGCCTGAAACACGTGTGTTTGCGTTAAGAACTGTCTGGATTCAGAAGCATTTTATCAGAACTCTTGTAAAGGCCTTCTAAGTTGGTAATGTTTCAGAGCAATACATCAAATATTTAGCTAGCTGATATTGTTCGACTTCTTGACACTCTACAACAGTCATCGTTATCTGTGACACAGCTGAACACGATAACGTGAATATTAGTGGTGTGTAATTGCATTTTATGTGCAGAATTTTGACAATTCAATAAAAGATACACTCAATCATGATTTCAGTGAATTCTCCTGGGTCGCCGGACGATCGCGATCTGTATTGCTATAGTTAAGCCTTGTAAATGACCTGATTTCCGCTGCTAACATCGCTTATTTTTTCTTAAAGAAAACGTTAATCTTAAATATTGCTCAAAGGTTAACCATCTGTTATTTACTCTGACTTTTCATATTTGGAAGGGATCTTCTTAAGATATCTCTTTGACGGAGTTATAGAAGAAAGAATCAGAATATCCATGCACATGTACGGCAATGCATTAGCCTAAGCATCTTGATACCTAACATTTTTTGGCACATCTGATGACATATGCTGTAAGTGAGACAAGACTGTTTGCTGTGATGATGTAAATCCTTTATTCAACGATCCAATATTTATCTATGACTCACACTTGCTGACCAGGCGCCTAGTTGAAGTAAGAATCATGACAGTAGTGGTGGTATGTTATCACGGCCCTGAAAATGCTCTACATATCATATAAGCAAAACAAAAGAAGACATTATTGTTGAGATAAAAGAACATTATGTTACAGCATTTTTTATGTCCTCGAAGCCAGGAGATTAATATGAGTAAATTTGATGTTTATTTTGTGAATTTGCTCTGCTATGGTCGGAATCCACGAATGTATTTAACAAAACGACGTTGGATACATTTTAACATTTGAATATGTTTGTGAGAATGTCATGTAGTATAAAATGTAAAACAAACAAACATTTCGTTCTATGCGTAGCAGTGTATAATGGGGTTCTTCAGCTGAGTTGATCAGATAGATATAACTATTCTGATATTTTCTTGGCATCTTCCTTCAAAATATTTAAGCAAGCAACTTCAAAGTGAAGATGAGATCTGAAACAGCCGGCGAATGGCGATAAATTTTTCCACTGAAGGCATTTTGTGTAGAATTAGCGACTATACCATTAAGCATTTATTGGATGGGAAGGCTTAATATGGAACACAGTTGTACCTGAATATCCGTACACTACAAACTGCATGCATTTACACGCTGCTCGCTCATTTCATTGTAGGTCTTATATACAAACCGTATAATTTTTAACAGCGAAACGAATTTAGCTAAATGAGAGCGGGTCTAATGGTTGGGAAAATGGAAGAGTCTGAAACTAAATACAGTATTGATTTGATCATATAGAGTTTTTACAGAGATGACAAAAAATCATGGTTTGTCATTCTACATGAAAAATTATGTTACGAAAAACTAAAAAAAACTAAGCTCAAATACCAGCAAAAATACGAAAGAATACGATTTATTCCGTCGAAGATAAAATTTATGTAAATTTACCTTTCCCTGTCGAGGCGCTACTTATCTGATTTTATCGGTGCGAGAATTGTTCAGTTGCGCTGCCGAGTGATTAAAGCAACGTACGTCGTAATTAAGAAACATGTATTATTAAATGTAATCTGGTGATCTGTGACGATATATAGCCTTCTCGCAATTAAACCATGTCGCAACTAAATAGTACCATACTGTGTTTGCTTGATGTTGAAATGAAGTAGGCATAAGTTACTGAGAAGTAAAACCACATAGTTGATTGAATGTGATGGAAAGCGGCTTTTATTCTTTAGAGAGCTCATAATTTACCTTGGGGGCATAAAGTATATTTAACGGAGGTAATGGGTCCAACGTTCCTTCAGGTTGATCAGACATCCTTTATACATAAGGTTTGTAGGCGTAGGTGATAAGAAAATGAGAGCTTACGTTTTAACGAGTACCGAGAGTGGTTGTGCTTTGATGTGTTTTATGAGGTGTAAACAATGATAAGGATTTTCAAAAGCAAACGATAATATGTTTGACATAATTTTACTAGACCACAATTAAGAAAAAAATTGCGTTTCTCTAATGATGGTAAGAAAGTCGGATATTAATTGCTTGTGTGTTACTTATTTTTTCTCTTTTTGACTCAAAGGATGACCATTCCTTCAAACTATTATTGACTTCGTTCAGCCTCCAAACAAAACAAAAGAAAGCAAACGAAACGTAACAAATCCGACCCCCAAAATGCCGCCCCAACAGCCCCTGAAACCAAGCCTATGCCATACGGTGTCACACACAGTAGCAACCCATCTCCATGTGGTCGGCTCATCGAATCGGCGAAAGTGAGGTTCGTTCGTTATAAATGAGTATTTCTATTATATCATTCACAAATAAGATGTGTCAAAAGGTCAGCAGCTGTAACTTTTTTGTTTTTGCACTATATTTGTTTGTAAAGATGCAGAGTTTCTTGTTTTACTCCTCAAAATCCTTTTGAACTATACAATATTCAGCTTGTCAACTAAACCTGCATATATATAGACTGCATTAATTGACAATCGCATTCTGGTCTGGACTGGAATTCAATTGTTAAAGAATATCATTACATAGTACGCTTATAAACGAATCGACTTACGCTAAATAGCATGTGTTTAACATGCTTTGGCAAGTAGAAAAAGAACTCGCAAATAATGTACAAAACGAAAATAGTGACAATATCTTCAAAAGTCATAGATACTGACCCTTTATGTCTGGTAAGCAAATTCTATTTTCTTTATAAGGCTATTCAGTGAGAGTGTCAGTAGCATTCGTATTTCTATAACTTCCATGGTAGTGAGCCATACGAGTATCTGCCTTAACCGTACAAAACCAACACATCCCTACGGCTTAATGCAACTGTATAACTAATGTAAATCGTAACTAAATGTTTGCATCAACCGTCACTGTCACAGCGATCTTCATCTTGTTAACGCCAACATTTAAATCGTCAATCATACACACGTCGTACTTGAACATTCTATTATCTCATCAATCATACTATAATTTACAATAACAACAGCACTATCTTGAGTCCGGGCGCTGTTTCCCGAGTTTCATGATTTGAGGTCTTAACCTTACATTAATCTTATTTGTATCATCCGATCCATTAACGATCCAATTCACGCTCTTTGCATGGTTAAAGGAGCCAGATAGCTGGCATCATTATTTTAGCCTATAACGTATAGGTTAAGACTTCATGTGCATAATGTTTGATAAAGGAAGAATGCACCTTTGGGTTAAATTATTGATTTCACGACAACTATTCGACGAGTAATTTTTTTAATTTTCTTGGTACTTATGAAAGTATAAAGTATATTTTACATTAGAGTCGACACAGTGAATAACAATATTCTGAATTTCGAATATCGACACATTGGAAGTGATCTCGACATAAAAGTTTCGATATGTAAGGTATCAGTATTCTAATTACCCAGACTAACTATAAGAAAGTACCAGTGTAAGCATAGTTAAAACAATGACAAAATCATGATAAAATATCAAATATTAAGACGCCTTTAAAGCATTTCTAATGACTTTAGGCAAAAACAAACAGTTATGAAAACTGATAAAAACTGTTAAGATCTAGCAACGAACATCATAATCGAAAAGGATTAAAACTGCGATATTTCAATAATTTGTATCAATAAACGCTGGGGTAGATATATTTTTGAAGTTGACTATGATCAGTCCTATCCGATTAAATTGGTAAAATGGTTGATGCCATGTATGCCTTGATAAGATTAATTATTTCAGGCCTTTAGGCGATTGTAACTGGATGGTTGAAATCAGTGGAAAATCGCCTTTTGCTCTCTTGATATTTCCACCCGAATTATCCACCACTTATTACAATAAGGATGGAGAAGACTGGAGATTTTTCTCCTTTATTTTTAAATACTTTTTAAGTTGGTAAAACGAACTTCAAAGAGCCACGAAGACGTAAATTTCGTTGTAACTATGTAGTATTTTTAATATCAGACAAATAACGCCCAAGATAGAGTTTCTCACTTGTCTTGTGCTATCTTGATATAAAGCGAAAGACGGGAAAGCGAGCTAACTAGGGAGAACGGCAATGCCAGTTAGTGGGTTTTGAAACAATACCTTGAAGACTCGGCTTCAATCATACAAAAGATGTTAATTAAAGGTACGTACATACACGTATACCTTAATTTAAAACTTCATGAAATGTGCAAATTAAGTAGTGGTCAGCGTACCACGTCCTTCAATTGTTCAGCATGAACATAACAACGCTACTCAAACGTCCAATCAAAGTGGCCTACTTACAAGAGGAAACATTAAATACGGAAATGACCTAATTATAATATGTCACTCCGTCAAACTCTCTTTACTAAAATTCATCCCCATGATAAGCTCAAAAATATTCAGGGAATTGAGTTTTGATATATATTTGAATAAAAGAAATCCGTTCAATATGCTGTGAACAAATTATATGTCATACTCATACAATCTTCGACATAATTGTTCATATTCGGTTCATTAAAACAAGATATACAGTCTTATTACAGTGATTCATGAAATATGCAAATTTGCGTATTCTAATTATAGACATAACAACAATAAAAGTGTGACCAATTCGCCTCTGAAGTCCTATCTAATTCATTGTAGTAAGTTGTGATATACTACGTAATTACAATAAATCATTTACATGAGAATTGGCTCATAATTAGTAAGCTATGCCCATCATTCACTACCCATTATATTACTATAAAGTTATATCAACTACCATCCATTTATTCTTGAGATATTACATGTGAACGCTAATCATTAAGTATACAAATTTGTCAGAATTATGAAAGCTGTGGTATCCAGAAAATGACCAGATCTAGATCAACGCATGGGCATATAGGATACAAATTCTTATGAGCTTCCTTTGTGGAAATTTTGAGTTATGAAACAAAATGTACTGACTGACACACATTCAGAAACACAAAGACTTACATAGTCATAGTTGTACAGACATACACAATCCAATACTCAAAGAGTAATGCTAAAGGCCAACATTGTAGGCCGAACGAGAATCACCACAATCAACTTAATAATATTTTTGTAGTTGAGTTTCAATGCTTTGAATAATTATCCATCGAAATAGCCATAGGCCAAGCATATTTCGTCATGTTCTTTTGTGACCTTTATCAGTATTGTATCGAACAACACGGACAAACACTCACAGACACGTACACTCTCATACGTAGACACTGATATACGAAAAGTGCCATAACAACCACCAAATTTGTTGGCCACGCCCTCAGATTGCCAAAAACTAACAACATTCTTAAATATTGGCAATTCTAAACAAACAAACACTTCTACTTTAGATCTGCTCGATCAGGAGGACTATCAAAGACGGATAAGGTTACTTGGAAAATATTTCCGTCGTGAAAGTGGTCATTTTGAGTTGCTGCAATTAGACTTTGATGGTTGCAATATCGGACGGAGGGATTTTAAGTCCGGGTACTGGTAGAGACTGAGCATGGAACTTTTTCTAGTCTGCGAACTGTTGCAACTTGAACGGAATCTGACCGTGCTAATAAGGCTGTTGGTTCTTCTGTGTTTCGGTAATAGGCAAGGTCGAAATGCATTCCTCAGATCTCTCTGGAAAACAATAAATACACGGATGGGGACACATGTTAAAATACGAGTTTTTGGCAACATCTGCGATTCAGTGCTTTTAATTTTGAACTTGCTATTTATTGTTGAACAACAAGCATTCCCCGGCTACCCAGAATATCATAAAACGGTTCCAGCGAAGCGGAAATTGTGGTCAAAATTCACATGCATGCACAGACGCCTGTTGAAGGTGGGATTCATACAGCAGTTAGGCGAAACTTCAGTCTCAGACTCTGTTAAAAGTCGCCTCAAAGAGAGCCAACGTCGTCACTTTTGCGTTATTGTACCTATTCTTTATAAAAAAGCTTCAATTTGTTTTCTTCTTTAAAGGTGTAAGGGACACCAAGAAAAATAGTCAGATCAATTACTTTTCCCCAAAAAATTATATATCTAAGGTTTGCAGACAGACAATAGTAAATCCGTCGGACTTAAAACAAAACAGTGTTACAGTAACCGATTTCTGACCTCACTCTTTACTCTTGAAGCATCATAAACAGTCATTTATGGCAGCTAAAATTTATCGATAAACTGAAAAAGGATAGTGCGGAGAATTTATCACTGCAACATGCAGAAACAAATAACAAATAGTATACCCAGAATCAGGGTGTGACATTAGTTACGACGAATCGCTAGCAATTTCCCTTGTCCCTCGGAGACATTCAAATTTTTAAGTAGGAAGAACAGAAAATTATATGAAAAAGTGGTCATGGTAATCCCTGACATCTCCATCCATGAGGTCGAAATATATGCGCGATGATGGCTGCAGTCAAGAATGGTTATGTTATGATAAGACTAGCTTCTTGCTGCTGTTCAGCGCGGACTAATTTCACATAAACTGCACTCAAAGAAAATCCAAGATTCAGCATGTATATCACGCCGAGCCTCGCTAAATTTACGAGTTCAAAAGTATATTCTTGCAGACAAGCCTTCTGTTACGAAAAAGCACGTATTCCTGCTGTTATGACTACACTGTTGTTATCTGATAAAGGGTCGTTCTTTTCCAACAACCATTCATACTTGTGTCATTTGATACCGGATACATGTAGAACTCTTTTCCACCAATCCCTATGCTACCAACCCTGTGTATTTTATTCACACTTTTGTGCAATGTAGTTTCCGACTGCTGAAAAAGCACAAGTATCGTACTACGGAAAATAATTTGTCATTATCGATGTTATTGACTGTCTAAGCGAAATAAAAAATGATCGATGCCTTATCAGCAAAAACACTGTATTGATACTTTCCCTCACCGCCAACAATGGATGAAAAATTGATGACTATTTTGAGACTAAAGTAATAGAAGATGAGTGTAATTGTGTCATCAATTGTGCTCCATCAAATCAAACAAGCGTTGCGTGGTCAGGTTTGCTACGCATCAAAATTTGCCGAGACCATCACTCAGGGGAAACGTAGTATCGAACTCAATCTCATTCTTGGCGTCCGAATGTTAAGCGTCGATGAACATTAATGGCTGTTGAGACAGAATTTCTTGTAAATAAGCCTTGTCATGTTTTCTGGTTTAATACGTCTTGAGATGCTATCTTTTTTCGCTTCCTATATGATCTGCTTCAGAGAAACCCGGATGTAGTTCCCTGTAATGATATTCGAGTTGTAGTCCTTCGAATATTTCAGATTTATTTGCTCCAAACTTCCTGTCAAATAATAGTTTATCCTGCATTTTTACGCCTGCGCCATCTACAGAATTGTCTTGAGGTAATGGTATTTTTATATTTATCGGAGCTGCGTAGAATAAATTTCTGACATGACTAGTATTCAAAATCTGCTTGTTGATGTTCTTCTAACAGAGTCATTCATTCATGACAATATGATGCACTATACCTTCCGCTGATATCAAGATACTACATACCTTAAAGTTGTCCTTTAGGAAGGTATAGATGAAAGGATTAAGGAAGCTATGAGACATTCCGAGCAGATGTAGGCAGAAATAGAGCTTGACGATGGTAGCTCCACCATTGTCGGTCATAAGGATGTCCGGCTTTAACGTTGCAACCATTACAAGCGTTTGGAGCGGAAGCCAGCAGAGGAAGAACGCCAATATTACTATAGCAACCATTTTTATCACCTGTAAGTACACAGAAAAAAAGAAGAAGGATATAAATAACACGTTGTATGGCTTTAGAAAATGAAATCATAACAGTTTATTCGTTACCTTTTACCGTATAGCACCATTCACAGGCCATTATAGGCCTTCATTAATTTTAAATTACTTGAATGTGTGTTTGATATAAGGCTGTATTGATCCTTATTCAGAGAGGAGTTTTATCGATTATGTCGGCTGCTGTTAATCAGTGTGTTGTGATATGTTTATGATGGTGTGAAATTTTGTCGGTGTATACAGTCAGAGTGTAATGGAAGTCTAAACCAGTCAAGTTTGACAATATTTGGCTGACCAATCTTTATTCAAAGGCATCATCTATTAAGGTACATTGCGCCTCGAGGATACCCGGTTACTAGTTTTCCACCTTTTTGGTCATCCACATGCAGGGGCTCACACTGAAGCATTTTCAAGCTCTTGGAGTAAGAAAAGTTTTTACCAGATTATATTTATGAAAATCGACAATTAAACATGTCCTCATTGAGTTAACATAGCAATTGCGGCCATTTTGTACTTCACGTATCTGTGAATATCGGGCAATTTGTTTCTCTTGTTCAAAATTTGCGCAGTGACCCCTGATTTTTATTCTTGCTCTAATACGGAAATTTACAGCAAAATTTTGTCTTTAAATTTTAGGAGCATAGTACCTACATGGGGCAATGGCATTGATATTTTCATTATTTTTGAAGTAAATTTTCTTATATTTCTCCCTATAAGTACGAAAAATATAAAGTATCAGCCTTGCTAATGCAGCTAAGCACATTCAATATTATATTAGATGATAATGTTATACGTGAATTTGGATTTTACACAAAACATGCCCTGGCACGTTGAACTCTGTGTAATTTCAACTAGACCTCGGGTCTCTATGAGTACGATTTGAAAGCACATTTTATATCATGCCAAACGTGGCTCAAAATAGGTATCAGTGCCTAGAACCCGGGGAAAGACATGTATACACCCCGGTCACTAAAACCACGATTTGGAAGCGCAGGAGAAACAATTACACAAAGTTTACCGTATATTTTATAATAATATTACTTAAAATGTCTGCTTTCCTTCCGTTGGATTTAAGGGGAAAATTTGATTTTCACTAGAAAGATAACCGCTTTTCCTCCACAAGCTTCAGAATTTGTATACGCAAACGTATGGTAAAAAATGCTGATTCTTTATATGTGTCCCGGAGGCGCATTCAACCTTCAAATGATGAACGATTCCTGTCAAAATGTAATTATTTCTTTTACCTCTCATTGATTAAGAATCATGTATGGTGTGTACATGTTATATATTCAATCGCGTTGGTCGGAGCTTTGGTTACAATTAGCATTAGTCGTGTCATAATGTAGCATGGACGCATATCATTCCCTTCATCGGGTAAGAAACGACGAAAAGAGGGATGTTACTTCTTCAAATAAAAACTGATATAATTTTAAATTTGATTCACTACAAGTATATTAACAAGGTTTCACGTGCATACCAATGTTGTCCCACACTATGTATGAGACACTGTGGGAGCTGTGATGTAATCTCTTATATAATAATGTGCCCCCTCCTGGGCCTCAAAAAGACTGAAGCAAACCCTGCACAAAACGATGTACGACCTGAGGGCGTATATATCATGGAGTGCAAAGTTTGCTTGAGTTCATTATAGGCCGGCAGGAGGTAAAATATTGCTCTACATAGTTTTTGCAATGCCAGTGAATTTGTAGATGTAGAAAACACCTGGGGGCAGCATACTGGATAATCGTATACATTATCAGTTATACTCTTAGGAGGGGGTTACGTCACAAAATTCACTGGTATTGAAAAAACTATATTATAATACGTATCCTAAGATAAGCTGGCTACTGCGTTGAAGATCTCCAACAAAATATTGAATACTGAAGTATAGGAAGAGAAAGAAAGAGAGGGTGATATATAAAATGAGCAACGTAGCTTAAGTGGTAAGGCGTGACTGTAATAAAGTGGTACATATATCTCGGAAAGCGATAGAGAGTTTAGACTGCCTTCTAAATAAGGTTTCAAGCACTTATGTTGAGACCGCTCGCTTGGCCAACGAGTGGGCATTTTTTCTCTCTTGCAAACATTGAACAGCATTTTCTGAGAAATATGGTCTGCTACTTTCACGTAGCGGCAAATCTGAAATGTAAGGTAAATCAGGGATGGGTGACAGAGTGTTGTAATTTGAAATAATGTGACACGTCGTTACGGTGGTTTGATTGAATGTAATGTCAAGATATCGTGAATTTTTCAATAACTTGGGACGCTTATATCCAGAAGGCATTCATAGTAAGATGCACACAAGGACGTTTGGATTGTTGGCCTTAATTTAGATACCTCGTGACTGACAATGTACTCGCCTGACATTATTTATATGTAAATGTCCCAATAACTGACTAATATCAGGATATTCAAGAAGGAGACAACCCATTGACTGACAACATTCAAAGGTTCTGACTTTGTAGAGTCTGCAGAACGTCTATACTCTATGTTAATGAACGATAATTTGGTGACATTGTAGTGTCTTATGTCACAATACCAGCTATATAGGGAAACACTTGTTTCAGTGAGAAGAATTTATGGGACATGCCAAGAAAAGGGCAATATTTCCAGCAGCAACTAAACAATTGTTTTGAAATTAGTGCACATAAAACTTTTGTTTTGAAGTTTCATTATGATATTATCAGTGTCAAGGACAGGGAAAATATTTCGTACCAATGTGCAGATATTTTATATCTCGCAATGGCCGAAAGTTATGCCATTTCCATGCATTTTGGACATTGAAAATATTCTCAAAGATTGAGTAACAGACGACAATAACTTACCATGTTGGCTCGGCATTTCACAGCAAGATTCAAGGTTCTAAGATAAATTTATCAAGATGAACTTTTGATACTTTGTTCCTATGTTCCTAACTGCGCCAACTTTGCAATTTTAAAAACTTTCCTCGTGATAATGACGATCTGTCTGAAATAACATTCGAATATTGATGTATTGTATGGTAAAATTCCTCTCTTCCCTCGTTAGTCAGTTGCCCGACGGACGAAAACGCGCTCAAAATAATCTTTGTGTTCACGGAGGCAGTGAAATTTGATCGTCTAGATTGTTCTTACTTCCCTTTATCCGATAATCCATAGGCAAATGAATTTCTTTCATCTGGCTGGTTGTCTGTCTTTACTCTTTTTCTGTCTTTTTCGAATTTGACTATACTTGTGAAATACAATACAATACAAACATATACTGTTAGCCGAAGGTACATCTTTACAACTAAAATAAGTTAAACGCGGTTTGCATTCATGCAACTCACGACTATTGGCAATTATAGTACTGATATGGCACAATTGGTAATAATTTTTGACTTCGTTCAGTAACTCTGAGACTCGAAAGCGACTAAGATTACCCTCAATTGGGTTGATTTCGAATACAGTGAATGCAGGAATAAAGTTACCTTTAGTAAGGTTAAATGATAGAAAACCTGGCTATCAGTTTAATCGTGCAAGGTAAGAAAAGTACTTGATCCAAAGACTAAATGATTTTCACAGTAGAGTAGACTCCTCTTGAAGCACTGATCGTTTTTGATAAACCTTGGTAATTTATTCGTAATCGAGTTTGGTGAATGATGCATTTAAAAGTATAGATTCCACTTATCACTCAATGGTCCTCAAATCATATGCAAGGTTTGCATCGTCGGAATGTGTTACAAATATGTAAATGGGAAAAGTTCATGTTATGCAAATAAGGTCAGATAAATCTTTATATGTGGCGAAGTTCAAATTCACACATTCAAATCTGGCAATATCTGACAGACCGCGAAGGGAGAATGGCGTCTCAAGAAAAGAAAAGCGAAATTGCAAATCGGTGTCGTCAGACCAAAACTCTTAAACTATCGACTACTTAGCGAGATTTTTGAATGCTTTATTATCGGTCATAATTAAAAAGCATGCCACACTGATGACCCTTGAGCTCCTATCCTTCCGAAACGAGAAAGACTGTGGACTAAATTTTTCCGATACTGGCGGTAAATACACATAACAATGCCAGGAAATTATAGCGCAGGGACTTTCTGCAAACTTGCAAGACACCTGGTTGGCGAAGACATTAATCAGGGTGTAATAGAGATGAAATATTTGCATAATTGCATACTAATGATTCATACGCTTTACAAATTTACTACAGGTTTGAATATCAAAGAACTAACCTCTCTTTTGTTCTTTTCGTGAACGAACAATTTTTTCAGGTCAGGTGCAGTATTGCGACAAAGTCAGTATGAATTTGGCTAATGAGTTTACATAGAATGAAATGTGATCTTGCTTGATAAAAACTGCAGACCAAATTAGCAAACTTTTGATTAACTCATGTGGATAAGATATTATCGTTTCTTAAGAATCGCTTAAGTACCAATTACCTTCAGCCTAGATGAATCTTGAAGACGATCGTTGGTCGCTGTGTTATCTTCTGGAGGTCTTCTGAACCACAGTTTAATCGCAATTCTCCCATAGGTGATCATGAGGAAAATGAATGGCACCAAGAAGGTCACGGTGAAGGTGGTGCAGTGATATTCGACAGAACTGGGCCAGCCTCCTCCACAAATCTTATTGTCCGCCCCGGGGTCCTTCTCCACCCGGGCGGTGATGAGTAGCACAATGTTGACGAGTGCCGAGAACACCCAAATTAATCCGACTGACGCCCTCGTACGCCGGACTGTGGAACGAGTGTGCACTCGAAGAGGGTTCATTACTGCCCGGTAGCGGTCTAAACTGATCACTACGAGAGTTGACACGCTAGATATCAACGAAACCTAAAAAAGGAGAAAAACCCTAGATGAACATACTGGTATTTCAATAACTTCCTGGTAAGATGAAACATAGACAAACGAGATCCTTGGATTATCAAATCTACTTGAATGTCACCATGTTAGGCTGTGACAGGGTCCAAATACATGCGGCCAATCATGCAGAATAGAACAAAACGAACGGTCGATCTTGTGATCGAAATAGCGCAAAGCTTGAATGCACAGTGATCACTACTTTAATCAGTCACTAAATCTTGGGACTGCTAACATCTTGCAGTTTATAGCAAAAATCATCAACTGCCTAAGAATTTTGACCTTTGGTTTCTTTCTGGAGAAGGAAGTTTACGTCTGTTTTACGTCCGCATTAATTACTCCACGGATAATACAGTACATTTCAGATCATACCACAACTCTATGTGAGAGGTCGACATGTTACATATACAATATACACGACTGTCTTGTGTATCACAACACATTTCAAAGTCGCCGATCGCGACTTATTCATTGATTATGGTAAATCAGCGTTGGGTGAGTCTGTCTAGACAGAAAACTGATTATTCAGTTTATACACAGTGTAGAAGATATAGTTCCCAGTTAAAACTAATGTACGTTATTCAAGTTTATAAAATAAATGCTCAAAAGTATGTTTTGGTATTTGGACCTGTAACTCGTTCTATTATGTTCGGTGGAGTGTAGTAAAATGTCCAAGGGGGTACTTTTGATATCTTCATATGGGGATGTGCCCACGTATATTCCAAAAATATGACCCGTTTGGATTTCTTTGACAAATATATCGAGAATTTTCTGTTAAATGTGAAGGTTTTCCTAAAGCGTGTGACATTTGCTTTGTTATCGATCAATGCTTAGGGTTTTTTTTTCGGATGAAAATTCGACCTATGTTCAGGTTTTTTTTTCGTGAAAAAATAACCGCTTCGGGCGATACATACCAGTACACCTTAACTATGGGAGTAACCCCCGTAAAATACTTTGTATAATTTCTGCTTTCAGCTGCTGGTAATACAATAGGTACATTGTGGATTTGTAATAATGATAATTTATCAAGAGTTACTCCTTGCCAGCTGACTGCAAATAATGATAATTCATCAAGAGTTGACCCATGCTGGTTGAGTGTAATTAATGATAATTCATCAAGAGTTGACCCATGCTGGTTGAGTGTAATTAATGATAATTCATCAAGAGTTGACCCATGCTGGTAGGGTGCAATTAATGAATGAGTTGGTGAATCTAAACTGGTCTTTTGACACCCCAGACAATCATACATACATGCATTGTACATGTGACGTGTCTGTCTCACATACTGAGTTGTGGCAATTATGTGGAAAGCACTGAAGAAGCCAATATCAGCATGAAAATTGCCATTCAACTACACGGAAAGATTATTATCAATTCACACAAAGAGGCTATCCGAAAATATGACAAATTTTAACCGTATACGACTAATCTAGTTTTTCTTTCAGTCGTGAGTGGCCAACGCTTGCGTGAAGAGATTCCTATCTCGGAGAGAGTTCACATCGATAATGTGCTTCACGAACAGATGGCTGTGAACAATCAAATGACTCTAACATCCTGAGTTCTTAGAAACACAAACGATTTCAGTAGCCTACGCAGTCTTTGGTGACAAAAAGTGATGGCTTTTTATTATCTGCCATGCGATTTTAATGCCACTGGTAATGGGAGGCATTGCTTTACCTATCAAAGAAAATTTCAAGGCATCAATTACTTGCGGCGCATATGCTCAATAAGGGAACTTTTAGCTGAATTCCGTCACGAACGGTTTGCCATCGCGTTGAGTTAGTTGAACTCATGTACAATTTTATGTACAAGATAATATCGCTTCAATTTTAGTCAACCAAACCGCTTAGAGTCGAACCATGAAGATACCGCTTATAATAAAATTAGAAAAAAAAGGGCAGAAAATAAAAATGCGAAGCTGAATGCAATCTAGTCTGGAAAATAGGTCATTCTTCTAAGCGGACCCACGCTACCTCTTCAACAAATAATCGTAACAGCGTACATTAAAATGATACGCTACACAACCTCAATGAACAAAAGTCAATTGCTGGGATACACTTTTCTTTAATACAAGTTGTTTAGTCGGTCATCAAGTTATCATGTTTGCTAATGCTTTTTTGTTGAGGAATAAAAGGAAGACAAAAATGAGATATACCGATAGACAGTTTTAGATCGCTTTTGGTTACTTTACCTGTTGAGCAAAACGCACGAGAGGACACAAAAAATCTGGGAGGGGCCAGTCTTGGGAAACCACTTCGATGAAGGTGAACGGCATACAGAACACGGCCATGGTTAAATCCGACATCGCCAAACTTATCAAGTATACGTTTAATCTTGATCTTGAATGCTTCGCACGAGAAAGGACGAATATAACAAGCAAGTTGCCGAAGACACTCAAGATTATTGAGATGGAGTACGCCGCTGTCAGGAACAGCTTCTCAAAACGCGACATCGGCAAAGAAGGAAAGGAGTCTTGCACCGTCGTCGCATTGCCATTGGAAAAGTTCATTTTTTTCTGCCGAGAAACCACGAGTCCGAACGTATAATTGGAAACGCTGATCCGTTCCTTACGATGCTGAGGAGATAGGCGTTCACTCAAAATGCCGCAGGACCTGGTTCGCTATAGCTTAAAAGATACACTGAGTTCGCTGCGACATCACTTCTGTTGATGTTCGTTTTGCGCGTGCGTGGTGATATGATGGTATCGAGCTGCCTGTAGGACACAGCCTTGTGTGTTATTAATTTGAGCATGCGCAAGCCCTACCCTCTAAAGGGAAACGCCTGTTCATCAGGACTGATATTTTGACCTACATAAAGGGAAAAAACAAAACTTACTATTCTGCAATGGAATGTATTCAGTTTATTTTAATTACGTTCATCATAGTTGAAACCAACAATGAAAAAAGTTTGCGAGAAAGCTGCTATAGAGAAGCTAGAGGCAGCTGCTATTGCAATGCTGACACACTTCATGACGTCATTGTATTACATTTCATACGTCCTGAATACCAGATGATAATGGATCCGTCACTCAATAATGAGACAATACGAGACTGTTCTTGCATGCTGCCTCTACATACTCTCGTAACGATTGAAGATTGTGACGTTTTCACCCAATTTTTTCGTGAAAATCAAACATTTAATTTCCTCAACACAGAGCCCATTTTGAATATCAATTATAGATAAATTTAAAGAAATTTGTTTCTTTGGTAACAAATCTGCCTATTTTCCCAATGATACACATCATCAACTGTTTAAATCAAAGAGAAAACCTTATAAATTACTTGACATTTTATTACAAAAATACGGTATTTCAAACATGGTGAGAAACGATTGACTAATACGTTATGCTATTGCAGGAAGAAAGATAAGTTCCAAAAAAATACAAATTTTCCGCGGAAACGTTCGTGATTTCAAACTCAATTGAAGCGTGATTTCAAACTCAATTGAAGCGTGAAGACCTTAATAACGTTAGTGTGTTGTAATGAATGGATATTGTTGTCTTTGTCAGTGTATCGTATCGCTTAACTATTTGCTTCTCTCTCTGTCTCTCTCTGATTCTGTCTCTGTCTCTGTCGCTCTGTCTCTGTCTCTCGTAAAGTTCGGAAATATTCACGTTGTAAGGCAGAAGGCAGTGCTAAATACCTGGATGGCATAGTAATTTACCGTAAAAATTGATAACAAGTTTAAAATAGGACTTGGCGTTCACGCTATATGTATCCCCTGTTGAGCCACTCGTCTGAATATATATATATATATATATATATATATATATATATATATATATATATATATGTATGTATGTATGTATGCATGTATGTATATGTATGTATGTGTATGTATGTATTTCAAGATTTGTTTCAAATTATTTGCTTCTAGTTCTTTCTATGAAGGTCAGGTGAGTTTGATGGTATTTTCCACATCCTAATTCAGAACAGTCCAACTTACTTTTAAGGGGTGGCCATCTTGGGTTTGTTAGTGAGACAATGTAAAGTTTCGAACACTGAAGCTCGAATACCAATGTGCTCTAAAGTTCAACACTTACGATATTATTCTGTGGGTCTCTACTTAAAAGCTATGAATACTGACACCCCTTAATAAAAACATAAAAAAGAAAAAAAAAAGATGATTTGTTCATAGAGGAAACGCACCGCACACTTTGAATTAACAAGTCACATCTGCTGGAAGCTTTTGTCAATTGTGACATTCTATGGAACAATAATGAACAAAGATATAACCAATAAATATATTATTGCCTCCAGACAGTGTGTTCAACAACAGCTGCACAGAGAAATCAGAAAATCGCAAGAGATCATGCGTGCTACTATGCTGCTTTGTACTTGTCTAAGATTTCCTGGCGGAGAAAAGGGTTTTTAAGCAAATTAAAATATATTTTATAACTACTGTTCATAGATTAAAGAAAATTTTCACAATGTAAACCTGTTCCAGTGAGTATACCCATTATAATTGGTTTCTGAAACACGTGACAGATAATGCCATAAATGGTGGGGAAAATTTTGATAGTTCGCGTTGTAAAAGAAATTCAAACTTGCCTCCAAACCAGTTTGAAAGTTAATGAGTGTTGATCTCAGCAAATCTGCCCGACGACACTCTACTAATACCTGATTTTGACGTTGGTGAAACATTTACGAAATGTGTTCTCTCAATGGTACACATTTTGCAGAGAAGTTTCACATCTCCCGCGATGGTCAATGCAAGATTTACGAAACCATCCAACGAAGAATGCCAATACATTCGACTGCGAAATTAATAATAAAAACGATTGATGCTTGAACGATGAAAGCAATATCAAAGAAAAAAAAAGAATAGTTGTCAGATTCGGATCAAACAAGGTTACACGATCGCCTCGACGTTTCTTTAGTGAAATATTTATAACACTGTGAAATTTGTGACTTGCTTTTATCGCTTAACCACAATTCAACACAATGGTCTGTTGAAAAACATTGTCTTTTATTCTCTAGTTTAGTTCGTTTCCTGTAAAATGACACAATAGAACAAAAGTCAAGGGAACTGCCCTTTGTCCATTTAAATAAAGACGAAGGGTTCTTATTCAGTGCTTCTTTGCCATTTGCCAGGTGTACCTATGTAAAATTGATATCTTTTGTGGCATTAACCATTGTCATACTGCTATTTTAGTAAATACACCAAAGGCTGTTCTTTCTTTTCAAACTGGTGCGAGGGGTTTTACCATTTTTGTCGGCAAGACGTCTCTAACTAATGCTCCAAAACAAGGGGAGAGTTTCTGTCTTATTTTTGGCGGGAATAATATGCGTTTGAGAGAGAGAGAGAGAGAGAGAGAGAGAGAGAGAGAGAGAGAGAGATTATTCTTTTCAGCTAACCTAGCGTGACACATTGATTTATATTCGTGCTATAAAGGGTATAATGTTAGTGCAACCAAAAGGCGGTTCGTATGGTGGTTAGACTGATTTAATCAATCGCTTCGTTCATTGAGGCAGGGGCTTGATGAGCTGGGTCCACAAAGGACTATGCTTGATCCTATTTCGGAATTCTGTATTCAAGTGTTGGATTCCCAGTGCTGGATCATGATAGATGCTCTCTTTTCTCCGAACATCATGAATTTTCGAATTATAGTCAGGTCTGACGTTGACGTATGGGATAGGTTTGTTTCAAATTTATCAGAGTGTCCAAAGTTTCTACTCTCAACTTAAGTTTCATTGTCACTGGATCACAAAGACATCCGAAACAGACTTGACTCCCGGAATTACACAATGGATTTACGCAAAAAAAAACTCTAAACAAGTGGAACGACAGATCTCCCAGCGTGGCACGATTGCCTAATGAAGTATATTCTTCAGAGCTAATCGAGCAGTGAATCCTTAAAATTAACGAATATACGAGTCTTGCGAGTCGGATTAGGCTAATCGCCAAAAACCCTGACATTTTTTTGACGAAACTAACATCAGCATTACTGCTTCATAGCGACCAACACCCTTGTTTTAAGAGAGGATGATTTAACGTAACATGATGATCTGATAACATATTTGATTCTATGGCATCTGTTATATCTGTCGTGCAGATGTATCGATGCGAGATCGTATGTGGGAAAGTACAAATGCCTGGAATTAGACGCTGAAGGAACTGCTTAAATACACAACCACTACCAAAAACTCCCTGTCAGACTCCGCAGCAGCGATTATAACTGGATGAGGTCACCTGAGCTAGCTCAGAAGCAATTAATCTGTTCGTTCAAACTTAGTACTTTTGAGCGAATTCTGGGCGAGTTATTCGCTGCATTTGATGAACCTGCTTAAATCATTATCCGCATTGAAGGGGATTTCTTTGGTCCTTCTGTTTGATCTTTTCGTGTTTTTCTAGAGGAAAAGGTGATGTTTGTTGAAGCAGTGCGATCTAGCTCCTAGTAGGCCTAAAGGCTTGTTTTGTATACGAAGAGGAATTAAATCTCATGTGATGTTCAATTCCTTTCAATTCCATTAACTATTGACTGTTTTTATTTTTTATTCGAAGATATTGACATTATTCAAAAATAAATCTTTTTCTTAGAATAAAAATAAATCTTTATAATTTAATTTTGTTCTTAAAAACTAGTAAAAGTCTGTATTTATTATCATTCTACGAAACCTTTTTAAAAATTAAGAAATTGCAAATATAATTCAATGTCTCAGGTCGAGTTATTGCAAGTATGCGTGGTTTCAAAATAGTATATTGTAATATGTCAGTTTTCTATCAGTGCTTTGGTCCATTAGCATCTCTCTATAAATTACTCGAGGTAAAATCTGAAATTAGGCCTACACGAGGCAGGAGGATGTACTGACACTGAGGCGAGTCAAAGTGTATCATAGTCTAATTGATGGTCTGACGTGCCGTTTCCTGTCTGAACGTAGGCGTATGTTAGGCCTCTGTACATTGAGGTGCAAAGAACCTTACTGACGGAAATTAAGAAGCGTCATTTTGCGTAGCCTCTCGGCAGTTTGCCGATGCCGACACAAGCAGATATGACCTAATTGTTCAGCAATGGACCATTATCGAGTATCAGAGCACTCGACATATGTGCCAAGCCCTTCTAATTACCACAACGGTGAAGACAAGTTTGAAGAAGGATACGGCAGAAATGACACAACCACGTCGCCTCACGAAATAATCGCATATCATGTTCGGGCCACGTGATGGGTTAATCTCATGAGTGAACGCTGTATTAGAAGATCACCATATTTGACACTGTAAGCGGCGCCATCCGATAGAGGCTCCGTCCACTTCACTACTGTCACAGTGGCACCATCCATGTATTAACAAACACGTGTCAGGCTTTTGTAGAGAAGGGGAAAATATCGGGGACTTCAAAAGACGCGTCAGCGAACCTGAAAATACGTTCAATGAGAAAGCTGAACATTCTGCGAAATGGTGAATGTCTGCACCATTCAAAGCACACAGAAATTACTGAATGTATCCCACATTGAGTGAATACCGCCTTGCTGCCACCAACGAAGACTCAACCTCTGTGGCATGGTCTTAGCCCTACTGTAAACGCTGGGTCGTTGTTGTTAATTCTTTACAGCGAAACACACACACATGAAAGAACCACACAGTGCGACAAACATTCGAAACGTTTTCTGTCATTTTTTGTTTTAAAGGGCGAGAACATAAAGTTTACATTACTAGCCTTTTACTAGCTCACAAACCTAACAATATTTTTTGAATTTCGAAGAGACAATCTCCGAGTCTGAAGATTACATCACATCGGTATGGAATAGAGCAGCTTCGAATTCATAAGATGTAATTGGACGGAAAGAAATATAGGTTTGTTTCATATTCCTACTGTCGACAGAGTCATTGTAAACCCAGTTGAATACAAGGTCACCCTTTCAATATTTGAAAGACAAATGTTAGAGTAAATAAGTGACTTCTTACAGAGGGATTTAAACTCCGAGGATAAAAAAGCGACGAGAAACAGGTTGTTCATGATAAGAAAACCAGAGAGCGGTAAAGCAAGAAAATTACGAGTAATCAGAAGAAAATCAGATATGGAGTTTGCGACGTGTTCGCTTTTCTCTTGTTCTTCACTTTTCTCATTAGCTGTGGGTCGCGTCTCTCTCTCTCTCTCTCTCTCTCTCTCTCTCTCTCTCTCTCGGCGACAACAAGAGAGTCAGAACAGCGTATACTCTGTCTCTGTATCTTTCTCTGTCTCTCTGTCGCTCTCTGTCGCTCTCTCTCCGACAACAACAGAGCAGCGAAGACTGTCTCTGTCTCTGTCTGTCTCTTTCTCTCCCTCTCTCTCCCCCCCTCTCTCTCTCTCTCTCTCTCTCTCTCTCTCTCTCTCTCTCTCTCTCTCTCTCTCTCTCTCTTGCTCCCCGACAACAACAGAGCCAGAACAGCGAAGAGAAAACAAGGGAAAACACTATCTTGATTTTAACAGTAGCACATCGATGAAACGTGTTGCATTGAAATGTTTGTCGAGATGAATCTCCGTGAAGATTTTGAAGTGTCCATTGATGATACAGCACTTACCAGGCATGTCATGATAACAGTTCATACATTTGAATCATTTAACGAAAGTATGTCGTATGACATGACACTCTCCAACGTTAAGTACAATATCGTGGCAGCATATACCGTGTACATGCAAGTATGCGTATACGTAGCACGTACATGCTTTTCAAGTGCTAGTTTTCTCTGCGGCAGTTATGAAAAATTTGCTTCTTATGTATTATGCCTCTTTTTGCTCGTTTAGTAACCTTCCGTACATTACGATTTCTTCGTTGTTTCCATGAGATAAAATGTAGTACACATGGCAATTTAAAACTTAAATTTTTTACCGAAATTTTTTTGCCGAAATTTCAATAAGGAAACTTGGAACCAGTTTCTATCGAAATCCAGAATAAAACGCGGGGGGTTACCGTGCAAACGTCGTTGAAACCAGAGAAATACATCAGTACATACTACTGAAACTTGAATTTCAAAATGGCTGCCAATCCCGAGATAACTGTATGAGGAAAAATTAATTTTTCCTTTTCATAAAAACGTAAGTCTGCGATAACTTCATTTACTCCATCAGCATCAAAATCAGTCCACTCAAGTGATAGAAGAGAAGATTGTTGTAAGAGTTTGAAAATCCGAAATCTGTCCCCGAGGCTGGTTCTAACTTTAACTTAAAATGATTCAAAGTACATCTGTTACAGTTTTCATCGGTACAGCGCTATTGAAAACTAGCTTTGGTTGATTTGGATTCGTTTTATTGTATTGTAGTAACTGAAACATTGATTTGTAAATCTAAACAATAAACAAGTTCACACTTAATTCAAAGACGTTCAGACAATGGCTGTAGTCGAAACGACTGACTTCCCCGTTTTATTTCTTGAAGTTATATAAATTGAAACTTCATATGCATGCATTACGACTGATTCCAAAATGTAACGACAACTTTAAAAATAACTGACTACATTCTATTATGCTTAACATTATCTTGCGGGCACAAATCACGAACGAAATACGCATTTAGATCGACATGTCGCCATGGCAACAAAATGCTGTATAGCGTACGCGAAAAGCTATTATCACGGCTTGCACATCAAATGCCAGTTCTATGAATAAGTTATGGTCCTTGGCTGGGTTTTTGTATTGCACTCTTTCTCTCGAGTCTCCAGTGAAATCCCAAAGCCAGAGTTACGATCTAACGAACGCATTTGCTGTACCACATGGCTGCTACAGGTTTTGTTGTCCGATGGATGTTGAAGGGAGTAGGGTCCGCTGGGTTTAACTGCCGATAAGTTCACCGATGAATTCAAGCCTCTCTGGTAGACAATTTTCGATTTTCTTGATTACTACAGGCGGTATAATATTGATAACATCCCTGGCTGCAAGTGCTTTCATAATTTTCAATTACTATAATAATACGAGAGGAACACCGTATCTTGTTACGTTACTGTGCAGCAGGTCACACACAATTTCATCGTAAATTTAAAAAACTGTCTGTCGTTAAGTGTACGCCCTCATGCATTCAAGTGAAGAGACATTACATTCAATTTGTTGAGTACTAGTTTATGACGATCCATGAGCTGAACATCATCCAGTTTCACAACCATCCGGTTTCATGAAATGCCCACTAATGATAAAGGACATACAAGGAAGGCGATTGATAGCTTGCAGTCTTGCTGGATTAAAAGCTCGCAACCTATCAGAATAAGCGGACGGTGACCCGATTTTTAGATTTCTCTGTCACGACTCGCTCATCATTTGCATTTTGTGTCTCGATGTTTATGCCAGGAAACATCGCAAAACTGTTCTACGTGTTAATGCGTGGGATCAAGGGGTTAAAATCCTTAAATTTGGCCGATTAAAATATCCTCAGGCTGTAACGGACGTTCCTTGGTCTCAGTCCATCCGTGTGACAGAACTCATCTAACCGAACACAAAGTCAGAGTTCCTCGGTCAAGCCTTTAGCTCAACCCTAAGTCCCTCGAATCAGACTTCATTTCTACGGTGACAGATTTTAGCCCTACTCTCCGGCGATGCCTCGCAGCGTATTACGTGTACCTGATCATGTTTTCGCAGCGTCTCACATCACCACTTTCGAAATCACAACTCGAGACTCGCATTTTTTAGAAGAGCCTGAGCGTGACATTTCGTGTATCATACAAATCACTTTTGATATTGATAATGTAATAAAATTAAAAGCGAGTCTTCATACTAAAATGAATATAAGTACAAAAAGATCATCCACACGAAGGACCTCTTGTGCAACAAAGAGTCATCAGAAGTAAAAAACTGCAATGGACTTAGATCAGAGATTAATTAGGTTTATGGAGAACAAGTGGAGTATTCTGTCTTTGCTTATTAGCATTCTCAAATCCTGACAGTGTAATTTTTTAAATTACTCTCAAGCATATTTGTTGTGGTTAAATCCAAACATCTAGTTGCAATACACAGGGTTCAACGTACCGATAGGGCATGTTTGTGTGTAGTATCTAAATTCACGTGTAACATTATCATCTATAATATTGAATGTGCTTAGTTGCATTAGCAAGGCTGATTTTATACTTTTACATACTCATAGGGAGAAATAAAAGAAAAATAACCAGAAAAATAATGAAAATATCAATGTCATTGTCCCATGTAGGTAGTATGCTAACAATGATTTAAAGGCAATTTTTTTCTGACATTTTCCGAACTAGAGCAAGAATAAAAATCAGGGTCACTGCGCAAATTTTGAACAAGAGAAACATATTACCCGATATTCACATATATACGTTAAGTACAAAATGGCCGCAATTGCTATGTTAACTCAATGAGGAAATGTTTAATTGTCGATTTTCATAAATATAATCTGGTAAAAACTTTCCTTACTCCATGAGCTTGAAAATGCTTCAGTGTGAGCCCTGCATGTGGATGACCAAAAAGGTAGACAACTATAGTAACCGGGTATCCTCGAGGCGCAATGTACCTTAATAGATGATGCCTTTGAATAAAGATTGGTCAGCCAAAATTGTCAAACTTGAGTAGTTTAAACTTCCGTTACACTCTGACTGTATTCACAAACAAAATTTCACACCACAATAAACATTTCAAAACATACTGATTAACAACACCTGAAAAAACCCGCAGAACTTTAATTAATGAAGGCCTATAATGGCCTGTCCATGATGCTATAATACGGTAATAGATAAACCAATAAACTGTCATGAATGCATTTTCTAAAGCCAGACAATATGACATAGCATGATATAGATATATCCTAATTCTTTTTTTTTGTAAATACAGGTGATAAAATAGTTGCTATAGTAATATTGACAATTTTTTTACTGCTGGCTTCCATCCCAAACGCTTGTAATGGTCGCAACGTTAAAGCCAGAAATCCTTATAGCCACAAATGGTGGAGCTACCTCGTCAAGCTCTATTTCTGTGTACATCTGCTCGAAATGCTTCCTTAATCCTTTCATCCACACCTTCCTAAAGGACAACTTTAAGGTATGTAGTATGTTGATATCAGTGGGAGGTTTATCGCATCATATTATGCATGGCTAACTCTTTCACAAGGACAGCCTGAGCAACACGCAGATTATGAGTCATGTTAGATTTTTACTCTACACAGCTCCGATAAACATAAATATACGATGACCTCTAGACTATCCTGTAGGAAGCGCAGGAGTAGAAATGCAGAAGAAATCACTATTTAAAATCTGAAATATTCGAAGGACCGCGATTCGAGTATCATTGCATTATAGGGAACTACATCCGGGTTTCTCTGAGGCAGATCACATAGGAAGCAACAAAGATAGCGTTTTAAATAGGCAATGCATCGCCGAGTAAGACTTATTAAACCAGAAAACTTAACAAGACTTATTTACAAGAAATTCTGTGTCAACAGCCATTCATGTTCATCGATGCTTAGGGAGCCGTCATTATTTACGGCCCGGGGGGGGGGGGGGTCGGAGGAATTGCTTTAGAAACTCCAAAATTTCAAGTAACCCCCGCTGCCAACCATGACGTGTTTGAGTAACCCCCTCTCTGCTACAGAAATTTTGAGTGACCCCCCAAATAAAAAAAAATTTGGAAAGTTAAGTATCTATACAGTAAAATGGATTGCTGCTGCGACAGGCCCTGTACAGACCCTGATTAAACCCTGTGGCACAGGTCTGTGTCAGAAAGAGGTTCCATTGCTGTGACAGGGGCTGATGTACAGGTCTGTATCCAGTGCTCTGGTGACATGGAGTGTTCTCCGTAGGATTTTTTTACAAGAGGGCGAAGATGTGATGCGAAAGCACCACAAGCGATCGCGGGGGGAGGTCAGGAGGGGGAGGGGTGGCACTTGGGGATTATTTTTTTCAGATTTTTTTCGTATAAAAAACTCAAAGGAACAGAAATCTATGACAGTATTCCAATACTTATATTCCAGTTCACTGATTCCAATGAAGTTTACATTTTTTGAAAACGAAAAAATAGCGACAGACATACATTTATTCACATTTATTATTTATTATTATTTTTCTGCAATAAAAGATGGGTTTGTTGTCAAGGCATTCCACTGGTTTTAAACTTTATAGAATCAGAATAAGCTTGTTTTACACATTTTTCCCTATCGGTAACCTATACAATGTAGAATGTAGAAAGCAGAGTTTCTGATGAATGATCAGGCAAGTATATCAATCTTTAGTAAGGAAATACTGAAAAATGTACTCAGTACTAACCTCTAACATAAGGCTTGACACGTCGAATAGCTGATCATTCTCGTCTGAAAATCACAATAACGCGAAACACATAGTGTAATGAGATTTTAGTTTCTACTTGAAACCACCTGTATTATGATATATATATATATATATATATATATATATATATATATATATATATATATATATATATATACACACACACACACACACACATATATATATATATATATATATATATATATATATATATATATATATATATATATATATATATATATATATATATAATATATGTGTGTGTGTGTGAGTACATATACTGGGTATGAACATACATATCTCAAGCATACATATTGCTGTTCTTTACTATTATTGTTGTATTAATTCATAACTTCACTAAATGCTTCAGTAGTACATATCAACAAAATTGAGTAGCCCCCCTCTTCTTGTTCTCCACTTTTGAGCAACCTCCCTCGTAGCTTTCGATTTTTTGAGTGACCCCCTCATATTCCCCCGACCCCCAGGCCATAAATAATGACGGTTCCCTTAACATTTCGGACGCAAAGAAGGAGATTGCGTTCGATACCACGTTTCGCCCGAGTGACCACCTTGACAAATGTTGATGCGTAGCAAACCAAAATTCAACCGTGACCGCTAAAAGCTTTGCATCGCTTTAATGATTCGATGGATCACAAATGAAGACACAATTACACTCATCTTCCATCACTTCAGTCTCTGAATAGTTATCCATTTTTATCATTTATTATTGGTGGCAGTGAGGGAAAGTGTCGATGCAGTGTTTTGCAGATGAGGCTGCGATCATTTTTATTTCGCTTAGACGGTCAGAAATATCGATAATTACAAATTATTTTCCGCAGCTTTTTGTAGCACTATACTTGTGCTTTTTTCAGCCGTCAGAAACATCATTGTACAAAGTGTGTAGAAATGGTGTGTTGGTAGCATTTGGATTGGTGGGAAAGAACTACATGTATCCAGTATCAATTGCAAATAACACCAGTATGAGGGGTTGGTGGAAAAGACGGTCCTTAATCAGATAACACCAGACCGTGTATGAAATATATTCTTTATAGCAGAAATACGTGTTTTTTTCATAACAACACTTGTCTGCATGATTATACAATTCGAACTCCGAACACCGAGGTTCGGCGTGATGAAGTGGCCAAATCTTGGATTTTCTCCAAGTTAGTGAAGTTTATCTGAAACGAGTCCGCGTTGAGCAGCAGCAAGTAGCTAGTTTTATCATACCACAGCCATTCTTTACAGCAGCCATCAGCGCGCGGACATCTCGACCTCGTGGATGGAGATGTCAGGGATTACCATGACCACTTATTCATCTAATTGTCTGTTTTTCCTACTCAAAAATTTGAATCCCTTTTAGTGGGATAAGGAAAATCGCTAGCGATTCGTCGTAACTAATGTCACACACTGATTCCGGGTATACTTTTTGTTATTTGCTTCTGCATGTTGCAGTGATAAATTCTCCGCACTATCCTTTTTCAGTTTATCGATAAATTGTAGCCGTCATAAATGACTGTTTATGATGCTTTAAAGTGAGATTAGAAATCGGTTACTGTGCACTTCCTTTTTAAGTCTGATGGATTTACTATTGTTTTTCTGCCTACCTTAGATGTATAATGTTTGGGGAAAACACGCCAAATGATCTGTCATTTTCCTATATGTCCCTTACACATCACATACAGGAGAAAACACATTGAAGTTCTTTTATAAAGGATACACACGATGACGAGCAAAGATGACAATGTTGGGTCTCTTTAAGGCGACTTTTAACTGACTTAAATTTCGCCTTACTGCTATATGAACCTCACTTTCAACAGGCGTCTGTGCATAACATGTGTATCGTTGACTCTCATTTCCGCTCTGATGGAACCGTTATATGAATTTTTGTTTAGTCATGTAGGTCATTTACCCCACACTCATCATGACCTGAGTTCAATTAGTCTAGAACATTCTCAAGGTCACTGCCCTTAATGACCTCACAACCTTGAATTCAATTAGTCATGTTTGGAATGTTCTGGAAAGTTGATTAGTTGTGTAAGAGAGATAATTTTAGAACAGTAATTAGAATGTCATAAAAGTTCTAGATTGTTCTTATATGCCTTCATAAAAGGGACGTGCACAGCTTCCAGTCAGACTTATGGGATCGTGTCTCTTGTGTGTTACTAAACTCCAGCAGTAGTCATTCTCAAGACTTTTCAAGACCTTCTCTGCCAACGCTGGATTTATACTGTGGACTTTGTGCAACTTCAAGCCTGCAAGCCAAAGGACTGTTCATTCATCCAACTGACTGTTACAACTCTGAGACTGGAGCTTTGCCGTCCCAGCTGAGATAAGTAGTCTGTACACTTTTAAAGCTTGTACTCTATCCCTGACTTAGCAATTAGTTTTATTTTCGTAATAAATTTTGTTTAAACGTTAACTGCTGAGTTCACCCTTTTGTTCGTTTTCTCTGCACGTAACAATTGGGGGCTTGTCCGGATACGAACATTTTGAGCCGTTTGACAACATTTTGCCAGCCTTTTTAAAACTACTGTATACTGTGAACTCAGCGAAATTTAATCATGGCGGAATTTAAACCAGAGGAAATGGATGACCTTGATCAGGACACATTTGATTCCCTCAGAAAAGACGACCTCATAACACTGGCCAATTTCCTTAAAGTAGAAGTCAAAAGATCTATGCGCAAGAGGGAAATACAGTACCGTATTGCCAAACATCTAGTTGATTTAGGCCAATTTGAGGAATCCACCCTGAAAGATTATGAGCCCGAGTCTACCTTTGAACTAAGAAAATTAGAATTAGAAATGCAGACAAATTTGGAGATCAAGAAACTAGAATTACAAATAGAAAAAGAAAAAATACAAATGCAGTTAGAAATGGAAGAAAGACAGAGAGAGAAAGATAGGCAGGAAAGATTAGAAATGAAACGTTTAGAGCTTGGACAGTCAGGAAAATCCTTCCCTCCACACGGTTTTGACATCACTAAGCATTTCAGTTAGTCCCCCCTTTCCAAGAAAAGGATGTTGATAAATATTTCCTTCATTTTGAGAAAATTGCTCAGAGTCTGAATTGGCCTAAGGAGTCCTGGTCTATGCTTTGCAGAGTGCTTTGGTGGGTAAAGCCAGAGAAATTTACATTCAGTTGTCAGTAGAGCAGGCTTCAGATTATGATTCTGTGAAGGAATTAATTCTCAAGGGCTATGAGTTGGTGCCTGAAGCTTACCGTCAGAAATTTAGGGATTGTGAGAAGGTGAAGGATCAAACTTATGTTGAATTTGCTCGAACAAAAGAACAACTGTTTGACCGTTGGTGCTCTTCCGAAAAGGTCAGTCAGAATTATGACAAATTACGACAGCTCGTTTTGATTGAGGAATTTAAAAGGTGCATCCGGAGTGACATCAAGACGTTTATCAATGAACAAAAGGCAGATACATTGGAGGTTGCTGCACGTTTGGCCGATGATTATTCATTGACCCACAAATCTTCATTTCTCAGCAAACCATCCCAGTCCTTTTCCTACAGAAACAATACAGGTAAATTTAACTCCTCCTTTTTTCATCCAAGAATTTTTCAAAGGAGAGTAGGAAATCAAATGACAACAGTTCACAAAATTCAAGTAACACTCCCACATCATCAGATCCCAAGTCTCAATCTCCTTCTGACAAACAGTTTGGTACACTTTCTTGTAATTATTGTAAGAAAGACGGCCATTTAATGTCAGAGTGTTTCAAATTGAAAAGAAAACGTGAAGGTCAAAGTGGTCAAAGTGGATCTAAGCCAACCGGCTTTATTTCTTCATCAACTCAATTAGAGTCTAATAATGTGTGCAACACATTTTCTGAGGTTAAACCCCTCTCATCCCCAATTAATGAGGTCAAGGTCAATTCTTCTCAAGATAGCATTATGGGTATTTTCGAGCCATTTATTCATAATGGTTTTATATCACTTTCTAGTGATTTCTCTTCCGCTACCCCTGTCAAAATTTTAAGAGATACCGGGGCTTCCCAGTCTCTTTTGTTGGCAGATACCCTGCCGTTTTCTGAAAAGTCATTTTCAGGTTCTAAAGTTCTTATTAAGGGGGTAGATTGTAATGACTACATTCCTGTTCCTCTCCATAATGTCTATTTGTCTTCGGACTTTGTTTCTGGACCTGTGGCTTTAGGTATTAGGCTTTTTTTGCCTTTTGAAGGGATTCACCTTCTTCTTGGAAACGACCTTGCTGGGGACAAGGTCATTACTAATCCACTTGTGACTGATAATCCTACTTTAGATCAGGATCCAGAGCCAATTGAACAAGAGATACCCGATTATTTCCTTCATGTGCCATTACTCGAGCCATGTCAAAGAAAACTTCCGAGAATCAAAATACTCTCAAAAATAATGTCACAGATGTTGACTTAAATGACACCTTTCTCAGTCAGGTGTTTGACACGGATCATTCCGTTATCCCTCGTGGATTTGAAACTTCCAGTAAACTTCTGCTGACCAAAGTCAGACATTTTCTAGATCAAATCTCATTGCAGAACAACACAAAGACCCAGATATTTTGTCTTTGTTTGACAGGGTAGATGATGAAGGTAAAACTTCAGATAGCTCTGTTTCCTATTATACAAAATCTGGTATTCTCATGCGTAAATGGAGACCTCCAGACGTTTTGGTTGATGACGATTGGGCTATAAAACATCAAATTGTGGTTCCAAAGCCCTATCATGGTGAAATATTGCGCCTGGCCCATGAAACCCCCTGGGCTGGTCACTTAGGGGTCAGGAAAACTTATCACAAAATTCTCAGTCACTTTTATTGGCCTAATCTCAGGCAGGATGTAGCACATTTCTGTAAAACTTGTCACACATGTCAAATGGTAGGAAAGCCAAATCAGACCATTCCAAAGGCCCCTTTACAACCAATTCCTGCATTTCAAGAACCATTTAGTAGGATACTAATAGACTGTGTTGGGCCCCTACCAAAACAAGATCAGGAAATGAGTATATGTTGACAATTATGTGTACATCAACCCGGTTCCCAGAAGCCATACCACTGAGAAACATAAAGACAAAGACTATAGTGAGAGCTTTAGTCAAATTTTTCACTTTATTTGGCCTCCCTAAATGTGTCCAGTCCGATCAAGGCTCCAACTTTATGTCTGGTATTTTTCAACAAGTAATGGATCAGCTAGGCATTAAACAGTATAGGTCCTCCGCCTATCATCCAGAAAGTCAGGGTGCTCTTGAGCGATTTCATCAAACTTTGAAAAACATGATTAGGACCTACTGTTTTGACACTGAGAAGCAGTGGGATGAAGGAATTCATTTTCTGCTCTTTGCTGTTAGAGAGTCAATTCAGGAGTCTCTTGGTTTTAGCCCATTTGAGCTTGTATTTGGACATACAGTCCGTGGCCCACTTAAGCTCGCTAAAGAGAAATTCCTATCAGACGATGATGATTGTCTGAATATTTGCAATATGTGTCAGATTTTCGTACAAAACTCTCTAAAGCATGTGAATTAGCCAGAGAAAATCTTGAGTCATCTCAGCAGTCAATGAAAACCAAATACGATAAAAACACCTCAAAACGGAAGTTTGAACCAGGTCAAAAAGTTCTTGTTCTACTTCCGGTTCCTGGCAAACCACTCCATGCTCGTTACTTTGGGCCATATCTAATTGATAAGAAATTGAGTGATTTAAATTACATCATAATAACACCTGACAGGCGAAAACAAAAACAGCTATGTCACATAAATATGCTTAAGCCATATTTGGATAGGGATAATCCTACTATAACTCAGCCTGTCAGTACAGTCAGTTCTGGCCATTATGAAGATAGTGATACTGAAACTGACTTGAGTGAAAATACTCTAAACTCAAAGCTGGGCTCGGTCAAGCTTCAGAACTCAGAAATCCTGGAGAAGCTGGAGTCTACAAAGTTGGCACACCTCCAGCCAGAACAACAACAACAGGTGAAAGAACTGCTCCACGAATATAAACACCTATTTCAAGATGTTCCAACAAGGACAAACGTCATCTATCACGACGTTGATGTTGGGGACAGTAAGCCTGTGAAACAACATCTATACAGACTGAATCCAACGAAAGCAAAATATCTCCAGGAAGAAGTCAAATACCTGCTGGACAATGACTTAATTGAACCCAGTAAAAGTAACTGGAGTTCGCCGTGCATACTTGTTCCAAATCAGATCACAGTTATCGTATGTGCACAGACTTTAGGAAGGTCAACACTTTAACAAAGACAGACACTTTCCCAATCCCGAGGATTGATGACTGCATCGACCGAGTGGGAAAAGCCAAGTATGTGACAAAATTTGACCTACTGAAGGGATTTTGGCAAGTCCCTCTGACAGATCGTGCTCGTGAAATATCCGCCTTTGTTACGCCAGACGGATTGTTCCAGTACAAGGTGATGCCATTTGGAATGAAGAACTCTCCGGCAACGTTCCAACGGATGATCAACGACGTCATATCCGGGCTAGACGGGTGTGCAGCTTACGTTGACGACGTCATTCTGTATAGTGACACCTGGGAGGAACACATCAAGCTCATGCGGAAGTTCTTTGAGAGACTGAGTAAAGCAATGTTGACTGTCAACCTTGCCAAATCTGAGTTTGTATGGGCAAGGGTAACTTACCTCGGACATACTGTAGGACAGGGTGAGGTAAAACCTGTTGATGCCAAAATCAGTGCCATTTAAGTTTTCCCATACCAAACTGCAAACGACAACTGATGCGCTTTCTCGGTATGGCTGGTTACTACAGAAAATTCTGTCCAAATTTCTCCACAATTACTGAGCCTTTGACTAACTTACTTAAAAAGAAAGTAAAGTTCGTTTGGTCAGAGCAATGCCAACAGGCATTTGATACACTTAAAGCCATACTGCAAAGTGCTCCAGTGTTGTCTGCACCAGATTTCACTTTGCCATTCAAATTAGCTGTGGACGCTAGTGATACGGCTGCTGGTGCTGTTTTATTGCAAGAGGATAGTCATGGTGTAGATCATCCTGTTTGCTATTTTTCACGCAAATTTAACAAATCCCAGAGAAACTACTCTACAATTGAAAAAGAGTGTTTATCTTTGATATTAGCTTTACAGCATTTTGAAGTTTATGTTACTTCTTCAAATCAGCCAATAGTGGTTTATATTGATCACAACCCTCTTGTTTTTCTGCAGAAATTTAAAGGCAAAAATCAGAGATTGCTAAGATGGAGTTTAATGTTACAGGAGTTTAATCTTGATATTAGACATATCAAAGGCAGAGACAATTTAATTGCAGACTGTCTCTCTCGTATTTAGAGTTTATTGTTATTTCACTTTCAAGAAATTTTACTTTAGAGTAAAAAAAAAAAAAAAAAAAAAAAAAAAAAAAAAAAAAAAATTTGAGTACTTAAATCCTTTTCAAGATTACATTTGTAAAAGAAAGATTTTCTTTGAAAAATTTTCTTTTTTTGAAGAAGGGGTGTGTCATGTAGGTCATTTACCCCACACTCATCATGACCTGAGTTCAATTAGTCTAGAACATTCTCAAGGTCACTGCCCTTAATGACCTCACAACCTTGAATTCAATTAGTCATGTTTGGAATGTTCTGGAAAGTTGATTAGTTGTGTAAGAGAGATAATTTTAGAACAGTAATTAGAATGTCAATAAAAGTTCTAGATTGTTCTTATATGCCTTCATAAAAGGGACGTGCACAGCTTCCAGTCAGACTTATGGGATCGTGTCTCTTGTGTGTTACTAAACTCCAGCAGTAGTCATTCTCAAGACTTTTCAAGACCTTCTCTGCCAACGCTGGATTTATACTGTGGACTTTGTGCAACTTCAAGCCTGCAAGCCAAAGGACTGTTCATTCATCCAACTGACTGTTACAACTCTGAGACTGGAGCTTTGCCGTCCCAGCTGAGATAAGTAGTCTGTACACTTTTAAAGCTTGTACTCTATCCCTGACTTAGCAATTAGTTTTATTTTCGTAATAAATTTTGTTTAAACGTTAACTGCTGAGTTCACCCTTTTGTTCGTTTTCTCTGCACGTAACATTGTTTAGCCATGGAATCGGTGTTGTTCAAGGATGAATAACAAGTTTATAATAAAAAGCACTGATGATGCCAAAAACTCGTATTTTAACATGTGTCCCCATCTGTGTATTTATTGTTTTACACAGAGATCTGTAGGATGAATTTCGACCATGCCTATTACCGAAACACAGAAGAAGCAACAGCCATATTAACACGGTCAGATTCCGTTCAAATTACAGTAGTTAGCAGACTAGAAACAGTTCCATGCTCGGCCTCTACCAGTACCCGGACTCAAATCCTTCCCATAGTTATCCCTGTGTAACAAAATCGGACCTCTAGCTCTCTTTGCTAACTCAGAATTAGATATGTCTCCAATCATATCGAATATGAAAGGTATAGCACTTATGATTATTGATTTATTGGCATAAATGCACATTTAAGGTCAAAGGTTATCCAGGTCACAATATTTTTTCAGAAAACCTTTCCTCCCATAATTATCCCTGTGTGCCATAAATCAAACTTCCAGCTACATTGTTCAGCCTAGATTTTGATATGCACACAATTAACGAGCTGAGGGATATTGCTAGTCACGTGACGTTTTTTTTCAAAATCATTTGCTCCCAGCTCCTATACTTATGCCTCTGACCAAAAATCAGACCGCTAGCTCTATCGGGTAAGCCAGAATTAGATATGTGTATGAATTATGAAGTGAGGGTCAAATATCAGGGATGACCCCAAAATTTAGGTGTGCAATTTGGTCTTATTCGATATGCAAGAGCATGCAGTTCATATGTACCGGCACACTGGTGCTTAGCTGTCTGATCTGTGCTGTTTTGTATCTATGTTTATTACAATTGACTATGTATTATGAATTTTGACCTGGTGTTATTGGATTATGGGTGGGTATGATTGTGACTATTGAATAGACAACAGCCAAATTGGACTCTTACATTGGCCAGAATAAGGAATAGCGATTCTATTTCTTTATTAGCAAGGCCTACGGGATCTAGCGCCATTTACAGGTTCCAAAAATAAACTCAAATACAAGACCAAAATTACAGACAAATAAAGTCACAGAACAAGTCACATAGAAAAGGGGACGTCTATACAAAAGGTGAACCCAAAGAAAAACACAAAAAAAATAAAATTAAATAGGTAAACTAAATGGAATGTCTAATGTCACTTTTAAACTAAACATGATTACTGAAAAGATCAATATTTGGATGGGAAAGTAACAATTCGTTAATTCACCCTCAAGAATTGCATTACAGAGGAAACAGTTGACCAGAAAATACAAAGAGTCAAAGCCACTGCCAAAATATACTCGTCTATCAGATTTCTCTTCACTAACAACAGACGTTTTTGACATTTTGAACTATCACGAAGACAGACTGACGCGTGCACTCACTGATATGTCGGACAATGTGCATGTACACAGGAGCTACACATGAGTTATTGGTCAAGCTACTAGACCTTTACGTGACCTAAGGGCACTTACGTTTGGCTGATTCTCTTTTACCGTGTTGTAACGTGCTTCTTAGGTTCCCACGTCCATACTTGACAAGACACAGAGGACTTCCTCTCTGCTGACAATGGATCTTAAGACTGGCTGTTTCATTCTGTTGGCAATTATCTCCACAATACGCTGCCAAAGTAGGTAACACACCCTTTCATTATGTATTTTGATTCAGCTAAGATGACGACTCAAATGTTAACTAGATCGCCACATATAATCTAGGCTTGAAAACCCATAACAATGGCTGAAGGGGCGGATCCCCGATAAAACGTGCTCGCACAATACCTTTTTATCGAAATCGCTCTGGACAATGTTTACACTATGGATGCATTCTCTAATGTCGCTATACTTTCGAATATTTATGCGACGTTAGAAGATAGTTTGAAGCGACTTCCAACTACGCATTACAGACAATTTTAACCATACTATAATCTTTCCCTTGACAGTCACACTAACTGGTTACAAAGCGCTGCGTATTCAACGTGTTCAATGTACTGCTTCCGATTTGCAACATAATGTGAATTGAATATGCTCCCACAAGTCGAAACTTCTTTGAAACTGGTTTGATCGACATCACGGACAACATTGAGCATAGACTTATTCCAAAACTCATTAATTGTATAAAGGTGCAATTAGCTGAAATGAAAATATCTAAACTTCTTTCAAAATTGACTGCTCTCATTGTAATACCACTATACATAACAAGTGTAATTGCCTTTGGTAACGTCCTTCCAGTTCTTGTACCTAATTTGGAATATTCATTAGTTCAAATTAGCAATTACCCTAAATAAAAATGTAGAGCTTTATAAATAATGTCACCACCAAAACAAATAAAATTTTAACACCACCTACAAATAGAATGGTACGTCCCAAACATATAAATGAGAGTGCTCCTAAGAATCCTTTCACGTCTATCTGAAGGTTGCAGGATGCATGAAACTTAAGTCACAGATATTATTATTTTGTATTTGAAGTAATTTGTGTTAATATATATATATATATATATATATATATATATATATATATATATATATGTATATATATATATATATATATATATATATATATATATATATATATATATGTATATATATGTACATGCATGTCTTCGAAATTTAAAAATTTAAAGCGTGATATTATTGCATGATTTTAGTAAATTAATCAAGAAAAACGATACATGAACATGATAAAACAAATTATAAATGAAACAGAGATGTTGCTTAATTGAACGTTTATCACGGAAACAGAACGTCAAACATAAGAAGATCTAAAATTTCTCAATTTCCGTTGAGGTGATGATTCTATGCCAGATTTTTGTAATTTTTGCAGAAACTGGAGATGGCTACAGTTGTGACTTTGAGAGTGATTTTTGTGGTCTGACAAACGAGGGTGGTAATAAAGTGAACTGGGTTCGAAATAAGGGTTCAACACCAACACCGGAGACAGGTCCATCGACAGATCACACCAAATCTAACAGTCAAGGTACAATCAACGTAACGTCTATATTGTATAAGTGCAGACAGCATAATTTGTTTAATCTATTTATTTGATATTTGACAAACTGCTAGAACCTTTTAGTAAACACATGTCTTTTTGAGTGATGTGACAGTCAGACCACTCCAAATTGGCGTGCAAGGGCGAATGCTTCATTTCCCCTTAACTGTTAACACCGAATTCTGCCATTGTCAGCCGATACAATAACAATTACAAAAGCGAGCGTTTCTTTGTGACAGATAAAACCATGCAGTTTTATAGTATTGATATGGCAGTTGTAAGATTTTAGGATACTTTTCTGAATTTATGTTATTTAGTACATTATATCGTGGAGAAGATTCTGTGTCGTGCATATCAGTTTGTATTCAGTACACTTGCACATTTGAAACAAGCAGTGAAATCTCTTTAATCACTAGGTTCCTATGTCTTTGTGAATGCCGATGCCCTTGGATACCTCGAAAGAACCACGATGACCACAGAAACATTTGATGCGACCAGCAACAGCTGTTTGAAATTCTGGTACCACATGCGTGGAAGACATTGCGGATACTTATCAATTACTGTTGTAGAGGACAAAACTGGAAGATCGACACTTGTTTGGGAACGATGGTTTGATCAAGGAGATCACTGGCTTCAGGGACAGGCAAACATAATTGCCAAAGAATCCTACAGAGTAAGTAACATCACAAATGAATGAACACATAAACAAAGATGAATACACCTTTACTGCACATACATAGATACATACATACAACGATACATACATACATAGATACATACATACAACGATACATAGATACATACATAGATACATACATAGATACATAGATACACACATACATACATACAACGATACATAGATACATACATAGATACATACATAGATACACAGATACACAGATACACACATACACACATACATACATGCATGCATGCATGCATGTCATGCATACATACATACATACATACATACATACATGCATGCATGCATGCATACATACATAGATACATACATACATACATACATACATACATACATACATACATACGTGCCTTCCTTCGTTCACTTCTTCCCCTAAATTACAAATTTCTCCCCAACTGGGAAAACCACAAGGACAGACCGATATCATATACGATGCATTGATAGCAATGATACGCCAACTACATAATAATTTACAATTACCCTGACGGCACCGTTATTTCCAGGTCGAATTTGAGGTTTTTAACAAAATTGAATACGACAAATTTGAAGGTGACATCGCTTTGGATGATGTTGCTATAATCAATGGTTCGTGTAACGAAAACGGAGATTGTAATTTTGAAGATGACCTGTGTTCATGGACAAATGACATCGGAAATGATTTTGATTGGTCCAGAAAAAGGGCGGGAGATGTAACTATAGGCCCTATAAAGGACCATACTTCACTATCTGAAAATTGTAAGTAATTTCTCATCTTTAACCATCGGATCAAGTGGTAAAAAAGGAGTTAGGAAGGACTGTCCCATGTGTAACATTTACTAAAATCAAATATTTGAAGGCCTGGCCACTCTGAAATATTATTAACCAGCTCTAACATACCATACCAGGTACGTGATAAAATACGTCTAGATTTTGACTCTGTATCATTTTCGTCTGACTTGACCGAATGAGAAATGACTGAGATGGCAGGAAAACGATTGAATATAAGTGTTTGTGATTAATACCTGTCAACTTCCATATTGTTTGGTTGTTGCTCCATTACTCACCGACATTTTTGTGTTGTCCATTCCGTGCAGCCAATTTCATTTACCTTGATTTGGACGCTTCTACCGGTATTGGCAAAAGGTCACGCTTGACAAAACAGTTCGCCTCAACCGATGTCAATGGCTGGTGCATGAGATTCTGGTAAGTCGTTTGTTATTATGCAATGATGCATACAAAGGTAATAGAGAACAAACACAATTTCAAAGGCAAACTTAACAACAACGATATGCTGTGGTCCCTTCAATTTAAGTTGCTTTGTCAGCAAAATAGATTCGCAATGCGCATATATGGTGTCTGTTTGTCTTGAATTTGCAAATATCGATTGACTTTCCACCATAAACCACATGTACCTTGGCCCCTGTAGTAGATGAACAAATAGTTTGGCTCGATAAGAGTTAGACCCGTTGTCTGGTTACACTTTACAATGTCCTGTGTCATAGGTACTATACAGTGGGCTCCACAGGGACGATAACTGTGTATGTCGATTATGGCTCAACATTTCCGGGAGAACAACCATATTGGCGTTTTATAACAGGAAATCCAACGAATGATTGGCAGGAAGGACTCGTACCTGTTGTCAGTGAAGTAGATTATCAGGTAAGTATAATTTTTCTGCTGCGGTATAACGTAAGTTCAGGATATTCAGTTTGGCGGCAGTTTATGTCATAGACATGCTACCACTCAATGTCTTACCAAAGAAACTATTAGGAGAGTAGATTCGAGGTCGCTCCTACGCAGTAAGAATGTTCTTGACTCTAGAGACCAAATGAACAAAACGAGTATGACTGTCATCATGTAGTGAAATGTAAATATTTAAGTTGTACTATGACCGGTATCCACACGTTCGTACTTCAAATTGAGTCATAATTTTCTTCTTTTCGTCCTTATGATATGTTCGACAGCAATACAAACAGACAAACCAGATGTGAAATGAATGTGCTCACGTGTTTTTCAGCAGTTTCATTAATAGTAGTACGCCTTATAGAACAATAAGATATATGTTATCACTGTATGTAGCAGGTTAAATCAACTTTCGCATATTACTGTCAGTGTTAAATCACTTATTACAAAAATGTATTAATATGTAAATGAGCTGATTATTAATGTGACATTGCTCAATGCTTCATGTGACAATTAGATATCTATAAGATCAACATTTGTAGCACGTTTCATTACATTTAATGCTGTAATTTTAGAGTAATATGACTGATTACAAAGTTCATTGAATATGCAAATGAACGCTTAATTAACTTGACACTTTTCAATGTTTCATAGCACAATTAGATATTTGTCTGATCAATATCTGTAGCAGGTATCACAATATTTGGTGCCGTAATTTCAGAGTTATATACCTAATTACAAAGTTCATTAAATATGCAAATGAACCCTAAATTAACTTTACACTACTAGATGCTCTAAACCACAGTTAGATATGTGTCGGATCAGTATCTGCAGCAGATTTCATCTAATTTTGTGCATTTACTTCGGAGTTATATGAATAATTACAAAACTTCATAAAATATGCAAATGAGCAATTTATTTACTTGACATTGTCCAATGCTTCTCAGTACAATTAGATATTTGTCTGATCAATATCTGTAGCAGGTTTCACTGAATTGCGTGCCGTAATTCAAGAGTTGTAGACCTAATTACCAAGTTCATTAAATATGCAAATGAACCCTAATTAACTTTGCACTACTGAAAGCTTTACACCACAGTTAGATATTTGTCCCATCAGTATCTGCAACATATTTCATCTAATTTGGTGCATTTATTTCGGAGTTATATGACTAATTACGAAACTTCGTAAAATATGCAAATGAGCTATTTCTTAACTTGACACTGTCCAATGCTTCTCAGTACAAGTAGATATATATATGATCAATATTTGTTGCATGTATCATCAAATTTGGTGCAGGCATTTTAGAGTTATGTCACTAAATACAAAAGTTCATTAAATATGCAAATTAGCAGATAATTGACATGACACTCACAGTACCATCATAACGTGCGGAAATTGTCATCTGTGAAAAGTTTCATGAAATTTTGTGCAGTATTTCTTGACATATGTCGACATTGTCATTGCTTTCTCCATAGGGAAACCATTATATGAAAAAAATGATATTGCTAATCTTCATTAATATGTAAGCCAGACTTACCAAAATCTAATCAGTTCTTGCAAGTAGCATATGGTACCTGTCAACCAAATCTGACTTGAATCTGTTCAGCACACACGGACAGAGAGACAGACATCACTATTACATAAGCTTACGTGTGTGAACACGTGAGCTAAAAAACAAAAGTTTCTCTGACGTCTGACTCAAATCGTGAAGAGGAATAACAAAGAACAAAGCACATCCAATGACATCTCAATTCTCTCTCTCTCCCCCCTCTCTCAAGATAATTATTGAAGTAGTTACAGGAGATGACATAAATGGTGTCGTCATAATCGATGACATCAGCTTTAGAGTGGGTTGGTGCTACGTATCACCGGAGTCGGCGTTCCCTCCCATAGATAAAACAACGCCTACATTACCGCCACATGGTAAGTTACAAATAAAATGAGGACACCGTTCATTGAAAATTTCCAGTCTCCGTTCATTAAATATGCAAATGAGCAGATAATTGACATGACACTCACAGTATCTGCAGCAGATTTCATCAAAGTTGGTGCATTTACTTCGGAGTTATATGAATAATTACAAAACTTCATAAAATATGCAAATGAGCAATTTATTTACTTGAAATTGTCCAATGCTTCTCAGTACAATTAGATATTTTCTGATCAATATCTGAAGCAGTGTTCACTGAATTGCGTGCCGTAATTCAAGAGTTATAGACCTAATTACCAAGTTCATTAAATATGCAAGTGAACCCTTAATTAACTTTGCACTACTGAAAGATTAGATGAAATCTGTTGCAGATACTGATGGGACAAAATTGAACTCTTCCGTATTTCTAATCCTGCAAGTGCGCGCAGTTAGCTCATGAACAACGTCATCAGTGGTTTTGTATCCAAAAGGCGGCTGCACTCTTAGAAATTCTCACACGACTGTCACAGCTACACATGTAACATAGTGCAGCAAGGGGGCGCCAATCATTCTGTCTTTTAGCGTGTTCAGTCGCATTAACAAAGTTTTCGTATAAATTAAACAGCAAATGTCCCTTTTACGAGATAAATAACCTTCGAATAAAAATATGCAACACAAGGGTATGACACAATAGCGATCAAATGAGTATCAACCTTATTGGATAAGGGAGCAGTCGTTTTTTTTATGGGGAGGAGGGGTCGGTGTAAATCAGGGGGCTTTGACTGTTATGAAACCGGTTTTTAGGAGGGTGTCAAATTTTACTAAGATTTGTATGGAGTTATGGCAAAAACAATGATTTTTGAGTTTTACCGAAATGTTGATTCACTATACATTGTAGTCTATGAGGAAACTATGAATAATTTTGTCGAATACAAAACTGGCTAAATCTGTATATCTATAGACTGGTTATCAGTGTACTTGTGATTAGACCAGAGTGATTACAAGGCCTTTTGTGTGCAAGAAATTTAATTTTGGAATTTCACCGAAATGTTGATTCACTACATTGTAGTCTATGAGGAAACTATGAATAATTTTTTTTTCAATACAAAACTAGCTAAATCTGTGTTTTTAGAAATGTTTGACAATTCATATAATGTACGTGATAGGAATGTTATTTTTGAAAGAGAGGGGTGAAAAACAAATATGATATTGGAATTCCACCAAAGTGATTATTTGCAAAGTTCAAAAAGGTTTCTTTGAATGTTCAAAGGTCAAATAAGATATTATACGTCAATTAAGACATTATTGATACGGAGTGTGGCATCTTGGTAAGGGTGCATGAAAATTCGGGAGTGTCACTCTTTTCCTTGTAAACACTTTTGAAGGCCCAATTTTTCACCCCATGGCCGTAAGGTGCAAAAGGTTAATGAATCATATCTTATGAATTTTTTATTGGGGGGGGGGAGAGAAGTGTGTCACATTTTACAATTGATGAATTAGAGGGGGGTTCAAATTTTTAGAAATTTAATTTAGAGAGGGTAGCTTTTGCATTTCATTTGTCGCTTAAGTTCCATCGACCCCCTTCCCGGTTAAAAAGGAATGCTCTCTTATACTTCCGGTTTTGCAATCATGGCATGCCTGAATCTATAATGTAGATGTAGCAATTTCCATTTTGTACAGCGTCGGTACAGTTAAATTCTCTTCGGTAACTATACATAGCATTCTATATATACTGTTACGGTTTTCAGAGAAGTGTCTTTTTAGCTTGACTTGAGACGCAACTATGAAGACATGCCAATCATTTGCCCAGTTCGATACTTTTTCTACTTTTAAGCCTAACGTTATATTCCTATTGCAGACTCGTGATCGCCTAAAAATCAAAAGTCCCTGTGTGAATGTAAAGTGACCATACCGCAGCCGTGACTCGAACTGTTTGTAGCACACTCCAATCTGTGAATAACAGTAATGGGTTAGCACATTCCCTTGAAATCAAATCAAACCGATGGAATGATGTGAGATAGTGCATATATCTAAATAATACAGTGGGTGATAACCTTTCTGAACCGTGTGATCTACATGGTTTTTCTTGACATTCTATAGATTAACGTAGTTGCAAAAGTGAATTAGTGACTATTACACAAGCAATTCCTGATTAAACCTCACACTGTCTAAAACTAAAGTTGAATATTGCTGCAAAAACGAGGTTTAAAAGTGAAATATACCAAGTCCCCTTTTTCATTTTCAGTAATTTCAATGCGATGAAAATGACATGTCAAGTGTAAAAGTTTACAAAAGAGTTTCATTACCTAGCAAAACACTTGTGACAAATTTTCTAATCATAATATATTATTCTGCCAAGATATTTAATCACCAAACGATATCAAGGTTTTCCTGTTTGTCGATACGGTATTGTTGACACCAGACAGGTCGTGAAGTAGGCTATTCTTGTAACTATAAAAAGTTGCACTATAAAAATGAGTAAAGTTTTCTCAAAGGACCTTCAACAACGATTTTAGGCGACTTAACTCCCTAGGATTATATTGATTTGTAAATCTGGCCTCGTCATCTTCAATCTTGCTCTCTCAGAGCATGGTACAAACCTCGACCATCTTCGCTTCGCTCGACTCTGATATTGACGTTTGATGTGTTACTTCCGATGATTATTTTAAATCATCAAAATACATTCCAACTTTGTTTTTATGTTTCGTTTGATTTTATGGGGGGTCGTTGTTATTTCAGTGCCGACTGCATATGACTGTGACTTTGAATTGGGTTCTCTTTGTACCTGGACTCAACCCAAAGATGACCCGTTTGATTGGACTGCAGTACAAGCCAAAAATAACCGGGGACATGGTCCGGACACTGACTACACTAGGAGATCTGGTAAGTCTTTACCAATGCAAATGACCACAGCCATACTCTTTTTAATAAGGTAATTCGACGTCACCTTGTGCGTAACATTGCGAAACTTCTTGTGAGTTTCTGATAATGCTTTCGAATGCCACAAAATATTCTGCCGCGCATATTATACTCAAATTAGAATAAAAGCGTTAAATTGTTGAATCACCGATTTCTTGTCTGATAATTTCATGTTTGCAGTATTTCAATAAACAAGATGAAGTCGTATACATTTTAAAACACTGTTCAGGAGGATGTGATTAGGCAACAACGCTCGCTGTAGACGGGTGTACACGAGATCTGGGTACAATGGACATATGCACGACACACAGTTGAGCCTCCAGGCGAGTGCTTTACATAGCGCACTGTACCCACGTCCAGGGTATACAGCCCACATAGAGGTCATTGCTATTGCACTATAAGAGCATATGCGTTTCTTTAAAAACGGCTTCCTTCCAATGTTGACATGTAAAAAAGGGAGAATACCGATTTTAAAATTTAGTGATCGACGTGAAACAAAAATGCAATGTTCGTAACCGAGCATTGTTCATAAGAAGAATGTGTGGTATGCGTTCACAGCTGCGGAGGCGACCGTGACGACCAAAAGTGACAACGTTAACGTGCGTATCGATAAATACATTAAATGTTCTAATGTGACGCAGTTTTTAAAGCAACATTTCACAGATGTTCGAGCTTTATAAATGTTCAATAATCTCAATGTATTTGTTCCTACAATGAGCTTGAACGCCACTTTTATGTATTTAAAAAAACTGTCATTGTGTCAGCATTAACTGCTCCTTGAAAGGTCCGTTTTATTACTACCGTATTACTATTTCGGCTGACTCGCAGCGTGTTTGCAAGGTTGTATCTGATTGGTCGATTGTCACTATTCACAGCAACTTAGGGAGTTTATTTGTATTATTTCATTATAACGGTACAATTCTGCCAACCAATTGGATAACAGCTTCGAAATCGCTGAAAGTCGGCCCTACTATTTACCACAGCCGTCATGCAATTTTGTGAAGTCTAAAAACGCATTTGCGAACTGTAACACTGGCATAAAGAAACTGAATTTTTCAAAATGATGTACAATTAGGAAATTTTGAGCAAGACAACAGGTTATTCAAAACAGGAAATGGTCAGAGTTGTATGTTAAGATTCACATTCTACTTTAAGAATCTAATCCTATGAAAGACTGAAAATTTTACCCAAACTTTTTATATTGAAACGTTAAGCCATTCCCTTACGAAGCAGAGAATCTAGATCATTAATCACTTAAATCATATAAATCACCGCACACAATTTAGCACTAGATATTTGAAGCAAATTACCCAATTTTCACCGACACTTAAAATTCAAAATGGCAACCAACCTTTTGTTAACTATATGGCAGAAAAATCAAATTATCTATTTTCACAAAAGTAAGCCGATGAAAACTTCAGTTACTCCTTGAGTTTCAAAATGGCTTCTATAAGGGGTAGACAATTTGAAAGGAAAATACTGTAAAGTTTGTCAGTATAAATATCTGTCCCCGAGTAGCATTCTTACTTATTCCTGGAGCTTGATTTTCATAACCTCATTGTGTAGACAATGTTTGTCTATCATTACAAAGATACATGTTAAACTATACCCTTATCATTGAATAGAGACTGTAGCATGCAACAGGTAACTACCAATAAAGCGTGTAAATTTTTCTTATGGCTTAAGGTGATGGCTGGTACATTTACATTGAATGTGAGGACCAGACCGTGGATGATAAAGCCCAGCTCGTGAGTGACGTCATATCTGCATCGGCCCAATCATGTGTCACATTCTGGTACCACATGTACGGCACACACGTAAACAAACTAAGCGTTTATACCAAAGCAAAGGATGCGACATTAACTTCTATTTGGTTAAGAAAAGGGGGTGAAAGTGACGAATGGACATTTGGTCATGCTTCAATATCATCTGTGGACGATTTTCAGGTATACTAGAAAGCCACCCGTTGTAGTATATAATTACTAGATAAACGAATGTATTCAATTTAATATTTTTAGATAAAACGTACACCGACGACTGCTTATTTCATTCTTCCAATTATTTACATTTTAGGGCCTAACTTAACCCTTTCACCACCATGGTTTGTCCCAAATCCATTGGTTTCTATGGTAAAGTTGGACCTGTATACAGGGAACTGGGGGTGAAAGGGTTAACTGTCTTCAATCGAGAATTTCCAACTGGCATCTCAGAACACATGTCCCATTATTGTTAACTGAATGTTGCCTGGTTTTAGTTGATCACAAGAACGTCATGCACACGCAGCAAATAAAAATTATTTTAGGGCTAAACTGTGAATAATTGCTGAACGTCTTCGTATCTTTCTTGAATTTAATCTTTCTCAAAGATTGTCTTCGAAGCTGAATGTGGAAGTAGCTACCATGGAGACATTGCTTTAGACGGCATACTATACATGGATGGAGAATGCCAATTTCCAGGTAATTCATTAATTACTGAAAACGATATTTAACATACGTTTTCGTTTGTGACTTTGGAATAAGATTTAAGTTGTTCTTGATGTTGACTCCCGTACGATCAGGTAAGAAAAGAAACTGTTTTTACACATATTACGGCTTAAGCGACAGTACTGGTATCACAAGAGGGTGAGTTTAAAGCAAAGTGTGGTCATGATGCTGAAACCTAGGGCACAGTAGTTTGTTCCAATGGCCATGCTTACATTGGAAGTATTGACACTGTGGTCAGCTTTGGGAGTAATGCTGTGAGTTCACTGCCTGAGCCTTATACTCACGATGTTATCTGCTCAAATCCTATCCGCTGAAAAGGGCACAAATGATAAAAAATAGTATATTTATATCTGTCGAAGCTTCTCCGTTGGAAACGTACCCGCTTTGTTTGTTTGTATCTGCATCATTGTAACCCATTTAACTTTCATTTTGTGAATTTGACACAATAACATTTACCATGTGTCTTTCTGCCCTTGGAGCTTTGTCGGACAAAAAGCAAATTCACTGTTTTTAACAGCACTAATTTCACGTCAATGTTTCCCTTTAGAGCATCTTGACGCATACTGTGACTTTGAAGACCCTGTGAATAGACTTTGTGGCTGGAAACAGGAACAGGATGATGATTTTGACTTCCTGATCGGGACTGGTGCCACCAGAGTCCATCAGGATATTGGCCCTGAATTTGATCATACGACAAGAACGGAAAATGGTATTGCCAATTTAAAGAGCCAGTAGCTGTTATGCTTGATTTTTTCACTGTTGATATTCGACCTCATTTTCAACTGTCCAAAGCATGTTTATATACATAGTGTTTAGCTTGCCTACTCAGTCTATACAGATAAAGACTGCATCATATATGTAAGGCCAAACAAAAAAAGTTGTGCTGTTCCGATAACCCGACCTACCCTTTTTTACCTGCCGAACCTAAACGTTTTAGAGCTACGTAAACACGGAAGTATATAAAAAGAAAAAAAACCCGTAAAATCAGACGTTCGTTCCTTGGCATTTGATTTTTGCTTGAACGAGGATGTCTTTCATGTTTTTTTCCCTTTATATGTATGATACATTTTTCTGGAAATGTTGTGGCCAGTGTTTGACCGCCCAAAACCCCTGGAAAATGCATATTTAAAAGTAAAAATATTTTGGAAAAAATTTCCTGCCGACTTACCTACAATGTTATTGGAACAGCACAATTTATTTATTTTTTTGCCTAAATGTTGACAGGTTATGAAGCGAACAAACATACCACTTGACAAATAATTGCCATTTTCTTTAATTTTTGATATGATGGTTTGTCTTTGTCGCTGTGTAAACCACCATTAAGTTTTGTAATATCTTATTTCATGTTTAGACTTTAATAAATTCCTTCTTTTCAAAAGTGGTATTTTCCTAATATTCTTGACAGCTTAAAAGACCGTTTTCGTCGGGATTTCGTACAGTGCTCTCTTATTTCGATACTCAAAGATTCGGCTGTGTATGGATCTCCGTAACCTTAAACCCCAGGGTTGGCGTGTGCAAAGACCAATGCACGACTTGACCTTACAGTCCTCTATATATTATATCTCTTTTTATTCCAAGGTCACTTTATTTACGTCGACACGACCGAGCACAAAGCGGGCGAATCAGCATCAATTGTCACCAACAAACATGACTGGAGAACAGCTTCTGTATTTAAATGTTGGAACTTCCGTTTTCACCATTGGCATACGACAGGGGTGATGGTTGCATATGAGCAGGTATCTAGTGCAAGATAGGCACTTTGAGTTCCCGAAACTGTCCATAAAATTATCACCTCCATCAAAACAGTTGGCTAATCAATTAATAAAGAGAAATCAATTTTTGAATAATTCTAAGTTTTCAATTTATTCCCTCTTCTCTTATATATCAGTGTAATTTAAGTATAATGTATGCAGATATCAGTATAATTTGTATAAACTTGTAGCATTCGTTTTCATAACATTGGAGCTCTTTTACAGTTTGACTTTAAAGGAACAACTTACAGAAAAGTTTATGGGGTAGCGAACTATCAACGTGGCGACAACTGGGGGAGAGGACCTCTTCAGATGGAGTTATTTGAATATCCTAATTCAGGTATGCAATGGGTCCTCAAAGTGTATATAAGTCCAGGTGACAAAGGAGATATGGCATATGACGATTTCTTTGTTTCGGAAGGCAGGTGCTATGTCAGAGGTAAGTTAAATATCACATCAACTTGAATTTATTTTGACCTAGCATTGATAGTAAATATACTGCAATAATTCATAGCGTTTTATAGAGGTAAAATAAGTGACTTTTCAGAAGCGTTGTACCACCGTCCCGGAGGGACGGTGGTTGTACTGAGAACTGTTCATGAGAACGCACAAAGACAAAGTGTTCTTTTTACAGATTCCTGGCGACGGATTCTTTCTCCTCACTATCAGGAATACATACATTTTTTTCTCCCTTAGTTAAAGAGTTCAATCTTTTGTTTGTCCTTTGTTCATTTTCTGGTTGCTGTTTTTAAAATTTGTACACGTTAAGTAAATGCCAGTGACCTTGATTTTTTTATTTTGGATTGCATGTTCCCTTCTTGCAATTTTTTTCCCAGCAGTTTCCAACTCAAAACCTGTGATAAAATCTATGATTTCTAACGGCCCTGACTACTACGTGCATATACTGCTTTACACAATATGCCATGTCTTTTATGTGTTTATGTCAACGGTGTTGGAGGTGCACTCAATCATTTACGACTCAGTCTTTTGGCTTGCATGTTCCCTTCTTGCAGATTTTTCCCCAGCAGTTTCCAACTTCAAAACCTGTGATAAAATCTATGATTTCTAACGGCCCTGACTACTACGTGCATATACTGCTTTACACAATATGCCATGTCTTTTATGTATTTATGTCAACGGTGTTGGAGGTGCACTCAATCATTTACGACTCAGTCTTTTGGCTTGCATGTTCCCTTCTTGCAGATTTTTCCCCAGCAGTTTCCAACTTCAAAACCTGTGATAAAATCTATGATTTCTAACGGCCCTGACTACTACGTGCATATACTGCTTTACACAATACGCCATGTCTTTTATGTATTTATGTCAACGGTGTTGCAGGTGCACTCAATCATTTACGACTCAGTCTGTGAAGACGGTTTCTCTCAAGATGTTTACATTATATTATGCAATGTACTTTTACGGTACAACACAAATAGGTGTGGCACAAATCTCAATAACAAAATGCTTCAAATAATTCTTTGAGTATAACCAATAGCAAAGTTGCCAGCGGAATATAAATTCCAAAACATCATTGCAAGGAGAGTTTGTGTATGCTCGGGAAATGTGATGAACATTTGATGCAGAAGGTTAACTTAAATTATTCCAATGCTACTTCAAGTTATAAATCCAACATTGCATGTGACGCATAAGGTAGTATGTAAGTTATTGAATGACATTAACTTTCGCTCAAACTTTCCTAAATGAAACTTTCGGCCACGTTCTTACCAAATCAAGAATAAAATCAGGGTAACCGCGGGAATGTTGGTTCAAGAGAAACAAATAACCTGACATTTACCGATATTTGAAATGGCCGCCATCATTCCTGTGTTAGCCCGATGGAAGAAGTAAAACCTTCGAGTTTCGAAAAACTGAGTCATTGAAAATATTTCTTATACAGAACTTGAAAATGTGCCCCCAACAACAGGTAGCCCAGAATTGTAAAAGTTAGAGGGTCCGAATATCTGTTCCCGGTGTGTATTCTGCCTTAATCTGTACAATAACATGCTTCTCCGGTTACTAACACCATAGTTACTTCCTTAAAAACACAGGGAATGAAACGTTCGAGGAGGGGTATGGAACATGGCTAAACGTGGACGATGAAAACGTGGACAATTTTGATTGGTTGTTAGCGACGGGTGACAGTGTCTATGGGGTTTCTGGACCTGGTGTGGATCATACTCTAGGTACAAAGGAAGGTAAGCGTAATATTTGTATCTGATGAAGTATTATTTTGGCGATGTTTTCGTTCATGTTCATTTCCTTATGTATCAAATTGAGATATTTAAGAAATAAACAACACCGAATGACGGTATACCACGACATTGTAACCAGTTCACGACATATATGCACGAGCGGGAGCGAATGTATATGTGGAGTGAAGTGTCCAAAACCAAGTAATATACACCGTTGCTAGGATGGTTTATTGCTATTGTATATATCATAATAGCAAATTGAAATTCTGGCTTGAATTTCGAACAAGAAATTTTCTCCAGCTGTGACTAAACTATACAAAACCGAGTAATATACCCGCTGGTTGGATAATTTATTGCTATTACATCATAATAGCATATTGAAATTCTGGCTTGAATTTCAAACAAGAAATTTTCTCCAGCTGTGAGTAAACTCTACAAAACCGACTAAATACCCGCTGGTTGGATAATTTATTGCTATTATATCATAATATCATATTGAAATTCTGGCTTGAATTCAAACAAGAAATTTGAGAGCTCGCGCGTGTTACAACCGTGCTATATATCGCGAATGTAGCATGATAATAATCACGCCTTGCCAATCAGATCTCACCCTCTGCATCATCAGTGTGCTGACATGATATAATATCATGGTCATGTTTTTATTATTTATAGCTAAAAACAGAGTGTTTCAGACTCTTGTAGATTCTGTACAATTGTGAAGAGTTGATTTCGACATCACTTTTCAGGGTGTAATTATACATGACAAGCAACAATTTAAAGACTATACATATTTCTTACAATGGCTCCGAGTCGAATTTTACAGATTTAGCTGTCTAATTAAAAAGCAGATAAATTGAAGGCGGGTATCACTTTTTGTAAATTCTAACAACTTGTTTTCAGGAAAATATCTGCTATTTGATGTATCTGGTGGCATGAACGGAGACAATGCTCTCTTGCATACCGAGAGCCTGATGTACAGTTCCCCTCGCTGCTTCGGATTTTGGTATCACATGAGCGGGGAGAGTATTGGTGAACTTCGTGTGAGCATCAGAAACACAGAAAGCAATACCGACATGTTGCTATGGAGACTACAAGGACCACAGACAGTCGGTGATACTTGGAAAGAGGCGCGTGTTCCACTCCCTGAACATCCTCCCAGAGATATGGCTGAAGTAAGATGACGTTTATCTATCACAAAACCATGTTACTTGGTGCTTTAAACGCTTGGGGATATGAAAAGTACTTGGAATCGGCGAACAAAAAACAAAAGTGAAAACTTTTCAAAAGTTACATCTACCGGCCCTTTAATCCACCCTATATTTTTACAGTATATGTCATAGAGCTGCGAAAGGAGTTGAAAATTGTATAGAAGGTGTTGGATAGATATGACTCAGGAAACCGCTCAATAAATATTGTGTATTGTAGTTGATTGCAAAAACTGTTGTAACCGAAGAATTTAAATAGATGCTCATTAAATTTCAATTTGTGTTTATGTTACTATTGTCATTGAACCGTAACTTTAATTACAAAATTTAGCCGCATAAGTCAATAGTTAGGTTTTCATGAAGAAATAGTATTGCCCGTCACTTTGAAACCTAATTATACGTTTATTGCAACGAGTCAATTTTTCATCCACTTTATCCTCGTTAAAAGCTTGTCTTTGAAGGTGTACTAGGCGAAGGTGTTCAAGGAGACATCGCAATCGATGACACAGCGATGTATTCAACACCGTGTGATAAGATAGTGCCATCGGATGCTGAGCCAAGCAAACCGTCAGGTACTGTCTGCGTCAATATAATGATTACAGCCCACTTCTCACGTATAAAGCAATATTTAATCGCCGTCTTTTTATTTGCTTATTATTTTGAATAAAATCTCTTTATAACGGCGTTTAAGTTTGGAAAAAAGCACATCATATGAAACGTGGTCTGTGGAAACCGTTGCGGCAATGGACGAAGTGGTAAAATACCGTAAACTTTCTAACAATTCGGCTGAGTATTGCATATTTAGGTTATGCAGTTGGCCATGTGGGACACCGGCCGAGAACCTACGGTCATATAGTATTTGAAAAAGGCAAGTCAAATTGCATTGGTCAGCTTTTTGTCTAGCTCAATTTTGGTAGATTTAAATGTTCTTGAACACAAATATTTCGAGTGTGTATTCTGATCTGCATTGCAGGCAACACAGGTGAGATCGTCGGAGCGGTCATCTCATGTCTCGTGGCCGTTGCTATAGTTGTTGTGGTCGTTATAGTTGTTGTACGCAGAGACGAGCTAAATGTGTAAGTACAACAACTATTTAGTGTATTAAGGATAAGGTTCTCTTGTTTCAAAGGTGCTATTCGTTAACGTAGTGTGCGCATCAAAATTGATTGATTTAAACTTTTGATCAAACTTTCCTTGACGAAAGACTCGACCATGCTCTTTGAAATCAAGAATGAAAATCACAGGTCACCATATAAATTCACCGACTTGAATTCTAAATGGCCACCATTCCTGTGCTGACTCTATGATGAAAAATCGATTTCCACAAAAATATGACGGTACAAGTTTTACTCACTTCAAGAACTGAAAAATATGCCCAAACAAGATGTTAATCAAAAGAGAAATTGTAACAGTTTGAGAGTCCGAATATCTGTCCCCGATGTGCATCTATCCAAAGTTTGATTGGATCGAACAATTTTTCAGCAAAGAATTTTTATCTATACTTTTTTCATAGTTTAATATCTTTCACTTCAATGACAGAATTGTCAATAAATATGACTTTCATATAACAGACATTAGGTAATTGAATTTAGACCACTAAATCGATTTCGAAGCATGTACTGGTTTACACATTATAAATTAATTTGTAACTTGAATAAGTCACGCGATTTTATTTGCATCGTGTGTATTAACGTGTTTATTAATTCAGTGACTTACCTAATAACGTCTGTCAGATATTTATCAACTATAACAATTCTGTTCGTTTGCTTATTTAAACATTTGTTTATTTATGTATTTATCTATTTTGTTTGTTTTTGATTTATTTCATCTCTGTTTATTCATTCATTCATTTATGTGTTTATTAATTTATTTTAATTTTTATTTATTTTTTCATTTCTATATTTATTTATCTGTTTATTCGTTTATTTATTCATCTATTTATCCATTTATTTGTTTGTTTGTTTAAGTCAGTACATAAACTGTTAATGAGTGAATGGGTTAATGAGTGGCTAACTTAATAAGTAGGTCAGTAATTTAATGAGATTTGATGTTTTCAGGTCTGAAAAATTAGCTTCATTTCACGATATGGTCGTAGTTTGGAGAAAAACAGACGACACAGACAAGATGAAGTTAGAAGAACAGTTGCCCCAATAATCTTCTGTGACGGTTGTTTATGATTTGAATTTCTCTAAGTGTTTGGGCTTACTTTTTTAGTTGATTACCGTCTCCATGTTGTACAAGTAATTTGTTAGATACAAAAAAGTGAAAATGGTATTGGTAATCGTTGACTCTAGAATGTCGCTTTACTAATAGATGCCATATGAAATAACATTTTCATAGGGTACTACAACTGCAAAATATCGTAACATGATATGCCAAATTTGATGACCCTGATGATGTCACTTTGAATATCTATATATTATTTTGTCAGCGTAAATTTCACGTTTTATACACGTACGTTTAAAACATACATATGCTTTCTTGTGTGTGCTAAGCATTAACAGAGCATATGTTGCTTCGGAGTTTAGTAATATACAGAGCAGATATTACACGACTAGATTATGTATTCTTGCGTCTACATGATTGTGCTTTTCCCAATTTGTCTACTTTTCTGTCTATCTGTTTGCCCCAGTACACGTCTGAGAAAGTAAGTGACGGCTTGTTCTTTTAAATATAAATTTAAATGCAGGAGTGAGTAATATTGTTTTGTGCTTTAGCGATATTTCTTTAGGGTCCAGTACAAGCATTTGACCCTTCAAAACAATGAATTTTCTGCAGAAAGCTGAGCTCGTAACCCCATTAAAGTATTATTTCCTTGAAGCCTAGATATTGGTTAATGTTATTATTTGAATTTGTAAACATATATATAGGATGGAAAATTTAAATAACCTCCGAAAATCGTTTTTCCTTCATCAGCACAATCGATGCAGTGTTTCCGCTAGAAATGTGCTTCATCAAAAATTGCTGCAACAATCTTGCATAGTACGTTAGCAAATTTTGTGTTGAGGTTCTAATCACTTTAGTTCTATGACGCGACAATCTTTTCCGACTTCTGACTGGTGAATTGTCTAACATCTGTTAGAGTCCATAACAAAAAACTAGGGTAGATAAATTTAGATCTGAGATACAGTTTCAAGTACATTGTGTTATCAATCGTTGATGGTAATTTTGACTAGAAACATAGGAACTTTCAAATTGGGGAAGGTAAAAACTGACTTTTGGAGGTTATTCAAATTTACTGTCACATGATCGTTAAGTTAACGATGATTACGACATAAAATCACACTATTCACAAAATGAGTATTTGCTCCATCATAAGATTATATTTTAATGGGATTGAGAGCCCACGTTTTTGCAAAGAGTGCATTGTCTGAATTAAAAAAAACCTTGTCCTTCAAGCTTACTGTCAAGAACAATTTCTTGCTTTATTCCCCGACGCATGTTGAGATACAGAGTATTGAGCTTGAAGACTTAGCCAGTAAGTCTTTAGACTACATAGATATAGTTGACAAGCATATAGTGGTAATCAAAATGTAAACAAAACACTGCATTTTACACGCATAGATAATGTGTTGACAGGCAAAATGGATGGTGTTTCAACATGCTTTAGCGAGTAGAACAATAACTTGGAATTTACGTCCAAACTAAAATGGTGAAAACATTATCAATTTAGGGTTACAGTTACTGGCCTTTCGATGTTTGTACGAGCAGTTTTATACAAAGATGGCTATTGTGATGATAGTTGATTCACATAGTAAGTACCTCAGAGCCAAATTACGACATTATTCATTTTAAAGTCCAGATTATAGTCCTGTTTTGAATTTTCAAGTGTGGCGTGATCACACTTTGTTTTGCGTTCAGTCTATTGAACTTTGAACATTCTACACAATTCTACTCCACTGTGGGACGATGAGTATTGTTAAGCTTCAGACGCCTGTCATTTTCCCTGTGAGCTTTATAAGCAAAAATCAACCAATTCCCTCTCAAAAGATCGCGAAAGATGATTTTAGTAGTTTGGCTCAATGTAACTTTTCCTGTGAGATCAACCTTCCTATACCTTCCAACCTATACATACCTACCCACCTAACTACCTACCTACATACCTACCTGCCTGTCTGTCCGCCTGCACGCACGCACACACACACACATACATACATACGTACATACATACATACATATAGCAATACGTTCAAACAGTATTATATGCATATGCAGCTTGACTGTCTTTTAATTGCCGTTTATAGTTGTCTGACCGACAAATCAATATATAAATTTATTGACCTCGTAAACTGTAGTGAACTCTACGCCATTGCAGTTGTTACCAGTTGTGATCTGTCTGTCTTTAGCTTAAGCACCGATAAGATACCCCAAAAACTGTTTCCGTGTATTCGCAAAAAGTAAAATCAGTAGTCATCATGCATATCTAAGAAGGTGTAGTACCTTCAATTAACCGATATTTGTAATTCAAAATTATTTTTTTTCTCTTTACTTACTGTTGAAAAAAGAACTTTCTGTATTCAGGGAATGAGAAAATATGGTGAGTCACTTCCGCACAAAGTACAGAAAAGTTGTTACACAAAGTTATTATTCAACGAAGAATTTACAATGTGTGGCACCGAAGTATCTATAGTCTTACGTCACTTCAATGTTTTGATGGAGAGACATTAAAAGACTTAAAAGACTGCGTGTGCTCAACATATCCATTTGTGACATTACATCACAACGTATTACACGTCGAAATTGTATGTGTTTATGCTCAGCGGAAAAGGAGTCAAAGGGTGCCATGATGTACTTTTCGAATAACACTTCCATATTTTTTTTATTTCGTCAATATATTAACAGCCTACTCGAAAGAGTCAACAGGTGTGGGTTGTGAGAATATTTGCATTAACAGTCCAATATCGGTGCAGATGATACCTACCTAGGTCAAGAAAAGGAAGATTAGTTTTTCAGCCATAATTTTGTGACGACTTGTTGATCGATTTTTCGCTGCAGAAAAGTATATCTTGGGGTTTGCTATATTAATTATTTTTCGGAAGCTTGGCCGACAGATCTAGAGGGCAGTCCTCCCACATCTGTCCTCCTAGAAAGGATGCACAGTAGATGCACCGTGGACCAGTGGTTAGGGTACCGGACTCACTATCGGAGGATGGTTAGTTCGAGACCCTTTTCAAGACCCGTTTGATCCAGAGTAACGGATTTACTGTTGGAGGACGGTGAGTTCGAGACTCTAGCACTGTGTTGTGACCCTAAGCAAGGCACTTTAACTCCTTTGTGCTCCACTTTGGATATTGGGTTATGGGTACCTCATCCGGTAATTGGACTAACGCCCGTTTGATGATGAACTGATAAAAAAGGCAGTCAAAGAATTCAGTAAATTTTGGATAGGATTCGAACTCACAACGTACGGCATCCAGTCAACTATCGAACACACCCCAATCAAAACCGCTCGGCTGAATCCCCATCCTCAAGGAAATTTTACTTCAGGAACGACACAATATTGTATTTGAAAAGGACAATAATTTCCAGGCCGAATGAAAACTTACTACCGTTAAAGTATTTTTTCATTCATCAGACGACTTACCGTTTTTAAATGATACAACTTCCTTCACCTGGCTAATATTTGCTCCAAATGTGAGCTGAATTCATCGAGTAAAAAATCTACACACGATGCAATTTCATCATTTCTACACACGATGTCGCAATCGGCAATGTCAATGCGATAATAATGGCATCAATTATCCTCAATGCTGAAGACTCAAGTTCATGTGTCTTGTAATACAAAATGTGAATTTAATACGAAATCCGTTCCTTGTCTCTGTTTAGGTTACCTAATTACAGAAAGAATACAGGTTATCAAGAATGAAGGTTATACGCTGAAGCAAACGACTTAACCATGAATATCAACAGAATTCATTCGCACACACGGTTTGACGGCCTAACAGACCTTGATGTACCTTCCCAGATAACTGTAGTTGCCAATGTGAAATTAATGCGAAATACGTTTCTTGTCTCTGTTTAGGTTACCTAATTACCTAAAGAATAAGGTTTACATGAAGTTATTGGATTCGTTACATGTGCTTCAGAAGATACATAAGATATAACGAGTACATTGCCTTTGCAGTTCATCTTATTTAATTAAGTAAAACATTCTTTTCAGCTTCTGCACTTTTAGGTTTTCTACAATAATATGGCCTAAATATATTCATACCATGTAAAGCGTTATAATCTTACTGTGGTGGGTTTATTCCAAATAAAGTTGATTCACTTTAATTCAATTCAATTGAATTCAATTCAATCAAGATATACAATACACGATACCTCCGATAGGAGAAACACAGCCACACAGCCATTGTGTCATTCTATAGCATTACAGTAAACCATAGACCCTCGTTCTCGAGGTTCCATGAGTAAACTTGATACTAACCCGTTGCCGAGCAGCTCACGCCAAACTCACTAAAAGTATGACAGCAATGACAGTATCCAAGTTCGCCTTGTTCTATTTAATGTCATATCAATAAAGCCGATAAATTAACACAAACTGTGTTGCCTTCATTATAGTATAATACACATGAATTCGCATGAGTTCACATGGATACAGGCAAGCTGAATATAATTCTTGACTGTATTCATCTGTATATGCACTGGTCAGCTAAAATAAGGCAACAATCCATGCTAATACTGTAACTATTACATCGTTTTCACGCAGCGTTAACAATGTTGATTTTATTCAAGAAAGCATTAAGGGCAACTTGTCCTCACAGCTACTTTTAAATGTTGCTGAAATAAATGCAGGTGCGCCATACCTAATTTTCAGGCGTAAAACGTTCAGCCTTTACATTGCATTCCTCCGACTGTGGGTGCGTTTGCTTGTTTATATATGCCTTGCACTCGGCGTATTCTCCTGTACATCTCCTCCATCTGTCAACGTCAATGTTTAATCAAAGACAAGCACCACTGTACCCAACAGCGAGGATCTCCTTACTGTATGGACACCCTGTAAATTGCCCGAAACAGAGTAAGAGTTTTAGTTGAACACAATACCAACAATAATGGTAAACGAAACAGATTTGATAGAGCAAATGAAACGCCAATTGTTTCAGCCAAAAGACGTTTCAATCATTTCACGAGAGTGATTCCCGACCGAAGTTTATTAAATATGTAAATGACTTGTCATGATAGGCTACGCTTATCAGACTTCCGGCATTATAAATCCAATATTATAATATCCAATAAGTGTAATCAAATTTTGTTCATCCAGTGATACGCCAACGTAGGCCTACAAAGATTTAACAAATATGTAATAGAATGGTAACGCGCATGTAAAGCAAGCCAAACTTCCAGCAAAATTAAACTAATGCGATCAATTTACCCTAGAAGTGTGATAAATTTGGTTCATTCATTCTTCACGAAAGGCCTAATCAAAGAACGTCATGAAATATTTGAATTACCATATCATACAAATCATTCAGCATGACTGAATCTAAGCATAGCCAATGTGTCAAAGATGTCTGATAACATTTCTTGAATTCCACTTTGATGTATGGCCCATTACATTAATTCATTAAGGTAGAATGCGCCTTGGGACAGATATTTTTGCCTTTGGACTCTCAATCCTTTAAAATTCTTTTCTGATCTACCACATGTGGGGGAAGATTTAAAAGCTTTGGAGTAAGAAACATTTTTACCGTCTCATGTGTAGAAAATCGAAAATTTTATTTTTCTGCTTAGAGTTAACGCCGGGATTTGGGCATTTTGAATTTCAACTATCGATAAAGCTTTCTGAATTCATTTCTCCAGTAACAAAATTTGCACAGACTTCAAACTTTTATCACAACCTGACCAATAAATGATCACAGGATATAGAAAATGATACATTTAGAGGTTATGAGATATAAATATCATGTATTAAATATTTTGATTATACAACGATTTACCCGTGTCATGTGCATATGCTAATAACTTTACCCTCACTATCACTATATAGTAATTTTAAGGAAACAGTTAATATCTATGAATTACCCCCACTAATCCCCATCATTAGTTTTTACTACCCATCAACAACGCGAAGGAACATCGCCCTTCTGCCATGTCATCCCCAGGCAATTACAGTGCTACCCATGCAGGTGCTGTCTCTGTCAATAAAGAGAAATACTTTTTAATAATAATAACATTATGCAATTAATATCGTACTAGGAAACGAGTGGCAAGCATAGTACATTTATACACTGCAATATCTTGATAATAAATTGACATCATCTCATCCAACAAACTTTGTCGTCTGCATGTATTCCTTGTCTTTGACATTAGGTGTCCTAGATAAGATAGTTGACCTCCAATTCGAAATATCGGAGACCTCTGATGTTAGGGATGGTTGGCCACTGAAAACATTGACCTTTGATGCCATTTACAAATAATTACCTTAAATTTGTTATCAGAGGAAGCCTTGGAGTATTTGCACTAAAGATACGACGTTTTCCGACTAAGTGCTATATTGTGTTTCGTGCAAAAGAGCTTTTTAAGAACTCCATTTCGTCAAATACAATTTCTTAAGAAAATACATTAGACCTCTAGGTATTCTTACTCATCTTAAATGTCAAGATCAGCGTTACAACATTACTAAGGGCGTTTTTCAAAAGTTATTAAGTCCCCTTAATGGAGTATACGTCCTGGTGATATACAATTAAGAAAGAATGTGGCCGACTTCTGCGGTCGGAGAGTAAATGAGGTCTACGAAAACCACTTAACGGAATTTTTCTGTGTCCTAGTAATTATGAAAAGTGTTGCCGAAAAGAATTATATTGACCCATGGGTGGCATCGGAATCTTTTGTGTGCTGATAAGACATTAAATGGAACAAGGTGAACTTGGGTGTGAACTTGGGTAAGGTCAGTGATTTCAAACTTTTAGTGAGATGCTCGGCAATGGGCTAATATTACTTTTACTGTAATGCTATAGAAATGGTAGAATGTCGTTTTTTCTTCTGTCGGTGGTATCATGTATTGTACATCATGAATTGAGTTGAATTGAATTGAATTAAAGTGAGAATCATTTAATTGAATTGAAGTGAATTAACTTTGTTTTGCATTAACAATCAAATTCCTTTTGAATAAACCCAGCATCGCAATGTTGTACATCAGCCACACAACAAATGGAGTGTCACTGTAAATGAAAATGTAAATGCTTCACGACAAGATTATAACTCTTACCATAGTATAAATATATCAAGGCCATATTGTCGTAGAAAACCTAAAAATGCAGAAGCTGAAAAGAATGTTTTACTTAATCAAATAAGATGAACTGCAAAGGCAATGTACTCGTTATATCTTATGTATCTTCTGAAGCACATGTAACTAATCTAATTACTTCATGTAACCCTTATTCTTTCGGTAATTAGGTAACCTAAACAGAGATGTCAAAACGTGTGTGCGAATGAACTATGTAGATATTTATGGTTAAGCCGAGTGCTTCAGCGTATGACCTTTATTCTTTATAACCTTTATTCTTTCGGTAATTAGGTAACCTAAACAGAGACAAGAACCGCATTTCTTAGTAATTTCACATTGGCAACTACAGTTATCTGGGAAGGTACATCAAGGTCTGTTACGCCAGCCTGTCTAATCGAATCGAATGAATTCTGTAGATATTCATGGTTAAGCCGTTTGCTTCAGCGTATAGCAAATGTACACTATTTTGAGAACTACAGGACTGGACGACTATCGTAGGATGAAAGATACTATTTTGTGTGATTAAAATCACTATGTCATTTTCTACATTTATCATATGTGTACATTTCAGACTCGTGAGGACTTTCTAAAAGTTCAACGGTCGATATGACGACATATTGGCCAAATATGACACCTCGGTCACTCAAATGATTAGCGACAGCATTCCTGGCTTTGACTTATAACAGTGATTCATATACTGTATCATTTCATACAATTTTTAGACAATTTTGGGACCAATTCTGACGGGTGTAGCATGCTAGCAGCGTACGCTTACCCATTCCGGACACCTGGTACCACCACTAACTGTCAGTGGTTCAGGATGGTCCTTCTTAAATTTGTAAATCACAAATGTCCCATGGACCTGGTAATGTATTACCTTGAATGGAAATGATTATTGGACCAGTTTAATGTCATATTCCATGCAGATGTATTTAATCGTAATGGTGTCATTTCTTGTTTGGATCCAAATATAAATTGCAAAGTTAAGGACTGCCCTTCGTCCTCATTGACACGTATTTAGGGCAGCTCTGACGTTGGCTTTTCTTTCAACACACACGATTCAGTATTACCATAGACCCACAATTAGAGTCTACAGCATTGCCGATAATTGATGCCATTGTTATCGTGCTGACATTGCCGATCGCAACAACGTGTGTAGATTTTTTACTCGATGAATTAAGTTCACGTTTGGAGCAAATATTAGCCACGTCAAGGAAGTTGTATCATTTAAAAACGTGAAGTCGTCTAATCAATGAGCAAAATCCTAAGAGTTTAATTCGGCCAGGAAAATATTGTCCTATTCAAATACAATGTGCCGTTTAGTTTTCGAAGTGAAATTTCTTTGAAGATCGAGATTTAGCCGAGCGGTTTTGACTTTGATGTCTTCGAGAGGTGACTCGTTGTGAGTTCGAAGCCTATCGAAAATTTACTGAATTGTTTGAGTGCCCTTTCTAGGACAGAGATGGGAGGACTGCCCTCTACGGCAAGCTTTGTCGAGAAAGAATTAATATAGTAAACCTCAAGATGTACTCTTCTGTAGCGAAAAATCGATCAAGTCGTCACGAAACTATAGCGGGAAAACTAATCTTCCTTTTCTTGATCTAGGTAGGTATCATCTGCGTCGGTATTAGACTATTTATGCTAATTTTCTAGCAACCCATACCCGTTGACATGACTCTTTCGAGGGAGGTTTTAATGAAATAGACAAATTAAAAAAAATAGACTAGTGTTATTCGAAAATCACATTATAGTATCCTACTAGGAATAAACACGTACAAGTTCAAACGTATAATACTGCCCTTGTGATGCAGTGTCACCAATGAATTAAATACACGCAAAGTCTGTTAACTCTTTTATCGTACAATTTGTTGGGCATTCATCCCTCCATCAAAAAATTGAAGTGATGGTAAGACAATAGACACTTCGGGGTGGCACGTTGTAAAATCCTCCGTTGAAGGGTAGCTTTGTGAAACAACTTTCCTTCTACTTGTGCGGAAGTGACACACCATTTTCTCATTTCCTGAATAGTAGAAAGTTCTTTCCATGACAGTATATAAAGACAAAAACATTTATTTTGAATGTCGAATATCGGTTTATTAAGCAATAACCCCCGCCGCACGAGGGTATACACGAGATTTTGGTACAATGCGTGACATATCGCACAAACCGATTGGAGCGGATTGTACCAAAATCGAGTGGATACCCGACGGCGGCGGGGGTTATTGCTGTTATATTATATCAAATTGTGTGTATGTATTGTCTTACTTGGGTATTTTCATTACTTTAAGCCCACAATGCAGAAAACTGACGTCTGAGAAATCGGAATTCGGAAATTCAGCGCCTGAGAGAGAGCATTTTATAAGGGACCGAGCACAATTAACGGCAGGGGGACCGGAAGAGAAAATGGGGGGGGGGGCAAGAAAAAAATGAGTGTTCTTGGGGTGGGCCATGAAAATTCCAGGGAAGATAAGGGGTGGGCCACCAAAATTTTTTACACCATGACTGACAGAGAATATTTTTCAGCATTTTTGTTCCTTGTTGAAGCTGGAGTTCCTCGTTAAACTTCTTGTAGCATGATGAAATACCAAGTCTTAAACCCCACAATGCAGTTGTAATGTGTAAAATGAGCAATATTATTATTGAAAATTGACTTCATTTGTCAACAATAATAATGGTTGGTAATGATACAGAGGCTAGGTTGAAACTGGTTATTTCATCATGCTATAGGAAGAACTAGAATACGTAGTGGACACACAGGAAAAAAATAAAGAAAAAAGGAGAAAAAAATGGCATTAATGGGTCTTTTATAGTTAGCCCATGAAGGACCATTCCAATGGCAGACTGTCATTACAGTGGAATAACATTGAATACCTTGGGTAGTCATAGAAAGGCAGACACTGGGTTGTGGAAAGTTCATTGAAATCACAATGGTCATGTTATACATTTTTCCCCAACATCTGAAAACATCATACCGATACTCAGTTGAAGTAAAGCATAGACATATGAAATGCTAAACATGCATACCAGCAAACAGACTAAAAAATAATTATGCAGTCAGTTCAGTCTTCTCAGTGACAAAATTGTCCTAAAATTCTTACTCTTTGCTGTATCATACTTTGGAAATTAAAAAGACAATGCATCCATTCTATATAACATGGGTGTTTCACTTGAAGTTCTTATTTTACTCAGAGTATGATGAAATGCACAATATTGAGCTTGTAAGACTAAGTTGGAGATGTGCAGTGAACACTGTCATCATTAAAAATAATATTCATGTCTAAATCAATGCTTCAACTATAACAACTATAACAGCAGTGAATGAACATGTAGACTGTTTATAAGGAATTTGGTAATTTCATCATTCTTTGAGATTAAAATAGCACAACACAATACTGAAAAGTAGCTATAGGTGTTACAGGTAGTAAAGCTTGAACACATGTTATTTTTTTGTTTATTATTTATATATTTATTTGTTTATTATTTATTTCAAGAATGCAAGAATGTTGTTTTCACTAAAGCATATATTAAAAGTTGTAAGGATTATGTATATGTGTACAACTTTGTACCTATGTAATCTTTCTTTTTTGGGGAGGTGGGGCCACAAAAAAATTGTTGCCGGCGATGGGGGGGGGGCACTAAATTTTTTGCTGGTGTTAGGGGGGGGGCTGTAAAAAATATATACACCACATATTTTCTCTTCCAGCCCCCCTGCCGTTAATTGTGCTCGTTCCCTAAGTTGGGATTACGTACACGCACACAGTAGGCCTATCCTAGATAAATACGCATTGCGTTCATGAACATTGCATTTTATTCGCACGCGATGCGAACACTATACTTGTTAAAAACTACCTGCTGCAGACACAGAAAACGGGTCAAGGGTTCAAATCAAAAGACAAAGTTACAATTTTTTTCGTAAATTTTCATAAGAACAATAGTCCTTGCTTTTTGGTATACTAAAAATAGATTTGTCTCATTCTGTACCGTATTACGTCGACCGTCGCGTCGTCGCGTCACGACATTCAGAAATGGTACAGTAAGGTTACAGGCACTGTTTTTGAACGATGGATAATTTGGACGTTAAATGTACTAGAAAACAAGCAGTTTTGAAATAATCCAGACGCGGGATGACTTCAACTGTGATGAACAGTTGTGTACGATGCATCGACCGAGAGCTGGACGCTGACACCGCAAGTTGCATTTTAATATTGTCAACTTTCGTCGCAGGCGCTAGAAGTCACCCCATTGTTATTTTGTACGGTGGCCCCTACACGCCACGGAATTCTATTACTTTTGAATATAAACTCTAATTTTTCTTGACAATATCTTTAATATTTGTAAGAGATTTTATTTCTCCACCGCAAACTTTTAATTTTGTATGGGCAACTTTATCTTAACATTATCTTAACTTTAACTTCTCGAAAGTAGTTTTAGTTTTAACCATAAACAAAATATGTTTCTCAAAAGTATTTTTTATTTTGTAAAACAAAAGTAAATATTTTTCAAGATAACAAACTCCCCTACACGTCATGGAAATTTATTACTTTTGAACATAAACTCATATTTCTTGGCAATATATTTAATATTTGTAAGAAATTTTATTTCTCCACAGCAAACTTTTATTTCTGAACGGGGAAACCTTATTTTTGGGGTAAACTGTTTTTAAAACTTTTAACAAAAAAACTTTAACTTTTAAAAAATAACTTTAACTTTGAACAAAATATTTGTTTCTCACAAGCGTTTTTTATTCGAAAAGAAGTAAAAATTGTTCACAGCCAGAGTTGAAGATTTTTGCTAATCGCGAACTGAGTTACTTAAATGACATAACCTTATGTCTTTAGAGCAGAAAACTTAAATTCTTAAAGAAAAGTTTTATTTTTCCAAGAGTAAAATTAATTTCTTTATGGAAAAAAGATTTTCTCAGAGCAGCAAATTGAAATACAGAGAATAAAACTTTTTTCTCAATGGCGAGAAATTATTTTCTGAAGACAACAAAACTAATTCCTTCAAGATGTATTTTCTACATATGAGTGTGGCTTAAGAATTTGGTAAAACTGAACTGAAAAAGAACGAAAAAGGAAGGATTAAAAAGTCAAACTTACTTTTCTTCAGAGCGAAATTTATTTCTGAGAGGAGAAATATTTCATGTGAGGGCGCAATTACCTATAATGCATAGCAAACTCTTTCTAGCGAGAGTAAACATATATTTTGGGGATGAGTAAAACATTTTTCCGATGAGCAAAACTTTATTTTAACGGCGGCGGAAGTTAAAGTATCCCACCATGCAACACCCAAGTTTGATGACCCGGAGTCTCCGAGACAACCATGACTGACTTCATCGGCGATACAGGCATGCTAGCCCGGCCCTAGCTGCAGTACAGTACCTCGAAGTTTTACCTGGGTATTTGGGTCGGACGGTTTGCCGTACTGTACTGCAGCTAGCCCGGCCCTACCCTGCCTGCGTACGATGCTGTGTGTTGGGGCCGTACAACGCTGGGAACACACAGCATCGTACGCAGGGCTATGGACACGGGCACGCAAACGAGTCAGTTCAACAGTTGCCACTTGTCTGAGTCCCCGAAAAACGGTTTTGTGTTTGAGTGATTCGTCCTGACTGCAGACGTTGTGCGACGGGATGGACCGCATTGGGTTCCTTCATTAGCTCTGCATGGGCTTTGTGTTACCGGCGTTATACGGCCTCCCACCACATAACGCCGGTAACACACACACCTGCCATGCAGAGCTATTCCTTCATCAGTTGCTATGTTGTTAATGTTATGTTGTGTGATAGTCATCTTTTCTATAAGCCAGATTCGTAATTGATAGAGTCTTCGACTGAAACTGAACCTGGCCCGCCAGATTTGACCACAGTCGAGCGTGGTTCAATACAGTAGTTGTGGGTCCACAGCTGTGGTGTTTTCGGACGGGATATGCCTTTTACGGGCTGGTTGACTTTCACGTTTTTGACCCCGCAAACAACACGTAGAAAGTCAAAACCAGTCCGCGACTGTGGTCAAATCTGGCGGGCTCGGTTCAGTTTCAGTTTCTATAAATTACGAATCTGTCTCCTCTTAGAAAAGATGAATATCACACACATTGGCTGTGTGTTACCGGTGTTATGAGGTGGGAAACTGTTTAACGCCGGTAACACACAGCCGTGCCATGCATAGCCCTGCGTACAGGACTGTGTGTTCCCGGCATATGACGCCGGGAACACACAGACCTGTACGCAGGGCTATGCCATGCAGAGCTAATGAAGAACCCCAATGCGGTCCCGTCGCACACCGTCTGCCGTCAGGACGAATCACTCAAACATAAAACCGTTTTTCGGGGACTCAGATAAGTGGCAACTGACCCGCGTGCCCGTAGCCCTGTGTACGATGTTGTGAGTTACCGGCGTTATACGACCCCAACACACAGCATGCATCGAACGCAGGCAGGGTAGGGCCGGGCTGGCGTGCCCGTATCGCCGATGAAGTCAGTCATGGTTGTCTCGGAAAGCAGATCGTCCATGTAGCTGACACGAACACGAACTGTCTGATACCGGCTACCACCTCGGAGACTCTGGGTCATCAAACTTGGGTGTTGCATGGTGGGATACTTTAACTTCCGCCGCCGTTAAAATAGTTTTGCTCGTCGGAAAAATGTTTTACTCTTCCCAAAAATATGTTTACTCTCGCTAGAAAGAGTTTGCTATGCATTATAGGTAATTGCGCCCTCACATGAAATATTTCTCTTCTCGGAAATAAATTTCGCTCTGAAGAAAAGTAAGTTTGACTTTTTCATCCCTTTTTCGTTCTTTCTCAGTTCAGTTTTACCAAATTCTTAAACCACACTCATATGTAGAAAATATATCTTGAAGGAATTAGTTTTGTTGTCTTCAGAAAATAATTTCTCTCCATTGAGAAAAAAGTTTTACTCACTATATTTCAATTTGCTGCTCTGAGAAAATCTTTTTTCCATAAAGAAATTAATTTTACTCTTGGAAAAATAAAATTTTTCTTTAAGAATTTAAGTTTTCTGCTCTAAAAACATAAGGTTATGTCATTTAAGTAACTCAGTTCGCGCTCAGCAAACATCTTAAACTCTTGCTGTGAACAATTTTTACTTCTTTTCGAAATAAAAAACGTTTTGAGAAACAGATATTTTGTTCAAAGTTAAAGTTATTTTTTAAAAGTTAAAGTGTTTTTGTTAAAAGTTTTTAAAAACAGTTTACCCAAAAAATAAAGTTTCCCGTTCAGAAATAAAAGTATGCTGTGGAGAAATAAAATTTCTTACAAATATTAAATATATTGCCAAGAAATATGAGTTTATGTTCAAAAGTAATAAATTCCCGTGACGTGTAAGGGGAGTCTGTTATCTTGAAAAAAATTTACGTTTGTTTTACAAAATAAAAAATACTCTTGAGAAACATATTTTGTTTATGGTTAAAACTAAAACTACTTTCGAGAAGTTAAAGTTAAGATAATGTTAAGATAAAGTTGCCCGTACAAAATTAAAAGTTTGCGGTGGAGAAATAAAATCTCTTACAAATATAAAGATATTGTCAAGAAAAATTAGAGTTTATATTCAAAAGTAATAGAGTTCCGTGGCGTGTAGGGGCCACCGTAATTTTGAACTTCTTGGTCTACATCGTTAGAACACCCTGAGCTGTTACAGCCCAAACTTTGGTTGGGCAAGAATATTTGACATACCGCAACTGTGAGGAAGTGTCAATTATTTGTGTATGAACGAATACTAGCTTCATTTCAAAGAGCGGTAGGATATATCGCGTCTCGACTCCCGTTCAATCCAGAAAAGTGCACGGTGCGCTATTGCCGTTTTACATCACACTCATATTTGCAGCTTCAGAGATGTCTTTCATCATCAATCCCAAATTATTTTCACCAAGAGGTGAGTTACAGACCCATACTTTATCTATGTATCGTAATTCGGACTTCGGTCTTTGAAATAAAGCGGACTATTTCGGTTTTTATTCGAGGGCCTATGGTTTAGATGGGTACGTTCAAATGCACCGACTGGGCAAAATGCTGGTTTAAGGGCTAGGGGGCCGTTTTACCACTGCTATCAGTGCTAAAACAATTAGCATCGGTGCCAGGAATGAGCTCTCGTCCAATCAGAATGGCGCATGGTTGCATGATATAATATAATTAAGGTTTTGCACCGTCTTAGATATGAATAACGACCACTGATTTTAGTTTTTGTGAAGACGCGGAAACAGTTCTGAGGTACCTTACCGGCGCTAAAGCGAAAGAGAAAATATTAAAACACCCTGAATGGCGAAGAGTCTATTAGGCCTACAGTTAACGAGGTCATAAAACTGATGTCAGAATTTCCAGGTCTGACAACTATTATCGGCAATTAAAGGACAGCCAAGCTGCATATGCATATGCTGCTTTTAGAACATATTGCTATATGTATGTATGTATGTATGTATGTATGTATGTATGTATGTATGTATGTATGTATGTATGTATGTATGTATGTATGTATGTATGTATGTATGTATGTATGTATGTATGTATGTCTGTACGTACGTACGCAGGCAGGCAGGCAGGCAGGCAGGCACGCTCGCGCGCACGCTCGCACGCATGGCGCACGCACGTAGGTAGGTCGCTGGCTAGGTAGGTAGGAGGGTATTGGATGAAGGGTATAGTCAGGTAGGTACGTAAGTAGACACAGGGCAAAGTTAAACTGAGCCAAAGTTTACTGAATATTTATCTTTCGCGATCTTTTCCAGGGCATCGGTTGATTTTTGTTTGTATAGCTCCCAGGGAAAATTGTATCTTACTAGTTGTAAGTACAACAAAAACACTTGAAAACTCTAGGCTGTCTTTTTAGTAGACAACTGTTATGTAGGTCATTTCCCCCACACTCATCATAACCTGAGTTCAATTAGTCTAGAACATTCTCAAGGTCACTGCCCTTAATGACCTCACAACGTTGAATTCAATTAGTCATGTTTGGAATGTTCTGGAAAGTTGATTAGTTGTGTAAGAGAGATAATTTTAGAACAGTAATTAGCATGTCAATAAAAGTTCTAGATTGTTCTTATATGCCCTTATGTAAGCACATGTGTATAAAAGGGACGTGCACAGCTTCCAGTCGGACTTTTGGGATCGTGTCTCTTGTGTGTCACTACATGTGTTTGGAAACCCAGCAGTAGTCATTCTCAAGACTTTTCAAGACCTTCACTGCCAACGCTGGATTTATACTGTGGACTTTGTGCAACTTCAAGCCTGCAAGCCAAAGGACTGTTCATTCATCCGACTGACTGTTACAGCTCTGAGACTGGAGCTTTGCCGTCCCAGCTGAGATAAGTAGTCTGTACACTTTTAAAGCTTGTACTCTATCCCTGACTTAGCAATTAGTTTTATTTTCGTAATAAATTTTGTTTAAACGTTAACTGCTGAGTTCACCCTTTTTGTTCGTTTTCCCTGCACGTAACACAACACAGCTAAAAAAGTCAGTGTACTGCCATAAGGTGTAACTAGTGTACGAGCATGGGGATAACTGCAGAGCTCGTAATTTACTATTTGCCGCCACCAACGTTTACGACTAAGTTCTGACAGGCATTTTAGATTCCCGTCGTCCCACAGTGGAGTAGAACCGTGTAGAATGTTCAAAGTTCAGTAGACTGAACGCAAACAAAGTGTGATCATGCCACGCTTGAAAATTAAAAACAGGACTGTAATTTAGATTTAAAAATTGATATTGTCGTAATTTTGCTCTGAGGTACAGTACTTTCCATGTGAATCAACTATTATCATAATAGCCGTCTCTGTATAAAACTGCTCGTACAAACGTACGTCGAAAGGCCAGTATCCGTAACTTTTGATAATGTTTTCACCATTTTAGTTTAGACGTAAATTCCAAGTTCTTGTTCTTCTCGCCAAAGCATGTCGACACATCAACCATTTAGCATGTCAACACATCATCTATACGTGTAAAATGCAGTGTTTTGTTTAGATTTTGATTACCAAAATATGCTGGCTAAGTTTTCAAGCTCAATACTCTGTATCTCAACATGCTTTGGGGAATAAAGCAAGAAATTGTATTTGACAGTTAGGATGAAGGACAAGAATTTTTTCATTCAGACAATGAATTCTCAGCAAAAAAGTGGGCTCTCAATCCCATTAAAATATAATCTTCTGAAAGAGTAAATACTCATTTTGTGAATGATGTGATTTTATTTCGTAATCATTGTTAACTTAACGATCACGTGACAGTAAATTTGAATAACCTCTAAAACTCGATTTTTAACTTCCCCTGTTTGAACGCTGCTGTTCCTAGTCAAAATTAGCATTAACGATTGATAACACAATGAACTTGAAACTGTATCTCAGATCTATTTTATCTACCCTAGTTTGTTGTCATTGACTCTAAAAGATGTTAGACCATTCACCAGTTACAAGTTGGAAAAGATTGTCGCGTCATAGAACTAAAGTCATTAGAACCTCAAAACAAAATTGCCGACGTACTGTGCAAGATTGTTGCTGCAATTTTTGATCACGCACATTTTAACCGGAAACACTGCAGCGGTTGTGCTGGAGAAGGAAAAACTATTTTGGGAGGCTATTTAAATTTTTCATCATATGATCCTAATATAAATGCTTACAAATTTCAAAAAATAGCATCGGTCAATATCAAGTTTTGAAGAAAATACATACTTGAATGGGGTTATGAGCTTAGTTTTCTGCAGAGACTTCATTGTTGGGTCCAAAGCTTGTACTTGACTCCGAAAAAGAAAGATAGCTAAAGCACCTTTACAACAATATGCATTGAAATTTATAGTTAAAGAACGAGCGGTCACATATATTTTCATACTTATAGCGAGGCAGACAGATAAACAGAAGAGTAGACAAATGGGGAGAAAGACACATGTAGATACAAGAACACATTATCTAGTTGTGTAGTATCTGCTCTGTGTACAACTAAACTCCGAGGCAACATATGCAATGTTAATGCTTACCACACACAAGAAAACGTACGTATGTATTTTGTACAAATTGTCCAGTTGTACATAGTGTGTCACTTGATGTTATCCAGTCACCTTGTCGACAGTTTGGTAGATACTGCTTACAGACGGATATTGTAAAATACGAATGACTTCAGCCAGAGCAAGAATTGTCTGAGCTGTATCCTTAAGGGACTGTGGTCGTAATTTTTGATAGTTATTTTTACTGCCTTTGTTCATAGTGTCAACTACACCTTCTTATTCTTCTCCCCAAAGCATGTTCAGATACACAGTATTGAGGTTGTCAACTCCGCTCAAACATGTACAGACTGAATCCGGACTACAATTCCAATGTTAACAATGACTGTACAACAGCTCTGTGTTGGCAAGCTAAATAGTAACATGCTTTTCGAGTAGTACAAGAAATTGCTATGGGCATACAAGAAGGAATAGTAAAAGAATCATTAAAAGTTACAGCTGCTGGCCCCGTGGTATTCTTTAGTGTTTCATTCCTGGCCGCATACTTTACGGTTTGTAAACCTGTATAATATCCATACTGGTCTTTGGCAACTGATACACTCCGATGCAGGGCATTGCAATGTCCTTAATTTAAGTTTACATTTATCCATATCTTTTAGTAAAAAACGCCCAATCTTTGCAGGAGACTCAGATATCAGTGTTAAGTAATTCGAAAATATTACAATTCAATAAAAATGCATTATACGAGATTTTCGGGGAAATCGCAAATAGATGTATTGGGATCTGCCAAGTAATAAAAATGTCTTATGTCACGAGAAGCACCACTAATCCATAGCTTATGAAGGTGTTTGTATTCCCGGTTTTGATCATAATTAATATTAATACCCTCGAAATCAAATCCTGCGGTGCGAGAGGTGCGGAAAGATAGAGCAAAGGGAAACATTTAGCATAGATCGTGTCTTTATTTATATGTCGGTATAAGGAAAGGAGTTTATAAATGGGCAGCAAAATTACAGGCGGGAGCACGAGTGTTTTACATGTACGTGTATAAAACGTGAAATGTACGCTAACAAAACAATATATAGATATTCAAAGTGCCATCATCAGGTCATCAAATTTGGCAAATCACATTACGATATTGTGCAGTTGTAGTACCCTATGAAAATGTTATTTCATATGGCATCTATTAGTAAAGCGACATTCTAGAGTCAACGATTACCAATACCATTTTCACTTTTTTGTATCGAACAAATTACTTGTACAACATGGAGACGGTAATCAACAACAAAAGTAAGCCCAAACACTTAGAGAAATTCAAATCATAAACAATCGTCACAGAAGATTATATTAGGGCAACTGTTCTTCTAACTTCATCTTGTCTGCGTCGTCTGTTTTTCTCGAAAGTACGACCATATCGTGAAGTGAAGCTAATTTTTCAGACCTGAAAACATCAAATCACATTAAATTACTGACCTACTTATAAAGTTAGCCACTCATTAACCCATTCACTCACTTACAGTTAATATACTGACTTACAACAAACAAACAAATTAATGATAAACAGATGAATAAATAAACGAATTAACAGAAAAATAAATAAATGAAAAAACCTCACTCACTTACAGTTAATATACTGACTTACAACAAACAAACAAATTAATGATAAACAGATGAATAAATAAACTAATTAACAGAAAATAAATAAATGAAAAAACCATAAAAATTAAAATAAATAAATAAACACATCAATAAATGAATAAAAATGTAGACAAAAAAAATAAATACATGAATAAATAAATGTTTAAAGTGTGAGTCCCGCCAAATTTTGAGGCTTTTTTCGTTTGATTTGAGGCCTATACCCTAGTTCTGGTTGTCAGTGAAATTGGTATTAATAAAACAAACATTTACACAGAAACTGAAGCTTATTTGAGCGGTTTTTAGACGCTTGTATTGTGTTATTTTGACGAAAACACGGGAAAAGTTGCACGTTTTGACTTCAATCATGGCGACATTTTCCGGAAATTGCCGAGCTCGCCCCGTTTTGGCGACGCGATTCGACGCGATTCGACGCGAAGTTACAAGGCCAATGCACGGCACGCGAGGCACTCGAAAATGTGCATCGCAGAAAACGCTTTCTGAATGCCTCTTTTCCGACACTTCCTAGTAATTTTGGCAAATACGGCATCCTAAATAAAGTGCATGTTAAACTGGCAATGGCTGCGGTTACTTAAGCCACCGAAAGGGTAACTAATTCTCACCATGTTGAAGCCACAGCGGTAAGTAGTCGCTATGGCCGTGGTGAACACGCTCACTCGTACGTTCAATTAGTTACGTCATTTCCGGTGGCAATGCCCGCGAATTCCGAAACGACCCGAAAGGCAGCCAACTTCAAAATCGCACAACATATTGCATTTTTACGATATTTAACCGCGTCATTTCCTTGGGATGATACATCTATTTGATAAAGTAGGGATGGCAAAATCATATAGCATGGCTCATTTTAAGCAAAATTAACTGTGAATTTATGCGGGACATACACTTTAAATACGCAAACGGACAGAATTGTTATGGTTGACAAATATCTGACAGAGAGGTTATTTGGTAAGTCACTGAAATAATAAGTAAGCATGTAAATACACACGATACAAATAATCTCATGATTGATTTATAATGTGTAGACTATAGTACATGCTTTAATGTCGAAATCGATTTATTGGTGTAAATTCAGTTACCTAATGTGTGATAAATGAAGGTCATATTTATTGACAATTCTGTCATTAAAGTGAAATTGACTGAAAGATATTAAACTATGAAAAAAAGTAAAGATAAAAATTCTTTGCCGAAAAACTTTTCGATCTCATTAAACTTTGGGTAGAATGCACATTGGGGACAGATATTCGGACTTTCAAACTATTACAATTTCTCCTTTGATCTACACCTTGTTTTGGCAAATTTTCTAGCTCTTGAAGTGAGTAAAATTGTACTGTCATATTTTTGTGGAAATCGATATTCCTCATATAGCACAGGAATGGTGGCCATTTAGAATTCAAGTCGGTAAATTTACATGGTGACCTGTGATTTTCATTCTTGATTTCAAAGAGCATGGTTGAGTCTTAAGTCAAGGAAATTTTGAGCAATAGTTTAAATCAATGATCAAGTTTGAGGCGCAAACTATGTCGCGAATAACGCCTTCGAAATAAGAGAGCCTCATCCTTAATAGGCTAAATAGCATACTCACAGTTTCAGCTCGTCTCTGCGTACGACAATTATAATGACAATAACAACTATAGCAACGGCCACGAGACTTGAGATGACCGCTCCGACTATCACACCTGTGTTGCCTGCAATGCAGATCAGAGCACATACTAGAAATATTTGTGTTCAAGAACATTTAAATCTACCAAAATTGAGCTTGGCGGAAAGCCGACGCATGCAATCTGACTTGCCTTTTTCAAATACTATATGACAGTGGGTTCTCGGCCAATGTCCCACATGGCCAACTGCATAACCCAAGTATGCAATACTCAGACGAATTGTTAGAAAATTTATGATATTTTTACCACTTCGTCCATTGCCATAACGGTTTCTACAGACCACGTTTCATATCACGTGCTTTGTTTCCAAACATTAACGCAGTTATAACAATATTTTATTCAAAATTAAAACAATTAATAAAAAAGACGCCAATTGAATATTCCATGATACGTGAGAAAATGAGTGGGCTGTAATTATTATGTTGACGCAGACAGTACCTGACGGTTTGCTTGGCTCAGCATCAGATGGCACTATCTTATCACATGGTGTTGAATACATCGCTGTGTCATCGATTGCGATATCTCCTTGAACACCTTTGCCTCGTACACCTTCAAAGACAAGCTTTTAACGAGAATAAAGTGGATGAAAAATTGACTCGTCGCAATAAACGTATAATTAGGTGTCAAAGGGCCGGCATATACTATTTCTTCATGAAAGCCTAACAATTGACTTATGCGGCTAATTTTTGTAATTAAAGTTACAGTTCAATAACAAAAGTAACATAAAAACAAATTAGAATGCAATGAGAATCTATTTTAATACATCTGTTACAACAATTTTTGCAATTACATAGAATACACGATATTTATTGAGCGGTTTCCACAAACACATTTATCCAACACCTTCTATACAATTTTAAACCCTTTTCACAGCTCTATGACATATACATTAAAGATAGGTTGGATTAAAGGGGCAGTTGCTGTAACTTTCGAAAAGTTTTCACTTTTGTGATTTGTTCTTCGATTGCAAATACTTGTCATATCCCCCAAGCATTTGAAACACCTTATAACACTGGCTGGTGTTGTGATAGATAAACTTCATCTTACTTCAGCCATATCTCTGGGAGGATGTTCAGGGAGTGGAACACGCGCCTCTTTCCAAGTATCACCGACTGTCTGTGGTCCTTGTAGTCTCCATAGCAACATGTCGGTATTGCTTTCTGTGTTTCTGATGCTCACACGAAGTTCACCAATACTCTCCCCGCTCATGTGATACCAGAATCCAAAGCAGCGAGGGGAACTGTACCTCAGGCTCTCGGTGTGCAGTAGAGCATTGTCCCCGTTCGTGCCACCAGATACATCAAATAGCAGATATTTTCCTGAAAACAAGTTGTTAGAATTTACAAAGTGATATTCGCCTTCAATTTATCTGCGTTTTTAATTGAACAGCTAAACATCGAAACATGGTAAGAAGTATGTGCAGTCTTTAAATTAATGCTTATTACTATAAGTAAGCGGATGAGTAGGAGGCGGTTTACGGAATTTAACGGTACAGTTTGCCAGTAAAACTCCGAGGCCCGCTGGGCCGAGGAGTTTTATGGCAAACTGTACCGTTAAATTCCGTAAACCGCCGACTACGAGTTCGCTGACCGTGTTATACCACGAATTTGCCGAGTTTTAGAGCCTTGTTTGCACGCCGAAAGTTTTTATTTATAATTTTAGTGCAGTGCAAGTTGAAACTTTGGCAGGTAAACATTGACGCGTTTTGACACCTTGTTGAACGAAAGTATAAAAAACTAACCCATGATTGATTAGATAAAACAAAGTTGACATGTGTTGCTATTGTAGTACGATGAACTGGGTTGCGCACCTGGTTGGATTTGAATTGTATGAATTATGTTTGATTGATTGGTTGGTTGAATGAAGTGAGTAGGTGTTTGCAGATCGACGTTAGAGTCACGCTTTGCTCATTTGGGTCGAAAACTTTGAGCAGCATACACGCAATTGCCGAGTCGCTCTACGTATATCGATATGGCGAATGAAGTACAAATGAAAGCTGTATCCGGTGCACTTCAACTACCAAAGCCAAAGATGGAAAAGAAAAGTCCCCCTGTCACGCCAGTGCTAACGGCCACAATCGCAAGACCAAACTACACAGCCACGTCAGAAAAAGGCGCAACAGAAACTGCAAGTACAAAAAAAAATACGTGTAGATCCACAATGACTGTGGTACTGCGTGTGTGTTTTCCTGTAGCTAGATTTAGGCGACTGAAACCTCTACATTCAGTGTTGATAACTGACTTTGAAGTCTTAAATTTCAGCTTCGAATGATTGTGATAACAATAACCTTAACACAGAAGTGATATTTGCAATCAATACCGTTATTTCACGGTGACCTGTAATTGATTTTGAGATGTACAGTCGTGCAAAATTAATTCAGTCCGGTGAGTCTTTTAAAGTGTCTTTACTCTGTACTTGATGGTGAAATAAATTTCTTCTGGTATAATGTCTCGCATTTGTTGTTTTTTATTCGTCGCCACGTGACTTTCTTTTGTTTAAAAAGTGTCCATTTTACAAGTTCTTTTGTTTAAAAGTGTCCGATTTACTAGTAAACCGGACAGTTTTTAACAAAAGAACTGTCCGATTTACTAGTAAATCGGACACTTTTAAACAAAAGAACTTGTAAATCGGACACTTTTTAAACAAAAGAAAGCCAGGTGGTATATAATAAAATATTCGGTTATGGAAATTTGAGAGCATGGTTAGAACAATGGGCACGAGGAGGAGAGTGGTATAACATATAATAACACCCTGCAAAGTGATGTCGAAATAATCAACCCAACACAATTGTACAAATCTTCAAGAGGTTGAATCATTCGGTTTCGAGCGATAAATGATAAAAATATGACCATGATATTATATCATATCAGTATACTGATGACGCAGCGCAATGGAATAGATCTGATTGTCTTGAAAACTACCATGCTACATTCGCGATTATAGCACGGTTGTAACACGCGTGAGCTCTCAGCAGGAGAAAATTTCTTGTTGGACATTCACTCCTGGATTTCAACATGCTATTATGATATAATAGCAATCCCAGCAACGGGGTATATTACACGGTTTTGGACAGTTTACTCCAAGTATGCACTCACTATCGCTCGTGCATATATGTCGTGAACTGGTTACAATATCGTGGTATACCGTCACTTGATGTTGTTTGGTGCTCAAATATCTCAATTTGATACATAAGGAAATGAACATGAACGAAAACATCGCCAAAATAATGACTTCAACTGATACAAATATTACGCTTACCTTCCTTTGTACCTAGAGTATGATCCACACCAGGTCCAGAAACCCCATAGACACTGTCACCCGTCGCTAACAACCAATCAAATTTGTCCACGTTTTCATCGGCCACGTTTAGCCATGTTCCATACCCCTCCTCGAACGTTTCATTCCCTGGATTCCAAGAAAGTAACATAGTGTTAGTAACAGACGAACCTTGTTATTGTATAGATTAAGGCAGAAAACACCCCGGGAATAGATATTCGCACCCCCTAACTTTTACAATTCTGGGCTACCTGTTGTAGGGGCTCATTTTCAAATTTTTGGTGTAAGAAGTATTTTCACTGTCTCAGTTTTTCGAAAATCGAAAGTTCTACTTCTCCACATCGGACTAACACAGGATTAACGATGGCGGCCATTTTAAATATCGATAAATGTCAGGTTATTTGTTTCTCTTGAACCAACATTCCCGCGGTGATACTGATTTTATTCTTGATTTGCTAAGAACGTGGCCGAAAGTTTCACTTAGGAAAGTCGGAGCAAAAGTTCAAGACATTCAATAACTTTCATACTATCTTATTTGTAACATACAATGTTGGATTTATAACATGAGGTAGCATACGGGTTATTAAAGTCATCTTTCTGCATCAAGTATTCATCACATTTCCCGAGCATACACAATCTCTCCTTGCAATGATGTTATGGAATTTATAGTCTGCTGGCAACTTTGCAAATGGTTATACTCAAGGAATTATTTAAGCTTTTGTTATTTAGATTTTTGCCACACCTATTTGTGTTGTATCGCAAAAGTTCATTGCATAATATAATGTCGACATCTTGAAAGAAACCCTCTTCACAATTGTAAATGATTGAGTGCACCTCTATTACACTGTAAAGTTAAGTGTTCAAGGATAGAACACCAATTAAACGCCTTTTTGTAACACTTTTTGAACGCCTCCAGACGTTAGAAATTTAACACTACGTGTTCAACCAACGTTCAATTTTTGAACACACGTGTGCAGATTTTGAACGCTACGTGTTCATAAGACATTATATTGAACACCATGGTGTTCCATATCTGAACACACGTTGCACAGGAAATGTGTTCAAAAAATTGAACGCTTTTACGCGTTCAAAGGGCTGTAACACTTTTTGAACGCATGGACGCCGTTCAACGATAAGTGTGTTAAAGGCTAGAACACATGATGCGCGCTTGTTGAACACCTTTAATTTTGGGCGTTCACCAGTCCGGGTTATGTCCATAGAGAGGATAGTACGATTGACCAATCAGCGAACCTGCCGCCGCCAACGTCATGAATACTTAACCATGCAAACCTTGGCTCGTACATTGCAACGAGTTTGGAACTTTTCGGCTTGATTTCGCCCTTTATTTTTAGCACTGGGTAGTTTTAGTTGTAGACGTTACGCACAATGTTCAGTGCGGCCGAGATGGTGACCGACACAAGTGGTTAGTACATTGAAAATTACTTATTTGGATGAATTTCCTGGCCGGGTACGGCTCCTAGAAATCAGCATTTGACCCTTGTAAATCTACAGTAAGTTATTTGTCGCCAAATATCGCCTATATTTGGTCAAATTTCAATTTAACCTTGCCATCTGCAGTATGCAGAATTTTCAAGCTTTACAAAGATGGGTCAACTGTTTTAGTCGGTCATCGAGACACGATGGAGCACGATTTTTTCGATCACCATGCGTTTCCCGGTACGATTGACCCTTCGCTCAGAAAAACGCGCGCCGCATCAATCGCCGAGAAGTTAACCAAAAGCTGGAAAAGAGAACGAAAAACGTCCAATAACTCTTTGTCGAATATGGTCAAGGGTAAAGAAACTCAGAAAACTATTCCTGAAGAAATCTTACAATTTTTAACACGGTAGAACGTCGCCAATCGACTGGAGCTAAGATACTTCCGGGTAGCCAACAGTCTCACTCGATCGGTGGATCTGTCAGGTCATATCGCGATCTGAACAAAGTGAACCAACGTAACCTTTGACCCTTGTTACATATACAGTACGTGATTGGTTCTTGCCTTAATTTCATTACATATACGGTACGCCATTGGCTTTTCCCTACTATCCTCTATATGGACATAACCCGGACTGTTCACGGTATGTTCAAGCCTTGAAATAACATTACAGACCATTGATTTCCTGTAAAATTATTTTATTCTAAAAATACACGAAACATTTCTAGAGTAAAATACAATAATTTACTGTAAAATGGGTAAATAAACATTGCAACTTTGTATGTAAAGTTTGTCAGAGGAAAAAACCAACAGTGTTAACACCTTCCTATCAAAAACATAAGCAATAAAAATCACCATATTGTGGATTACGTTTTATGTTCATACTTGTTTAAAACGTACAAAAATCATCTGAAAAAGCTCAAAATTTGGCACACTTCTTGTCTTGAAAAGACGTATATGTATGAAATGCATACTCCATTTTTGTAAGATGGTTTCTTAAAGACATTTCCTCCTATATGGACAATAGTAAATTTTGAAGAAAAAAGAAGTTAGTCAAGGCTTCTCTGGTGCACATGGCATATAGTTGTCCACACTAAAGTAAACACAACATGTCAAGTTGTCAAAGTGTCACAGTAAGACACAACATGCAGAAAGTGGGGGAAGTGGGTCCTTGGCAGGGTAAAACCTATTTCCTTGTCCAACAAAGTCCTTCATAAAAAAAAGGTTAGTTTGTTTGTAATATCTTTAAATAAACCCTGAAATAAATCCATGACATTTCAAAAATATACCTCTCAGAATTTTAAAACATATTCGTAAAAACCTTTCAAATTCTGGTGTACCCTGCTATTAATTTTTATACAATTTTGTTTTACTAAAAAATGGTAAAAATCACCCTTAAAATGAAAAAAATGAACATTTCATCATAACTTGAATATATCACATTTTGGTAATTCCCAATGTCTTAAAAATGTCTGAAATGTCTTTAATGCCAAAAAAAAGTTGCAAATTCTGCATAATTTTAACAATCTGAAAAAGACTACCAGTAGAGAGATCTATGTCCTAAATATCAAAGCTGTTCGATTAGCAGTTTTGAAAAAGATTTTTTAAAGATTGTTTGACCAAAAATGACAAAAATTGCCATGAAATATAAAAATTTGAATATTTCATCACAACTAGCACAAATTTGACGATGGTCATTTTTAGGGACATGTTTACAAAATATTGAAGACGTCAGTAAAAGAGAAGAAGATTTTTTCCAAAAAATAGCAAAATTAGCCTCAAAAATATAAATTTGCATATTTCATCATAATTTGAACATATCTGATTAGGGTAATCCCTTGGGACCAGTAATCCAAACATTAAAGGATTCGTACAGGCTGTTTTGAAGAAAAACCTTTGGAAGTACAAATTTGAGGACAATGCTACACATCCACCTATTTAGCTGACAGCAAAGCTAAAAACCAGTTGCTAAGTACAAGAGACGTGTTGAGCTACAATACAAAATAATTTACGGTTTGGTAGCAGGCTATGATCAACTAAATGTTACAAGGGCATAAGCTTTCAAAGTACGTGAAGTCTCCTTCATCAGATGCAAGGGGGGGGGGATGAAAAATTGAAGCAGAAAGTGACAAAATTCAGAGTGAAAATTTCAGAAAAATCAGTAATTCAGAGTGGACATTTTTACTCTGAATGGTCTGTCGCTTTCACATCCATTCAAGGCTGAATTTTTTTATGTAAAAACATTTTGTCATATTGTCTTGAAAGCTGCCTGCAAATACAAAGATGTCAGATGGTGTTCAAATGGATGGACTGAGTGTACAGATGACTTTCATAAATGCATGTATGGATTTTCATGTACACATTTTGAAAGAGCTAACAATAAATATCAGCTTTAATTTAAATAAGGGAGACTACACGTCTGTGAAAGCTTATTCCCCAGCAACATTTAGTTGATCATAGCATGCTACCAAAGCTTAGATTAATTCAGAATAAAAATACAGAAATTTATCAAAATTCAGTTACTGACCCTTGGAAGTTTAAATCTACATTAGAGATGAGCTGAGTTTCTCAAGCTTGTTTCCAGACAGCTACCTGTACACTCATCTTCTTCGTTATCTGTACCACCAGCTTCTATAACAACTCTTCGATTTTCTGTTAAATCCAACTTTTTACATCCTGAAAAAATGCAACAATAGGTAATATGGCGAGATGAAACTTTAAATGAAAGACAAGGGGCTGATTATTATAAGGAAAAGTGGAGACTTTCATATACAGTGCCTCTCTTCAAAACTGTTACAAAATATTTGCTGCTTCTTGTGATCAATTGATTAAAATTAAAAAGCCAAACTCTCATATGCTGAAACAATACATTGTATACTCTACGATGTTTAACTGATGTTTTACATGCGATTGTGTTTACTAAAAGACATATGTTAGTTGTGATTACGCAGCGGTACTATGCAAGGCGTATCAATCGCGCTCAGGTCAAGGGTTATCACTACAGTTGTATTGTGATGACCCTTGACCCGAGTGAGATCGATCGATACGCCATGGCCAAAAGTACCACTGCTTAGTCACAGCTAGTTGTTGGTATAGCAGCCACTGAAAGGAAAAAGGTTTTTTCACGTAGTTAAGCTATTTCAAGGTACAATACAATTAATTTCAAAGGACGATAATATAGATGCTTCAAAAATCGAATACCTTTTACTATTTTGGAGAGGAAACTTACCCTTTCTGGTCTTGCTTCCGCACGATCACGACTTCAGGGTGCGCTTACAAGAAAAATGTCGCAACTTCCGTTTTGATGCATCATGGGATAGGAAAAGACACCAAACTTGAACACTAAGTGTTAAGAAGTAGAACGCCCCTTGCACGCCGATGTTAAAATTAAAACGTTCATGGTGGTTTTTTTCTGATTTTCTTTTCTAATTTTTAAACTTTCAACCCGTAATAAACGTGTAAAATTATTTGTATACTTCCTTTTTTAGAAAAAACATGCTTTCAGCAATTGTAGGCCGGAAATATTTTTCACTTAGTGTGAAATTCGTTACATCAAAATCAGTGTACTTTTGCCGGACAGTGAAGCAATAGTAAATTTAATATAGCCATTGTAAAGAAAAAAACACAAAAGACTGTTAATTGTTTCACAGTATTGTAAAATTTCTGTGATGCTGAGTTTTTGAACACTTGAAGGAGATCGTTGTTAACACATAGTGTTCAGGTTTAGAACATTATTGTTAATATTATGAACACTAGTGTTAACAATATGAACACTAGCCGTTCAAATTTGAACACCGACATGTACATTTTGAACGCGTAAAGACGCGTCTAGCGTCCGCTATTTTTACAGTGTACCGTTGACATAAACAATGTAAAAGACACGGTACGATACGGTGTAAAGCGATACATGCACAAAGTAGTCCGAGCCGTTAGAAATCATAGATTTATCACAGGTTTTCACGTTGGAAACTGCTCTAAAAAAACTGAAAGAAGGGAACATACAATCCGAATTCAAAAACACCAAGATCGTTGTCATTTACTTAACGTTTATAAATTTTAAAAACAACAAGCAGTGTATGTATTCCTCTTAAAAACCCAGAAACTAGTGAGGAGAAAGAATCCGTCGCCAGATATCTGTAAAAAGAGAACTTTGTCTTCGTTCGTTCTCATAAACAGTTCTAGACCTCAGTACAACGCTTCTGAAAAGTCACTTATTATACCTCTCCACCACGCTATGAATTATTGCGGTATATTTACTATCAATGCTAGGTCAAAATAATTCAAGTTTACGTGCTATTTAACTTACCTCTGATATAGCACCGGCCTTCCGATACAAAGAAATCGTCATATGCCATATCTCCTTTGTCACCCTGACCAATATACACTTTGAGGACCCATTGCATACCTGAATTAGGATATTCAAATAAGTCCATTTTAAGAGGACCTCTCGCCCAGTTGTCGCCGCGTTGATAGTTCGCTACCCCATAAATTTTTCTGTAGGTTTTTCCTTTAAATTCAAACTGTAAAAGAACATACCAATGTTTGAAAAACGAATGCTACAAGTTTAAGGTAGTATGCGTCTCGATATTGAAGGTCTTAAACTTTGCCCAAACTTTACCCAGGGAAACTTTAAACTATTTTTGTCTAAGTCCAGAATGAAATCCCTGGTCACCGCTGAAATGTTGGTACTATGAAATAAATTACTTTAAATGTACCGATATTTGAATTTCAAGAATGCTGCTATCCATGTGTTAACCCTTCCACTTTCTCAAAAATAAGCCGGTAAAAAGTTTAAATACTCCACGAGCTTCAAAAAGAACCAGAACAAGTTGTAGACCAAAAAACATTGTAAAGTTTTGAGTATTCGAAAGTCTGTCCCCGAGACGCCTTCTTCCTTAAAAAGACAGTTTCACTAAAAATTATCTGACATATCTTTCGCACTGGTGTTTTTGTGTGGGCGATTTTAACAGTTCAGTTTGATCTCTGTTTATCCTTTTCCTGTTCCCAGCCACAAATTGGTACATATGGATCGAAATAATGAAATTCATTTTGCTTGCAAAGTGTTACCGCATTGAACGTGTATGGTATGGTTATCCTGCCGATAAGCTCATTTATATGCGCATTGTCGAAAGGATGGATGTCCTACGGTATTCTGTATGCATGTATTATAATCAAGTTATACTGATATATGCATACATTATACTCAAATAATACTGATATATAAAGAGAAGATGAATAACAAATGGGACGAGCAAATGCACTGAAAAATCAGAATTATTCAAATTGATATATCTTTATTAATTGGTCAGCCAACTCATTTGACGGAGGTGATAGTTTTATGCCTACGTTACACTAGGTACCTGCTCATACGATACCATCACCCCGGTCGTATGCCAATGGTGAAAACGGAAGTTCCAACATTTAAATACAGACGCTGTTCTCCAGTCATGTTTGTTGGTGACAATTGATGCTGATTCGCCCGCTTTGTGCTCAGTCGTGTCGACGTAAAGAAAGTGACCTTGGAATAAAAAGAGATATGACATATAGTGGACTCAGGCTGTAAGGTCAAGTCGTGCATGGGTCTCCACGTACGCAAACCTCGGGGTTAAAGGTTACGGAGATCCATACACAGCCGAATCTTTGAGTATCGAAATAACACCCTTTTAAGTGTCAAGAATATAAGAAAATACCAATTTTAAAAGAAGGAATTTATTTGGACAATGTACAAACAGGAAATAAGATATTACAAAAATGAATGGTGGTTTACACAGCGACCACGAAAAACCATCATGTCAAATATTAAATGTCAAGTGTTTGTTTGTTAGCTTCGTAACCTGTCAACAATTACATGCAAGATGCAGTCTTCGTATGTATAGACTGAGTAGGCAATGTATATAATGATACTTTGGACAGTTGAAACTGAGGTTGACTATCAACAGTGAAAAATTCAAACATTACAGCTACTGGCTCTTTAAATTGGCAATACCATTTTCCGTTCTTGTCGTATGATCAAATGCAGGGCCAATATCCTGATGGACTCTGGTGGCACCGGTCCCGATTAGAAAGTCAAAATCATCATCCTTTTCCTGTTCCCAGCCACAAAGTCTATTCACAGGGTCTTCAAAGTCACAGTATGCGTCAAGATGCTCTAAAAGGAAACATCGACGTATGATTAGTTCCGCTAAAAAACAGTAAATGTGTCAAAAGAAAAATAAATGGGTTACATTGAAACAGATGCAAACAAAGAAAGCGGATACAACGTTTCCAACGGAGAATCTACGACAGATATAAATATACCATTTTTGATCATCTGTGCCATTTTCGCTGTAAGTATAAGGCCAAGGGCAAGAGATATCTATTTTGTGCGTTGGTTCGAAACCTATCGTAGCGATCAAATTAGTGTACGTAGACCTTCGAATGAAAAAATGAGCCTGTATTTGAAGCTCGAAAACCCAGGCATTGATGTCAAGGCAGTGAACTCAAAGCATTACTTCCAACCTTGACCACAGTCTCAATACTTCCCATGTAAGGATGGCCATTGGCAGTGAAGTGCTTTGCTCACGGTCTAAAGATCATGACCATATTTTGCTTTAAACTCACGCTCATGTGATACCATACTGTCGCTCAAGCCATTTGACCGCCGTAATATATGTAAAAACATCTTCTTTTCTTATCTGACGGTAGAGTCAACATTGAAGAATAACTTAAATGTTATTCCAAAGTCACGAACGGCACGTATGGTAAAGATCGTTTTCAGTAATTAATGAATTACCTGGAAATTGGCATTCTCCATCCATATACAGAATGCCGTCTAAAGCAATGTCTCCATGGTAGCTACTTCCACATTCAGCTTCGAAGACGATCTTCGAGAAAGGTTGAATTCCAGAAAGATAACGAAGACGTTCAGAGATCATTCATAGTTTAGCCCTAAAATCATTTTTTATTTGCTGCGTGTGCATGAATTTTTTGTGATCAACTAAAACCAGGCGAAAGTGCAGTTAAAAATAATCGGATATATGTTTTAAGATTTCGATCGGAAATTCTCGATTGGAGACTATTAAATTAGGCCCTAAAATGAAATAAGGCAAGCTGTCGTCGGTGTACGTTTTATCTAAAAATATTAAATTGAATACATACGTTAATCTAGAAATTTTGTACTACAATGGGTGGCTTCCAAGTATACCTGAAAATCGTCCACAGATGATATTGAAGCATGACCGAATGTCCATTCATCACTATCATCCCCTTCTCTTTGCCAAATAGGTAGAATTGATGTCGTATCCTTTGCTTTGGTATATACTTTTACTTTGTTTACGTGTGTGCCGTACATATGGTACCAGAATGTGACACACGATTGGACCGATGCAGATATGACGTCACTCACGAGCTGGGCTTTATCACCCACAGTCTTGTCCTCACATTCAATGTAAATATACCAACCATCACCTGAAGCATAAGATAAAATTACAGGCTTAATTGATAGTTGCCTGTTGTATTTAAATAATTTTAACAAATCAAAATTGTTATAGTCTGTATTCAATGACTGCTATAGTTTAACATGCATCTTTATAAAGATACACAAACATCGTCTACACAATGAGGTTATGAAAATCAAGCTCCAGGATTAAGTAAAGTAGAATGCTACTCGGGCACAGATATTCATACTGACAAACTTTACAATATTTTCCTTTCAAATGGTCTACCGCTTTTAGGAGCCATTTTGAAACTCAAGGAGTAAATGAAGTTTCACCGGCTTACTTTTGTGAAAATAAAACAACCCAGATTTGTCTGCCGTATAGTTACCAAAAGGTTGGTTGCCATTTTGAATTTTAAGTTTTGGTGAAAATTGGGTAATTTGTTTCAAATCTCTAGTGCTAAATTATGTACGTTGATTTATATGATTTATGTGATTAATGATTTATATCCTTTGTTTCGAAAGGGAATGGCTTAAAGTTTCCATATGGAAAGTTTGGGTAAAAGTTTCAGTCTTTCAAGTTCTCCGGATCGGTTTCTTAAAGTAGAATGTGAATCTTAAATACCACTTTGACCATTTGATGTTTTGTATAATCTGTTGTCATCACTCAAGATTTTCAAATCGTACATCATTTTGAAAAATGCAGTTTCTTTATGCCAGTGTTACAGTACGCAAATGCGTTTTTAGACTTTACATGAGCTCTGTAGGCTGTGGTAAATAGTAATATGGTAGTGATAAAACGGACCCCTCAAGGAGCAGTTAAATGCCGAGACAAGGAAAGTTTTTAAAAATACATAAAAGTGGCGTTCGATCTCATTAGAGGAACAAATACATAGCGATTATGGAACATTAATCTCAAACATCTGTGAAATGTTGATTTAAAAATTGTCTCATATTCGAACATTTAATGTGTTTCGCGATACGCGCGTCAACGTTGTCACTTTTGGTCGTCACGGTCGCCTCCGCAGTTGTGAACGCATGCCACATATCCTTCTTATGAACAATGTTCTGTTACGGACATTGAATTGTGTTTCACGTCGATCACTAAAATCTTAAAATCGCCTTTATTCCTTTTTGAGCATGTCTACATTGGAAGGAAACCGTTTTTAAAGAAACGCACGTACTGTTATAGTATAACAGCAATGGACCCCCATGTTGGCTGTATACCGTGGACGTGGGTACAGTCCGCTATGTAAAGCACTCGCCTGGAGGCTCTACTGTATGTCATGCATATGTGCTTTGTACCCAGATCTCTTGTACACCTGCCTACGGCGAGCGGTTTGGCTCAATCACATTCTCCTGAACAGTGTTGTAATATGCATATGACTTCATTTTGTTGATTAAAATACTGCAAACGTGAAATTCCCAGACAATGAAGCGATGATTCAAAAAACGCTTTTATTTCAAGTTCAGTATGGTGTGCGCGGCAGAAATTTTCTGGCATTCGAAAGTATTATCAGAAACTCACAAGAAGTTTGGCAATGTTACGCACCCACAAGATGACGTTGAATTACAGTATAAGAGTATGGCTGTGGCCATTTTGCATTGTCAAAGACTTACCAGATCTCCTAGTGTAGTGAGTGGCCGGACCATGTCCCTGGTTATTTTTGGCTTGTACCGCAGTCCAGTCAATCTGGTCATCTTTCGGTTGAGTCCAGGTACAAAGAGAACCCAAATCAAAGTCACAGTCATGTGCAGTCGGCACTGAAATAACAACGACCCCCACAAAATCCAACAAAACACAAAAAAAGTTAGAACGTAAGTTAATGATTTAACACAATCATCGGAAGTAACATATCAAACGTCAATATCAGACTCTAGCAAAGCGAAGTTGATCGAGATATGTACCATGCACTGAGACAGCAAGATTGAAGATGACAGGGCTAGATATGAAAATATTTAAAAATCAACATAATCCTAGGGAGTCCAGTCGCCTAAAATCGTTGTTGGAGGTCCTTTAAGAAAACTCTACTCTTTTTTATGGTGCAACTTTTAATAGTTAAACGAATAGCCTACTTCACGACCTTCCTGATGTAATTGGTGATTAAATATCCTGGCAGCATAATTAATTGCATCAAAGGTCAGTATATATATCTTCCATATATCTTTCTTTCATGAATATGACTTTGTTTGTGTACCGTCTATTTACTGTCTGTTCTGTGCTGTTTTGTGTCTATGTTTACAACTATAACGTTGTCTCGCAAATTCTGACCTACTGTCATTCGATTATGGATTGTATGATTGCGATTATTTTACTACGACCAGGTCGATGCTCCTGCTGGTGAACATATCGTCCCCGAGGGCATCATCCACCTGGTACTTGTACATGATAATGAATGCCTGTATAAGAGATATATTCATACCGGCTGGGACGTCGCCCCGGGTTAACAAGGTCCCGACCAGCTACACGGGACACAGAAGCTCAAAAACCATGTGTTCCTCGGATTATCCTTTGGGATGTTACTAAGACCTCATACGTGCAATCAGAGGGCAATTTTTATCACAGAAATGGAGAAAGCTACCAGACAATTAAACCATGCAAATTGCTACTGACGGACTGTTTAAAGTCATCTCCTGCTTGTCATTATACAGGTTCTATTAAAAAGTGTGGTATTAAAAACTGCAAAACTTGTAGTATGCTCATCACTACAGAACAGTTCAGTGGTAGTTTGACAGGGAAGACCTATTCTACCAAATGTCTGGAACCTCTGAATTGCACTACCAAAAACGTAATCTGTGGAATTGAGTGTTCATTGTGTGGGCTCATTTATGTTGGTGAAACAGGAAACAGCTTACGATCTAGAATGAACGGACATCGCAGTGGAGTGAATCGATCTTTGGATGTGCAACTTTATAAGCATTTTAACCAGGACGATCACTCCACTTTGTCTATGCGTGTCCGTATTCTTGAAAAAATATATCATCCAACCAACAGCCCCACACTTAGTTCACCATTCCGTAGATAAAGAGAATACCACTGGATTAGACAGTTAGGTACTGCAATGCCTTATGGTTGTAATGACAACATCAAAGATATAGGCAATCTCTCAAGTCCTGGTTGTTCAGAAGTGAATGTGATGGGCCTATCTGAATTTTCTGTCCGTAGAAGACGTAGTCATGGACATAGGCGTTACCATCGGCCTAAATTGGATACATCTATCTCCAACTGCCATGACACATTTCATGTACTGCTTCTTTTATTACAGAAGCCTTTAGGTCTCCATCACATTCGTACTTCATTATTTGGTCTTTCCATCAAGGACTTGAGAAGGTTGCATGCCTATGCATTGGGATTGTCTTTGACAGATCCGAACAAACGACCGTACAGACTGATCAGTATTATTGCTGATATTGCACTATACAGACTATACAAGCCTGTTCGTGCTGAACCTATGACTGATGATCATCGTCATTTCATACATCTTCCATTTAATAACAAAGGAATTGATGCCATTAATATCAGCAATATACTTCACAACAAAAAGGTTAAATCAACTATACCTGTATACTTTAAGAAGCAGTCTGTACCTATTCTGTCATATCAATACACCAAGACAATCTCCAATAAAATATTCAATTACAATAAGGCATTGCGGCACTTAAAAATTGATGAATTCCTTCAAACACCAGCATCCTGTGACTGCTCTACATCTCCCTTCAAATAAACTCCAGTTGGCCATGTCATCACTGGTAAGCTGAACTTGGTTGAACATCATCACCTTCGTAAGATATTATCTTGTGGACCCAAGTTCAGAGAACCTCGCAGGATCAACTGGAACCATAATTTTAAGATCGTTATGGACTCTGTTGAAGAATATGCCAGGAAATTGGCTAAAAGGGAGGATGTAGAGTTGGACACACTGTCAGAATGGGTCAAATCTGTTAGGAAAATAGTTCGTGGCCGTATTGGTCGACTAAGATCACATGTTTGCAGAAGACCATTTTCTGTATTTAAAGATTCTGATGCTGTTAAGTGTTTGAATGATATCCATGACAAATATGTTGTCGTTCCTGCTGATAAAGCTGCCAATAACATTGTATTTGTCTGTAAGAAATATTATTTTGAATGTCTTATAGACGAACTTGGTGTAACTAGGATCTCCACCAACTCCACTTACAGACAATCAATGTTCAGCAAATCTGAAATTTTGGCAAACCATAAGTCATTCATGGATAATTTTAATGTTACAATAAAGGATGACCATAATAAGTTGCCTAGCTTATACTGGATACCAAAGCTCCACAAAACACCTTACAAAGCTAGGTTGATCGCAGGATCTTCAAAATGTTCAACTACAGAGTTATCGAAGATACTGACTTCTGTTCTTTATACTGTTAAACGAGGACTTCAAGCATACTGTGATGTTGTCTTTTCTCGGAGTGGTATAAATCAAATGTGGATATTAAAAAATTCGAAGGAACTCTTGGAAAATTTGAAATCAAGATCTGTTTCAAAAATAACATCTATTAAAACTTTCGATTTTTCCACATTGTATACCACAGTACCACATAATCAATTGAAAGAACGCTTGAAAAACATCATCAACCAAGCATTTTTCTACAAAAACGGTTCACGCCGTTACAAATATGTGGTATTAGGGTATAATTCTACATATTTTGTTAAAAATACTACTAACGCTAAAGTGTTTTATACCGAGAAAGACATTATCAGTATGCTTGATTTCCTCATCGACAACATATTTGTAGAATTTGGAGGGCACATTTTCCAACAGTGTATAGGAATTCCTATGGGCACTAACTGTGCTCCCTTGCTTGCAGACTTATTTCTGTTCTCATATGAGGCAGAATTTATCCAGAACTTGATTAAACAGAAAAAGGTCTCTGTAGCTCGAACTTTCAATCCAACATATAGATACATAGACGATGTTTTTCTATGAATAACTCTGAATTCAGTAAATATCTCGCTATGATTTATCCTCCAGAATTGGAGATTAAAGAAACTACAGAAACGGCCTTTTCTGCTTCATATCTGGACATTTTACTTGAATTTGACTCTAATGGTCACCTTTCTACTAGGCTATATGACAAGAGAGATGATTTCAACTTTAGTATCATCAATTTTCCACACCTCATAAGTAATATTCCACTCTCACCAGCTTATGGGGTATACATTTCCCAGCTTATTCGATATGCTAGAGCATGCAGTTCATATGGTGATTTTGTAGAGAGACATGGCCATCTCTCTTACAAACTATTCAATCAAGGTTACACCAGAGCAAGACTTGTCTCTACATTCAAACGCTTTTTTGGCAGGTATCGCAAGCTGGTATATAAATACAATATCTCTCTTCGACAAATGATCACTGATGGCATCGGTGACATTGGGCCTTAGTAAATGACCACTACCTATCTGACTTATAGATTGATATATGGCGGGTGCCACATGTGGGGCAGGATGCGCTTCCTATTTTCGAAACACCTGACATCACTTCTTGGTCTTCTGGCCAGAGGTCCATATATCTTTCTTTCATGAATATGACTTTGTTTGTGTACCGTCTATTTACTGTCTGTTCTGTGCTGTTTTGTGTCTATGTTTACAACTATTGTCTTGCGAATTCTGACCTACTGTCATTGGATTATGGATTGGTATGATTGCGATTATTTTGCAACTACGTTAACCTATAGCATGCCGAGAAAAAATCATGCAGATCGGTTCAGAAAGGTTATCACCCACTGTATAATTTAGATATATGCACTATCTCACATCATTCAATTGGTTTGCCTTGATTCCAACGAAATGTGTTATCTAACCCATTCCTGTTATTCACAGATTGCAGTGTGCTACAAACAGTTCGAGCCACGGCTGTGGTATGGTCACTTTACATTCACACATGGACTTTTGATTTTTAGGCGATCACAAGTCTGCAATAGGATTATAACGTTATGCGTCTCAAGTCAGGCTAAAGAGATACTTCTCTGAAAATCATAACAGTATAAATAGAATGCATTATAGATTCAAGCAAACTATGATTGCAAAACCGGAAGTATTAGGGAGCATTCGTTTTAAACGGGGAGGGGGTGTCGGTGGAACTTAAGCGACAACTAAAATGCAAAAAGTGCCCCCTCCAAATCAAATTTCTAAAATTTGACCCCCCTAATTCATCAATTATAAAATGTGACACACCTCTCCTCCCAAAAATTCGTCAGATAAGGTTTATTAACACTTTGCACCCTATGGCCCTGGGGCGAAAAGTTGGGCCCTTCAAAGGAGCTTGCAAGAAAAAGAGTGATCCACTCCAATTTTCATGCTCAAAAACGGTGACCCTCCCCAGATGCCACAATCCGTATCAATAATATCTTAATTGACATATAATTTCTTTTTTGACATTTGATCTTTCAAAGAATCCTTTTTGAACGTTACAAATTATCACTTGGGTGAAATTTCAATATCCTATTTGTTTTTCACATCTGCTCCTTCAAACAATATTCTCATCACGTACATATTATCAATTGTCAAACATTTCTAGAAGCACAGATTTAGCTAGTTTTGTATTGGAAAAAAGTATTCAATTTTCCTCATAGACCACAATGTATAGTGAATCAACATTTCGATGAAATTCCAAAATCAAATTTCTCACACACATGGACCTGTAATCACCCTAGTCTATGCAAGTACACAAATTTCAATAATCAAGAGTATAAAGTTACACAGATTTAGCCAGTTTTGTATTCAACAAAATTATTCATAGTTTCTTTATAGACTACAATGTATAGTGAATCAACATTTCTGTTAAATTCCAATATCACATTTTTTTGCCATAACTCCATACAAACCTTCGTAAAATTTGACGGCGATTCATTGATTGTAAAATTTGAACCCCCAAAAACGGTTTCGTAAAAGTCAACCCCCCGATTTACATCGACCCCTCCCCATGAAAAACTAATGCTCCCCTTTTCAAAAAGGTTGATACTCATTTGATTGCTATTGTGTCATACCCTTGTGTTGCATATTCTCATTCGAAGTTTATTTCTCTCGTAAAAGGGACATTTGCTGTTTAATTTACACGAAACTTTGTTAATGCGACTGAACACGCTAAGAGGCAGAATGATTAGCGCCCCCTTGCTGCACTCTGTTGCCTGTGCAGCTGTGGCAATCGTGTGAGAATTTCTAAGAGCGCAGCCGCCTTGTGGGTCCAGAACCACTGATGACGTTGTTCATAAGTAAATTGCGCGCACTTGCTGGATTAGAAATAGGGCGAGTGGAAATTTCAATAATTGGTGTCCTCCTGTTATCTGTAACTTACCATTTGGCGGCAATGTGGGCGTTATTTTATCTGTGGGAGGGAAGGCCAACTCCGGTGATATGTAGCACCAGCCCACTCTAAAGCTGATGTCATCGATTATAACGACACCATTTCTGTCATCTCCTGTAACTACTTCAATAATTATCTTGAGAGAGAGAGAGAGAGAGAGAGAGAGAGAGAGAGAGGCAATTTATCTGTAAAGAATGTTATCATAGAAGAAGTTCTACAAGCATCTTTTGTTGGGGTTTTCTTTGATAAACATTTGACTTGGAAATTTCATATTAATGAGATAAATAATAGTATATGAAAAAAGTAGGAATCATATTTAGGCTAAGAAATTATGTACCACAGCAAATTATAGTTCTGCTCTACAAAGCTTTTATTGAACCAAATATTATGTATGGTCTTGAGGTATGGGGAAGTACATATCCATCATATTTACATCCGATTTTTATCACCCAAAAAACGCTGGTACGAATAATTACGTTTTCAAGATTTCGAGAATCTACTGCACCTTTATTCTTCAGACAAGGTATACTGGATGTCTATAAACTTCATAAATTACTTCTGGGAAAATTCAAGTTTGATTTGCATCATAAAAATATACCACATAATTTGAGTGATTACTTTAGATTAGCTGATCATTGCTATGACACTCGATTTAAACTAGGTCAAAACTTGCCTTTACCGAAAGTAAGTACAACTGCAGGACAGTTTGCAATTTCATATATGGGTGCCAAAGTCTGGAACAGCCTACCCAATATTGTCAAACAAAGTGCAACAAGATATTTATTTATGAACTCATTACGACAACATCTCTTAAGTGAATACCAAGATGTGTGAATATTTATCTATTTTTTTATTTAAAATATAGAATTTTGATTAACAATTGACATAATTAGCCTTTTAAAATAAATATTGCAATGTAAATTTCATGAAAATGGGGCCAGGCTCGATTAGCTCTAAGCTATTATTCCTGGCTCCAACTTGCCTCTTTCCTCGTCATTGTTTGTATACCTTGTATACTTGTACTTATATTTGGAATTGGCAATAAATAAAGTAAAGTAAAGAGAGAGATACAGAGAATTGAGATGTCATGGGATGTGCTTTGTTCTTTGTTATTCCTCTTGACGATTTGAGTCAGAAGTCAGAGAAACTTTTGTCTTTTTTGTCTGTTTGTATTGCTGTCGAACAAATCTTTAAGACGAAAAAAAGAAAACTATGACTCTATTTGAAGCACGAATGTGTGGATACCGGCCACAGTGCAACTTAAATCTTTACATTACATTACGTGATGACAGTCACACTCGTTTTTGTTCATTCGGTCTCTAGAATCAAGAGCATTCATTCTGCGTAGGAGCGACTTTGTCAATCGAATCTACCCTCCTAATGGTTTCTTTGGTAAGGAATTGAGTGGTAGCATGTTTAGGACATAAACTGCCGCTAAACTGAATATCCTGAACTTAAGTTATACCGCAGCAGAAAAATTATACTTACCTGGTAATCAACTTCACTAACAACAGGTACGAGTCCTTCCTGCCAATCATTCGTTGGATTTCCTGTTAAACGCCAATATGGTTGTTCTCCTGGAAATGTTGAGCCATAATCGACATACACAGTTATCGCCCCTGTGGAACCCACTGTATAGTACCTATGACACAGGAAATTGTAAAGTGTAACCACACAACGGGTCTTACTCTTATCGAACCAAAAGATTTGTTCACCTACTTCAGGGGCCAAGGTAATGTGGTTTATGGTGGAAAGTAAATCGATATTTGCAAATTCAAGACAAACAGACACCAGGTGTGCGATGTGAGAACCTAGTTTGGTGACAAAGTAACTTAGATTTAAGGGCTACAGCATTTCATTTTAACACCGTTGTTGTTCAGTTTGACTTTGAAATTGTAATTGTTTTCAATTACCTTTGTATGCATCATTGCATAATAACAAACAACTTACCAGAATCTCATGCACCAGCCATTAACATCGGTTGAGGTGAACTGTTTTCCCAAGCGTGACCTTTTGCCACTACCGGTAGAATCGTCCAAATCAAGGTAAACGAAATAAGCTGCAAGAAATAAACAACACAAACATATCGGTGATTAATGGAGAAACAGCCAAAGAATGTAAAAGTTGACAGGTATTAATCGCAAACAGTTATATTCAATCGTTTTCCTGCAATCTCAGTCATTTCTCCTTCGGTCAAGTCAAGAGAAAACGATACTGAGTCAAAATCTAGACGTATTTTATCACGTACCTGGTATAGTATGTTAGAGCAGGTTAATCTTTAAAAATATGAAAATAATGTTTCAGAGTGGCCATGTTTTCAGAGGCAAATGTCTAAGCTTTTGTTAAATGTTACACATGGGACACCGTCATTCCTCACTGTTTTTTACCACTTGATCTGATGATTAAAGATGAGAAATTACTTACCATTTTCAGATAGTGAAGTATGGTCCTTTTTCGGTCCTATAGTTACATCTCCCGCCTTTTTTCTGGACCAATCAAAATCATTTCCGATGTCATTTGTCCATGAACACAGGTCATCTTCAAAATTACAATCTCCGTTTTCGTTACACGAACCACTGGTTATAGCAACATCATCCAAAGCAATGTCACCTTCAAATTTGTCGTATTCCATTTTGTTAAAAACCTCAAATTCGACCTGGAAATAACAGTGCCGTAAATTATGTAGTTGGCATATCTTTGCTATCAATGCATTGTTTATTATACCATTCTGTCCCTTGTGGTTTTCCCTGTCGGTAGAAACTTGTAATTTAGAGGTAGACGTGAACGAAGAAAGACACGTATGTATGTATGTATGTATGTATGTATGTATGTATGTATGTATGTATGTATGTATGTATGTATGTATGTATGTATGTATGTATGTATGTATGTATGTATGTATGTATGTATGTATGTATGTATGTATGCATGCATGCATGCATGCATGCATGCATGCATGCATGCATGTATGTATGTATGTATGTATGTATGTATGTATGTATGTATATGTGTGTATGTATGTATGTATGTATGTATGTATGATGTATGTATGTATGTATGTATGTATGTATGTATGTATGTATGTATGTATGTATGTATGCATGTATGTATGTATGTATGTATGTATATGTGTGTGTATGTATGTATGTATGTATGTATGTATGTATGTATGTATGTATGTATGTATGTATGTATGTATGTATGTATGTATGTATGTATGTATGTATGTATGTGTGTGTGTATGTATGTATGTATGTATGTATGTATGCATGTATGTATGTATGTATGTATGTATCATGTGTGTGTGTTTGTGTATGTGCAGTAAAGGTGTATTCATCTTTGTTTATGTGTTCATTCATTTGTGATGTTACTTACTCTGTAGGATTCTTTGGCAATTATGTTGGCCTGTCCCTGAAGCCAGTAATCTCCTTGATCAAACCATCGTTCCCAAACAAGTGTCGATCTTCCAGTTTTGTCCTCTACAACAGATATTGATAAGTATCCGCAATGTCTTCCACGCATGTGGTACCAGAATTTCAAACAGCTGTTGCTGGTCGCATCAAATGTTTCTGTGGTCATCGTGGTTCTTTCGAGGTATCCAAGTGCATCGGCATTCACAAAGACATAGTAACCTAGAGATTAAAGAGATTTCACTGGTTGTTTCAGATGTCCAAGTGCACTGAATACAAACTGATATGCTCGATACAGAATCTTCTCTACAATATTATCTACTAAATAACATAAACTCAGAAAAAAAGCTGAAAATGTTTAATTTGACGACTGCCATATCAATACTAGGAAACTGCATGGTTTTATCTGTCACAAAGAAACGCTTGCTTCTGCAATTTTAACTGTATCGGCTGTCAGTGGCAGAATTCCGTGTTAAAAGTGAACGGGAAATGAAGCACTCGCCCTTACACGCCAATTTGGAGTGGTCTGACTGTCACATCACTAAACAAACACAGACAGGTGCAAATAGTCAGATACCAAATAATATTGATTAAACAGATTATGCTGGCTGCACTTATACAATATAGACGTTACGTTGATTATACCTTGACTGTTAGATTTGGTGTGATCTGTCGACGGACCTGTCTCCGGTGTTGGTGTTGAACCTTTATTTCGAACCCAGTTCACTTTATTATCACTCTTGTTTGCCAGACCACACAAACCGCTCTCAAAGTCACAACTGTAGCCATCTTCAGTTTCTGTAAAATTATAAAAATCTAGCATAGAATCATCAGCTCGACGGAAAATTGAGAAATTTTAGATGTTCTTGTATTTGACGTTCTGTTTCCGTGAAAAACGTTCAATTAAGCAACATCTCCGATTCATCGACAATTTGTATGTTTTATCATGTTCATGTTTCTTTATTAAATCATGCAATAATATCACACTTTAAATTTCAAAGACATACATGTACCGATATATATATATATATATATATATATATATATATATATATATATATATATATACACACACACACACACAAATATATATATATATATATATATATATATATATATATATATATATATATATATATATATATATATATATATATTTATATATATCTCCAAGTATACAGATGTCCTCGTGGGAAATTACAGTGCTCGGTGCGGAAAGCAGAGCGTTATAAATCATAACACAAATTACTTCAAGTACAAAGTAATAATATCTGTTACTTAAGTTTCATGCATCCTGCAATCTTCATAAAGAAGTGAAAGGATTCCTAGCAACACTGTCATTTATATGTTTGGGACGTACCATTCTACTTTCGTAGGTAGTGTTAAAATATGAAAATAATAGTGGTTTGAAATCAACTCAGGGCGTTTGTTTAATAGCGTAGATTTGTCAGCGTTGATAATGTGCAGCTTTTCTTATATTTACAATAACAGGAAACGTCACAGCACGTGGTTCCACCCCCCCCCCATTCAGCAAGAACGTGGAAACTAATATCGGCAAGAAATTTCTTCAACTTGTTGACAAACACTTTCAAAAGGGGTCTAAACATCACAAGATCTTCAATAGGAACGCAATTAAAGTGAGTTATAGCTGTATGAAGAATATAGCAAGTATTATCAAATCGCATATAAGAGGGTAATCGCCGGAGATCAGCGTAAGGATCAACCAGCTGATTTTAATTGCCACGTCAAGTCTGCATGCCCCTTGAAGGGTAATTGTCAAGTCAAGGGCGTGGTTTACAGGGTCAAAGTATCAACGGAGGACAACACGGAGAAAGTTTACATCGGCCTCACTGATAACACTTTCAAGGCGCGCTTCACTAACCACATGCTTCCGTAATGAGTAATTTAAGAACAATACAGAGTTATCAAAGTTTGTATGGAACTTAAAAAGTAAGGACCAAGTCTTTGATATTTTGTGGTCAATTATTGACAAAGCATCGAGCTACTCTAACATAAGCAAGTGATGTACTCTTTGTATATCAGAAAAGCTGCACATTATCAACGCTGACAAATCTACGTTATTTAAAAAAACGCTCTGAGTTAGTTTCAAAATGTCGCCACCAAAATAAAAATTATTTATCAAATTTACACGCCACCTACAAATAGAATTGTACGTCCCAAACATATAAATGAGAGTGTTGCTAGGAATCCTTTCACTTCTGTCTTCTGTCTGAAGATTGCAGGATGCATGAAACTTAATGAACAGACATTATTACTTTGTACTTGAAGTAATATCTATCTATCTATCTATCTATCTATCTATCTATCTATCTATATATATATAACTAGAAATGTGTTATTGAAATATGACAGGTTCCCCAGCAGTGTTGTGTAGCTTTGAAATTTAATGTAGAAACGAAATTGAAAAACACACAACTACATATGAGTGTCTCTGCACAGCAAATTTTTGTGGCTTGAAAAAATGACCCGTGTAGGACTTGAACCCACGTCCCCCGAATTCAGTTCGGATGCTCTAACTACTGAGCTAACGGATCAGTTCAAGTTGGTTTGACGTGCGCCGTCCTGTCGGCCTTTTTTCTTCCCCGAATGAGACCTAAGATTTACACTGGTTATTCTCTCGAAAGGGTTGTTTTAAGTAACCGTAAATATGTAACTAGAAACGTGTTATTGAAATATGACAGGTTCCCCCGTATTGTGTAGCGTGGAAATTTAATGTAGAAACTAAATTGAAAAACACACAACTATATCTGAGTCAACTCACATATACAGACAAATGTATATATATATATATATATATATATATATATATATATATATATATATATATATATATATATATATATATATATATATATATATATATATATATATATATATATATATATATATATATATACTATGCTTCGCTCATGGTACGTATTGCCGTTTAGAGCACTCTGGTGAGTCCATATTTTCAATCCTCAACAATGTGTAACCGTACGCTCTGTGCCCAAGTTCAGAGGTTGCCATAAAGCCATTATGGTGATAACCGGGAGGGCACATTGTATACATTTTGTGTATTTCGCTCACTGCTTTAATAGTAGTTAGAGCACTCTGAGATTGTTTGGGCAGCCTCTTGCGTAATATAAGGGGCGTTCACTGTTGGCACTATGCTTCGCTCATGGTACGTATTGCCGTTTAGAGCACTCTGGTGAGTCCATATTTTCAATCCTCAACAATGTGTAACCGTACGCTCTGTGCCCAAATTCAGAGGTTGCCATAAAGCCATTATGGTGATAACCGGGAGGGCACATTGTATACATTTTGTGTATTTCGCTCACTGCTTTAATAGTAGTTAGAGCACTCTGAGATTGTTTGGGCAGCCTCTTGCGTAATATAAGGGGCGTTCACTGTTGGCACTATGCTTCGCTCATGGTACGTATTGCCGTTTAGAGCACTCTGGTGAGTCCATATTTTCAATCCTCAACAATGTGTAACCGTACCCTCTGTGCCCAAGTTCAGAGGTTGCCATAAGCCATTATGGTGATAACCGGGAGGGCACATTGTATACATTTTGTGTATTTCGCTCACTGCTTTAATAGTAGTTAGAGCACTCTGAGATTGTTTGGGCAGCCTCTTGCGTAATATAAGGGGCGTTCACTGTTGGCACTATGCTTCGCTCATGGTACGTATTGCCGTTTAGAGCACTCTGGTGAGTCCATATTTTCAATCCTCAACAATGTGTAACCGTACGCTCTGTGCCCAAGTTCAGAGGTTGCCATAAAGCCATTATGGTGATAACCGGGAGGGCACATTGTATACATTTTGTATATATATATATATATATATATATATATATATATATATATATATATATATATATATATATATATATATATATATATATATATATATATATATTTGTCTGTATATATGAGTTGACTTCACCAAAGTTTGCAAAACTCACTACGGAAATGGATGAGACTATGCTATTCTATTAGAAACAGCTTTGCATTTTTATGTCGGTTAATTGCTAATTTGCACTAAATGAATATTCCAAATTAGGTACAAGAACTGAAGGACGTTATCAAAGGCAATTACACTTGTTATGTAAAGTGGTATTACAATGAGAGCAGTCAAAAAAATTTAGTGTTTTTCATTTCAGCCAACTGCATCTTTATACACCTAATGATTTTTGGAATTAGTCTATGGTCTATATTGTCCGTGATATCGATCAAACCAGTTTCAAAGAAGTTTCGACTTGTGGGAGCATATTCAATTCACATTATGTTGCAAATTGGAAGCAGTACATTGAATACGCAGCGCTTGTTACTAGTTTATGCGACTTTCAAGGGAAAGATTATAGTATGGTTCAAATTGTCGGCATGGAGTCGTTGGAAGTCGCTTCAACTTCAGACTAACTCCCAACGTCGCGGAGATATTCGAAAGGATAGCGACATTAGAAAATGTATCCTTGGTATAAACATCGTCCAGAGGGATTTTGATACAAAAAGTACGGTGCGAACACTTTTATCGGGGATCCGCCCCTTTAGCCATAGTTATGGGTTTTGAAGCCTAGATTATATGTGGCGATCTAGTTAACATTTGAGTATTCGTATCAGCTGGATCAAAATACAAAATCAAAGGGTGTGCTACCTACTTTGACAGCGTATTGTGGAGATAATTGCCAACAGAATGAAACACCATGTCTTGAGATCCATTGTCGGTAGTGAAAACGTCCTCTGCATCACGTCCAGTCTGAGAGTCGGAACCTAAGAGGCACGTTACAACAGGGTAAAAGCGATCAGCCAAACGTAAGAGCTCTTGGGTCATGTCGAGGTCTAGTAGCTTAACCATAACTCACTTGTAGCTCAGAGTTCTGTGTTCATACGCATTGTTCGATATATCAGTGAGAGTAAGCGTCAGTCTGTCTTCGTGATAGTTCAAAATGTCAAAAAATATCTGTTGTTAGTGAAGAGAAATCTGATAGACGAGTATATTTTGGCACTGGCTAGGACTATTTGTATTTTCTTGTCAACTGTTTTCGCTATAATGAAATTTTTGAAGGTCCAAGTTTTTTTAAACGGCAATCTGAGCGTGCCTCAAAGACTACTATTTCGCTTGTGTATGAAGGAAACCTGGTGAACTGGGAAACCTGTTGAGTGCTTTTTCTGCATGTAGCAGGCATGTCTTTACCTAATATCGTGCATATTTGGCGTGCAGATAATACACCACAAGTGAACGTGATACTTCTTGGCAACAAGGTAGCTGAAATTTCCAGTCAGGATGTAAATATTTTTTGCGATCAACGATTTCATTTGCAATCGATCGATTTTCTGAAGTTTCCAGTAACCATGTACACCGTTTACACAGGTGGGTTGGAATTGGCGAACAATCCAAGTACTGACAAATTACCGAAAAACATTCCTTGACAAATAGCAATTCGAATAAGGTTTTGAAAATGACCTAGACTTGACGAAAGTGACAGTCACGACTAATTTCTAAACACCATGACAATGGTGGTGTCGCTGACGCTTGCACTGATTGCATGCATGATGCATACATTCATGTATGTATGCTGACCTAAATTGTAGCGTTCTCTTTTTTACTGGTTATTTATGATATTAATTTGCAATATCACAAAGGCACTAAAATGGCAATCTGAAAGTGACAATCCTTCCACCGATCAGAGAGACTCGGAGTCAATTTTAACAGCGGTCAACTACGGTGCCTTGTTTTTGATGTCTTTAGTACAACTACAAACAGACGCTACTTGGTAGAATTTATACACACTCGACGTTTACGAGCATAACGAGAAGTCACCAATTGATTGAATTTAGCAACCTATCAACACAATGAAAACTTTCTATGATTCGTTGCGATAATCTTCGCCATAAATTTCGTTTCTGTCGTTTCATCAAACATTGTCTTGAACACCAATCACAGACGAACGAACTATTTTAAGTTTAATGGGCATAGCTAAATGGGTATTTGCCGAGGTCAGCATTTCCCTCAAAGGAGGTAGGTAGGTCGCTTTCTGCCTCCTCGACGGTTTATTGCAGAGAACAATAGCACGAGTTTCACGTACCAGTAAAACACAGTTTTTCGGTCACCGCAAAAATGAGAGAGAGAGAGAGAGAGAGAGAGAGAGAGAGAGAGAGAGAGAGAGAGAGAGAGAGAGAGAGAGAGAGAATCGATGACTGGCCATCCACAGGGTACTGCAGGCGTTCGCTATCTCTGTATAGTATTTCAAAGAAAAGAGTCCATATCTGTTTATATACAGTGGAATTTGATCGAGTGTCCGTTTTGCCTTGCAGAGCTCGACAAGACTACATGTTGCTTATCATTAGAAAAGTAAACATTTGCAACAAATTCAGTCTTCGTCTTTGGTTTGTGTTAGATTACAGCGCGCGGCAAACGTTTCCCATACACTGTCTCGTCACGATCACTGCAGTCGTTTCAGCATGTCACTCACAACAAGCTTAACACTGCACTACATGCACATCATCAGTTTCCTTTTAGGTGTTTACTTTTAAATTGGGAAGAAAATTATTAAGAAACAAGTAAATTCTTTTAAAAAAAACTTTTCTTCTCCTCTCGATGTCAGCAATCACGACAACAGTTCCTTCAGCATGTAGTCAGTAGCAATTGCCATTGTCTACTCTATCAACAAGTTTGACACGATACAACACTGAATATTGTCAAGCAGAAAATGCTAAACACTCCTGCATGAAACTTTAATCCCGTTTTCTCTTTTGTCTCAGCTAAATGAAATTTTCTCAATTGACACTTCTCTGAGCTACAAAATAGACTTGAAGAAAAGTGTTGATTTTGCACATGCAAGTGCAATTCAATCAACACGGTACATTTTGCGCCATTGAATAACACACCCAGTGTTTCTGAAATAATTCACTGTATTTTGGCACTTAATTTCCCGGACGACATCATACACGCCCAGCGTCAGTCCGGTTGATGTTGAGGATTGTTCGAGAAAAATATGCCAATGAGTTTTATCTGAGTTGTGTTTCTCAAATCAAAGTACACAAAATTAGCTGAAAGAAAACTTTGATGATGTACTATAGCTATAGTGTGGCGTCAAGCTTGTTGTGCATGAGTGGCATGCTGAAACGACTGCCATGATTGTAGACTAGACAGTGTATGGGAAACGTTCGCCGCGCGCGCTGTATAATCTAACATCAAAGACTGAATTTGTTGCAAATGTTTACTTTTCTAATGATAAGCAACATGTAGACTTGTCGAGCTGTGCAAAGCAAAACGGACACTCGATCAAATTCCACTGTAATTCCCCTCCCGATTCTCCTTCATTAATTTGTTCTGGCGATCACCCACGCGAGGGCTTATCGCCCAGACCAAATAACTCGTTAACAGCTCACATAAGGCTGTAGCTGTTTTCTTTGAAATACTATACAGAGATACAGTGGGTAAAGAAATACAGTGTGTAGGCCAGGGGTTTCATTAAGTTTTGAAGTAGGGGGCCAGAATGAAAAAGTAGGCGGCTTGCAGCTGCCATGACCACAAAGCGGTCGTCATGGGGGAGGGTCTGGGAGGGGGTGTTCCCCCTCCCGGCCGAAAGCCGAAACCCTGAAAAATGAGCTAAAATTTACTTTTTACAGCTTACAGTAACATGAATTTCTAGTATTTTCAGGAGAATTGTCAGCAGTGTTCCAGGGCAATTTGTGTTCATATCATAAAAGCCATTTTACCTGGGAGATTAGGCCTAAATATGATAATTCATAATTACAAATAATAAAATGTGCTAATGTTGACGATATTTTGAACAAAGAAAACTGAAGTCTTAGAACCTAAGAACCTCTATGCTTTTGGGAGGTTAACTATAATAATTCACTATTATTAATGATACAAATTTGATATTGTAGACGATGTTATAAGTGTTACATCTAGACAGGGGGTTAGGGGATTGCCCCTCTGTTGAAATGTTGGCACCCCAATTAATTTGTCAAGGCGGGCCACTCCGCCAAATGAAATGTAGAGGTACAAGTAGAACACATGAACTGGTGAAATCCCCCCGAAATTTTCTATTAAAGGGGTAATCCCCCTTGTTGACGCCATCCTGGATGAAACACTGATATTTTAAGCACAGTAAATGTGAAATATTTCATTAATGTATAATGTTAAGCTTTAAAAATTAATGTAAGAACCCTGATGTTTGGTATGGCAATCTGTAGATGAAGAACTTTCATACCACTGGGGAAGTAAAAAGGATAATTTATTTAACAATAACGATAAAAAATAACAATCGTTACCATGTTTCGCAAATAGAAACAAAGACCCTCAAGGTCATTTGACTATATGGGTATGCAAAGTAAGAACCTTGATATAGGATATGAAATTAGTACGTTCAGAAGCTCACATTTGGATTTAACCTGACGATCGCTTTTGAAGTGAATTTTAGAGGTCTGATCGTATTTTAACCACTCTCTGGGTGACGATTTTAGTGGCGTCGATAGACCGAAAAGCAGTACATATAATACGTCCAGCTGGTTATATACCTTGACATTTACGCCTACCACGGTGCAACGCACGTCGGCTTACTAAATTTCGAACTGTAATCGAGAAGTTTTTCGTGAGAAAATAATCAGGTCATTGTCTTCGAAAACAGTTTAAATCCACGTAATTATCCTTCTCTTGTTTCTTGGTCCACTTCAAAACCGAAGATCGTACAGAGAAGCTTGACCTTGCGATCTCTTCCGTCTTCATTTGTTCATCGACCATTTTGAATTGAGCTAATGACAGCCGACAGGTGTAGTACGCACGTTTTATTGGCGTATATAAAGGTCACCACATCGGAATCAGCAATTCAGGTAGCCAATAGAATCATCCGTTGCAATATTCTGATTTTTATTAAGGCAGTTTCACATGAAAGCCGTTGCAAAGTTTGACTACACAGTTTGTGAAACTTGTCCGTATCATTTCAGAAGGTAAAAAATATTTCAGCGATGAAAGAGTTCAAATTTTCCGAAAAAGTAGCCGGCGAAATCGTGAGAGTAACCGGTCAATTTCGCCGGCTGCCGGCTCTTAATGAAACCCCTGGTGTAGGCACACACTCGACACAGGTAAGGCTTGTGTAATGAAAAAAGTTGAATGCATGACATTTATGGACCATATTCATAACTGGACGAATAATGCCTGCAATACCCTGTGGGCGATCATAAATGAAAATACTGAATTTTTGACAGGTGAATAGACGTACAGGTGCGGCAAAACAGCAATACATACACATTAAGCGTCCAAGCATGTATTTTGCTTTTCAGAACGATGAATTCTCTGCCAAAAACTGGTTATGGGGTCAGTTATTATCATAGAATTCATCGTATAAATATTTTCTGAAGGCCCAGATATTTTTTACGTGCAATTATTGCGATTGTATTTTTGATCATTGTTTACACAAAGATCACATGACAGCAAATTTGGATAATTTCCACAAAATGTTTTTTTTACGCCCATCCCCGTACAAACGTTGAAGTGTTTTCAGTCGAAAGTTGCGTAATTTAAAGCTATTGAATCAATCTTGCAACATGTGTCTGCGATTTTTTATTTGATTTTCTAGATTATTTTCTAAGATTGCGATTGATCCCTAGTATAAAACCTACGAAAGCCTGTTGCATCTAGGACGGATAAGAGAAATTCCAGACACCGTTACATGGTAGGGTCCAGGGTTGAGGTCGGGGTAAGTGACCTGTCGGTAACTAGGTTGCAACTTTTGAAAGTACTGTGAACTTTTGATGATAACCGTAGTTATGTCGCTGACAGATATTAGTTGTTTTGTTTGTAATCTAATACAGTAGACGACTATTGACTCAATATCGCTATATGAAAGAGAATGTAAATATATGAAATAATGCCTACAACAGTTTGCCTTTTGTAGCGAAAATGGGGAGCTGCAGGCTACGTTAAGTGTCAGTTGACAATGACGGGAACTCTTCTCTCGAGCCATTTAATCTAGCTTTAGAGCGCCATGTTTCTTGCATCCTGCAATCTTCAGATAGAAGAAGTGTAAGGATTCTTAGCTCAACACTCTCATATATATGTTCGGGACGTACCGAATATATTAAGGTGTGAAACTGCAAAACTGCTATAAAAATGAATTTACACATGTTCATCATATGTTAACTAAAGGTTATGGATGTGGTGTCGTAGTGTTGTTGTATGAATTTTAACGGACAGAGGTTTTGATCACAGCTTGTAAAAGCGATATAAAATTGTTGGAAGAAGGAAATAACATATCGAAATTGCAGCTTTGGCTATTGGTATAGCTGCAAAGATTTGGCGCTGGCTTCGATTACTAATAATTACCAAATACTCTTACAGTGTAGGTCACTGCGGTGTTTGATTGCGGGCGCTGTGTACTACCGTAGTGCTTTTAATTAATACCTTACCAATAAATGATAATAATAATACATCTGACATTATTTACTGTATTACTTCTTTTGTAAAATATACAAATTTGGAATGTTCGAAATTCGGTTACTCTTGATGGGATTAAAGTTTCCCTTCAATCCTATGTCATGCAATCGAAATGTTATCTCTCCTCATGAATGAATACATTGTATTTCACTTATAAGATGATGAACAAAACTGAGGATTTTATCACAAAGTTTTCAAGCCTTGTAAGACTTGAAGGAGAATAATGCATCCTGAATGCATTCATATGATGATCTTTGTAATTAAACAGCTAATCATTTGGTTTTTTGTTTCCAGACAAGACGCATTGTAATTTGAATGCATTCACAGTTATGTAGATTTGTTTTATTTGTGACTATGTGGAAATAAATTTATCTTTTTCAAAAAAAATTTAATACCTTACATCAGCAAACTTGCTAGTATTTTGAAGGGACAGCATGTACAGGCATCATCGGCCAGGGTTCCAAACAAGAAGACACTGACGCACTGACGTCATCGATGTCAACGATGGGAGTCCCTAGAAGCTGAATAGATTCGTTCGTCACATTTGGCGGCCAGAGTGATGTCGTGCCTGGCAGATCATAGCATTTATTACAGAAATAACGGACGACGCGCTGACCATTAACGTTTATTTATGGGCAAGGGCGAAAGGAAAGCCAAAAATTAATGGGCTAGGCTTGCCCAGCCCGTTAATTTGGCTTTCTTCTCGCCCGCACCAATAAATAAATGTTAATGGTCAGCGCGGAGTCTCTTATTTCCATTATATTATCAATGAACACCGAAAAGCTGTCAAAATTTACTAAAATTTCCCGTGCGAACGACAACGGGGCCCCAGAACTTGAGAGTAAGTAGTGGGCGCGCTGCCAAAATTTTGCAAATCCGGATATTTCTTATGAAAAAAGCGTCTAAACTTGGTCGACAGATGCTCCATTTTATTTTGTGGTTGATGATGAATTTTGTACAAATTGCAATTTTCGTTTTAGCTGTAAAGTTTCTATATTTACAATATTATCATATTCACGGGCACGAAAACAAACCATTACTGTGTATTTGTTGGCAGTCACGTGGTTCAGCTCGACCAATCAAAACGCAATGGACAGGGCATGGTAATATAATAGGGTATAGCGGCTAACTGTACCTTTTAGGTCAGTGACCTTGATACAAGTGCACTTGCTCAGCATAGTCTAGGGTCACAATTTTTATCTATCAGTGCATTTTGTTTCGATTACATCATATACGAACATTTTTCCCAAACTCATCTGTAGAAATTACTGCCTATGGACTTACGAGACGTTATATGTAGCAATCGTTTAACAGAACATTTTATTGGCATATTTAAGGTTTCAACAAATTTTGCATCGACAAAAGACTATTGCTGTATACGTATTTGATCCTCAATTATTAATGAGGCTCAAGCGACTCCTCCCAATCGGTCTATATTTGATAAATCACCGTTTAAGCTTGGGTTCGTGGCTCAGGTGCGGTGCGTGGCATTGAGTGGCACCACTACATAATATAAGAAGCCTGTGTAGTCTCATCCTACAACATTTTGCGGCAAGCGACCACACACCAACCAGTCTCTTCTATTCAGTGTCATCCAATAGGCCTTCAGGTGAGCAAAGTAATAATTAGGGCATAGAATTTGTGTCTAGTAGGTCTTTTAAGACAATCTACCTGCAAAGAACAGACTCACTATATCAAATTTCACAACAATGTATCTTTTTGTCTGTCCTTAGTTATTGATTTCGACGACTCGTATGTTGTTTTAATGTTGTCTGTGCATAATATTACACAAAGGCATTGCTATCAAGCAAACATAGCTTAACACATTTAATTTTATGAGCCGAAACAAGAAGTCGTGCTTGTTTCTTATAGTGTGTTGGAGCTAAAGTACAATTTTATGTGTGATTTTCGTAAATTATTTTTTTAAACCTCGTGGCATGATATGGTAATAGAGATCGTTGATTAACCAGTCTTAGTTTAATTATTGTACTGTAGGAAGTTAGAAGCGTTAGCAGTCCAATTATCAGAACTCTGATGTATGTTAAAGTACACGACAGAGATACTGTGTTTATTTTCTATTGTCATCGTTGCAGATCGAATTAAGCCAAAATGGAGGTTGTACTTATTCTGCTATCTCTAACGTCTGTCCTCGCACAACAAGGTGAGTTAAAACTTCGTGCTTTGGGTGACGAACCGCTTGAAACGCTTTGGTTGTTCTGAACTGGACACGCACACATAGTTCTTTATTTTGATGGCTGGTATAGAATTTGATTTGATTTTTTGTGCATTGAGGTATTGGTATCTTTTACAGGGAAGTTGTTCTTTATTTCACAATTCCATAAAAATAAACGGATGTATAATATGGCGTGTTTTTTCATGTTAATATTACTATTAATCATTTACTGAAATCTATTGATTTCATCTTGGCATGGAAGATTACCGGCAAAGTTGTCCATGGTGATTTTACAGATTTACAATTTTGCGGGTTTTTTTCGGTTGTCAACGTTTTGGCGACATTTTCGATATTCCACTTACAGCATTTTCCTTTGGTTATGGCGTAAACTATATACAGTAGAAGCGAGATTTGCTTCTTTCAACGGTCTCTGAGTGACCAAACAAGTCCAAGCGCATTAACAGGTGTTTGTGTTTGAAATTTATATTTGCAGCACCTTTGTTAAATTTTGACCTGCCGGACAAAATAAAGGATGAGTACATCGTGGAATTCTATTCGAACGCCACAGATGACCAAGGTTAGTACATCAGTGCAAACATACATCGATTGTTCCAAGTTGATGATTACCAGAGGCTGGAACAGCCAATATGTACCTTGAGTGTCCGCGGTAGCTTCACCAGCTGTGGCTGACGTCATCCAATCGCTACAGACAGAAAAAAACATGTTTTGTACTATCAACATGATGATCCGTGCCAACCAAATTATGCAATCAATATAAATTTACGGGTACCAGTGTGTACGAAGGTTGGCCAACATTTATGGAAGCCTAGATAGATGTGCATACAGACAGATGCTAGGACGGAAATATCTAAAACGACCAAGTAGAAATATTTAGAGACATCTACAACTGACGGTCGAAAAGACAAATGTGACACAGACATTGAATGAGTCTCGGGGACAGATATTCGGCCGGACTCTCAAACTTCTACAATACATTTTTGTCTACCACTTGCGGGTACTCATTTTGAAGCTCATGGAGTAATTAAGGTTTTGACTAGTGTTTTACTTTTGTTAAAATCGTACATTTGATATCCACACAGGGATGATGGCCATTTTGAATTTCAAGTGTTGTGAAATACTTAGTGATTTTTTTCTCTAGTGTGACCCCTGATAATGGTTTACAGTTCCCTTAAGGTAATATGCACCTCGAAAGTGAAAGACTTAAACTTTTGCTCAAACTATCCTGAATGAAACTTTCAGCCATTCTCTACTAAATCAAGAATAAAAATCGGGGTCATGGTGCAAATTTTGGTACTAGAGAAACAAATAACCCAAGATTTACTGATGTTTAAACTTCAAAATGGCCGCCATCCCTGTGTTAACTCTATGGAGAAAAAATAAAATTTGCGATTTTCGAAAAACTAAGACCGTGAAAAGTTTTCTTACACCAATAGCTTTAAAATAAACACCCACAAGTGGTATATCAGAAGAGAACTGTAAAAGCGGGAGAGTCTGCCCATGTCCCCGAGGTGTGATCTACCTTAAGGAATGTTTGGACAAAAAATTATAATTTCAAGGCACCCACGACCCAAATTAACCAATGGCAACTCAAGTCTTCAGACATGGAACGCCAGTCAACCGCTAATTATGCTTCCTCCCTTTTATGATCCTGGCAGTCCTTAAACACATGAAGATGCTGACAGTGCTACTCGAGGGCACAAATGACGTGGAAAAAGCTGGCATAACCAGAGAATACAACTTTGGGGGATTTAAAGCTTATGCGTTCAGGGGAAACATTGAGTAAGTGACACAATCAAACTTGGCTTTACAATCAAGAAACGCCTGCTTTTGACAATTTCAATGATCGGGGGTATCGTTAAATCTAAACTGTCTTTTTCCTCAAAGTAGCTGTTCTGTGAGGCAACTTTTTGGGTGTGGCAACAAAGTTATGTGTGTCATTTTTTCGGCTGACTCGCAGCGTGTTTGCAAGGTTATCTGCTTGGTCGATTGTCACTATTCACAGCAACTTAGGGAGTTTATTTGTATTATTTAATTGTAACGGTAAGATTCTGCCAACCAATTGGATAACAGCGGGAACTTCCTCGTACGTCAGTGACACGCAGTAGCCAAAAGTGCCTTTGAAGTGTCCGCACACGGAACCAATTTCAAAGTGTTCATCAACTAAAAGAGCTACTCCTTGATTATACAAATTCACTGATATGAACAGATATGAACATTGCTATGTACACGATGTGTGATAAATGGTTGAAGGCTTATACAACTTAGCGATTGATAGCACAACCGTGAAAGTAAACATATTAATGCTCCGCCATGCTAAAATGAAACATAGATTACCTATCATAAATAGATTCGACCACGTTTGCTTGTTGTATACAGCTGATGAACACCGTCTAATAAATTTCAACTCATCTCTCATACCATTATCGGGATCAGGGAGATCAGAGTGGTGATGTAATTTTCACCTTTCCAATTTTTTCAGGGCAGTCAACTTCATACGACGCATGCCGGAAGTCAAGCATATTGAAGCAAACCACGTGAGTTTCAATTTGTCGATACATCTCTTGTATATCGAGCTAAAGACTTTTTCAGTGACAACGTCTCAGTTTTCTCCAGTGACAATTGTCAAAGAGCCACGGCGTGAGGGCGCACTCTTCTCAGTGAAAAGGGGGATAAAAAGTTAATGTCACTCTACTGGCTCTTTTCAGGTTGTGAAGGCTCTACAAAGTTGCTATCAACAAACATTTGCTGAATGGGTGAGTGAATTTGTTTTCTTTCCTTCAATATCCCCTGACGAATAAAAATTTGCATCCTCGAACGGCTGTATAGCATATCGTATCAGGATATAAACTTTGTACGTCGGTGTCGGATCCAGTCCATCGCTCTGATGTCTGTACTATATTTGCTCTTCTCACCGAGTTGCACTATGTACTATGTTTTGTTCAAATTCATGCTACCTTATACCAACGTAATCAAACCGTCTACAGGGACATTTCCAACATTTCAATAAAGGCTATATGGGTTTTAGTTTTCAGGAAATGGGTATTTGCCAAGATGTCATCTCAAAATGGTAAAAATATAACCCCTTTTTCTTACCAGGGCTTGGTACGTTCCACCGAACGAGGTCTGAATTTGAGTGGAATATACCGTTATACGAGTAAGTCCTAACAAACTGCTCTGCGCATGCGTGCAACAGTGTTAATACATTTCAATCGTTCTCTCCAAAATCAACAGCAAATGTTATAAGTTTTTTTAATTCTATACTTTTCGAAAATTTCAAGTCATGTGATTGTAAGTGATACAATTCTATTTTGAATCAAGAAGTTATAATTCAAAATTTTACGCCATTATTGTCGTTTTTCAGACACAAATGGATATTTACAAGTAAAGTGACATGTAACCAACTCAGAAAAAGACAGTTCCATTAGCAAGATGATTCATTTTTTATCCACTTTTACAGGCAATACTGGGGAAGGTGTCGACGTTTACATTTTGGATACGTAAGTAGCGTTACAGCGGCCGTGTAGTCGATGTTTCCTATGGCCGATACCAGCATGATTGTGTCGGCGACAGTTTCATCAAACATTGAAGCGCGAGTCTTGATGAATCATTATTTTCTTTTGTTTCGTACTTAATTATAACTGACCATAAGTTTACAGAGATTTGTTCTTGTTGTGTGCTTGTCCCATCATGATAAGTATAAAATCCGCAGATATTGTTTGAAGTCGCGTCCCCTGTGATTATCGTCATCGCGTTGCTTGGAAACAGAAGAATTTTTCCGTCAAGCTAGCTTTATTAGACACCTGCTTATCCGAGGATCAAAACATCCCATCAATTTATCTTTATTTCTCTTTGTTCATTTTCAAGTGGCATCTACCTGCAGCATAATGATTTCGAGGGAAGAGCCGTCTGGGTGAGTTTATGCTCTGACATATTTTGTAAATCTTGTGAAGACTTCCCGATCCATTTATTTTACCTTATAAAAATGTCCACTACTTAAACACTTATCATAATTATATTGTCTCGTGTACACCTTATCTATAATTTCGATAATTTACCTTGCTTGTCTGTTCATCAAACCTTGTTGAACAGATTTTTATAGGCGAATGGCAAGCTCTACGCGGAAAGGCATACTGTACTAAAGTGACAAGTAAATTGTAAAGTTGGCCGGTGCCACACAGTTCGAAATCGTTTATAGTCTCTGCTGAAAAATACTTTTCCATTTTCTGAACTCAATAGGAGAAAGGCGTGACTTAATCGAATAGCACTAAAAAAGGGAAGTCTAACGCCTTCCCCTTGAGTCAAACAAACAAACAAATAAACAAACAGACAAAGAGTATAATGCGGTTGACCAGAGTAGGTACAAAGTGAACTAAAAACTCATTAGCGATATGGCCGTCGTTTTGAGTCAAATTGTGTTAGGTCAGGGGGCATAATACAGTCCAAATAATACAATCCAAACATTTAAAATTCCATACCGATGTAAATGTCATATTATCTCGAGAGATTACTGACAACAAGGGGATCTCTCCATGTAAACTTTGATGTGTATTATAGACTGGCTGTTCATGGACTTGTAAAATCATTGTTTTCTTATCAATAGGGCACAGACACAGTTGAAACACCATCACCAAAGAGAGACGGCAATGGGCACGGAACACATGTCGCTGGTAGGGCAACTTTCAGTAAACCATGGAGCAAGACGCTAAATGATTGTTTGCAAAACTTCTCATGTCATGGCATATCTCTACGCTCTTTACATATAAATTCTGTCTCTGTTAGGGGTAGTGCTGAGCTTTCTTGGGGGCCAAAACGCTGACATGAAGATCTGAGGAGCCCGTGTTTCCATGCGATTGTATCTCCTGCACGATTCAACTTTTTTTTAATAACAGAGTTAGGGACTTTGTCACTTATCGGCAAACTCAAAATGTAAACTTTTGAATGTGAAAGTGTGTGGTAGAGGAGATATAGACACAAAATACAACAAATGCAAGTGGGACCCGCACAAAGGCAATGCAAACATATTTGTATGATAAAGCTGCGCGGTTTTTTTTAACTGGCTTAGGTTCTGTGATGGGTACACGTTATGGCCTTGCAAAGGATGCCACAGCGATTGCTGTTAGAGTGCTGGATGATGCAGGATCTGGAACTCTCCAGTGAGTATCTTGTAGTTTTAAGGTAGAAATCGTCCCAATGACAGATATTCGTATTCTCAGACTTTTACATTACGGTTTTGGTGTATCACTGATAGGATCTCATTTTGAAGCTCATGGAGTAAATAAAGTTTCACTAGCTTATATTTTGGTGAAAATCAAAAATTTAATCCCCCACCTTGGAGTAAACACAGGGATAGTGGCCATTTTGAATTCCAACCGCCAGGAAATATTAGACCAGGTAATTTGTATCTCTGGCACCAAATTTTGCATGGATACCCCTGATTATTATTATCGCTTTCAAAATGGAATGGAAAGTTCCTTCGCAGAGCAATAGTGTGAGTCTTTTAATTTCGAGGCGCGTTCTGCCTTAAATTGTATGTAAGGCTTGCAATGAATTATGTGTGACACATTTCAGTATTAAATATGCTTGTTTCGGATTCTTGTCGGTTTTTCGTGATCGGGTGGTTTTGAGCGAATGTCAGAGGTAGGCAGGCAGGCAAACAGACAGACAGACAGACAGACAGATAGACACAGACACTCAGAAATGCAGTCTATCCACTAAGGGTCTTAGGGACCGGAAATTTGCTTAGTCTATGTCGTATTTTAGATAGAATGTACATTATTGCATATCATACAGATAAATTTAGGAAAATAAAAAAACAAAATAGGCAAATAGAAATTGATTAAATGTCCAATAATAAAAAAGCAAAATGTGCCTGATTTAAGATAAGCTGCCTGTACGTGATAGTTTCTACCATATTTAGCGGTCACCATACTACGGCGCGCCAAATGTTTCAAAAATATTTATCGTCATAGAGTAAAAATAAACTGTCAAATTTTCTTTCTAAAAAAAAGTCTTAAACGTGTATGGATAATAAAGAAAAAAGTTCTTTCGTCCATATCATTGCATGTTATTAATGTACCTTTTCATAAAAATATCATTCATTTGAAAATACGTGTCATTAAATATTTGAATGTGTCTGTACAGATAAAGATGACGTGCAACCGTCTTTCTCGATTGAAATAAAAATTCGATGGAATTACGGAAGAAAATATACGAGAAAAGTATTATTGCAAAAAAGGACAGAATGTTGTGTAATGCTTAATTGTAAAATATTCTTTAAACCGCAATGAGAAGATAAACTGTTTGCAAAAATTTAGAAATACCACACTCCCATACTTATTGACGTACACATACACGTGTATTTGATATAAAGGTGCAATGAATGCTGATTATAAGGGAAAAAAGAAAAAAAAATCAAGCACATACACAAAAAAATATTGAAATGATTAAAAACAAAACCACAAATAGTACTTGCACTACTACCAAAAAACAAAATGATTCACCATCAGATCTGACTAAAAAAAGAAAGAGAATCACAACTGAAAAGTCGACCGAGATCGCGCCGGCGTTGAGGCTGAAAAGAAACCAAAACGAGGTTACCAAAAAAAAAACAAAACAAAAAAAAAAAAACAAACTGTAGAAAAAAAAGAGGCCCGTTTGAGAAAAGAAAACAGAGTGGGACACCCCGCAGAAAAAGCCCAACATGAAATCTTCAACGTCATGATTGTTACAGTTTAATGCCAGAGGGTTTTGGATCATCACACTCGGATGTTGGACAAGATATTTTGGGTATTTCAGCGATAACTCTCAGCTTCTAGTCTTCAATATCATCTCATGGACGTCCAAGTTACCGACAAGTTCCATTCTATATTAAACAGTTACAGGTGGACAAAACACTCGTGGTGGATAGTCGGCTGCCAGCGGTCCCCTCGCTCATGGCGTGCCTCAATATACACTCGAGGTGGTAAGCCAGCGGCCGGCGGTCCCGTCGCTAGTACAGTAGGCCTACACGCCGGCAGCCAGCGATCCCCTCGCTGTACAGTGTAGGACCGCCTCTTCCAAACCATAGACATTCTAGGTCCAAACCATGGAGTCCTACCCCAACAAAACGATGGCTAGCCACTAGCCCACGGTTACGTGTGGTTCCGATACATAGTGGCCTCCGTGTTGGGTATGCTTAGTAAAATTGCATACCACGCAGCGGCCGCTATGCATCGAACCACACGTAACCGTGGGTTTAGCCTCTGAACGGAGTGTGACAAAGGCAAAAATACTCAGGCTAAAACACTCTGTCTAGATTCGAGGCAACGTTTTCACTACTAGTGCATGTAGAACGCGAACGCGCCCAACTTGACAAACACTGATCAAGCAGCCGCTACTTCTCTGTATACTGTAGCTCCGGGTGGCAGGGCTATGAGTTACCGGCGTTATACGGCCAGGCAGTATAACGCCGTTAGCGCACAGCCTAGTCCTGCGTATATGTCGGTGTGTTCCCTGCGTTATACGGCCTCCACTACTGTTGTGAAGGCCGTATAACGCCGGGAACACACAAACCTGTACGCAGGGCTACTCACAGCCCTGCCACCCAGAGCTATGTATATAGGCTACTGCAGAAATATCGTAGCTCCATATATTGGACTGTGTGAATATAAAGTTTTCAGCAATGGGGATCGACATGTCTTGTATGTGCCGGTCGAGCCCTGCGAGTATAGTGAGTGTCTGGCGTTGCGAAGGCCGGACACTCTCGCCATACTCGTAAGGCTTGTGGTGATCCTGAGGGATTGCCGTTGCATTGCGTCGCTCGTCATGTCGCGACCATGGAAAACGATGGACATTCTCTCTACACGCGGCAGATTTCTTCAAAACTATTTATCATGATTTAGGTGATCTTTGAGGATAGACGAGGAATTATACCAAAAAAGAAGTGGTTTATTATCATGGTATTTGAACGCGATGTATCGAATCACACGTAACTGTGTAGAAATCATGTAACGGCGATGACAGAGCGGCTCGGTGGAAGGCCTGCAGTGCCCCCCTTGTCATACCGCGCCTAAGGCATCCATATGTTCGCAGTGTTGCTATGAAGGGTCATGGGTTGTACGTCTCGCTCGTGACCTGACATGTGGACTGCCTGAAATTGGCTCAGTTAACTTGACTCTCTTGAACTATTCAGTGTTAACCTGGACGTTCTTCAGGTGATATTGACCACTTCACTTCATTAAGTACGGTTTCAAGTAGCTCTGCTTGGCAGGGCCCAGCCAAACAGAGCTAGGTTTCAAGATGTCAAAGTTATCACTGAAATGCTCAATTAATATTTCGTCAAACATTGTAGTGTGTGGTGATCTGATTCCCAGCTGTTGGGGATTCGTCAATCGAAGGAAACGTGAACCATGAGTTTTTTGAATCATGGAAAATTAATTGTAATTTCGCGCGTTTTTTTTTCTGTGGCGAGTGCTCATTTTTTCTTTTTTTTCTTTTTTTCTTTTTTTTTTTGCTGTGACGAGTGCTCATTTGTTTTATCTTTCCACAGGCCCACGCTTTTTTTTTGTATTTGCTGTGTTCATGGCATTTTTTATTTTTTTTATTTTATTTTATTTTATTTTATTTTATTTTATTTTTTTGGTAGGTGATGTCCAATTTTGTCTAGAGCCATCACTGCCGAATTTTTTCTCTGTTTTGCTCTCTTTACTGTCAAAGCGGCTGGTGGTTCATATTATATTTTTGATTATCTATAATACGTTTTTTATGAGACGTAACGCTTTTCAATTTTCTTAAGTACATAAATAATTTTATGTATGCATGGCTTTTTTTTGTCTGATTCTTTTATAATGAGATTCTGTATGTGGTTCACATTTTAATTTTTTGTAATTTTTTTCTGAGTGGTAGTAGTACTAGTGGTTTTTAGTGATTTTCTTGTGATTTTTGTGTACGTACCACTGTATAACATATTTTACTTTTTTGTTTTGTAAAATCAGCACTCATTGCACCTTTTACGCGAACTATTATATGTGTATGTATGTCGATAAGTATGAATGTATGACTTTTTCAAATCGTTGAAAATTGTTTATTTCCTAATTACGCTTTAAAGAATATTCTCAAGTTAAAATGAAGTATTAAATGACATTTCTGTCTTTCGATTTTTAATTATACTTTTCTTATTTATTTCCTTCCTAATGACAACGAATTTTTATTTCGATAGAGAAAGACAGTTTATTTTTGCACTGAATCGATAAATATTTGTGAAACATTTGGCGCGCCGTACCAGACAATATGACTTTCAAATGATTAAAGCAATTTTGCTCTCGGAAAACTCAGTCACACGTTTTTGCTACGTCCTAGGATGGTAATCGATGGTGTGAACTGGGTGGCTCAACATTACCAGGACAAGAGGAAACAGACCAACAGCGCCAAAGGAGCAGTAGCAAAGTGAGTCAGACTTTGTCGATTGTAGACTTGTCAGTGTCTATACCGTGCTTGTTTGAATTCCATAGGCTGTGAAAATATTCAACCCTTTCTTTGCCACAGCGACTGTAGTTTAAAAACAAAAAAATAATCAAGTAACATCAAAAATAAAATCAAGGTGTTTAATTTATTAAAAAGGTGCAGTGCTACACGTGGTTTGTTTATGAAAGAAGGATTAGAATGATCTGGACAAGTCATTAAAAGCATCATACTGTGATGACGTTTGGAGGGGGGGGGTCGGGCTACGTAGACGAATGTCTTGAAAGAGAGACGCACAAAATACGGAATTAATGAAGAATCAGGACTCTATTCATTCCATTTACCGGGTTATAATTTGAACATATATTCTATATTTACTTTGCAGCATGTCCCTAGGAGGCCCTTTCTCGCAGAGTGAAAATAACGCTGTTGCCGCAGCAATAAGAACGGTAGGACCCAAAACCTGTCTTTTACCGTGTCGAAATAACAATCAAGTTCGATCATTTGAACTCGAACTCTTGTCGAGTGTCTATGGTCCGATAAAAAAGCAAGCTATTTGAGATTAGATAAAATGCTCCAACATTGATTGAAAATGTCATCGTACAAACTAATATCATGAAGATGATATCACCCTAAAATCAAAAGCACGCCATCACCGACAGCAGATTGAGCTCTTTCCGAATGCTGAAAGAAACGACTTACGAAATTTTGATATCCCAGTCGATTTAGACGCTTACACTTTCAAACTTCATGTTACGAATGTTTGCAGGGCATCTCCTTCGTCGTCGCAGCTGGAAACGAAAAGGCGGATGCCTGCGATACGTCGCCGGCCAGCGAACCATCCGCGTGAGTCGAATTAATCTTTTTCTCAAAGCGGCCGGTAGAGTTACTAGTAACTCGGATACTATTTCTGAACTAAAGATTGTCTTTGTTCATTTATCACAGATGAAAGAGAAATTTCAATATATTTCAATATCAACATCAAAATGGTTCTCTGTCTGTATTTTAACAAGAAGTAACATGTGACGATGTCTGACAACTTTATTATATGTATAAGGATAATGTGTTCCTCTTATCAATTATGCATGTTCTCCCCACTTTCTGGCATTTTGGCTTTAAATTATGAAAAGGAAATATGTTTTCTTTGCTACGCTTAGTTAATTACTGATATTTTTTCTGACAACAGCATAACCGTAGCAGCGACGAACAGTGCTGACCTCCAGTGGGAGAGCACTAATTACGGTCGTTGTGTTGATATATTGGCCCCGGTAGGTTTCAGCTTCCTACTGTGCTTCTTTGAGATGAATAATTCATTTAAATGTACATGATTGCCGCAATACTATTCGTATAGTCACATGATTCATGGCGCCTTTTGTGTTTCAATATATGTACCACTTTCCATAGGTTTTGAATGGAATATTAAATGTTTTATAATAAATTAGAGGAAAACGAAATATCAATGGCAGTTATGTTATCACTAAAACATAATGAGTAACCAATGGACTGAAGAATAGCGACCTATTAATGTTTGAGTCAGCCATTCTTATCTGATAGAGTTAATTGCTCATCGCTTTTGATCCGGACACGAAACATGTACTTGAAAAAAACGTCAATTTTGTACGATAATTAGACACAGAGCTAACTTCCGGCCATAAACTGATCGACGCAACTTTCTTTCATTGTTTTCCAGGGTGAAGGAATAACGGCGGCATGGATCGATTCTCCCTACTCCATTACTACGATTACAGGTACGCACTCTATTAAAAATTACCCAGTCATCAATTATTTCCATGTGCTCCGTTGTCTTGTCGTTGACTTCTGCGACGTCGGACGACGCTCATCACGTGACCCTTTTTCGCGACAGACACATGGTCATTGTTCAGTCCCAGTAACACCACCGTTAAAATTCATGCATTCCTTTGTGGGTTCGAGTAAAGAACAGCTGTGATTTGCTAACAAAAGCACACCAACATGTCTAAAAGAAACACATTGTCTATGCTCAAGGTGTGCCTACACCTATGGATGTGTCTATATACACTATTTTGGCGTTGGCTTTGTGCCAAAGGCAATTGACTAAAAGGAACAGCCTCAATCCCTGGTTTGCGCTTTAATGCTTATTGACATTGCCTATTTACACGATGTTAGTCCTTTGTTATTCCATGAAATTTTTGTCCAGTTAATCAATTTATTAGGGCTAAATCTGACACGAATTCTTCCCCTTAAGCTTCAACTTAGGGACCCGGGGATATTAATTTATGCATTTGACCTCTCACCCATCCGTAATTGAACAAAACATTAGAAGTGCGGAAATTCGGTGACGAAACTGTGATTCTAAAAACAAGATGACTTACAGTCTCTTGAACAAAAAACGTGTTGAAATTAGATTAATGAGTATCAAAATATGCGTAGGTATGGGCCAAGCGAGGCGTATAGTTAGAGCAAATTGGCACACGAGATGTGGTACAAAAGTTAGGTTTCATGCTGCAGATTATGAAATATCTGCACTCTTTCAAACCTACATTTGTCACATATTAATTCTCGGTATCCCAGGTGCGTAGGAATATTATATCTATTCTTTCGGCTAGTCTAACTTCCTATAATTTGTATTGCAGGCACATCAATGGCGGCACCACACGTGGTATGTATAGTGACTAATAAATGACTGGAGCGTCAAAATAAAGACAAGCGAGCTCTCTTCACTTCAGCTTTTTTTATTTGCAAACATTGTGTTTAAACAATGCGTCATGATCATACATTATATTTTTGTGTTAATACTTTATTGTTTTTCAATATTTCTACATTTACATCTAGGCTGGTGCCATTGCCAAATACCTTAGTGCTCAATCCAGAGTACCTAGCCCTTCTGCCGTGAAGTCATGGCTTGATACCAGGTAAGATGAAATACTCATCCTGTAACAATACTCCTTTTTTTGCGAGACTATTTGGACTCGTTACGAGGCTCTATATCCAAGCGCCGGGAAGTTGATCTTAGGCAGTTAATTTATGTCGATCATAACTATTGACTTTATTAAAAATTAGCTATTATTTGAATAATATAAGGTTATTCACAAAACACCGGGATTTATATTATGTAGCAGAGGTATTGCCCGAGACGCGTGCATATCCTTGTTATTATATACTTTTCAGTCCAATTTACCAGAAAAAGTCGAAATGGCGCTTTTTGGGTGCTCGCCGCGCACTGCACTGAGCGATCTCGAGCGCATAAAACGCATTCAGCGCGTCCGCTAAGCGCACGAAATTTCAACCCGCGCACGCAGTGCAATTAGGTCAGCAGCATAATTTCACTCACACTCACAGGTTTCAGAATGATCATTATTCACTGTTTCTAAGTAGGCCTATATTTTTTATAAAAAGTATGGAATCTGCTCTTGTTTTTCCCTGTGTTGAGCGACATAAAGGTGTCATGAGGTCAAAGGTCAAATAGCGCCCAATAAAACCCAAAGTTAATGTACTCCGTTATTGGACTTCGCGCCCTCTGACACCGAAACTTACTGTACGACGAAACTCAGGTGTATAACAAGTAAGTTTATTAAAGGGTTTTGGACACATTTTCCTTGATAGGATCAGCTCCATTATTATATATATCTCTGTTCTTTGCAGTACCACCAAGGACAGGATTCAATTGGCTCCCTGGGCAAAATTTGCCGGGACACCTAACAAACTGCTTTACTACAAAGAATGTTGAATCTTCCATGGAGTAGCAGCTGTTCTGTAGACCTAGCAAGGTTGATCTTAGAGAGTGTTTTAAAGCAGGGACATTCTGAAATACACGCTGTTCCTTTTAGCAACTTTACCCGATTTCCCCAACCAGATTACGCAGATTAGTAGTACTTTCTGAAAAATGGTAATGTAACTGCAATAATTATAAAAACATAAATGAGAATAGCCACTGGCAGAATGCCAAAGGTGGCTTGAATACTCTTTCCGGCCTCATGCAAATATTTGAATGAAGCTTAAGTTCTGTGCAAATGTTCTCATCAATTAATACCTGGATTGGCGTCTTTTTATACTATACAGCAGCCTTGTCCACTAAGATAATCTATACACAACGAATACTTAGTATTTGCAATGCAATTTTTTACTCAAGCAGTAACCGTACAAAAGCTTGCCTGTGTGCTTCCAATAAAATCGCAAAAATAAACAGCCAATCACATTTAAGCCATATTTTTACTTAGTTTTTTTTGTGAATTACTAGAGAGACTTAGTTCTCTTCAATCTCAAAGGATTATATTTAAACTTTGATGGCGCTGTCTTCTACAGAAGCACAGAGCAAAGGGTAGCACCAGGGATTGTATTAATGCCAACAAAATGTAATGCTAAATATTACCAACAGACCGATCGACAAGGAAATTAATCTTGCTGTAGTCTAACCCTTGACTATAAAATAATGAATAAATTACATATATCGCGTTATGTGTATGTATGTCTTTCTGTATGTATTTCTGTATGTCTGTGTGTCTGTCTGCCTGTCTGTATGTCTGTATGTATGTATGCATGCATGTATGTATGTATGTATGTATGTATGTATGTATGTATGTATGTATGTATGTATGTATGTATGTATGTATGTATGTAATTCTGTGCTTGTTGAAGCAAAATTTGCATTAAACGCAAGGAAATATGAAGGTTCCACCGAATGTAAGGCAGGGAAGGGACCATTAGGGCGAATGTGGGTGGGGCAGCCAACATACAATTTCAGTTTGACAGTGTTCAGCTGTAAACACAAAAGGATGAACTATAAAATCGGCGGTGAAAAGGCCACTTCTTGTACATTTCAACCATAAATACATACAATTTCGTTTAGCAGTTTTCAGCTATAAACTCAAAAGAACTAACTATAAAATCGGCGGTGAAAAGGCCACTTCTTGCTCATTTCAACCCTACCCTAATGTTGATGTTTGAGACTCTGAAAAACATATCAATGCGACATGTTACATTGATAGTTTAATTTTTTATGGTCTCATTATACATACTCGTCTCTGTTGACTAATAAAATTACTGAAATGTATACTACACTGTAGTACGACGCTTGTCGCCAGGGACAGTGTTACGTTATTCATAAATAACGTAATTAATATCATATCAAAAAAAGCCGAAAAAAAGGATGTTTAAAGGCGAAAATTTTCCGCAAGAAAAACGATCGGCGAATTTGTCCTAGTTATATTTACATACATTTGCTTTAGACAAGGTCATATTAGATCCAGGAAAATTTTCAATGGAAGCGATAAGTTCGAATGAGGAGTAAAATTAGCTGCAAATGGTTTGCGTGACTATCGAATGAAGTCCGAGTTCAAAATCTAAGGCTTCCTTGGTGAGGCCTGGCGACAAACATAAGTACCCAGGACGCGTACGGGTATCAATCGAAGTATGACAAGCGATATTAAATCGGGAAATGTTCGAAAGAAAAAAGAAAAGGGAAGAAAAAGCAATAGAAGAAGTGAAAAGTCGGGAAAGTCCCGTCAATGGAGCAAATGCGTTTAAAATGAGAAGTAAAATCACCCGAAAATTGGTTGCGTGACTTAAAGTTGCAAGACAAAAAATTAAATTGACCTTTTTAAGATAACAATTCTCTAGTGATTAATAACGTCAGAACTCCCGTAAATCATATAATTTCGGAAAGACTAGATATAGCGAAACATTTTGGTTACCACAGTGTCATCATTGTTTGCATAACTATAACGTGACAGGTAATTTGCATAACCTTTCAAAAATGATGTTCATTAATAAGGAATCATCTATACCAGATATCAGTAAAAGAAGGATTTAAAGACTATGTATATGTGGACGAAATGTTTATAACATAAAATTGAAATAAATCTGTTGATTCTAAACTTTGAAACCTTTCAAAAGTGTTTGCACTTCACAAGGAATGGTGTTGCGTATCCTTGATGTCAGACTGGTTTTACTCAATGGTTTACTGTCAGTCATACCGTCTTTTACACGTTCGTCAAGGAAGGACATGTTTATGAAACTGCTGGCGTGTTATGTTTTGATTGGCGTGAAGCAGTGTTTCTGCCCTGAGAGCTCACAAAGTAGGTATGGTTGCTACGCGATCCACCCCTTGGGAAATTGTAGTGATCCTGGAATTCTACAAGCCAAATTGGACAAGCTACAAAAATGAGTGAACACTGGTGGATACATATTGGCTACAACAACCCCTTCCATAAATACTCAATGAACAATATTTCAATTGGACGTACACGATGCCATCCCGTCGTATTTTTCGCATAATCTCGTGCACTTATCAACCACAAACAAAGTCTCCAAAAAGTTTAACACCTTTGAAGCTCATTTTAATATGAAAAGGCCATAGTCTACCGAGACGACCATGGAACAAAAGGCATGCCGCGTTGCTAGTCTGTTTTTCTATTTGTCTTTGTCCAAATAAACTTGATGTCAATTCAGCTAGTTCGCTATTAGATTATTAGAGGCAAAGTCAACTTGGAGGGGTCCTTATTGGGTTCAAATTCAACTTCTTTTTCAGCTTCTCCTTATATTCTTCTTCGTTTTATTTTTTTCTGTACAAATCTCAGAAATTACTGCTTGTTTCATGATGAAGTCACACCCTGATTGGGGACAACATGGAAGACAGTACATAGATATCGCTGATAACACCTCAAGAATACACATTTTTTGCAACAAGGCATATATAACAATCCATCAAATTCAAAATGATCATAATGCACCGAACGTATCAGAAAGAACAAGGAATCAGTAAATTTATATGTCATGGTCGATTATGTCCATGATAAGATGTGACACTAATGTTAATGAGACATGTTCTTTGCTTTTTCAGAAAGGCAACAGAAACTAACTTTCGTTAAACCCATACTGTTACATGGAAGCTCTCCGATAGTCTCAAATATCACTATAAAACAAAATAGTACTTGTTTAACTTCTTCACCTCTTTGGGTCATCTTGAAAATGTAACTACATTAAAAGCGTGACAATATCAGTCTAATGATTGTGATATCAACACAGGGTTAAATAACAAGGCATACCTAGTTGTGTGATATTCTCGCACTGTTCTCGTAGGACGTAATTCTTCCATGATTGGGGCATTTTCGTACCATCCAGAAAGTTAACCTTTATTAGTAGCAGAACTGACCCGAGTACACACATGGACAAACCAGTCGTTATTTTCATCATTGTTGCTGCTACATTGACAGGGTGGACATTGGACCCATTCTGGCATGCCTCTTCGTAGTCCAAGCAGCAGTCTCCAAACTGTGGGCACTTTGGATCACAGTTACAAGTCCACACGTCACTTTCTCCCTCGGAATTTTCATAAGTGCTCGCAACCGAATTGCACCTTGGTCCGAATGGTGACGCACTGAAGCAGGAATCCCGTCGGCGCGAAGTTCCTCGCTCGATGCAGACATCAGACATATGCGCCGCAACAACACTGCTTTAACAGTAGGAGCAGAAGCAAAGCCCCATCATCAATGTTCGTTCTGTAAAAATGAAAACAAATATGCATTTGAAAATATGTCAAAAGTAATGGATAGAAATCAAAAGTAACGGACTATAGTAAGTCAAAATTATTTAACTTTGGTGTTCATTTTTGACAAATCTCAAGACGGAATCACAAACGGTTTAACATCCTGTCTCACAACCCTACAGGCCAAGGTCACTGAATCACGGCCATTGTCATATAATACACATTAAATCATAAAAAACTCAGCTAAAACGTCAAACCATTCATCGGAAATAAAACGTTGTTTAAAGAACAAAGGACTGAATATTATAAACCTGTCAATTCGCCGGCTTTATATTACAGCCTGTCGGTTAACGTACTTACTGGTCAAGACTATGCTATTCGTAGTATCATCCGAAACTACGAACAGGTAGTTAAAAGTATCCAAATCATAAAATTGGAGAATCATAAATTTGGAGATGACAGAGAACCAACTGGAATTCATAATCATGACCGAAAATCATCGTCCAAAATTAACAAAAACTTAATTCTTCGATCGTACAAGTACAAAATTATGATATCCGTTGTTTGACTTTCATTCATCGTCAGACAGATCTAGCCTCTCTATTTTTTTCTTTTATATCTTTATTTTATCTTTTATTCTCTTATTATTGAAGAGAAAGTTTTAAATTAAGAATAAATCACAGTTTTGTTTCAGCTTTAGGAGGAACTGATTTACAGAAGACGTACGCGCCGAAGCTGCTCATCAGACTTAAGCTAATTGATTAAAGTAAAACTAAGACATTCGCAAACATTGATAGCGAAAACGACGTGTGTTTTAAATAAATTTCCCTGACTTAATGAAACCTGTGTGCCTAAAATTTGACGCGACATTGGTCATCAATACATAAATTATCACGGAAAGCGATTAACTTACCGCAATCACGAATATGGTGTAGCGACGTCTGAGGAAGTTTCTTCAGACGCTTCTGTTGCTCCTGTTTTATGGACAGAGAGGAAGGGACTACTGCAGACAATGTTCCGCGAGGTTAGTCCTGTCCCTGTGTAATGAAACAAACGCGACTTGACACTCTCAGAAATGACGCACGCCTCGACCATCGTAGCTTCCACCACCCCCCCCCCCCACTTCAACAAAACACTGATTATCAATGGTATGATAGGAGTACTACACGCGAAGGATAGCAGCGCTATCACGAAACATAAGCGTCAAAATTCACAAGTATCAATTCAAGCAGTCTTCGGAAACGCTGATCGGGTAGATTCAAACGGCTTTTTCTGTATCATCCTCACGCAAGCACCTGCATAGCGATATTGAAACCACAACACAATAAACTGTTTATTTTATTGTCTATCAAATAAGTCTTATAATTGTCATGCTAACGCTCCTGTAATTCACTTCGCTACATGGGTTGATTTGATAACGCTATCGATCTATCTATCTATCCATCTATCGACACACACATCCATACATACATATATATATAATATATATATATAAATATATAAATATAAATATATATAAATATATATTATATATATACCAAAGTCTGCTATAAAACATCTCATAGTTGAAAGCTATATATATATATATATATATTATATATATATATATATATATATATATATATATATATATATATATATATATATATATATATATAAGTAGTAAAGAAAAGGTGGGCAACTGTGATTAATAAGAATTTTACACCCCATTTTATTCATTTATCTACATGAAGCGAAGGAAAAATTAACCATCCATGTAACTAAAGTATGACCCTGACCTATATACGAACTCACGCACGCGCAGCAGTGCATTGTCCTGAACTAAGCGGGGAAATTCCCTGCTGAGCATGTTTATACACGTTCCGAAGGTGTACGGGAAATTCCGTGTGAGTCATCACCATCAAACTAGCCTATATAAAGGACCCCCGTTGTCAGTCCGGCCGGCCGGTCGCGGAGTCTAGCTGATGTTGAACACGAAGTTCCTATCGGTACGAACTAACTTTCATATCCATTCAAACCATAATATCGTAGATATCGCTCCAGCGGTGGACTAAATCCTTCTTGTTTTTGTATTTCTAGCGCCTGATGAAATATGTTCTGAATAAGTTCTGACCCCGGAGCCTCTGTTGTTGCACCTTTTTCTTGTATTTGTGTAAGCAGCTGTTTATATTGAACGTAATAATGTTTATACTTCTCTCTTCTTTTTGATACTCCCGTTTTTCCTTGTATTACGTCAATAACGACACCAGGTATGGGTGTTAAGGCTAACAGTACCGGAACTGTTGGAATTGCTGCTATTACAGCAGAGCTTACAAGAATTCCCTTAGTAATATTGAGAGCCATATCAATTCGACCCATTAATTTATAACTGCGACGATATGCAGCGCTAGTTCTTTCTATATAGTCGGCCAATTGTTCAACGCTTTCAACAACTGAGATGTGCATTTTTACTGTATATGTAAGGGGGGATAAAAAATAATTGTAGTAATATAGAAAGACAATATGGCAGAAGGAGGTGAAGAAAATATACCACTCCAGGATTTCGATGATGCATATTTGAATGATGACGATGTCACTGCTGCTGAAACATCTTTTACGGATGATACTTTTGCAAACCCAGATCCTACAGTGGATAGCCCACAGGTGGATATTTTAATTAAACAGAGAAGAGAACTTACAAAAGATAAGGCTGAAGGACTCTTAGACAAATATAGGATTACTAATCCGGATGCACGAACCGAATTGATTTTAAATGCTAAGATTATTAATGGTGAACTGTATTATAAGAAATCAGAGTTACAACAGATAAAGGAAGTAGATTTTTAGAGAGATCCACATTAAAAAAGAAGGCAGGAGGTTCTGAATTCGTAAATAAAGTATACGAATGGAGTGGAGTCGAATATCACTCAAGCGCAGAGCCCGAAAATGTGAGTCGTGAATTGCATTCTGAAGATGTGATAACCGATAAAATACCGGCTGAGAAGATGACGCCAAAAGACATGGGTATATACAAAGATAAACTGACAGAGTTACGGCGAGATGCTTCTGGTAATGCAGATAAAATACGAGCTTTTGAAAATAAAATCGACCAATGGAACAATCTAAACCCTGAATATAGAGCTTTTGTTGATGAATTAAAGATGGCAAATATGCGTCTTGATGAGCTTTACAGTGAAAGAGAAAATCTGTTAGAGCAGACAGAACTTACACCCGAACTCAGAACAAGACTAGCTAAAATTGATGATCGAATTGAAGTACAACTTGATATGATCAGTGGGGCACGTGAAAGACTGGCGTCGACTAGGTCTCTTCGTGATGTAATTTCTGATCCAGAATTATCACTGAGACTGAAGCTGACAGAGTTATTTAAACGAAATGGTATAACAATCGCTGCAATACTGACTGCCCTTGGAATGACAATATCAACAATTGCCCTGGCTGTGACTAGAGGAGGAGGGGGAGCAGGGGGAGGAGGAGCAGGAACTGGCGGGTCTGGTTCAGGTCCGCCCAAAGTATATACAAAAGCGAAAGAAATTGTAAAACAATTTGGTGAATGGTTAAAAACCTTGGCCGCAAAAAGTGCTGCTGCAATACCAGGTTTAATCGGCTCCCTTGTCAGTTTTCTATTAAAAACAGCAGGATCGGTGGTTGGATTTGTTGGAGAACAGCTATGGATATTTTAACTGGATTAACATTAGTCATTATAAATAAAATTATGTATTAATACGGCATCGACATGTTTGGTGAAAAGAATATTGCAAAGTTTCTTTCTAAAAATAAAGACCTGTTTGTTTCTCCGTTGAATTGGAATGGTGCAAACTCCGACGAGTAAATCGACATATACTTCGAGCAAATCCAGGTGTCCGACTCAAAGATGATAATCTATATCATAACATTTTAGCTTTCGTGAAGGAATGTCAAAAGACTAACTTCTTTAAGCGACTAGAATTCATAGCTGTATTCCAGGATACTGAGGATGACCAAGAGGCTCATCATCTCCAAGAATATTGGGTTCTTCGATTGATTCGCGACACAGGCAATCGATTTATCTTTCAGGCAGACGGAAATATTTATGTAAAGATGTGATTTTTTCTTCTAAGTTATTATATACACGAAGTGAAACGTAAGATGTGATTTATTTTCTTTTTTTTCTTCTACTATATACATTACACGAAAAATGGGGTACGATAGAACATTATCACCGACTTTCACCAACCGAATACCGAATGGAACGAAGTCAGAAAGAACTCATCACGTGATTGCTCATAATCCAAGTGAGGCAGATCCAGGCCAGACACTTATAATACGATGTCCGAAGTTAGAAAGGCGGAGTACTCTTAGTTCCAGATACTTTCGACCTGGTTTTTGATCTCGAAGTAACGGGAGGTGGAACTACCCGTGTAGTACAAAATGTTGCAAAAAATTTGGTGGAGCGTATGAAACTCACATTTGAGGGTCAGACACTTTCCGATTTGAATAAATATAACCTCATTGAATGTTATCGCGATCTCTTCAAACATAAAAAGGAGAGAACAAACATGACACTGTACGGAATTCAGAACGAAAATCTAAGAAAATTGAGAAGTGGCGCGACCGATGCAGATGCCGCCGTCGTGGGCGATAAGTTACTTTTCGACACATATAAAACAAAATATGCTATTCGTCTCACTCATCCCCTCATAACAGGTCATGGAGTTGCATATCCAAAAGCGTTAGGGAGTCATATTGAATGGGAAATTACGTTGGCACCCGCCCCCCAATTACTTGTCAGTAATCAGTTTATTACAACCAATTATAAATTAAAAAACATTCAAATGGAATACGAGACAATTTCTGACCTCAAACTCGCGGGGTCAACTGCTGGTTATTACAACGGTGGAAAAAGTTACCTTTACGAGCATATACATTATTTTAGAACAATCCCATTCAAAGAATCGGACACGGTTATCAATGAAAATATAAATGTACCACGACGTAGCATTAGAGGTATCGCTATACTCTTCACTAAAAATCAGAATCAGGCAGAACTGAACAGTGAACTTTTCTTTAATCCATCCATTGAATCTGTGTCTGTATCAATCGAAGGCATTGCAAATAAAGTGTACGCTCAGAAGATGATACCAAGACAATTTTGGCGAGAGGTGCGACGGTATTTGCTGAAGATAAAGATTGGTGTGAAATTGATATAGATGAGGCCGATTATTTGAAGAATAAATTCTGTCTGTTTATCGATCTGCGTAGTTTTAAAGATATTGAGTTTCATGGAAATGGTTTAAAAGTAATGAACACAAAGGACGGAATTCAACTTGAGATCCTGAAGAAAGATACCGCGTGGGTGTGGCGATGACGCTCACAATGATAATATATTTGCCCACATTTATGTTATCAGTGATGCCCAGGTCACTATTGAAAATAGTAGATTAATGTCTTTACAATTTTAAACCGTAACCATGACCCGTCGTCCGTCCTATCGGCCATGTTTCTGCCAGCCATTCGCCCGTGTCTGGATTGTATAGCTGCACACGCTTGATATCATTTGGCGCCATCATGATTTTACTGCGCTTTTCACTACGGATTTCTCCAGCCTTTTTCCGTACAAACTGTACAAACTGTGCCGGCTCCGGCTTCTTCCCAGTTTCAAATAGATCTTTATAATCTTCAAAGTTCAAATGTTTTCTAACACAAACATCTTTCACCCCTTTATTTTTTTTCGTCTCCGAAGTTGGAGTTCGAAAAGCATACACTTTCGAGCGTATGCCGACAAAATCAAGAATAGGTTCACCATTCAACTCATCTTTAAATTTACCTATCACTTTTTTATTAATCTTCGGAAAGTTGGGCCCACTCATCCCACTAGTATCATATATAGACTTCTCACCATTCTTTTCAACATCTTCTCGGACTATATCATTGAATTTTGAAAGTTACGTCCGGGTCCGGGGAGGGTATTGGTACACTGTAAACAAAACTGTCAGTATCCATGTAGGCTAATCGTATTCCAGGGAACTGTTTTCGAAAGTAATTGTAATGTGTCTCATACATAAGCAGCTTAGAAAGTTCCAGTACTGCGGCGCCGATGAAAACTGGTTTACATATCTATGCTCATCCGTTTTCAGTTCCAGTAGGGCACTGTCGCAGGAATCACCATCCTCTTCGGAAGTTATGAAAGTTATATGTTTCATCTTTGGATTATACTTCTGAATCTTTTTACGTCCACTATCCGTGCCGTTCCAGTCCGAAACAAATTTAAAGTCTCTGTACTTTCGAACATCCTCTATTGTCTTACCGAACATTGCATTATTCATCAGCTTATAGAAATTCTTTTCAAAATCTGTCTTCCGTTTGCCCTCATTTTAGTGTTAAAGTCGATATATTTCGCGAGACATGGATCTTCATCGAAAGCAAGCACCCGATAAATCTTTTTCAATCTCATTCCCATCCGAAGATAGAATTCCAGCAACTTGTAGTGTAAGACATAGGACTCTCTATCCATCACACTTGTAATCAGTCGACCGCCCTGCCTCGGAAATTCATAGTGATGCGGTGCTAATGGCAAATCGCTGTGTTCTTCATGTAATTCGGGGGGATATTCTAAGTCTACTTCTAGAAAACTTGGTGGAAAGGTGGAACCAGGTCCCAATCAAACCCTGCTCCGCCGGCTCCACCGTCTCGGGCATACCATTCGTCCCACTCTTCCATCGTCATCCAATGAAGTCCGCCCGTAGGCATTGCCTGACTCATTGCCCAGCCGTAGAGATTGTTTGCATCGAGATATTTTATTTCGGTCACTGGCTTCTCTGGATCGTAATTCCCGCCAGCTCCGCCGGCGACGGCCGGATGATTTGTCTGTAAATAATGAATATTACACTGGCTGATGCCGCCTCGAATTCCCCGTTGTACGAAAGTCATCTGCTCAGCATCTTGAATGAGCCCAAACTTATTACCCGTGTAAAGTAACATAGCATCCCATGTCAAGCCGGGCGCTGACATATAGTGGGCTGGATCTAACTTATATGCTTCTAAACATGTGTCACGGAAATTTTCAAATATATTTGCAAGAAGTAGAACGTCAGTCTCACAATAGAATTCCATATAATCACGAATCGTCTTACACCCAACTTCGTCCCATACTCTTAATGCATGTTCGTAATCAGACTCTGAAATCCCCTCTTCCGTCAATTCGCTATAAAATTCCCCCTCTCCGGGAGCTCACCCTCTTCTAATCTGTCAACCGAGTCTAAATATTCGTAGGGGAAGAAACCTTTCGCCCTTTGAATGTCCGGGTATGAAAGTGGGCCGCCGTCCACCCGTGGGCCTCCGGCACAGTTTTTGCAACTTCGCCAATGACCCCATCATCAGCTGAGCACTGTCCATAAACTTTATAGAAAAGAAACGTCTCTTTATCTCCCTCTTCCCTCCGGCAACAACAATTGAGGCGTGAAAAATAAATGTTTTCGAGAGACCCATAATTCCTCCATTGCTCGTCTTAGCTATGATTTTAGGCTGGCTCTGGTCCGGAACCCCCATCATCTCCTTCGGTAACGATTTCATGTAATTCTTTCAAAATAAAAGAACCATCGTATCCCTTGAGGTTGTGAAAGTAGATAGGAATGGTTCTCGACGGCCGGCATCCTTCGCAATAGAAGGTCGCCTCCTCCTTCACTACTCGGTATCCTGCCGGCTCTCCACATGCAATACAGACTGGATCACATCCGTCGCGCCGGTAATTAGAAGGATCCCTCATCGGTATTATTTTCCAATAATACGATTTAGAATAATACTCGGCCCGTTCTTTCATATCCTTTAGAAAGTCTGTAACACAGGAGAGACCTGTGAATGTTCTTTACCATAAACAGTGGGTCGGCCCGGGCCTCGTTCCGAAGGTCCCCACCCCCGTTCCACCATAACATACGAAAGACAAATTGGAATGTGTCGGCCGGTCCCCTTCTCAATAATTGCCTCAGTATCTGCATAGACGACGTAGGGAGAAGGAACCTTCTTCCGATGTCCTTCGAATTGACACACTTCTTAGGAAAAACTGGCTGGGCGTCGTCTGTTCCACAGTACACCTGATGTATTTCTAATTCTTCTGTTGACTTAAAACCTCTTTTACAAACCAGGCAAATACACTTCCTTCTGCGCTCATTCTTTCGATTAGTACGAGAATTACGAAGGCGATTTAACGCAGTAATTGGTGATGAAAGTGGCACCTTCGGGCTTCGCCAACTATCAGTAAGATATTTGCTATTTGATTCCTATCACCTTCGGAATGGGCTCCGCCTTCCGTTCCGTCAGGGGCTCCGCTACAGCTACTATATAACACATTTATGCCGGACGGATCGGGATCATTCTCGTAGATCTGAAATACTTGAAGTTTGACGCTCGGATTTTGCTGCTCGAAGCGCCTGAATACAGTCAGATCGGCGGGCGTAGGAAAGGGAATACCTTCCCAACAGTAATCAGCCATAAATGGGGCGTACGTATTCCATTTTCTCCTTACCTGACCACATTTCTTTCACGAAACTCGGGGTCGGCCAACTTTAAACTTGCTACGATGGCGTATTGAAAACAGTTCTCGCTGCCCGAAGGTAGCACCAGATCGCTAACACAATGCTTATTTTTAACCATCTGGGAAGTTGGACTGCACCAGCCCCAGCCCCGAGTAAAACTTCTACTAGAATTACTTCAAAATTAAGTATCTCCTCGAGAACGAGACCAGAACCCTCAACATTTTCAATTGTATCAAGCATACGATCGTAGCGATCTATTAATTGTTGCCCCACATCCGATCCCGATCCTCTTACATCTTTTGTGTATGTATCATTTAATTTAACATACAATGAACGCGATTGTGTATTACCAGTTTTCGGATCCGATAATTTGACTTCCATTTCGGTATAAACAGAGTACATCTTTCGTTCCGTTTCTTTGACCATACCTTCAATATCCACCAGCTCCCCGATATCCTTGACTCGCTTGACTTCAGGAAATTTTTTTTGTAAAACTGCTCCCTTGAATGCTGTATGTAAACCGGCCATAATAATCTTTATGATATATACTATCCTAAAAATTTTTAAAATGAAAAATAATTATTCTATGATAGGTCATCAAAATCCACTATAATATTTTTGGCAGCATTTATTTGTTTATATATCTCGCCTAATCTTTCTAAGTCGACTAGTTCTTCCACATCTTGAATTTCTGGTTTATTAGGCGCAGCACAAAATATTAATCTCTCAACAGTGAAAGAAAGAGCACGCTTACTTAAGCGCGGTTTAAATGCTAAGAATTCTATCTTACTACCTTTTCGGATATTACGAGGTACAATAGCAGGATTTTCTCGGACTGGTAGTAACGGGCTCACTGTTTTAAAACCGCAGTCAATTTCTTGAACCATATCAATACATGTAGCGAAATCGTGAGCCCCTCTCCCTCTCCCTCTTTTAAACTGAAATTTAAAATACGCCACTGGCTGAGGCCCCTCGCTCCCTCGCTTCTGATACACTTTAGATGGATTGTAAAATCCGCAGGAATTATTCTTGGAGTGAGCGGCTAGGCTTGAAGCATAACTTTTAGCCCCGCTTGCATCGAAACTTTCACCTAGGGTACGGAATATTATTAAATCAGTAAACTTTTGAAGACTCGGTTGCCAACGGACACACACCCATCGCATGTAGCAGGATCACCTCCCGATCCATATTTAGGTCCGATGTTGAAAACTACTTCTAGCTCACTGTCTACGTATATGAAAGGATCTACATATTCACCAAATACTAATTTGCCTCCATCATCAATTTTGATGTTTTCTCCGGTTTCAAGTATTTTTATTGCATCTGAAATAGAAAGGATTGTCATTGTCTTATCGTATATATCTTAATAAAAAAAATTTAAAAATTTTTTTCTATGATATAGTATCCCAAAAATGTCATACATATTCATAAATGGACCAACTGGAAGTGGTAAGAGTTACGATGCAGTAAATTTGGATCCGTATCACGTACCAGAATTTGACACTAGTTTTTCCAGCAACATTGCCGACTTTTATAATGGGCGTGTCACCCACGTTTCGATTGCCGATTTTCAGAACCAGTTTATAGAACATACGCTTAGTTTACAATGTCAGGCTGGGAGGAGGAGGGAGGGGGAGGGGGCCCTCCCTTCAGAACAATACATTATTTGTGACTCTTCCATAATTCAACATCTGACTTTTTCTCGAATCCGGGGCGTTTCCACGGAGTGGGAAGAAAAAAAGATTGTTTCTAGAGCATTTGACCATTTACCCAGTTTCATTATCATATTCAAAGATATGCCTTGGGATTATTGCAGGCGGAATGTGTTGACTCGAGCCAGGTCGTACGAAATAGCCGCCTTAGAAGAACTAGAAGAGATTCACAATAAGTTCAAACAGACTTTCTTAGAAATTTGCCACGACTACAGACTTCCATGTTTGGTAATTCGGAACGCTCTTACCCCCTCGTTCTCAAGAATATACTTAATCCAACAATTGATACCGAGACAGTCGGACCAGTAGAATATCCACGAGCTTTTGACTTTGGAATTGCATGGGGCAGCTCACGCGATAGCGGCAGCCAGGGATTTTTAATAGACGGTTTCAAGGAGGAGGAACTTGAAAAAGCGTACTTCCCACCTGGTCAAGAACAACTAGAACAACCTCGAGTCTCACTAAAGAACCTACACAAACTTCTTAACGCTTGTGAATCTGTGTGTGCTTATAATGCTTCGTTTGACCTACGAGCACTTGACATTATGAAACCCTACGGTTCTGTAACACCGGACTTTGAAGTTACTTGTCTATGGCTCATGTCAGTTGTGTACATTATACTTCAACCAGAACTTATAGATAAAGCTGAAAAAGGGGGACTCGAAAGAACGGACTATGGCAACATGAGAAGTCGTTTGAAGATCTTGCAAACTTAATATGTTCAGGAACTGAGGGGGTACCACCTCATCCACATACGGCCGAAAAAGATGCAGTAAGTGAACATTACTTACGACAGTACATGATAAATACTTGGCCAGGTGGGGGGTGGAAGTGGGGTGGTAAACTGACACTTTCGGCTTTCAAGAAATTAAGACTTTTTCCATGGTACTTATTGAATAACTTTCGTAAATACTTACGTTAGTACTTACGTAGTACTTGACAAGTACCATGGACAGGAACTTACGAAGTACTTGACAAGTACCATGGACAGGAACTTACGAAGTTCTAATAACATTTTCCTCCGGCTCCCAACTATTGAAACTTTCTGGATAACCTTTCCATTTATCAGATAATATTTCTTTCCTCTAATTTTTTTCGTCTTCAAAATTCGTTCTACTCTGTACAGCTCGTCGCGTTCCGAAAGGGCGCTCTGAAGTTCATCAGAATAGAAAGTGCCGAGTATTTCCTCTCCATTCAGATCTTTTATTTTGTAAACTGGTGGCGTTCCCAAGCCAGCTGCGTACACAACTTTTGAAACCACGAAAATCTCCTCTGTCCAATTTGGTAAATATCCTTTCTTAAAAGTGGTCTTGTATTTTGTAATTCGAACCCGTTCTCCCGGCTTGAATTCAGGGTCAACTCCCCCGGCTGCCAACTCAGGACCGAATAGTGTATAAAATGCCTGCCAATCGTTCTCCTCTGTTACGTCCCTGGGTTTCATTTTGATACTTCCGTGTACGGTGTTATTGTAATTCTCAAGAAGGTGGGGTAGAATAGAAAGCCATTCACGTGTCTGTCTGTATGTAAAGTATTTCCACATCATCGTCTTGAGGGTTCGATTAAAACGTTCAACGACGCTAGCTTTTTTGTCACTGTAGGTGTGAAACCAATGAATGCCTGACTCCTGGAGCCACCCCTGCATTTTCTGATTAGTAAATTCCCGCCCCTCATCTGTCTGAAGTTTGTCGGGTCTTCTCCCAGATTTCTTAATCACATCTTGTAGTGCCTTCAGAGTGTCATCGGCCGTTTTGACTGTATTGGCCTAGCCCAGGCATATTTACTGAGTACATCGATTACTGTTAGCATGTATCGAATGTTATGATTCTCTTTTGCGAATGCTGCAGGGAATTCCACAAGGTCTGCTTGCCACTGTGAGTCTATCGATGTTACAAAAACGCGTCGGCCGCCCGTAGCATGAGAACGAGGTACCGGTTTATGTAGATTATAAGTTAGCTGAGTTTTTAACCAGTCCTGCACCTCTTTCTTAGTGACGTGGAGTCCGCTGGCCCGTGCTGCGTCATATAATTTTTGTACACCTCCAAAACCAGTTTTCGGGTTGTAATATAATTCTCTAAGAGTACCTTCAGCTTCCATAATTGTTATATTATACGAATAATTTTATGTCGTACGGTTGCCGTAAACGAAATACTAGTTTACTGAATGGCCTACTTTTCAATTGCTTGATTAGGCCCACGGCTTCCCGTTCTGACACCTCCATTCCATATTCTTTTATAATAGTTTTGTTGTCTATCTTGTTCGGTGTGTAAAATAGTACTAACATCTGTATGTTTTCCCTGAATGGTTTACTAATACTAGTATATTGTTGAGTCAGAACCCAGACAGATAATCCGTCGTGCCTTGCGCTGAAACCAAGTTGGACTAAAATGTTACTGCGCTTCTTCATATCTTTGGACGAGGCGCAGTCGTCGAGGATTATTAAAGTGTTCGTGCCGGCCCATTCTTATGCACGTAGGTTAATGTATCATCCACTGCATCGAGTCCGACTGGAAATATAAACACATTATCATCGGTGAAAATGAATCTTCTATTATACGCTTTATTATTCATGAATGTTGGGCAAATGAATATCACATATTCGAATTTCCTTAAGTACGGACCGTGAGGAGGTCCAACATAAATTCTGTTTTGCCAGAATATGTCGGTCCAGTTATAATCATGTTGAATGGTGGGGTTACGTATATTGACATTTCCTCTGGATCTATATACTGTAAATTAATGAATCTCTTCTAGTTCTTTTAAGTTACTGGTTCGAGTTAGATGAAACATAATTTCCAGTCACATCGACAGCATCTGAATGAACTATATAGTTAGTGACTTTATTCCAGTACCTACAATAGTAATGAATATTGCTAAAGATAACAAACCAATTTTACCATATTCGTGAATAGGGTCTGCAGATGCTGCCCGTTCTGGGGAGGGGAGGGGAGGCCCCCGAGTCGTGTCATTGTGAGGTGACTCTCCGGGCTCGTCCTGCCACTTCACAGGATCCCCCCCTCCTCCCCTCCTTCCATTTCATGTATAGCACTTTCTCGAACTTCCGTGTTTATATCACCATTCACCCCGAAGGACATAGATTCTGTTGCGTATTGCAATTCATTATTATAACCCGAGATTGCCGGGCCCGAAAGAATGACCATCTCAGACGGTAAGAGAAGTAAATTGGGTGAAACTGCCATATCAAGTTTTACACCAGTATTCATTATTGTGTCTTGATATCGCCTATAACTAATTACTTTGTCGGTATTACGAATTTCATCTTCGAGGAGAACACCGAATTCTTTTCGGACTTGCTCTGCACTGCCAGTATCGCCCACTATGGTACTACGAATATTTGCTTGTGCGCCAAGTATGCAATATACGTAGGCTTCAAGGCTTTCATTGAGGCGAGCGAGACCGGCCTTTGTTAGTCCGGAGTCTCCTGTCAGAGGGATGAAACTATTATATTGTCCCTCCGATCCATCATTTCGGAAGAAATAGTAGTGCGGTCGTTCTTTGTCGGACAGTACATGTTTTTTCTTTCCAAAAATGGTATGTGTATAGAAAACGCCTCCGTCGGCGGAGAGGAAAAAGTCCCGACCGTTGTATATCGCTTTTGGCTGTCGAACAGGCCCACGATTAGTGTAATATTCATATCCATAACCAAGACCTTATTTTGACCTTTTCGATATCGAAAGTCGGACTTCGTTGGGCTTATATTTCCAAATTCAGTACATAGAAGTTCATATTGGACGAGATTGTACGGATTGTCGCCCGCTTTGAAGGTGGGGGTATCGTCTGGAAGTGCAACGCCCATTTCGTGAAGGATACGACGTATTGTAAATATACATGGAAACGGCAGAATGATCGTATTTGGGGCGGAAATTTCTTATCAAAGAGATGGGCGAATGATATACCACAACCAGTAGTGCTACACCATACAGCGAAATTCAGTTGCTGGTCCCAGTATTTCATCTTTGGGCTGCCCAGCCAGACATTACTTTCTTTAGCTGATCGATGAGTGATTACGTTATCTTTGAACACATCCCGAGGATGGAAAGTAAATTTATCTGTCGGCGTTACATATATTTCTAAGTCCATGAGAATAGGTTTTATTCCCCCGTCCGGTTTGGAAGGAATATCAGCATGCTGTACTGTCGGTACGCTCGTCTTATTCAATTGAAAAGCAACTGGGAATAGGTCTGTACTCATTATTCGTGTTTCTATATACAGATAGATTTAAATGGAGGAGAATTTTCTCGGAATCCCTGTCGGAACGTTAGGGGTACTAACATTCCAGACTATGTTAATACTTTATTTCGGATTCAGGTTTAAACGAATTTTTATTTTTTACTAAGAATAGATAACATACTGCAAACAATGGAGAATTTAATAAAGTCATCGGCAGCGGCAAATATGGCAGCGCCCTACCGGAACGGTTCCGAAGGGGCTTCGGCACCTTCAGCGCCTTCGGACAATAATCAATCCATAATAGAGACAAAACGTGAAAAAATACTCTGTGTCATCGCAAGTGGTCAAAGTAAGTTATTTTTTGGTAAGGAGATTTCAGTTGCTGACGTAGAAAAATGGAAAGATGAAACGGTGGTTAAAGCCTTCAAAATGTACGAAGCGAAATACAGTTCTCTTATAAGTGATACCATCACTCAAAGTTTCATAGATCTAGGAGCCCGTGCAATCAGTCAGGTAGTTCCAATCGATGATCGAGATAACTATGCCACTGATCTTAAAAAGGATTTTATTCTAAACAGTGAAATAAAACGATTATCAGGGCGGATAGCGTACACGTGGGGGCCTGTGATTGCTCTAATTTCCACCGGTTTAATTACGGGTAAACATTTAAATTTTAAAAAAATCGGGTTTAATATAGTACCTGAAATAAATGGATTCAACTTCGCCGACTCAGCAAACGCTTCCGCCAGGGACTCCGTCAGAAGCCCCGCCGACGACCCCCACACCGCAAACGACTCCGCTGACTCCGACACAGCGCAACATAGAGAAAGTGACGTTACCGCCGAAGCATCCAGGGAGAGTTGCTTCAGGGAAGCGACTAGCGGAATGGAACAGGCAAAACAGGGAGAAGAAACTAAAAGCAATGGAGAGGGAGGGGGGGGAGGGGATCGATGCGGTAGCGACAAACTGTATAAGCCTACCGCCTACAATGAAAGAACAGTGTGATAATAATTCACGCTGGTATAATAAATGTTATCTTGTTTTAGGAATTGTGGGAGTTTCATTGACTGCATTAGGGCTATATTGGGGGCGTGCTCGACATTATTGTTCCGTCCGGAAAGATCCTCCACAGAAAGCGAAAAAAACAGAGCACATAGCAGCTCCATCCGGAACAGTTCCGACAGGGGTTCCGAGAGGAGGGGAGGGGGAGGGGAGGGGGAGGGAGGACCCAGCTCCTCTACATTGTATGAGATGGATTAACTCCCCATATTTTTATTTTTATTTTTTATTTTATATACTAGTCAGCAATCATGGATATTAAAACAGTTGTAAACACAATGTACGATGGTATTGTAATCGCAGGACTTGCGATGGGATATTCTTATGATCTCCAACAAATTTCTGAAAATAGAGGTTGGCGATCCAAGTCGACCAAATTTAACTCGCTTGGCAAAATTAGGCGGTGTGACTGCTGCCGCGGTTGCGACCAAGATCTCCTTGAACAGAAAAATATTATTCCTGCAGAACCTTATACTTCGTAATGGGCACCTTCGGAATATTATTCATCGAACATTTATACTTAGTAATATATACATACAACGTACAACGATGATCATTTGGATTGAAAGCAAAACAGGTGAACCTGTTACTGTTAATTTTTACCCTTGTATTGACACGACACAGTTTACGAAGATAAGACTGCTAGAGTGCGGACTATATAATTCATGGCATAACATAACATCGACGAATAATGTAATAAAATATCAAGAAGGTGACCAACCGAAGAAGACTAAATCAATACGTCCAGGTAACTACAATATCGATACGTTAAACAAAGCAATCGGGTTGAAGCAAAAAATTAATTTTGAAAAACATCTGCCGACAAACCATGTTTATCTAACTTTGGCTAAAGATATTAAAGTCTATTTCAATGCCACAGGTAGCTTCGCCAACGTCGTCGGCTTTTCAGATAAACCTGAGAACAACCCAGTTATAAAAAGTACTATGAGTCCGAAGAAAGTGGATTTCTTAACAGTCACTAAATATATAGTTCATTCAGATGTAGTCGATGTTACTGGAAATTATGTTTCATTTGGTTCGGGTGCCTCCGGAGGATACATACAGGGGAAAGTATCGAACTGTTTACAAATACTTCCCATCCGGGATACGAGAGAAATAAGTGAAAAGGTTACTACGATTTTAAAAACGGAGCAATTTCTATGCCATTGAGAAAAGGGGGAGATTACATGAATTCAATGCGTATCTGGATAACAGATCAGGATGGAAACATATCTGGATAACAGATCAGGATGGAACATGATCGATTTCAATAACTGGCCAATTAGCTTTTGTATTGAATTATTGTAGTCCCGAGCGGGGCCGGTGTAACCCTATCGGAAGATAAACCATCCCACGACCAATCCTCCAGCAATATAGATCATCTCATATTTCTTTTGCTCAGGGCTGGGCTGATAATAATCTGAGAATTGAACTTCTTTGCCTGACGTAGAGTTGCTTTGCACCGCTTCTGCTTCTTCCAGGATTTCTGCATCTGTATCTCTTAATTCTGCCGCAGCATGTGCGTCCTTTGCTTGATTTTTCTCTTTCCCAGTCAGCCTGTAGTAATCTTTTTTCTGACCAGACGTTGCGATCATGTTCAAACTTTCTAATGCTTTATCATGTCGGACTTTCTCTTCAATAAGAGCCTCACCATTCCCAGAAAGCTTTTGTCCGATAATATTTCCTCCTGTGAATGCCGTTGCATTTAATACAGCACCGAGAACTGTCATTCCTATAGCTGAAGCCATGACTGTGTATTGTATATTACAAGGTATTATTTTAATTTTCACTGTATATAGGTCCCTACGGAGTATGTCTGATCCAAGTGGCTTCGGTCTAGGTACAATTCGTATGCAAAATCTTGAGCTTGAAGATCTGAGTGATGTTAAAGTTAACAATAATACTAAGATGGCTGCTAATCATAATAAGGATTACGTCCTTCATTATAAAGACCGCGAAAAATATTTCGTTTTAGCCAATACCGCGGCGCCACCCCACGAACATGCTGTAGAATTTTCCGAACTTAAAGACATTGATGAAACTGTAATTGACGCCACAAAGGCTTCGAATGATTCTACTCCTTTTGCTCTGACATGGGATTCGGCTAGTCAGAAATTCATGCCTTATAATGTGCCGCGTAACATCTTAGATATATTGGATAGTGAAATTGCAGGAGGTGTTGCTGAACCACCAGGAACTCCGAATGTGATTTATTTTGATAGCAATGTAAACAAATATAATTGTTAGATTTTCGCAGTTGGCTTACTCCTACAAATCCATACATTGCACTTCTTGGTATACCGATTCACCTTAAAATTAGTCCTCTTAATACAATAATGAAGGCAGATAATACACTAAGAAGGTGGATAACGAGGGGGAGAATTATTGCTCGTATACAGCTAGCGGAGTTCCAGTTAGATTATTTTGGGACACAACTTTAAAGAAACTGGGTCTTAAAAGTGTCGGTGATGAGGCAGCTGTTCTCACTTTACAGACTGTAAATCAACAGATGACTGATAATATGAAAATACTTCAACATGGTACAGTTCTCATTAGATGTGTAAAGTTAGCTACTGGAGATGAATTTGACGATTTGGTTGGATATTATGCTATGAAAACAGATAACAGAACAACTTGTGATATTATCATAAGTATTGATAAAGATCGGGGAGGGGAAATGAGTATTGAATGTTTTGTTGGTGGGAATAGAATAGAGAACGACTTAGGAACTACATTTGTACGTAAAGATAAAAGAGTGAACACTTTAGATATCAGTACCATTCATCTGAAACGACTCATTTTGTTTGAAGTAATGGTCTTTCGTCATATTTTAAGTTCAGAGGAAATTACTAAAATTTTATCTATCGGGTGAACAAGTTCGCACCGATAGGAACTTCGTGTTCAACATCAGCTAGACTCCACAACTGACTGAAAACGGGGGTCCTTTATATAGGCTAGTTTGATGGTGATGACTCACACGGAATTTCCCGTACACCTTCGGAACGTGTATAAACATGCTCAGCAGGGAATTTCCCCGCTTAGTTCAGGACAATGCACTGCTGCGCGTGCGTGAGTTCATATATAGGTCAGGGTCATACTTTAGTTACATGGATGGTTAATTTTTCCTTCGCTTCATGTAGATAAATGAATAAAATGGGTGTAAAATTCTTATTAATCACAGTTGCCCACCTTTTCTTTACTACTTATATATATATATATATTATATATATATATATATATATATATAAATAAACATATATATAAATATATATATATACTAAAGTCTGATATAAAACATCTCATAGTTGAAAGATATATATATATATATATATATATATATATATATATATATATATATATATATATATATATATATATATATATATATATATATATATATATATATATATATATGTATATATATAAGCATGGTTCAGGCGTCAGATTTTCTTGCCAGGAAAACAAAAGGCTGTGACACGTTGATAATCCTCTTACAGACTATAAAAAACTCGATCCCTGGGATCGATTCCTCTACCTTTAAGTAACAGATATCATTACATCATTACTTTGTACTTGAAGTAATTTTGTGTTATTATAATATATATATATATATATATATATATATATATATATATATATATATATATATATATAATATATATATATATATATCCTCAACTGTTTGAAAAATCCAATGCAACACCGAAAGACATCATATATAACATCAGACTCAGAATAACTTAAGGGGTGGTGGTACCTGATCAGTACTGCTAGAGGAGCCAAGGCAGTTGACTGTATTGTTTTCAAATCCCCGAAACGGTCGCCTTGGTAAATAACTGATGAACACCTAGGAGATTTTGATGATGTTATTTCTTTGCTGTATATTAATTGTTATAAACTAATCCTGCTGATGTCATATCTTCATCATTCATATGACACAACCATAGAGAACCCATAATGATCTATTGCTTGCACTTGCATGACGTTACTTTACATCATTGCTGTATTTATTTCCATTTGAGTGAATTTAAACTGTTTAACTACCTTTGACTATATATATATATATATATATATATATATATATATATATATATATATATATATATATATTTATATACATTGTTCTATCAATCGATCAATTTATAATGCATTCAAATATTCACTCGATAGAAAGATCGACAATTGATAGATCAATGGATCGATCGATCAATCGGTCGCTCTATGGATTGATCAATGGATCGATTGATCGATCGATCGAGGATATATCTATCCCCGTAAGTTTTCTCCAATGAATCAATTGATCCAATACTTTATCAGTTGATTTGATACGTCATCGATAAATTTGTTCATACGTTATCGGTGAGGAAAAATTACTACGTTATCGGTCCGTTTCTACGATATCGGTAAATTTTTACTTCATGATCGTGTTTCATACTTTATCGGTTAGTTACTACGTTATCGGTTGTTACAACTTTCCACTGTAAATACTGAATTCGATTGCAAGGAGGACAATACATCCGCATAAAAAGCGCTGCAGCGTTGGCGTCTCATAGTTCCTCTCGATTGGAATTTTATTAGCACGAGCGTCAAAACGATAGCGATTGGTTGTGACGTGTCGCGTGACTGCCATCCATAAAACGTACCTGACACAGTATTGCATTACATACAGAATAAAACATTTCATCGTGTTCATAGATACAGATAGATAGAGAACCAACCGCATCCTCCCTGGAAATTACTAGTACACTACAATCGCTATGAACGAGGAGGAAAAACCCTATGCAATCTGGGTATCTTTAATCTATGAGATCCCGGTAATAAATCATAGTCAATTCGATTAACTTCCACCTTTATGTTTTAAAGTGACGTCATTCAGTCGTGACCTCGAAACTGCAATGACTTGCGATAATGGCCTGTCGCTACATTGAGAGAGTGTCGTGACGCGATTTTGGTTCTTTCCATATGTAAATGAATAAAGTGTAGCTGTTTACTAGGTATTCAACCAAGGTATTCAATAGGCACTATCTTCTGCGTGCTCGAATCGTTGTTAAAAATCAGATCTCTACACTGAGAGTGTCAGCAGTAAGCGGCGCCGGAGTATTTTTGAGGGGGAATAAGTCGTCACCTGCTCGAATAATAGCAAGATGAACCTCGTGACGTATTGAGGTCACTACAACACGATGCCACTTTCCACTGAGGCACATTTTTGCTCCATTTTGTTCCGTGTTTGACACATCGTTGTTTGTCTTGGCAGAACGGGCACACGTACACGATTACACTACATGAACATGGCGGACGGGCTCACGTAACGACAAAATCCATACCTCCGAGGCCGCGGCGGATTTAGTACGTTCTACAATGACGCAGGTGTATCCTTCGCAGGATAATCCATCTTACAACCCAAACTATGGCATGCCACAGGGGGAAAATCAGGTAAGAAGTGAACCTTCTTTTCCCCGTTGAATAAATTGTGTTTAGCTTGGCACTGAATGTGGAGCACAGATCAACGGACCCACGACTATAGCTATTCCGAATGTGAAGGTCTGTACTCATGCCTTGCATATTCTCTGAAGTAAAGAGGATTTCGGACATATTGTAAACACACATATATAAACTAAACTTTATTATTCCCTGATTATTATTACTGTCAGTCAAAATATTTTGATTTGTACGTCATTGTTTTCTAGCGTACGTGCGCAAACAGTTCCGCGGCGTAACCATTCGCCAACCAGACAATTCATTCGACAATGTTTATTTGTTCTATTAAAAACACTATTTACCCGTAATGAGATGAAAGTTGACGTGTTTTCAACAAATTACAGTTCTACCAATAGCCCAAACATTGACGTTTAATAGACGTAGCTCAGCGACAGACTGATATTTAATTTAAGTTCATCTGAGGACACCAGATAGCGAACTGCAGCTGCTATGGAGGTATTGCATGTAATAAATTCGTGACTCCAAAAGCTGGTCGACTTGAACTGTTCTGTAAAAGCAATGAACTGGCACGCGTTTAATTTTATAATTCATATTACTTTCGGTATTTAAATTGTGCAAAAAATCCATATCTGTATGATTACTGAAGCCGCCTTGTTCGCCAATTTGAACCGAACCCTTTGTCTTAGAAGCGAGCTGTGATAGCACTTTCAATAATCACACTATGTACGATATGTGATAGTAGTGTGGACCAGTGAATTCTAGTTCGGACTGACTTTCAGTCGTCAACAACAACAACAACAACAACAACAACAACGACGACGACGACGACGACGACGAAGACAACGGCTACTGACATCACCCACATAAAGCTTGCTTTGGCAAGCGAAATGTTAGGAATTTCAACGCAGATACTAGTGTTCAATTACAGCATAAACGTTACTAACAAAGCAATTACATGTATATTTGAAAACACATGACCAGATACAGCCAAGGGTGCTTTATCAACCTTGTATTATTTCTTCCATAACGTTTTGTCGAAGTACATTGTTGTAGCTACTGCTTCTGTGTATCACACCTAAATTCTCACCCAATCCTCTCCCAGTATACTTAATTCCATTCGTATCCGCTGCATGAATCCCACAGGCCTTATACGCATGGTGCAAGCTACCGCACCTCGAAGTCGACGGTCGGCTTTAACTTGACAAGAAGCTTGATGTCCATATTTCATTTCATGTCTTAGAAGTTTTTCCGACTCTTCAGGGACGCATTTGACCACCCATTAATATGTTTGTGACTTGATACAAGTTGATATGATAAGAATAAACCTCTCTGTGGTAATCTAATAAAGTAATTATGTCAATAATCAAATATGCAATCAGAAAAAAATATTTCGAAATGAATTCCAAGGATATACTAATTTTATACAACTAGTAGGCCTGATTGAGTTTCCCATTTATCTACACATTTCGAAATGGATCCACGGTTTAATATTTTGGAAAGTTGACGGTATCTCTACTGATAGGATTAATAATCGATATGACTGAAACGAAAAGTGGAAGTGGCCCGTATTTTGTATGGAGAATTGAAACGTCTCGTATGTTCCGTGTCGTTCGACAGAACACAGGCAATAGTCAGCTTCATCTGTTATCGATTTCCGGGCGTCAGTTTGCAGGAAGATAAGGAGCTTGGTAGCCCAAGTATTCTAAAGTCAAGACACATTTTTACCGAATACGATAAATCAAGTTGTACAAAGTCCGAATACGTTGGCATCTAGCCTACATTCCTCCAAGACTGGTCATACATCACTTACATATGACCTACGCTACAAAATTAACTATTGTTCAGTTCAAACAGAGCGAGACTCAATCTCTGCGTTACAATAGATTGCTATGGTAACAATTGTCACGGTCGTGAATCGGAGTTTTTCATTGGCTTTAAATACCGATAATCTAGTGCGCAGTACGAACAGTGTATACGCGAACACGCACCGTGCTCGCTTTTCAATCGTTTTGTCATACACTTAGCCCTGTGTAATATTTTCTTGACTGAAATCTTCTTCGTGGACACACAGTCTAGCAATATAAAAGTAACATTGCTTCACTAACAATTTTGATCCATTGTTACACTCCTTTTGTGATTATTTTACACTTCGAAGTGAACACTGCAAGTAATAACGACCTTAAAATTTGATATACGTCTGCCTGGAATAAAATACGATACTTCGAATCGGGCGATGGTGAGTTATCAGGCGTGTCTCATAAATTCTTCGTATGGAATGATAGTCCTCGTTTTAATTTGCAACTTTAGTTATTCAGAAAGCAAAATTGTGAATTACGACGTCCTTAATCCATGACATAAATTTGGTCATTCTGATTGCAGTCGCGTATCTTTTGTGCATCAACTCATAAACTTTATAGGTAAGAGTGGCTCAGACCCAACGGTTTAGTTAGCAACCTATCGACGCCCAGTTGGAGCATTTCAACATCCGCCATTTTTGCAAATACTTCACACTCACTGAGAAACATAAATACTGTCGGAAAGGGGAAATTACTTCATTAACACAAAGTCACCATTGTTATAAGGGGGCTGTTTCAGCGAATGCGGTGAAATATTCGCGTCCTGCTCGAGTTTAACGAGTATTGATTTGTTCACGGCTGTAATTAGATTTTTTACGCTGTCGCAATTTTAACGGGCTGCACTTTTCTGCAGACAATAAGCTTAGTAAAATTATTTTGATGTTTGCAACTTCAGACAAGAACATGATTGTATAAATCGTCTCTACACATTTGTTCATAGTCATAAACCTATACCATCTCTAGCATGAACACCCATACATATTTTGAAAATTTCAAAATGGCTTCTCTGTATCTGAACCCTAGTTTTCTTTGATCCTCGTCATATCGATTCCCGTAAGTTTTGTCCGCAATATTTCCGGCTCCATTTCTGTCTGCTAGTTCCTCCGTCTCTATCTGAATCAATATTAATGTTCCTGTTTGTCTCTGTGGACGACCCTCACCTGTCTGTTTGGCTGTCCTTCCGAATATCTCCCATCCTCACGTGTATGAAAACTTCAAGAAATGGTACAAGAATGGCCAAGATGGCAAGCTGGCGTTTAATATTCCGATACGTTAATATGGAAATATCGTTTAAACAATTTTGACAAGCTTGTTGCTTGCACATTAATTTGGTTAGGGCAACTGAGCTTAATTATGAAACTTTCAATATACTAATATGACATTAAACTGGTCCAATAATCATTTCCATTCAAGGTAATATATTACCAGGTCCATGAGACAATTGTGATTTACAAATTTAAGTAGGACCATCCTAGACAAAAAATGCAATTTTAGCAAAGTTTGGCTAAATTTACCAACGAACTCCCGCTCATATATTTTGAGTTTCGTTCATTCAGTTTTTGCTGAGTCATCAGTGTCAAAATTACATTATTAGAGGAAAAGGATAAAAATATATTGCAGAACGGGTACACCTACCAATAAGTCAAGCAAATCTATCGTTAAAACGTCATTTTACACTGCTTTTCCTTTTTGATCAAACTTTAACGTTTAATGTCACAGCAAAATTAAATGAGCGAAACCCATGAGCGAAACCCAAACTATATGAGCGGGGTCTGACAATAATTTCATGAGGGGCAAAGTATCTCACATTATTCTCCCATCGTAGAGAAAGCGGGTGGTGTGAGTAATTTTACGACCAGAATATAAAGAGTGACTTTCTTTATTTCTCAAGGACCGGGCTTTGACGGTATTGTAAATAGCGGACATCCGGGTTTGACAAAGAGGAGGCTTTAGACACGGCACTGTACTCGTGATTGTGCTGCGTGTGAATTGCACAAATTGTCTTAGGGACGCACCATTAGACTTTGGATGGGAAGGTCAAAGGTCAAAGGGGCTTACTACCTTCCCAGCTATCAATAATTTAAAATATTTGAAGAATAAGCAGGGCTTGGTCTAATATAACGCTTCCAGAATTCCCCACTTTCTCATTTATGTTGAATGTCATTGTACACTGTAATCACAAGGCTGACAAATATATCAAGTAATTTTCGCTTCGCGGGTGTTTTCATTTTGACCACAACACTTAAAGTGTGACGAGTCATCCCTTAGCAAAACAATGAGACAGAAATCTCGATCGACGGTCGACACAAAGCGTTTTCAGTGTCTTGGGAGTTGCAGGAAATAAGAAACTCTTGGGAAGAAAATGTCTTAAGCTGTGTGTAAAGACACTAAAACAGAGAGTTCTCTTTCCGCCCAAACGACGAAGCCGAACAAACTACCTGGAAGAGGTCATTTCAATTTGAAAAGACTACATGCATCAGACGCGATGGCATTTTACGGTTATTGATTACACTAGTGGTAATTATATGAATTTCATGGTATCAGTACTAAATGGTTAATTAGGGATCAATCATACAAAATTCAATTTTATGTGTTTAAATGTCACCTTTAGGTACTACACAGAATTTGAACGTAGACTTTTGGAAAATTAATGATGATATTTATGATGATATCGCTTTCAATATTCATTTGATGTCCTTTTATTTGTATCCGTTCAGAATTTATCAGTTATCGGTACTGACCTGTGAATAACATATTTTACTTGCTTATCTCAGAAATGGCTATTCCTATTGCCAGAAGACTTACATGTAAACTGGCACACTCTGCCATTTTGTCATGAAACCGGGAATATTTTGCGTCGCGGCCAGGTTGAGAGGTGTGGCCCTGATCAAATGAAGGCCAACGTAAAACTGTATTTATATTAACGACACTACAGGTTGCGATTGTCTATAAAAATGGCAGATGAATAATTATTTTCATCAGAATTGAGTTTCTCGTTTCTCACTAAACTGTCATTTACCGCTTCTCTGAGACTCACAGCTTGTAGAGTGATATTTCTGGAGTTTCGGTAATATGGCGAGCCAATGATAAGTGCAAAATGATTGGAAGGGGTAGTTTTGTTAGCCATTGACACAATTTAATGACATTCTCTCGTCTTTACAATGGATTGCCAAACACAAAATATAATCGGTGTATCACACATTCTTACGAACGGAGTTGGTGATCTCGCTCCACGGATCTTTTTTTTATTTTTGACCATCACTGTCAAGATCTAATGTTTTATCCCTGAATTAATTAAAGAGTATTCGGCAAAATAAAGTAAATTTATATTTGTTTAAGGGATGCAGTCGTCGGAACTGCGCTTAAAGGTCACATGGGACGATGGTGATTGATGAAAGTTAAATCATGTCTGTCATAATCTACATCGTATAATTTAAATGTTGCAGCTATATGGGGTGCATCTAGATATCGTGCACGAAATACATTGCTAGCAAACAAGAGACTCTCAAAGGCGCTGTTCCGACGATGATTTCCCCTTTTCTTACTTACGTATGACCAGGAACTAAACAGACAGAAATCTCGATCAGCGATCGACACAAAGCTTTCTCGAAGTCTTGAGCGATAGAAGGAAACAAAACACCCGGAATTTTTACCGGTGAATACGTTCTAGAATAATGTTAAAAGACTTTTTGAATTCGTCCTAAATGGTTTTATTTCCACTTACAGTGCGTGTCTTTTATTTCCAAGCCAATGCTAACAAACTATTTGGAAGGTCATTTTAATTTGAAAAGGGTTTGAGACGCTATGGCCCGGCTTGTTGATGAATCGCTCATAGCTGTAGGCTTAGCGACTACTATGCTTGCTCATACTATATTTTCCGTAATTAAAGAGGCTATACCTGTGAACAAGTTCAGATAAGATTCACGAAATGGGGGTTGGGGATCATAGTTTTGAACAAAAAAAATAATTCAAAACTTCATAAAGCTATATTCAATCAGCCTTGCCAAGGGCACACACAACATTACTTCAATACCTGTACGCTGCTCGTGAAGTCGCGTGTCGACGGGGATTCCATGATTACCGATGGCATGAAAAGAGTGGCCAAAGATACATCAATAAAAATATAAACACGATAGAAACTAATTTGGGATGATTTTGATCTTCATATTTTTCAAATTTCTCAAAAATGTAGGTTTCCTATGGCTGAATGTAACAATATTACAAAATTACACATAAAAACAAGTGTATAACTTAAAAATAAAAGCAGATGAGCTGACATTTGCGGATGAAACCGACATTACTTCACTATCCAATTATCCCAAATTAGTTACAATCGTGTTAGTGTGTTTTACCATTGGCACTTCCACGGAATATATAGTCGCTCTGCTTGATCGATTCAATATTATTCTGTTAAAGTGATAATCAATTCGGCCAACACTACAGTCATAGCAATGTAGGGTGAATATGAAGAAAACGAATCTTGCGATATTAATAAAAATTCTCCGTGATAAAGAGTCAGTGTCGTTTTCCAACAAAAGCGTGTTTATGATTTCAATAATTGTAATGGAAATAACACCGAGTTTCACGTTATCAGTGAAAAACCGTTCAGAAATTTTGATAATTCAAGGGCTTTCCTTCTTCTTGAAAGACAATGTTTTTGTTTCCTGCAGACAAACATACTTTCGAAATCCATGCGTTAATGATTACGGTATTTGTAGTGAAATGAGTGTCAAATTATCAGTAATAAAAAGTTAATTCAAGGATCCTTGTGAAAAATTCAATTTTAAATTTTAAAATGTTGTTATAATAGGTGCACTGTATTTGTACATAGTAGACGTATGGAAAATTCATAATGACATTTTACGATGTACACGTATTCTTATCAGTGTCAGACAAGCATACACTCCTGTCTGATTTACTATGTCCCTGGAAACCATAGCAACAAATAACAACATATTAAGTATATCTCGTATGTTGCCCTTGATTTTGTTCATTTTGAATCTAATATTTTGTCTCAAAAATGACTATTATTGTACCCTGTATGCTTATTCGTTGTCGGACATCTAAATTATGAATTTCATCTTTGTAATTCTATTTCTCAGCCTAACGCCGTAGGAAAAATAATCACTCCCATTTGTCATCGGAGTCACATTCTGATTAAACGCAGTCAATATAAGATGATGTATTGTTGGTTAGCAAATCGCCTTCCGTCGCGGCGTTGGCTTATCTCTTTGCGACCGCTACTGTGATAATAATCTACACGACATTTCCGTGTGCCTATTAGGAAATGACCTGTATACAACGCTAAACGACTTGCGACAAGTCACCTCGCATACTTAGTATATGTTCGGTAAAATGCTCAGTTCGAAGATGACAATCATCATGCGGTGAGAATCTGATGGAATTACAGGTCTTGCGATTTGTTGATGATACTATAAACGGGCATATCTACATTCTTACACATAAGTTTATTTATTTACTCGCTTTACTCGCTTGCGCACTAGCTTCCAGTGTCTGTACTATTTTCTGTGTATTTTATACGAGTCCAATATACGAATCACAACAACTCAGTAAAATGGATATAATTATTGTGAACTCACTACTTAATAACTGCAACAGAGGGCGCCATAAAATTTCACAGCGTTATATGGCAAGCAATTTTCAGTTTTGTTGCTACAATAATCCTTTGCCAGACATAAACCATGAAATCACGTGACTAGTCGACGCAATGCCAACATGTCTTATTACTGCTCATTTTGATTCAACTATCTATTTGAGTCGATTTGATACCATGGCAACGTGATTCGATGCCTGCTTTTTTCAAAACGTGACCCTTTGTACTGATACAAGCTCGTCTGCCCTTTTCGTTGAGTAGACAACCCTGCTTTTTCAAAATGTCCCTTGTGGCCCTTACTATATGCCATTTCATTCTGAGTTCAGCTTTAATTTCCCACCGCGCCGCTTTTAACCCAATTCAGAAATAGCTTTTATCACTGGGATTAATTTTCATACATTTAGTCTATCAAATTTTATCACAATACACTATACCGTCTCCAATATTTATACCGTCTACTAAATACAACGTAGGTGTCTTTCACCGTATTGTCATGGAGACGGGCTGACATTAGTCTCGAACGTGATGCGACTATGAAAATAAGGTATGCCGTTTACGCATCAATATCTCTTATAAGAATGCATATGCTTCTATGAATTTCAAAGAAGAGAATCATTAATTATAATATAAAATCAATAGGGCTCTAGCAACACCGTATTTCCCTCCTATCAGTATCAGTAACTATTCCGGGCAATTGAATGTCTGTCCTATAATTATTTAATGCTATTATGTGTTTTGAAATGAGTGGGGCAAATACTAAGAGGTTCAAATTGTTGAAGTGATATTGCTTTCCATTTATTCACTGTGACGACAGCACGATGTATTGGTGTTCACTTTCGTGACGACGATATAATACCAAGATTAAAATTCAATGCAATACATAAAGATGTAATACTGAATCATGTCATGCATTTAGAAGTGTAACGATAACTATTCAGATTAGTACTCTATACTCTATTCCAATTCCTCTGTTGCCATGGTGTTATGTTTCGGGCAATTTCGTCATGAAAAGCATACTACCAACACGCCTGAACAGACCCACAACGGGTGAGATGTTGCAGCTCGGTAGACAAGCTTTGTTTTGTATTTTCAACATGAATTACTGCCGGTATTATCCTCTCCGCTATAGCGTCGAATATTAATGTTTGTTGACAATGAACTGTGCTGAAATGAGTCATGCCGTGGATATATATTTCAAAATAAATCACTAAAAGTTAAAACTGTAGGCATATCCGTGCAACGATAAACAAGTAGTAAATCAAGAAGGAAAACGATCGTAAAAAGATAGTCTCATTGCGCAATAAGAGTACCGATATAGCCTGTTCGACTGAATAGACCGATTTCTATAGAGCCTTCTTGATAAATGAGGCGTGACTAACTATTGACGTCCATAGCCGACCTTATATCGATTTTTTTTTCAAACTCCTTGTTCTCGTGTGTATCAATAACTGATTTTGGAAGTCTGGCATTGCTTTCGCGCACGCGCGGGGAAAGGTTTCTGCAACCTGAGTCGTGACGACCTTTGCTATGTGAAAGAGAATTCCAAAATCACTAGAATAATCAGAGTGTTCACACGGCATATGCATTTCTTGAATGACCCACATTCTATAGCAGACCAGTACTTGTTTACTTATCTCCATGGAAACATGTCATGACTATTGCATGTTAGACTAATGCGGTAAAGATGCTAACACCAGATGAAAAAAGAATATTATATTACCATGCCTTGCCCGTCGCATTTTGATTGGTCGAGCTGAACCACGTGACTGACCACAAATACACAGTAATGGTTCGTTTACATGCCCGTGAATATGAATAATAAGATTAACAACTCAAAGTATCGTAACTTTACAGCTCAACAATAAATCATAATCACTCTAAAAATAAAATGGAGCACTTGTAGGTCAAGTTGTGATACTTTTTTTGAAAACATTTCCGGATTTGCCAATTTTTTACAGCGCGCGTGACAGTGCGTCGCGTATTGCTCAGTTTCTAGGGCCCAGTTGTCGTTCGCTCCTGAAATTTTCGGAAATTTTGACGGTTTTCTTGGGTTCGCTGATAATATAATGGAAATAACAGACTCCGCTCTGACCATTAACGTTTATTTGTGGGCGCGGGCTCGAGGAAAGCCAAATTAACGGGCTCGGCAAGCCTCGCCCGTTAATTGTTGGCTTTCCTCTCGCCCTTGCCCACAAATAAACGTTAATGGTCAGCGCGTCGCCCGTTATTTCTATAATATTTTGTGTTTTGTCATCACTTTCAAACATTTTCAACTCACAATGTTAAGCAAAATTCTGTACCTCATTTGTCAGCCCTTTTTAAAGATACACGATAATAAAGTAAATTATGAGGACATTATGTTTTGCAAGGAACGATATCGATATGATAAGGGACACACACACACACACACACACAAATGACACGCAGCCATGTAAGTGCATATACAGTAATGGATGTTGACAAATGAAAGACAAGAATCGAATTCGATAGACGCTGATAAAGAGAGCACAAAGGGCAGACACTACAAGTCTGCGGTCGAGTTGCTCTATACTGTTAGGTTTTATTGCACCAAAATAGCTTCGACAAAGACATTAACTATGACACGGTGACCCTTTACCGCATCGTCATGCCAACGGCATCCACTATATCACGGACCATAGATACTACTCTCAGTATACGTACGCAATTCCCGTGCATAGTATTGATGCATGATACCGTGCAGACAGGATGCCTTGTAATTTGGCATCAATATAATTTTACATACTCAAAATAAATTTGGTCCAGTATCCGTCTAAATCTATATCCAACTAGTCGGATGAAAGAAAATAGTGAACTCACAAAACATAGATAGTTTCGTAATATTCAACATTAAGTTACAGTGATATTCAACATTAAGTTACAGTCATCCGTTCCCGCAAAACTGATAGAATTTTGCCGAAAACCTTGTACTTTGTAGGCTTTCTCAAGATTATATTGACTGAAAGTCTTCGAGAACGACTAGTAGTGACTTAATGAGTCTAGCATAAACTATTAAGGCGTACCTTAGTCTGTAGCGCTCGTAGCCGTCAGCAAAGTAGTAAGCGTAATGGCAGGAAAGCGAAATAAATGAGAGCGTTATTTGTGTAAGACTGCCTGTTATGTAAATTTGATTAAGCCAACTTGATTCAATTAACAGCCGGAAAATGTTTGAATTTCTCAGATTTATGTCCTTTGTGGAGGAATTGTTTTAGAGAGTCCGACTATCTGACTGTCTGTACGTTTGTCTGTCTGTACGTTTGTCTGTCTGTACGTAAGTATGTATATGTGTGTATGTATGTATGTATGTATGTATGTATGTATGTATGTATGTATGTATGTATGTATGTATGTATGTATGTATGTATGTATGTATGTTGGTCTATCCGTGGAGGATGAGTTTGACTTTTGCAGTACAACAGTTTCACTAAACTTTAAAATTGCTTGTACTTTAACTTATGCTGATTAATTTACACATATGACTTATAAAAAAATCCTGATATTTGTTTTCAAAATATCGCAAAGAGAGCTATGTCGTTTACAAAAATTGATATATGACATCTTTTAACACGGCATGTATTATCTTTTATTTCTAGCAATATGCACATCCATACGGCCAACAGTTCTACTCGATGCAACCATATCAACCGGTATTCTATCCCCCTCCTCAACATATCCCACAGGGCCCTCCGCCCCCTCCAGGTTCCTACCCTCCCCCACCACCACCACCATATGGTGGTGCCACACCGGCTGACGCTGTGCCGACAGGAACGGGTAATGACGCACCGAATGTGCCACCGGTTACGGTCAAATCCGCCGGCCTGAGTACTGGAGCAAAGATAGCCATTGTCGTGGCGGTGGTTGTTGTCATAGTTGTTGCTGTGGCGGTTGGCGTAGCAGTGGGAGGTAAGACAATAGTGGAATGCACTTCTACCATCGTCAGTACTCTCTTTACTGCAAAGACCTTACTTGAAAGGAGCAAGATCGTTCGAAAATATTTGTCGAGGTCAATGAAGGAAGAATGTCTGAGCGTACACATGACCATGTCATTAAATACCGCTGATGCAAAGGTCAGGAGAATTCCTTCCCTAGGAATCGATATAACATCAGTTGACGATTTGGTAAATTCACTTTTTATATTGGAGAGCAGTTTGAAATGTCCTTTTACTTTTTTATTCAAAAAACAAACCTTAGACTTGGGAAGTTTGAGGCGTATCATTGCTGAAAGGCGCCCTCAGTATATACGACTATATTGGGCAATCTATGATTAATATTGCTTTTGTTCAAGAGGAATATAACGGCCTACCCTTTGAAGAATGCTAATAAGGAAATTTACTTCGTCAATGAAGATTTTGTTGTTCGTTAACTTCTTGTGCAATGATCTAGAAGAAGGTAGTTTAAGTTTGTGTTTGTTGAACGCGTCGAATCCGACATGTCACATAAGCTCTTTCAATACATTACATGTGTTAAAAACGTTCAAAAATAACCTTTGCGCTCCCCAAGATCAAAGTGAGATCTAAAACATTTCCATTCATGCATATTGTTCTGACATCCATGTGATTTCAAATATTGCGATTGGCTCGTTGTTCACTCTCATCAAATCAAATTCTGATCACAATATATTTCTGTATTTTGATAATCCATTTTCAGTTTCTGCCTCAAATTCTGGAAACGACTCACTTCGAGATTTCTCCTCATCCACAACCACAACGACATTAACTCCGGACAATAGCGCATGTGGTCAAAGCTACCTAACAGATTCGTCCAGTACTTTTACTTCAAAGAACTACAACGGTTTTACGTTGTATGAACACAATATTGTGTGTTTCTGGGTAATTGAGGCTCCAAGTGATAAGGTAAGACTACAATAAGCAACAATTCGATCGATATTGTTTTAATGACACATAGACGTAAATAAACATTTGCTGATAAGCTTATTTCTGAACGTTTACACTATTTTTACGGCTTCTCAGATTGAAATCTTGCATAGTTAATAAAAATGGGATCTCATAGAATAGTGTTGATCTGCAAAATTGTTCGAAAAGGGACCAGCGTTGTTATGTCTAACCGATGTAAGCAACACGTTCGGTAACTTACTGTAGGATTTTAGGCGTGGCTACTTTTTCTAGCTGTGTGTCTGTTTGTCAGTCTTTGCGTTAATACTTTTATGTGCCATAAGTGACATTGTATGTCGACATTGAAAACCACTTAAAGCCGCACTTTTCAATCCCAGGTTCTCGCATTAGTGGAGTTCTCCTCCCAGTCAAACACATGGCCAGTATGATGTTTGATTTCTATAACATTAATTACACAAACTGGTCTCAACCTTTTGTCACATTTTGCTAATCCTGCAAACAGAGTTTATGCAAGCTTTTGATTGACGGTCGGTTCAAATCGCCAACGGTCATTGATTCCCTACCACAAACACTTGAATTTCCTAAAAAATTGTCTTCCAGTCGCGTTAGACTTTGAATATAACCACAAAGTTCGATCGGCAGCAACTTCACGCTGACCGCTTGGCAGTCTGTCTGTGTTTTTGCGACCGGGGAAAACTAAAAAGTGGCATTTTCTGGAGCGTGTGCTCGCTTGTTGCCTGTTTGATGTCCACTTACACAATGAACGCCGCCATACCTTGGCGTCCTTTTAAAGGGAGGCTCCGCCTTTAAGGTATCGAATTGGCTTTCCGCAGCACATCAGGTAACGGCACCTGCAATAGCTCACCGGCGTTTGGCTAATATTATTTCTAGATCATTCTGTCGACTTTTCTATGTGATATACCAGAAATAAAGAGGCAACTAAATGTTTGATAACTTAGCACACTGTACCAGAAAGACGGTGTTTACAAGCTATTAATTGTTGGAGTTCATGCGAATGTGAACATGTTGTAACATGAAAGGTTGAAAACGCAGAATTTCAAAACAAGTAAGAAAGAACATAATTGTTTGTACGTTTTAAGAAGGAATTTTTTCAATATCTTGATAAATTACGATTTAGAATTCGCTACATCACGGTTACTTTGAGATGTCAAGCACTATCAAAGAATGGTTTGATCTTGCAATATGAATACACCGATAGAAAATGAATTTCGCAAGCGTGGCATGTCACGTGCGATTATTCCAAATTTTACCTTGGCCTACTTCAAAACATTGCTCGATTACATTAGGTAATATCGCTGACTTTCGCCGCATTCGAAGTGGAGCCCGGATTAACCTACTGTGAATACGACGCGGTGGTTGTGTTTGACGGACGAAGCGCGGCAGCCGATATCCTAGCCGAGTATTGTGGTTTTACCGTCCCGCCGCCAGTAGCATCCACTGGGAATTACATGTACATCTACTTCACAACGGACAGCTCGACAGCATACGCGGGCTTTTCAGCGAGATACGAAGTTCTCGATCCGCAAGGTAAACTAATTCTCTGTTTTCCGAGTAAAAACTGCTCGTTTAAAGTAAAAAATTACTTGCAAACGCTACTACAGAATTAGCATCTCTAGGCAAATGAATACTCTACTTTGATTGTGATTTGCACATTCGGACAATGTACATATTAATTAGACTGAAAGATCCGCCACTTCAGAACGCTCCCTGTCAGGGAGCCTAGAGAGCGCCCTCGAGCGACGGATCTTCCAGTCTACATGTTAATACTCTCTGCCCTAATGAAAATCAATTATTCAGGATATTTACCATTAGGGACTGGTCAGTTTCTTCGGCCTGGGGGGGGGGCGGTGGAGTCATGGGGGGTTACTCTGTTTTTGACTTTGGTGGGGGGGGGGTCACCATGTTTTTGAAATGCCCAGTGTGTTTTTGAATATTGACACAGGCTCATCATGGCCTAAAATGCATCGCGTCAGCCACAAATTTCATCATTCAGTTGCATTTTTCGGCGCGCCCTTCGGGCGCGTAACTTTAATAATCAGAGATATTTTTCAGCACGCCCGACTTTAACATATCAGGCACACATATATCAGAGATATCCGTATGTTCAATATTTTTCAGTGTGCTCTTCAAGCGCATTACTTTAATATATCAGACATTTTTCAGCACGCCCTTCCGGTGCATGACTTTTATATGCAAGACATATATATTAGAGATATCAGGATGTTTCATAGTTTTTGGCGCGCCCTTCGCGCGCCATACTTTAATAAATCAGAGATATATGTCAGAGATATCTTGATGTTTGCTAAGTGAAAGTGTACCATTATGAAATCTGCAGTTCATATGTAAAGCTTGACAAAGTCCTGATACTTTTCTGTAGTCTCTATGAGAATTCAGTATGACAAAGCAACATGCACAAACATTTCACACTATATATATTTGATACAGTGACTTATTTTCGAGATAGAAAAATGACAAGATCTCTTTCGTTCTCATTGATGCAACTATTTTCCTTTGTGTCTCAGGTTATCTGTAAAACGATGCTTTTTATGACTAAAACAACAGTTAAAAAGGCAGTTTTCGTCATTATTAGCTTTGCTTTTATATTTTCAATATTACAAGATAGGATCCTCTCAGACACTGCACACATCAGATTTGGCTAAAATAGCTCTCTATGGCTTCTCAGGAGATTTAATAGGATGGCTGGCAAGTCTTAACACCCATCAAAGTTTTGGATTTACTGCTTTTTCCTCTCTGGTATCAATGATTGACATCCATTTCTGTACAACAGTTCAGGACATCTGGTTAAGCATTGAAAGTGTGAAATACATTCACAGCTCATTCTAAATGTACTGTATTCAAAATTGTCTCTTTGAAATTCCTATCTTACAACTGACATGTCAACAATTTCATTAAAACACAGAATGACTGTTGAAAATAAATATATATAAAATATAAAATATATAAATAAATAAATAAATAAATATATATACAATTTATATCCACCTTTTGTTTTACCGTTGTCGCCCTGTTTTCGAAATTTGGAATAGGGGGGGGTCACCCTGTTTTCAAAATTCGGAATACGGGGTCAGTCACTTTTTGACGTCGGCAAAAAATAATCCACCGGCCCCCCAGGCCGAAGAAACTGACCAGTCCCTTAGGTGAACAACCGACGACAGAATCGTGAAATAGCTTTTGATCCTACTAGTATTCGTACCAACGCCCCTGCACTCATGTTTGCCTCGCATATGGTCAAAATACGCAATCTTCATGTAAGCTCTTTTCCGAATTTCTATCATGAGTTAAATAAGCATAAAATTAATGGGTACCAAATCAAATTTGCCGCATCGGAAATGCACCTATTTATTGTGCATTGTAAGTGAATCGCATCAGCGATTTATCCCATCGGTGTCTATTTTTTATTTTATTTTGTTTTGTCTTGAATTATTCCTACGAAGATATTGGGCAAGATTCAGGATGCGGAGGGGAGAGTTATTTGACAGGTGTGTCGGGTACTTTCTCGAGCGTCAACTTCGATGGAACCACTCACTACGACGATAACCTCTTTTGTCAGTGGCAAGTTGAAGTTTCAGCAGGACAGGTGAGGGCGCTCTTCATAACTACATTAGCTTGCTGTGGCGGTACTATTCATTATTCATTGCATGAAAACTCATTTTGATGCATTGATTTAAAACAATATAAATTAAAACCGATCGTTTCTCTTTCGAAGGACAATTATGTCCATGCTATTTCCGACCTTTCGTTCTTTTTATTGATGTGTAATCGCAAATAGCAAAATATTTGTTGTCATAATATGATTTATGAAAAGGCAACTCAACCTAAGGATTCTGTTGACCCTTACTGGGGCGATTTCATTTCAGTCATATGGCCCTACCTACTTTTCCGTGGACACAGCCACTGTCTTAATAACCACGATTCAAACCAACCATATGTAGTTCACTTAACGGAAAATTTCTCTTCTAGTTCATCAAGTTTGAATTCCAACATATGTCCATCGAATATAGCATTTCGTGTAGTTACGATGTTCTCACGATTTACGATGGTTCGGACAGCACTCACGACATCATCGGTTCTTACTGCGGACACACTCTTCCGTCAGCCGTAACATCCTCAACCAATGTGGCATCTGTAATATTCAAATCAGATAGCGTTCGGACAGAGACTGGCTTTCAAATCACTTACGAGGCTGTGGGGCAATCAGGTAAATTTTGTCACATTAAAATGGGTCAGAAATTGTGATATTTCATTTTCCCCGTCTTTCATATCTCCCAAACGAGTCTGATCATTTCTGAATATCCTAAGCTTATATAAGATAAACGCGATGCAAGCCCATGAAACTTGTCAAGCTTGAGTGACTGAAAGATTTTATGCAAATACGTTGGCATGCATATGCCTGAAAAATTCATTCCAGACCTCCCTCTGCACCTGTGTATACACTGAAAGATACCTTTACGGTGCTAGAGACTTGTGACTAAACGCGAACATCGTCATGTCAACGACTTTTCCATCACAGAGTCACACACTTCGCTCTGACACCTGAACACTTTCTTGTCCGAGGCTTGTCCGTCCCCCTTTTCCTGTATTTTACTAGTCTTTTTCTGTCTCCGCCCAAATCTATTTCTCTGTATCGGATATCATGTTCTGTAATTAACGGTAGGGTTTTGCTTTCAACAGATGTGGATTCTGGCTGCGGGGACGACAGATACCAGACGAGTAATAGCGGTTCAATCTCCAGTATGAACTACAACGGTGCCAACTTATACGACAACTACGCCTACTGTGAGTGGCTAATTGAAGTGACAGAGGGGCAGGTTTGTAAAGAATGCATAATTGTATTTCGATTCATTAAAATAAGGTCCCTCCAACGGCCTGGCAAACAAAGAACAACCGAATTATGAGGATAGGTAACAACAACAAATATTCGATACCCCCAAGTCATGTGGGTATCCTAGTAGAGCAGGTAGGGTACGGTCTCGTGATTGCAGGAACGTAAGCTAAAGATTATGGTATTGTGTCCTTGAGAAAGGCACTTCATCCCTTATTGAAGAGAATTTGATACTTCATCCAATGATTGGACTTACACATGTCGTATGATAGCTAGAATAAGTATTTGAATAAATAAATAAAGTAAAAGTCAAGTGTAATATTTTCAATGCTTGTAAGGTATTTGATTTCTAATGTCATCTTGTTTTGCAATTTCTACAAAAAAACAAATTATAGTATTCGTTCGAAAACAGCCATTGTCAAGTACATGTCATATTTGAAGATTACCGTTTCTTCATAACTTTGTCCGGTTAAAGGTTATACAGTTCGACTTCACGAACATTGACATCGAAAGCAGTGGCAGTTCTTGTCCCTATGACTACGTCCGACTCTACGATGGCAGTACGACGGCATCGACATTGCTCGGGACATTTTGCGGAACTGTGACACCAGAAGCGATTACGTCATCAAGCAACTCATTGCTGGTCATATTTGAGTCTGACTCTTCCATACAGGGTGCCGGCTTTCAAGCGACATATGCGTCAACAGGTGAGTGCGCCCTCAACAGGTGGTCAATAATTTTTCTTTCGAAGCCGCAGCTAGCACCACACTGTACCTATTCACCTATATCAAAGGAGTCAGCGATCAATACCGCTTAGTACATCCTCACCTCCCCATATCCATGATTTTGAAACTTTACATTGTTCCTATCTATTGATAGAAAATATTCATATCAATTTGAAATAAACACAATTAAATCTTTTTCCTATCCTTGATAATTTATCGAGATTGAACTTTTGACATGGCTCATTCTATTTTACTTTTTTAACAAAAATATTTTTTAAAAAAATCTATGTTGCAGTTAAATGTTCTTTCGGCGAGTTCGAATGCGACACTAGTGTGTGTATAGATATAAGTTTAAGATGTAACTCCATAGATGACTGTGGTGATAACAGTGACGAAAGTGATTGTATTGGTAAGTAATTAATTATTGTTACACATCTATTTCTAAAATTCTTGTATGACTTTGCGAATTCGATGCTATAATAGGCCCCATTCGCCTAAAATATATAAGCTCCCGCCCGACCTGTATATTTTCTAATGCGTAATCGAATTTCAACTAATGCAGGAATAGATATTGCGTAGATCTATAATTTTGATCATAAAGTCTCTGTCTCTCTTTCTATCTCTCTCTGGCTCTTTCTGTCTGTCTGTCTGTCTGTCTGTCTCTTTCTCTTTCTCCTGCGCCATCATCAGTTCTTTCAATTAGATTGCAAAAATGTTTGCAGAGAGGGGAGCAGTGTGTGTGAATAATAATAGATTGCATTGATTTTGTTGATTCAAAATCACTTTTTCGCTCATCAGATGTGTGTGCCAGTGCGCAAGTGTTAACATCGGCCACAGACAGCTTCACCAGCCCAAGCTATGATGGGTCTTCGTCTTACGGTAATAACTTGGACTGCGAATGGCACATAACCGTTGATGCGTCCAAGGTAGGTGTCTGCAAACCGACTGCAATGATGAGCGGATTGAGCTCTGGTTTATACGAACGTGTCATGAATCAAAACTCCTTAAAGTAGCATGCGCCTCGAAAGTGAAAAACTTAAACTTTTGCTCAAACTGTCGTTCCTGAATGGAACTTTCAATCATTCTTTTTCAAAATCAACAATAAAAATCGGGGGTCACCGTGCAAAGTTTGGAACTAGCGAAACAAATAACCCAATTTTTTGCGATATTTGAAATTCAAAATGGCCGCCACACCTGTGTTGACTCTATGGGCGATTGAATTTTGTATTTTCGATAAACTAAGACGGTGAAAGTTTTTCTTTCTCCGAGAACTTTAAAACGAACCTCCACAGGTGGTAGATCAGAAGAGAATGGTAAAACTTTGAGAGTACGACTGTCTGTCCCCGAGGCGCGATAAGCACAACTTCTATGGCGGGATTGTAAATACAATGCAAAGAAAGTAAAGAGCATTTTTCTTTCCTCAATTCACAAAACTGGCCCCTTCTTGTATGACAACTATATTTTCCTGTAACAGTTCAAAATAATGCGAGAATCGTGATTGAATGATCAGTAATCGAAGTGTGCCTATACCCTGCAGGTCGTTTATCTGGAGTTCAGTGTGTTCCACATCGAATCGCATCCGAGCTGTGTGTATGATTACGTCGGCGTTTACGATGGTGCGTCGGCGTCGTACCCTTCGATAGGCACATTATGTGGCAGCATGTTACCAGATCCCATTACGTCATCAGGAAACACGCTCACAGTTTCCATGGTGACTGACAGCAGTATTGGCCTGACAGGATTTTCAGCCACGTACTATTCACAAGGTAATGGAGGCTGTATCAATTTTCAGACAAATGTGAATGACATCTTGTAGGCATAGTCCATACACATGCCGGAAAATGCCGAGAGAGTTTGACCGGTTAAGAAGGGCTTGACTACGCAGTTTCTGCGTAGTGAAGCTTCATTACGTATTCATGGTGACCCCTGGCCAGCTGTCAATAACTTTGGGGGCTTTTGTCTTTTGGCCTGCTTTGCATATGCGTCGTTGGACACGACCTGCCAATCACCCAGGTAGTCAATTAAACTATTAATTGACTGTTTACCGACCCAATTAACACTATCCAGCAGTATCAGTCATATTTTAATCGCGTGGCCCGGGTGGGCACAACGTAGGAACGCGTGTATTTCTGTGTGTACGTTTCACTTGTGGTGTTGTTTGTACCATCGTGTGTCCTTGTTTCACCTACAGCATTACCTTCAGGTGACAGGCTTACTATTAATGTTCAGTATCATTGCACCGAGTTCTGCCCACGGTGAAAACCACCTGTTTTGCCTACTAATTACTGCCCGTCGCTGCCCGTCCTGAATGTAGCCTATCTATAGCTACAGTAATCACATAAATCATTTATCAGTTTTGATATATACTCCTAAATTGTAAGTTTGATCAAAATCGAGACCACATTCAAGGGCTATGCAGACTGCATACTGTCCATGTAAGCACACACAGTGACAAGAAGGCGGCAAACTTCTACTCACCAAGCACATCGAATCGGCGAAAAGAAGCATAAAAAGCTAGGCTTATCGCCAAAACAAACGCGCCAAGCGCTAACAAAAACCCATACCAAGCGGCCCTTTTCAGGGCCACCAAATACCCAAAAAGGGACTCCAAAACTACCAAAAAATACGATAAGATGACATAGAACACACAAACACTTAAAAGAAATAACAAAAATCGTACACATAACAAACAACTGAAACACAACATTAAATACAAAATAAACAATCACAGTAACGTAACAGAAAACATGGCCGTGGAAATAAATCAGCTATTTCCAAAGAAAAGCCGACAACAACATGAAATTCAACAACAACTTATCATCGCTCAAACTATGAAACTCCGAAAAATAGTACTAGGCAAAAGCCTTAAAATTCATTCGGACACCAACAAAACCAAACAGAATAAAACCACCTCAGGATTTCAACGAATAAAGTCGTATAATGTGACTACGCTACATCGTGAGACACAAACAATCGCAACAACACCAATTCAAAGAAAAGTCAAATTGGACTCCACGAACAACAAAAAAACAAAAACTTGAAAGCTATCTGAAGCTGCTAAACTCGCACTTCTAGAGATACCCTTTCAAACAAGGAAACAAAACATGTCGCGTGCCAAAAGAATCGCGATAAACCAGCTTGCAAACATTGGACAAATTTTGGGAAAATAACCCTTCGACAAGGGTCGGTTTTTCGTTATTGTCAACACAAACGATTACGTACTCGAATGCGTAAGGCAATTACGTAACACTCAGTATTATACACAACAAGCCAGAACAAACAGTAAACAAAGTAAATGAACTATTAATTAAAATGTACGAGAACAAGCACATCAACCAGGATACTTGTAAGTATCTTGATCCAATAAACATAAAATCCGTACCCCGCAGTGGTACTTATTGCCTAAAAATTCACAAACCTCCGCAAAAATCTAAAACACACCAGTCAAAACAAAATTTACCGAAGTAAAGAAATATAGAACAAACAAACCGAACCACCAAACGGACTCACAACGTGACCAAAATTAATATACTTGCCTCGCTAATCGGAAAGCAAGACCACTAAAATGCATTAAAATAAATTTTCACAAACACAAACTAAGGAAAGAATCAACACTGCGACTGATGACAAACCACACTCGGTTTCGAAACGCAAGCGTCAAAGGGCGACTCTATCAACTTTTGTAACAACATAGGTCCGGCTGCGTCTCGCCATAAGCTTTCCCCACACAAACAAAACATTACCGTACACACTAATCCAAACTTCTCTACAAATATCCAAAGCGAAACAAACATTTCATTAACACAAACAATCGGATAAGAATGTAGGAACACATTTTCGAAACGAATCAAACACAAACTCGACACAAAAACATTTAGGATAGTTAGGTGGGGAGCCTGTTTCACATTTTTTACATCTCGCTATACTGTCTATGATTCTAAAAATAAAGTCATCTGCCACTTTTTCTGTATACGCGGTTTGGCAAAACTCATCTCTTCAATCGAAAGTCGGGCGATTTCATGGTTCTTTGGGGCACTTAAGTGTACGTCGAGCTTAAGGAATGTAGTTACATTCGCGATGTTTTATTCGAAAATTATTTATTCCTTCAAGGGCAAATGCACATAATTTATGCTGTTGGAAATACTGGCCGCTCATAAACAAGACAATAAACTCAATATATGTGCATTTTTACTTATATTGTCAAAGTACCACCGACACCCACAAAAAACCAAATGGTTCAGTCTAGGTATTTGCAACTCTGCCATCCGACTGGTCAACAGGAAATCAACCATAGATGTCTTTTGGCACGCGTATACGCCAGTCACCTAGGCGACGGTAATCTGCACCACTTATCACCATCGGGAAGGTACTCCTCCCCATATACCACTGGTGATCCCACCCTCAAGGCACTGCGTCATTCGACCAAGCATTGTTATTGTAATTTCCTGCATAAAATTAACAGCGAGGTCAACCGGTCAAACTCTCTCGGCATTTTCTCTCATGCAGAATCATGAATATATGAAATCCCGTCTTTTTCTAGTCAATATCCATGGCGTGTATAACCCCGGTATATCTTCCTCTAATCTTAAAGATTTTCTGTTTTCATGTATAAGATGCATCACTTTTTATCAAAATTTCAGAGCATGGCATTGTGTGAAAGGTCAAAGACTTCACTGTCATATTATATTTTGTCGTTACAGTTGTCTGTGCGTCAAACCAATTTCGCTGTTTGAACGGACAGTCGGCATTTTGCATCGACGAAGCGTTACTCTGTGACGGCAATGACGATTGCGGCGACGGAGACGACGAAACAGGTTGTCCAGGTGATGAAATTATTGACTGTTCTCTGTTCCTTTCTACCTTTGAAATAAAAAATAACCATCATCGTGGTCAGCAATAATTTGAAGACCTCGTCACCATTAAATCAAACTTTTCACATTTCTGGTTCCAAAACTAGCAGAACTTATATATTTATATATATTGTTCAAAAAGACCAAAGTACCAAATGTCATTTTGACAGCGTTACTCACTTTTTCAGCTTTTTCATAAGAAAACTTTTGGAAAGTAGGATATTTTGAGATCGTTTCATTACTCATTCGCAGCTATCGTGCCTTTAAATTCTGCTTAATTTTATGTTCAATAAATAATATTGTCACAGTATCGGCGACTGTAGAAGTAAACAGGACAATTATTGACTGCAATTTGCAGATTGAGGTGATCGCTCGATTGACCTAAAGAACTTTTCGCCTTTGTCATTGGAACCCTGAACGTCAAACAATTCTCCGTTTGTCATCACCGACTCTAAAACCGACCATCAACTCGAAAGACCTAATGTATGCTTTTATATGTTTTCGCAGGGGAGTCTCCTTGCGGTGGCTCTGACACTTTAACTGCTGACAGTGGTACGTTTTCTTCGATGAATTACGATGGCGTCACACTGTACGACAGTTATGCTGAATGTCAATGGACCATCACTGTCACTGCCGGAAAGGTGAGCAATCTTATGGTTAAGTTAGATTTGTACTTGGAAGAACTGAGGTTATGATTAAGGTTGTACTGGGTAGAAATTGGGTTAGAATTAGGTTTGTACTGGGTAGAATCATAGACCCAGGGTCTATGGTAGAACCTGGGTTAGGATAATTAGAGTTGTACTGGGTAGAATTAGGGTTAGAATTAAGGTTGTACTGTCTAGAATCGGGGTTAGCATTACGGTTGTACTGTGTAGATTGGGGTTAGGATTACGATTGTACTGGGTAGATCTAGTTGGGATTAAGATTCGGGTCGTATATTCAGCGCTATTCATTGATAAATAGGCCCCTAGCGTGTTCTACTTACTGGAACTACATAATATACTAATTATTTCCCTATTGGTCCATCGACATCACAAGACAACGCTTCGTAACTCACGTTCGCAGCACACGAGACTTTTCTGAATGTTCAAAGTGACGTGAAAGTTTTATCTTTTTGTCCTGTCAACCTTTGCAGGTCGTCTACCTTCGATTTCTCGCATTTTCTTTGGAAGGACTCGGATGTAGCTATGACGTTGTCAGAGTGTACGACGGAGACGACGATAAAGCGTCGCGATTGGGTGAATACTGTGGGCGCGGCGTACCCGAACCAATCAGATCAACCGGAAATCAGATTCACGTAACATTCACTACAGACTCCAGCGATGAATATCCAGGATTCGAGGCTGAATATGAAGCTGAAGGTGAGATGCGATGCTGTTTGGATAAACTTTTACATTTTATTGTGATTCTAGTAGAATACGAAATTTTATCATATATACCGTCAGAAGATATGTGATTTTTTATTACACTTCACGTATCATTTGATTATCATGATGGGCTTGTATGAAGTCACGTGGCATATCGAAAAAGTGATAAACATGGTTAGTTAAGGAGAGACTCTTGATCGCTTGATAAGGTGGCATTGACCGCTGCGGCGATGCCTCAGTTTTTATGTGAGCATCGCTTCTGCGCTCAGTGGGGTGATCTTGCCCGCTGTGGGCAAACATGTGTCAAGTGCAAATAACACGTTGTTGTAAACTAGTTGCCGAGACAAGCACGTGTACGATTCTATTGCAAACGATACGTAACTCAAGTCAAATAAACGAATTTATAGTACTATCTAGTCAGATAATAAATCATTTTAGTTATCATTATATTATTTGCAGTTTGGTTTCTCTTGCAAACGGTGACCTTTCCGGATCAGATACTGTTACATTTATTTGCCGTTTGAAGTTCTTACCGATTTCAGTCATCCTTGGAAAAAAATTAAAATAAGCTTACCATACTAATACGAATTGATAAATTGATATTCTCTATATTAAGTAGTCGACATTTTCTATCGACAGTTGAATGTTTAGGCAGCGAATTCCGTTGTTCATCTGGTCTGGACTCATCGTGTATAACGGGTACCTTACAGTGTGACGGAAGTGACGACTGCCCTGATGGAAGTGACGAGAATGGGTGCCCAGGTAAATTTATATTTGAATTTCAGAGGGCGCTGTAGATATGGCAAAACGCTGGTATCAATCAAATTTTCGGAATATCAAATAAGCAAAATTGGTTTTGCCTATCATCTTGTCATAATGGTATGTAAATACATACATACATACATACATACATACATACATACATACATACATACATACATACATACAAACATACATACATACATACATACATACATACATACATACATACATACATACATACATAGAGATTAAAAATAGATACATACAGATGAACACACATGTACATTTTGGGCTGTGAAAGCGACTAGACGCCTACAAAAAAACGATTATTGTATCCGAAACATTTTTCAGGAAACGAACCAAACTGTGGTATTCCCTTTTATATGCCCACTTTGAGACGACGAAAGCGAGACAGGGCATCACAGCGCATCGTTGGGGGACAGGAAGCAGTTCAGTACAGCTTCCCCTGGCAGGTGAGTTTTCCCAAACTTAAACGTCAATATCCGTGTGTTAGGTAATCCCACCTGGCCTGGTTTGAAAGTGCAGAACATATTAAAAAGTACCGCACGGTATTTTCGTCATAGTTATTTTTGATACTTAGATAGGATGTATTTCACTGGTGAAATCTTGTTGTTATTTTCCTTTCACATAATATTATTTCTTTTTATCTTGTCTTTAAATAAGCAATGCTTTAAAGAAAATTATATTACAGCTTTGTCCACACCAGTCAATTTTGTGACGTCATCCCCGACTATTACTGATACTGCATCTAATTATCCATTATCCAGTATCGTGGCTTAGATGTTTTCAACATCTGCAAATTCCCTGGCTAACTGTAAAATAACAGCAATCCCTCCCGGCCAATAATTGACTCAAGCATATTTTGCAATCCATAATGTAATCGGCTTTATCTCATACTTACGCTGTGCAAGGTGTCCTATAGTCCATAATGGTCAGTGAGGGGGGCATTATTGCGTAAGTACGTCAAAATTTGGAAGAAATGAAAAAATATTTAGTTTAATTTGAAAACAAAATAGGAGATGATCTCAATTACAACTATTTTTTCATTTAATTTATGAAAACTCGATATAGATACATTGGTTTTGAGAAATAACGAATGACACAATATTTTTGAAATAAGCCTCTTTTGTAAGTATTAGCCTCATAAATCGCTGTATTAGGACAACCGCAGTTTCATTGTCATAATCCCTTATTTTTCTCGTTTTTAGAAATGTAGCAAAAAACACCGTCTCTTAAAATTCAAATTCTATCAGCAATTTTCAGATGTTTTCATCACTGCACACAAGAACTTACAGGCTGTCGCTAAATTCGTATAGAAGTGTTGCTTCAAGAAGAGACACCTATAATTCAGTTCTGAAACTTAACTTTAGTTTGAAACTAAAATCATGAAATAAATGAGACAAGATAAAGCCTCTTAAAGGTATACAGTCACCTGTAATCTAAATATGTGCATATATGGTCAAAGGGGTGTTCCTTGGTATTCAAAATGCCCATGTGAGGGCGCTGTTTTAAAAGCGGCTACCCGTGTAAAATCTGTGATTGGTTAGATTTTCTCTTTCCATGGTAGCTGTGTCAAAATTGGAACAGGTGAAAGTATACCTTTAAAGTCCCAGTAATGCTGGTTGATGATAATTTCACCAATTTTTTTTTGAATGCACCATAATTTCTTGTTCTTCTCCCCCAAGAATGTTGATATACACAATATCCAGCTTGTCAACTCAGCCCCTAAGGTTGTAAACTGCATTGTTATAGTTGGAAAGTGACTCCTAGTCCGGACGACAATTCAAATGTAAACAATAAAATACATTTTACACATTTGAACGATAAGTTGACAAGCTAAATAGTGGGTGTTTCAACATTCTTTGGGAAGTAGAATAAAAAGTTGGAATTGATTTATAAAATAAAAATAATGAAAAAAAATCATCGAAAGTTAGCATTACTGGGGCTTTAATATGTAACGCAAACGATATCGCTTTTCCTCGGCAAATGATTCATGAATATCATAATTCGAATGAAATGTCCATCAAGTGTAATTTAAGGAAATCATCGAACATATTTTTCTTTCGTTTATTACTATTAGATAAGTTTAAAGCACAACGTATATGGTCATATCTGTGGTGGCACTATCATAAACGACTTGTGGGTCGTGACAGCGGCGCACTGTGTCTACGAGTAAGTCGAGTGAAACGTTCTTTTACAAAGCACTGAAACGAAACACAGCTGTCATTATCTACATAGGGTGTTTATTTATAAACCGATTTTCTATATCAGCAAATCATGCTGAAAGATTGTTGGCTGGCTGTATGTGATTTGTTTGACTGACCTCTTTTTTTCTGATCCATGAGATATCATACGAAAGGAGTCAACGTTTCCTGCCGGCTGGTAGCTTTTTCAAAGCGAAGATGAAACTGATTGCAATAACAAAACTAATATTATCAATGCAGCTGGTCACGTGAGCAGATAAATCATAATGACGCAACGTAAAATCGAGTCATTCAATGAAGTGGTTTCTTCCTAATTTATTCCACAACAGTGATCAATCAGCGGGGTATACAGTCGTAGCCGGAGAACACAACCGTCAGTACTACAGCCTAAACGAGCAGTCAAGATCTGTCGTTCAGCTGATAATGCACGAAAACTACAACCCCGATACTCTCGACAGCGATATTGCATTATTGAAAGTTGACAGTGCGTTTACATGGAGCAATTACGTCATCCCGGTTTGTCTTCCCGTTCAATGGCATGCGTTTAGTGCTGGGAAAACGTGCTACGTCACTGGTTGGGGTGACACGCAGGGTGAGTGCCACATTGCATTAAGTGTTTTTAGTAACACACTGACCGTGCGAGACGTGCGCCAATATCTGCATATTTATTAGTCTATCAATTACTTGAGATCAGTCTGTTTGTTTGTTTGCTGTGCTTTTCTCTATATATACACAGGCTACCTACCAGGTGTGAATAGTCTAAGAAATAGTTTATTAATACAACACTTATGCCATATGAATATTTTTGTTAAAATCGGTTTTTGGTATTTCATCTGAGTTGAGTTTCCTTTCTGCTCTGCAGTATTTGACAAATCATGGAACGGGACACATTGTTGGACGCTCCGAAGACTGCTATGCAAAGTCACATCCGTACCTGTTCAATTTCTTTCTGACATTGTAGAACAGCAAAGATGGTCGACCCACAACCCAAACAACTGTATTAAAACTGTTCATATTTCATAATGATGATATTTATGTAATATTTCCCAAAGTATTCACACCTACTTAGCTGTCTGTCTGTCTGTTTGCCCGCCCGCCAACTTTAATTCTCGCAGTACTCTCTGGCAACGGTGAACTTGAATTCTATGTGTACTTCAAAAGCGAATAGATAGCTGGTTTCCGTTCTGAGAATCTAATAGTGCAATGCAACATCAATGATAATTGCAAATTTGCCATAGTTCATCCCACTCACAGATATTGTTAGTTACGGGGTCTTTAAATTTCATGGCGGTTACACTTTCTCGCAAAGCTAAAAGGAGATGAAGGACCTTTCAAATGATATATCACGTGACGCATATTTAGTATATGAAATATTGTACATTAGCAACATGTTCAGAGTGCTAATTCTGTGTTTCCCATCTTTCTCTTGTTTACTGCAGTACCTGTACTTACGATCTGTTCACAATTTCGAGTGAATTGTGGTTTCCACCACATGCTGGGATAGCAATGACAGACTTTTTTGAAACAAAATCACTCCCCAATCTTCCTTTTACCTTCCCAGGCACAGGCAGCGAGCTGGTCTTAAACCAAGTGGACGTTCCGTTGCTTAGCAACAACGTCTGCAACCAGCCATCCTACCTGAATGGACGAATCACAGATCGGATGCTCTGCGCAGGTTACGACACAGGTGGCAAGGATAGTTGTCAGGTCTGTCATTCAGTTTTAAGCATTCCTGTCACAATAACAATTTCTCTCCAGCTGAAGCGACTATCCTTGCATTCTGTCTTCTTAATCCTGTCGTAAACCACAGAAGCATAGATACCTACCTACCTACCTACCTACCTACCTACTACCTACCGACCGACCGACCTACCTTAATTTAAGGTCACAATGGAAGTAAATTCCAGTGCAGGGGAAAATGTAAAGCATACGCAATGAAATTGCCCAGTTCAGCGCGAGAACAAGACGCAGCCCCGAAGCAGTCATCAACTTGAATATACCGTTTCACAGCCCGGGAATGTGACCGCTATATAGCAATTTGAACAACATGAAGATCCGATTCTCCCAAATTAGTTCCAATCGTGTTAATATAATTACGCTAATACACGTCCCAAAATTGAAAGTCTTAAAATATTGCTTAAACATTCAGTAATAAAACTTTTAAATATTGCTTAGACTTTCCGTCTTGCATAAAACTGTAAACCATTAGGTACCATCGTTCACATTTTGAATTACTAAGAAAACAGAAACAGAATGCCCAATATTTATCAACATTTTAAATTAAAAATGGCCGCCATCATTATGTTAACTCTGAAAATATAATTTTCGATTTTTTCAAAGATGAGCCGGTAAAACTTCTTTTACCGTCCCCTGAGCTTTAAAATGAAATGTATTTTTGCGTGACCAAGAACTTTTTTACTCATATTTTGTTCTTCTAATTTTTTATATTTTTTTTCAGGGCGATAGCGGCGGACCTCTAGTTTGCCAGGACACCGATGGGAAATGGCTTCTCTCGGGGGTAGTCAGTTGGGGATATGGATGCGGTGAACCATACAGCCCCGGTGTATACACGAGAACGAGTTATTTCATCGCCTGGATCGACGATAAAATTTTAAACAATTAACTCCTTTTTATACGTATTGCAGTCAGTATTTTCCAGTTGTATTTTCCATACTCCTAACTACACACTGTTTTGTTCATTATTTTGTTTGTTATGATAACTGACTAACTCTTCTTAGTAAATTACTCGGTACCATTTGGTAGATTCGTTAATACAATTTTACCGACAATAGTGCATGACAAGTATTGTGCATTTGGTGTATATGGTTTTTTTACTTGCTTTAATACATGCAACTTTGCCGTTCGTGGCTTTAAACGGCAATGGCAGCTCCTGCGATCATCCCACTATCAAAATCAACCTGAATCTGGCTCACACTTAGCTCTGTCCCTGTTTCAAAAGGCTCCTTCCAAAAAATTACTGGCCGACGATTATCTTAAATTTTTGGTGTAATTCAGTCGATTCCATCCGTAATCGCGAAAAAATAATAAAAAAAAAATTATCAAAAATTTGTGGCTGTCCCGAAAAAAAAATATGCAAGGTTTTCCATATGATGTCTACATTTGACGAAAATAATTTATACCGGAGAACGGCATAAAGAATAGTCGGTGCGATTTATACAATTATTGTAATTCTAGTGTCCCTACTAGAAATTGGGTGGATAGGCTCATATAGTGAGAATAAATGCACTCGAAGTCTATTGTACAAAGTAGCGTCCATCCCAGTAATAGTGATAAATGCAGTTTTGATGCAACAGAAAAGATGACAGTATTAGATTTCCGAACGTGACATTTACAAGTAAATGGTATGTATTTTTATATCACATGTACATTTGAATGCAGACTGAGTAAAAATTGTCCGCAATTTTTACTGAACATTATTGCTTGATTTTCTGTAATTTAAAAGACGGCAAAACAGTCACAACAGCATTATCATTTTTTATTGTGTGCGTGTAATGCATATGTGTTTGACGTCCGTCCATTTTCTAATCCATCCGAAGTATATCCTTCTGTATTTAAAAATACATTTCCTCCCTTTTTGTGGAGGATAATTTACGATACCTTCCATACCGAGGAAACTTCTATTGAAATATTGACACAAATAGTTGGTTTATATAATGATCAAGTTTCACCAGTATTTATTTGTGAAATACGATCGTAGTAGACGTTAAATGCAGATGCGTGTAATTTTAGGACACAAATGATACTGTCATGTATTTTTTAAACATTTGCAACAGTTTCAGTCACATTTTGTTCAACATCCTACCAGAGATGATGTTGAAAATGTCGAGTTTCTCAGAGGTTATACAGCAAGACGTAATAACTCCCTTTCTATCTACCTATCTATCTATCTATCTATCTATCTATCTATCTATCTATCTATCTATCTATCTATCTATCTATCTCTCTCTCTCTCTGTCTCTCTCTCTCTATATGTATTATAGTATGTGTGTATCTGTCTGTCTCGCCCTGTCTCTCTCTCTCTCTCTCTCTCTCTCTCTCTCTCTCTCCTCTCTCTCTCTCTCTCTCTCTCTCTCTCTCTCTCTCTCTCTCTCTCTCTCTCTCTCTCTCTGTCTCTCTACTTATATATACATTTACTTGGGTAAAGGTACGGCCCAAAGATGTAAATGAGAGTGTAGAGCTAAGAATCCTTTCACCTTTGTCTGAAGATTGCAGGATGCAAGAACTTAAGAAATGGTATTACTTCGTACTTGAAGTCATTTGTATTATACATACATATATATATATATATATATATATATATATATATATATATATATATATATATATATATATATATATATATTTAGCATTTCACACTTCGTTCGGAATGTAAGGGACATTTCATGATATCTTTTAGTGGGAAAATACGATACATCGTGCCGTCTGAGCACGTTGATAGCGCACTTACATGAACTGCGTTTATAAGACAGTAACGTGTCTTTCAAACTTCTTTATCATACAATGTTGTACAAAATTTACGCCATGAAATATCTCGAAATATTTTAGAAATTGTTTGATTGAGACGACATCGTCTATAAATTTGGTTTATAAATACTTTATACAAGAGATGTGTTTATAATCATGTTTGAAATTAATAAAATCTATTATTTCTAGAAAGAATGTTTTGGATTTCAAATTGACTGAAGAATGGTAAAGATATACAAGAGGTGTGTGATTGCAAGATCGAGGAGCTCATAAAGAATGATAACCCCATTGCTTATTTTTGCCGGTGACGATATAATATTTTGTGGATGTTTTTTGGCTTAAGTGATATTATGGCTCAAGCTGGCGGCACGTCTCTTGCTACTTTAAGATAATGCCTAAAGTAGCGAAATAAATGTTAAAACGTAAAATAATAAATCTTAAAATAAAAATAAAAAGGAAGTATAGATACAGACAGAGGAGATTCAACCTTATTACTTGAATCATGGACTTAGAAGCCAACCATTATCGGAAGTCCAGCGAGACAGGATTTCGATATCCATCCAAAGAGTTAATAAACAAGAGTGCTTCCATGCATCGGTCTAAATTCAGTCAATAAGAGATTTCAGCGGCTTCCTTTCAAGATGTCATGAAGACAGAACAGGTTTCATAAATTGAATGCGGTACAAATGTCTCTGCGAAGATAGTATTAACAAACTTTACAAGCCAAGGAAGGCCGTCAATCGGGCACAGGCAATCCCAAGTGATCGTATGTTCCATTCATTTAAAAAACGCCGTTTTCTTCCTTTCTCCCGGTCAAGTGTGCTGGAAATATACGGGAATTTGCTGATATTTGCTGTACTCTTTTCATGATTACAATAGTATATTTGCAAAGGTTAATCCGTGTTATAAGAGTATTTTCTTATAATTAGCAAGGAAGACCTCCAAAAGAGCTACTTTTGAACCGCTCACAGGCGGCGACGTCAGCACTCGGTTTTCATCAACATGGAAAGCCGACTCATTCCCCTTGTTTGGCTTTCGGCAGTTCCAATCAGTGACTCTGTCCGAAAGTTTAAAATGTGAAAAAGAAGGCTGGAAATTATATTGATAAGATATCTCTACATCGTCTGACATTCTATTTTGCTTATTTGTGAAACTTAACATCATTAACACTATTCAAAATCGTGCTCTGTGCCTCGTACTAATTATACCAATTATAGTTCATACTTGCATCCAGCCCCAAAGTCTCAAAAAAGGGCCGAGAGTGAATATCGTTTGATTTTTGACGCAGTGCAGAAATCCTACAGTATATTCCATGTGTGTGCACGAATTGTAAATGCCTGTGGTTGTCAAATCCACCGGAGAACAAGGACCAGGAAAATGACCCAAAAATTCAAAGCGAAGTTACCTGCGACATATGTAACTTATCACTTTTAGTTTTCTGTAAGTACCCGGAAAGGCACACAATGAAAAAGACAGACCCTGTTTCCTTCAAAGAAATAATAATCTGCAAATCTTAAATAGTCTTTCATAATCATGATTGTTACCTATAGAGAAAATACGCCAACAGGCTTATCTTCAATCTTCCTACATTTTCGCTTATATTCATTGGAGTATTATACGTGTCTGTCTGTCCATCTCTCTGCATGCATGTCTGCCTGCCTGCATGCATGCATGCATGCATGCATGAATGTATGTATGTATGTATGTTATGTATGTTATGTATGTATGTATGTATGTATGTATGTATGTATGTATGTATGTATGTATGTATGTATGTATGTGTGTATGTGTGTATGTGTGTATGTATGTATGTATGCATTGTATGTATGTATGTATGTATGTATGTATGTATGTATGTATGTATGTATGTATGTATGTATGTATGTATGTATGTGTGTGTGTGTGTATGTGTGTGTGTATGTATGTATGTATGTATGTATGCACGGATATCCGTGGAGGGGTTGACCTTTGACCCGCATAGCGACGCACGCTACCCCGCCAACAGATAGCTGCGTTTCCACAGCTAGTATGCACGTACTGTACGTGGGTGCGGCGTACGATATTACAAATTACGAAATTCAAAAGCACACCAAAAATTGTTAATAATCGTAATCTTTATTATCAATTGTGATTCGGTGAAATTTTGGGAAGAAAATCTACTAAATTCACATTTCGTCAATTTTTTTGAATTTTGATCACGTTTAGGCTAAACTTCTCGCATAACCACACGTAATGACTGAAAGCTTCTCATAACTAAAGCTGACATTTAATTTCAGGCGTGGTCGATAGACTTTGACCGGCCTGTAGCATAACCTTTTTCGTAATGAAAGGTTCATAAGCACGCCGTCGCGCAGAAATACTAACATATTAGCTAAGATATTCCCCGGCCAGCTTTACTGCCGCCTAAAGATAATACATGCACAACAGCTACCTGACGTAGTGGTTTTAATTTCTTTTACATCCGGCACAGACCATATCTGGAGGCGGTGTTTTTCGTGTCCATACAGACAGACAGACATAGAGACAGACAGACAGACAGACAGACAAACAGACAGACAGAGAGACAGAGAGACATACATACATACATACATACATACATACATACATACATACATACATACATACATACATACATACATACATACATACATACATACATACATACATACATACATACATACATACATACATACATACATACATACATACATACATAAAGACAGACAGACAGACAGACAGGCAGGTAGGTAGGTAGGTAGGTAGGTAGGTAGGTGGGTATAGGTATGTAGACAGACATATGGATAGATAGATAGGTAGGTAGTAGGTAGGTAGGTAGGTAGGTAGGTCGGTAGGTAGGTAGGTACACTGTAAAAATAGTGGACGCTAGACGCGTCTTTACGCGTTCAAAATGTACATGTCGGTGTTCAAATTTGAACGGCTAGTGTTCATATTGTTAACACTAGTGTTCATATTATTAACAATGATGTTCTAAACCTGAACACGGTGTGTTAACAACCATCTCCTTCAAGTGTTCAAAAACTCAGCATCACAGAAATTTTACAATACTGTGAAACAATTAACAATCTTTTGTGTTTTTACTATACAATGGCTATATTAAATTTACTACTGCCTCGCTGTCCGGCAAACGTACACGGATTTTGGTGTAACGAATTTCACTCTAAGTGAAAAATATTTCCGGTCTACAATTGCTTAAAGCATGTTTTTTCTACAAAAGGAAGTATACAAAATAATTTTACACGTTTATTACGGGTTGAAATTTTCACAATTTGAAAAGAAAATCAGAAAACCACCATGAACGTTTTAATTTTAACATCGGCGTGCAAGAGGCGTTCTACTTCTAAACACTTGGTGTTCAAATTTGGTGCCTTTTCCTATCCCATGATGCATCCAAACGGAAGTTGCGACATTTTTCTTGTAAGCGCACCCTGAAGTCGTGATCGTGCGGAAGCAAGACCAGAAAGGGTAAGTTTCCTCTCCAAAACAGTAAAAGGTATTAGATTTTGAAGCATCTGTATTATTGTCCTTTGAAATTAATTGTATTGTACCTTGAAATAGCTTAACTACGTGTCGAAACCTTTTTTCTTTTAGTGGCTGGTATACAAACAACTAGCTGTGAATACGCATTGATACTTTTGGCCATGGCCTGTCGATCGATCTCACTCGGGTCAAGGGTCAACGAACACAACTATAGCGATAACCCTTGACCTGAGCGCGATCGATACGCCTTGCGTAATCACAGCTAACAAATGTCTTTTAGTAGACACAAAGGCATGTAAAACATCAGTTAAACATCGTAGAGTATACAATGTATTGTTTCAGCAGATGAGAGTTTGGCTTTTTTATTTTAATCAGTTGATGACAAGAAGCAGCAAATATTTTGTAACAGTATTGAAGAGAGGCACTGTATATGAAAGTCTCCCCTTTTCCTTAACCTAATCAGCTCCTTGTCTTTCATTTAAAGTCTCAGCTCGCCATTACCTATTGTTGCATTATTTTCAGAATGTAAAAACTTGGATTTAACTGAAAATCGAAGAGTTGTTACAGAAGCTGGTGGTACAGATAATGAAGAAGATGAGTGTACAGGTAGCTGTCTGGAAACAAGCTTGAGAACCTCAGTTCATCTATAATGTAGATTTAAACTTCCAAGGGTTAGTAACTGAATTTTGATAAATTTCTGTATTTTTGTTCCGAATTAATCTAAGCTTTGGTAGCATGCTATGATCAACTAAATGTTGCCGGAGAATAAGCATTCACAGATGTGTAGTCTCCCTTATCAGATGCAAGGGTGGAATGAAAAATTAAAGCTGAAAGCGACAGAAAATTCAGAGTAAAAATGTCCACTCTGAATTACTGAATGTTCTGAAATTTTCACTCTGAATTTTCTGTCACTTTCTGCTTCAATTTTTCATTCCATCGTGTATCTGATGAAGGAGACTTCACGTCTTTGAAAGCTTATGCCCCTGTAACATTTAGTTGATCATAGCCTGCTACCAAACCTAAGATTATTTTGTATTGTAACTCAACACGTCTCTTGTACTTAGCAACTGGATTTTAGCTTTCCTGTCAGCTAAATAGATGGATGAGTAGCATTGTCCTTAAATTTGTACATCCAAAGGTTTTTCTTCAAAACACCCTGTACAAATCCTTTAATATTTGGATAACAGGTACTCAGGGATACACAGATCATCAGATATGTTCAAATTATGATGAAATATGCAAATTTATATTTTTGAGGCTAATTTTGCTATTTTTTGGCAAAAATCTTCTTCTCTTTTACTGATGTCTTCAATATTTGGTAAACATGTCTCTAAGAATGACCTCAGTCAAATTTGTGCTAGTTGTGATGAAATATTCAAATTTTTATATTTCATGGCAATTTTTGTCATTTTTGGTCAAAAAATCTTTGAAAAATCTTCTTCAAAACTGCTAATTGAACAGTTTTGATATTTTGGACATAGACCTCTACTGATAACCTTTTTCAGATTGTTCAAATTATGCAGAAATTTGCAACTTTGTATTTTTGAGACATTAAAGACATTTCAGACATTTTTAAGACATTAGGGATTACCATAATATCCAAGTTATGATGAAATCTACATTTTTTCTATTTTAAGGGTGATTTTTACCATTTTTGGTAAAAACATTTGTAGAAAAAATTAATAGCAGGGTACACCAGAATTTGAAAGGTCTTTTCGAATCAATATGTTTTAAATTTCTGAGATGTAGATTTTGAAATGTCACAGATTTATTTCAGGGTTTATTTAAAGGTATTACAAACAAACAAACATTTCTGTTTATGAAGGACTTTGTTGGACAAGGAAATAGGTTTTACCCTGCCAAGGACCCACTTTCCACACTTTCTGTATGTTGTGCCTTACTGTGACACTTTGACAACTTGACATCTTGTGTTTACTTTAGTGTGGACAACTATATACCATGTGCACTAGAGAAGCCTTGACTAACTTTTTTTCCTTCAAAATTTACAATTGTCTATACAAGAGGAAATGTCTTTAAGAAACCATCTTACAAAAATGGAGTATGCATTTCATACACAAACGTGTTTCAACGCGATAAGTATTCCAAATTTTGAGCTTTTTTAGATTTTTTGTACGTTTTAAACAAGCATGAACATAAAACGTAATTCAAAATATTTAAGTGAAACCTGTTTTGTCATTACTTTGTTCATATTTTTTAAAACGATCTACAGTGTTTATGGTGATTTTTAATGCTTCTGTTTTTGATAGGAGGGTGTTAACACCGTTGGTATTTTCCTCTGACAAACTTTACATACAAAGTGGCAATGTTTATTTGCCCATTTTACAGTAAATTATTGTATTTTACTCTAAAAATGTTTTGTGTAATTTTAGAATAAAATAATTTTACTCAGTGGTCTGTAATGTTATTTCAAGGCTTGAACACCCCCTGAACACCCCGAATTAAAGGTGTTCAACAAGCGCACATCATGTGTTCTAGCCTTTAACACACTTATCGTTGAACGGCGTCCATGCGTTCAAAAAGTGTTACAGCCCTTTGAACGCGTAAATGCGTTCAATTTTTTGAACACATTTCATGCGCAACGTGTGTTCAGATATGGAACACCATGGTGTTCAATATAATGTCTGATGAACACGTAGCGTTCAAATTCTGCACACATGTGTTCAAAAATTGAACGTTGGTTGAACACGTAGTGTTAAATTTCTGAACGTCTGGACGCGTTCAAAAAGTGTTACAAAAAGGCGTTTAATTGGTGTTCTATCCTTGAACACTTAACTTTACAGTGTAGGTAGGTCGGTAGGTAGGTAGGTAGGTGGGTATAGGTAGGTAGACAGACATATAGATAGATAGGTAGGTAGTAGATAGATAGGTAGGTAGGTAGGTAGGTAGGTAGGTAGGTAGTAGATAGCTAGCTAGCTAGCTAGCTAGGTAGGTAGGTAGGTAGGTAGGTAAGTAGGTAGACAGAGAGACAGACTTAAGCACATGTTGTAGATAGTCTTAACATTTACAAGAGATCTTCTTACAATGAAAAGACTGTTCTGGGAATAGACAGACGTTTAAGGAGAGGAGACCAAATGCACGTACGCAGCATATGCAGTTCGGATTCCGTCTGGTATTAATAAAGAGTATTCCATGTAAAAGTTTGCTGGTGATAGATCGGCCTACCAAACAAAAAACTTTTTTTTTTATGAATGGATATCCTTGTGTTCAGGACTGATGGAAGTGGAACTTGAAGAGGCGCCATCTTTATTAAGGATGCGACGAGTGGAACCGCGCTTCATGTCGCACATTGTTCCGATTATCGGAATTATATCAGCGGCAAGTACATGGCGATTGAAAAGTTTTTTTGACAGCGTTACGGAGATAAAATCGGTAACCTTAGTGAAACGGTATCCTTCTAAATGGAAAATGACGACATTCGCCGCCGATGAAAGGCTACACTGTATCACACGGAATATGTCGTCTTTCTAACGTAATGGAGATAGGAAGGAACAAAGACTACGATCATTTTGCCATCTGATCAACTTGTTCACAACATGGTCATCGGCCACTTTCAAAAGGAAACTGCTTGGTGTTGTCCGGTGTGTTACATCTGTGGAAGCCACGTTCTATAAAGATATTCATTTTGCACTTTAGTATAGTGATTTGAGAAGCATGGAACCGGATTTAGGGATCAGTAAAGGCAATGTTTTGCTGCTAGTTCCAAGGTTTTGGATTCATTACACTAATATAGGGGTGTATGCTATAGGAATGCTTTAGAAGACAGATTATGTTCAATTATCCTGACGTGTTTCGTTAGCGATGACTTTTGAACGTCAAAATACGAGTAGAGAATTCAACCTGAGTAATATTCTCCACAATCTTACGCAAATACCCGTTTGGTCAAAAGTATTGCTAATAGCCCTGTAACATTTACAAAGTGTTAACTGTTAGAAGTCCGATTACAATCTCGTCACATACAAAATTTTGTGCTTTGCGTCGCATGTTCCGCAGATTGCATGGAAGGTTAATACCGAAGCAGCGGGCGATCAGATAACAGGGGAATCTCAAAGTTGAAACAAATAAAACGATTATTTAAATTACACAAAATTTCGGTAATGATAGCACAACTAATGCCAATGTATTGTTTGAAAGATGAAATATGTCCAAAGGCTATAAATTTTGCGAGCTAATAGGTCATTAACATACCGATGACGCCATCTTCCGCAATCTATAATATTTGTTTGAATGGATTGTCTTCTTATGAGTCGCAGCTGTTTTTTCAAGAAAAAGCGTATATCATTCTAATTCAAGACAAAGCAATCGCTTATACTATACGAAATATTGTATGTAACTAGTGTTCTTCTTTCCCTTACACAGGAAAATGTCCACTTCTCATTTTGGCAATTTATTGACCTCTTTGGAGTCCTGATGCACTGACTGTCTTGTCTGGAACAACAATACCCCAACTTCAAGGAACACGTGTTTTCGATCAGTACATTTGAAAATACCTCTGGGGTAAAACTCACGCAAGCAGCAAAATGTCTTTTATATACATCATCATTTAAGAGGTCAAAGTAATTATCTCAGTTTCGTCAAGCTTCTAAGTCCCCTAATGGACACACGCTTCAATTGTAAATTTGACATTTAAGAATTACCGTTTATGCATATGCTATCTCGAAATGGAATAAGCGTTGGCGATGATTTCGATTATAGCACAAACTAAAAATCATCTCTACATCAAACGGATTTTCTTCGTGTAAGTTTTCCTGTCTCTTTAATCGAACGATGGCAAGATTATATATTTACGTATACAGTGGCCTTGAGATCACTTAAAGCTTAAATTTGCAAGGCTAGAGAAAATGTAAACAGGTCCGTATACAGCTTGCTAACACTTCCGAAAAGGAGGAAGGGAAATACGCAATTCAAGTGTAATTTCATTTGTTCAGCCTAGGAGACGATTCTCCTAATCACTATGTTATACCCTTGAGTATTAGTGCTAACATGACCATTGTTTTGCGAGCATATTGTCAAAAGGAAATGTCATAAATTATAGGTCTATGAAGTTAGGTTACTTTCACAAATACTTTGGGGCGGGTAGAGGAGATTTTTGAAAAAACTTCACATTTTGGACCAATTTTGTCTTGCTATACTTTTACAACTGTTAAAGACAGCTTTGCATACCAACGAGGAATATAGCCATAGAGATACAGCCAATGACGATAAAATGAATGCCACTCTCTCCAAAGGGATGAAGGGCAAGAAAATACGGGAGAATTTACATAAAAATCTCTTGTACATCCCCATAAACCCTAGACTTTCTTTTTCTTCGGTCTATATTCAGTTTAAAGGGTGTCATACCTCTATCATTTCTCCCATGCCGGTATACAGGCATGGAAGAAATGGTAGAGATATGACAGGGGTAAAGGTTCACAGAACCTGAAAACACAAGCTGCATTCTGTACAAGACACAAGGGTTAAGTAATATACAGTTGGTGATACACCCGGGCCCTTTAAGGTAGTCGGCAAAATTGAATTAATATGGCCGGCGGAAATATATGAGGTCCTTCCCTCACAAACTGCAAACCTTAGCGTACAGTGTCGTTGTTTTTCATTTGGCGTTAAGATCATACATCATCAAGTATTTCACCACCGCTGTTTGAAACCCTTCTATTGTCTGCTATGGTGAAATTGGACCTCTAGAGAGGGAAATGGGTTGAAAGGATTGAGTGAGTGTGACAGGAATTGAGAGAATACCTAATGAAAAGCTAATAGGGCTCGAATTTCCAAGAAGTAGTTTTTTAAAATCTATGTACAATATACTAATGTGGATGACTCGGTGAATATTCAAATTATGTGTTTTAGGGCACACATCAAATGGTTGCTATTTTGTAATATTTTGAATTCAAGGTGGCAAGCTATTCAAAATCTTTGCTGAAATAATGTTAAGCCATTCTTGATGTTTCTTGTTTGAATAAGGACATAGGACTACGTGACTGATTTAGTCACCATGCTGACCTTCATGTTGTTAGTTTACATCGGCCAGCTCCGTGCAAGATTGACATAAAATGTTTCAAACACACTGCGCTTTCTGACATGAGGGTCTGTACACATGAACGAATGAATGAGTTACTGAAAGAATGAATGAAATAATAAATGCCCTGTAATATAAATGCCGTATCTAAGAAAATAAACTCGGCAGGTATATGTCAGTGCGATTAAGTCGAAATAAAAGAATGAGTTATTATAGTATCTTTGTAAGATTTGCCGAATATTTTATCTGTGTGCGAATCGGAGCAAAATCTTGCCATTTCGCTGGCCTTTTCTGACAGACGGGGCCGGCAGATTTTTAGATAATGTAGGTCGGGGTAGGGGGAAGCGTGACTTTCTCCCCAAGAGAAAAATATGCTATATTTGGTAAAATAAGCTTGTTATACTTTATAGGTGTAATTTGGTTACGCGTGACGGCTCACACTTGGTAACATTTTTAAAGCACATTTTTTTAATGCCAACGGTCGATATTTGACGAGGCGACTGCGCGCGGATCGCGAGATATCGGTAAAAACATGTCTTCAAAAAAGTAAAAGTTTGAATTCCGGTGGCCCACCTAAATTCAGCTTCCGAACATCGAACGTTCGGCACTGGGGCCATTGTCAACTAAGCTATGGAGAACGAGTCTCCGCTGACGCTGCTGTACGCCACATTACCACTGGCGATCGGTCATGGCCTGTGGGAGAAAGCTGAGTCTTACTGACTTGGCGTATAAACGAAAAACAATTTTTGCTGATTCCACCAGAATTGGCAAAGGTGACTTGCACAGTTACGTGCGGTTGATACATAGTGGCCGCCGCGTGATATGCATAGACGCATGCCACGCGCGCATACCACGCGCGCGGCGTACTGTGGCAGACGACAAAATGTAGTCATCGGAGGCGGCTAAAATTTTACATGTAAAAACTGATGTTTATGTGGTATTGGTTAAAAATATGATACAACCGATTTAGAATAATGAAAACGACAAAAACTAAGGAGAAGTTTTTAAAAACTTACCTGAGGTAAAGGCATAATGCTGTATATAAAGTCTTTGCAGTGGATAGTAGATTAATTGCGTCGTTCGAACTTATTGTAGACTCCATAGAATATCGTCAATCAGCACAACAACAAACCTTCGGGGGATTTCGAGTCAAAATTAGAACGATCGTAAAACTTCGGGATGTGAAAAATACGCTCGGGAAATGACATGTTTTTCAAAGTTATCGATATCTCGCGATCCGCGCGCAGTCGCCAAGTCAAATATCGACCGTTGGCATTAAAAAATGTGTTTTAAAAATGTTACAAAGTGGGAGTGCCTCTTTAATAATGTATAAATAAGCAGAAAAAAATAAAAAAACGAAAGCATCACTTCACTTTCAAATTTTCTGTGTGATTTAGCTCGCTATTATTATTTCGCGTTTCCCGTATCTTTGAAGTATTACTTGTGTTAAACTGTGAATGACTTTGCGCTGCTGGGGCAAGATCTTAGTTTAAATAATCTTATTGATTTTTTAGCATTTTATCATTAATATTAAACAGATACCACAAGCACATAAAGAATTTGTTGGTTTTGTTTTTACATTGCAATATTTCTGTAAAAAAATATGTCATTGAAAAAAGAAGAGCATTTAAATATCTTGTGAAACTGCTTCAATGGTATTGTTTCCTCTGTATTGACAAAAGTAGCTTGAGACGTTCTAATTCCCCCATCGATAGAATGCTATATACATTATTATATCATACCTGTATATTAATGTTCCAAATATTGCCTTCTGATTGGTCGAGACATGAAAAGAACCGTGGTATATGGCGATATACCACGGCTGGCATACATGTTAGCTCTCAGCTTGTAGCAAAAATCCGTTTTTGACGTTCCACGCCAAAATTTCAATATACTGTTATGATATAATAGCAATGAATCACACCAAGCGATGGTATACCACTCGATTTTGACCAGTTCACTGCATGTATAGATACTCGCTATCGCTCGTGCATATATGTCGTGAACTGGTCAAAATCTCGAATTATACCGTCGCTGAGCGTGCTTTATTGCTTAACTATGTGAAGGTGTACTATGTGGTGTACATAAATATATAATATACAGGGTAATTACGGTATGGCTGTATTACATTTCAAAATGTACGTTTTCAAAGGTCAAAACAATGCCACTACCGTCCAGTCAAAGCCATTGCTGGCTTTTCAATATAACACTCCACGTAGTAGAATGACATGCGGGAATTACAGACGTATTATAGGACGATACCGCAATGTTGAAAATATACCCTAAACATGTGAGAATTTCAATAACATCAAGAGAAGGGTTAACTTTGCCCATGATGAATCAACTTCTTTTTCGGTAAAGCCCCGTACAATTCATATCCACTGAGATAGGAGAAAAGTCAATTCTCCGTTCATTTTAAAATATTCATTTTGACAAAGTAAGACTTATTAGTGGCCAGTAACAAGAACTTTAAATGATTTTTCACTATTTTATTTTTATGTCATTTGAGTATGTCTTAGTATCGGCTATTTAGCTTGTCAACTCAGTGTCTATGCGACGTAAACTTCACTGGTTTTGTCTAAATATGAATTTTACTCCGGACTAGAACAATAGCAATGCAGTCTATATACGTACAGGCTGAGTTGACAAACTGATCACTGAGTATATAAACATGTTTTGGAGAGAACAAGAAATCGTTAATGACTTAAAAGACAAATACAGTGAAAAAATCATCAAACGTTATAACTACTGTCCCTTTAATAGCCTGTAGCCTGCCGTAATAAATTCGCCGTTCAAGAGAGGATTAGCTAACGTTCTGTACGACAGGCATGTCCTATAAGTCCATCTTGACGCAATTAAACGTCGATACTTAAAAAGTGTGTCTATACTCTGTGTTAGTTTTGACGATGAAGATGTCGACCTATAAGGAGCTGGAGACGACTAATCGCTTGAAACAAAATGTACAAGATAAGCATAATAAACACAGAATAACGACCTAACAGTGTTTGCAAATGGCATAGAAATGTACATTTTGTTCCTCAATGAAGGTATGATTATATGGATCAGTGGCGCCTAAAATCCATGTGATTTGATTTCGTCTTTACACGGAAGTGTGCCATATTTGTGCAATGAGTGGATAATTTCTATCCACTCTATAGATCCGCCCCGGAATCAAAGGCCCTCTAAGCAACATACGTCTTATTATACTGCTAGACTTCAAATTAACCTGATAGCGGAACACCTCTGACAGTTGCACATTTTCTTCTTAATGTACATTTTAGCGTACAAGTGAGCGTTTGCTACCTGAGAGGAGAGAAACTGAACGGGCAACCATTGGCGTGAGACACAAACTTGATTATGATTATTTTTGTCATTATTTTGAAAGATGAAAGAGATCGCAAAGAAGATGATGATGATGATGATGATGATGATGATGATGATGGTGATGATGATGATGATGATGATGATGACGATGATGATGATGATGATGATGATGATGATGATGATGATGATGATGATGATGATGATGACAATGATGATGATGATGATGATGATGATGATGATGATGATGATGATGATGATGATGATAACGGCAATGGAATTGACCGTGGCAGCGATGTGCTAATCCCATTCATAGACGTACCTGCTAACTAGTTGCCACTGTTGGTATAAACATCTTCTTGATGCAGTATTTACATTTCGTGTGTAAATCTCTGTGGCTGTGTTATTGATGATGCTTGTAGAAGAGACGACAATATGTACATTATGTCTGTTTCCATTGTAACACACGATCAGTCAGACAATAGAGGTATATGCTGATTTATAAAAGATAAGAATACTCAACCAGACCGAGGCAAACGTGGAGGACTCTAGTCTTAAAATAATTAACGATTCAAGTCTTACTTTTACTGTTCTACCGTACCTACACATTTCCTCATGATTTGGTGTTAGTCAAGACAAAGTCTCCTTCCCACTGGAATAGTTTTCAGCTTTTCTGATCCCTGGATCAAGTTACAGATAATCCTTGGAATATCCAGAAAGAACATAATGTGCCTGAACCAGAGTTTATTCGATATCAATACAAGCAGTAAATGTCACATCACGTTTTCCATGACTTTAGTATAGCACCTAGGCACCGTCCCCAGAAGTAACGGTTTTGCGACAAAAACGTTGCCATGGATACGTCACTCTGACCATTTCTGTACTTGCAATTATCTACATTTAAGAAAGCTTTAGCATCAGATTTCACGATGATCATAACTCAATTGAATATTTGAAGCAAGGTTTATTTCTGTATCATTACAAAAGTCTACCATTTCCCTAAAAAAACTTCAGAATCTTGTTCACGGACTACATGGAAATTTCGAAAGTTTTGTTCGAAACCTTATTGCTTTCAAGTAACTACACGCCTTTAAGATCCTTCCAATGTTGATGTACAGTTTGACATTTACCCGCATTCACACGATTCAAACCCTTCATGTAGGTCGGTTCAAGCCTACAGATGCCAAGACGAATCCCTTTCCTTGCAGACAACATCGTCACATCGATAACAGAATGTCGATGTGCAGGTAAACAACCCGGCATGATAGATTGTGGCCAGACTGCACTTAGCTCTGTGAAATGTATTCCTTATCTAATGACAAGGCCATCGCTACATCTTATTAATACAATTTCCTTTAAAGGTCAAACAGGTTAGATCGTAGACATTCTGTAATCATTGACTGTTGTGTTGGTCGATAAGGCGGCCGGGATCTTTTTATCTTTCACTTATGTATCAATAATTTGATGGACATTAAACAATGTCAGCAGACTCTCCAGGTGTACGATTGGTTTAGAGGTCGTATACCGAGATTGTTCAAGACCATGAACAAAAATACCTTCCTTACAGGTTCGACGACGACACCGAAGGATGCAGCCGTTCGGACTCCATTTTAAGTTGAGCTGATGTATTTTCACCAGAGGGTTTCTGCACTATGTCAAATGCCTACTCTACAATCAGATGAACTGTAGGGAGTATATGCACAGCAAAACATGCATAACGTAGCTTTGCTCAACCAAGTGCCTCTTGTGAATGGATGATGATGATGATGATGATGATGATGAAGATGAAGATGATGATGATGATGATAAAGATAGCTGTTTGTTTTGTTGTCTCTGTTATTGTTTCCAATGGTAATATTGTCAAAGTTGTACATTGCTCCTGCTGCTGCCATTTTGTCAATGTTGTTGTTGTCATCTATTTTGTGATGTTATCGATTAATTCGTCACCATTACCAACCATGATCGCAAAATTAATCATCGTTCTCAATTTTCGTCATCGCTGTCGTCTTTGATATCAGTATGAAATCTTAAGATTTCACCGGCGCAACCAATATTCAACTGAACAAAATGTACCCTTCTTTTGTTCAAATTTAAAATGTACTGCCATTAACCCTCGCCTGCCATATTTGCTACAAACTGCCCACTCCTAGAGGGCCTTTTCAAAGATTATGTCTGCCATAAATTTTATGTGCAACTGTGGAATGTTAAGTTGTTGTTTGTAACGTGGTAGAAATGCATGGATGCTGCGTCTGCCGATAAAGTCATGTGTGGGTGGCTCCAGCGATGATGATATCGCGTTTCTGGAAGACAGGATATTGAATTACCTGGTTAGAACTGTACCCGTAAAACAATTCATCGCAGTTATAGACAAACAGTATCACGTGTGTCGAAATCCTTTCCCTAGTAGCTGTGACTTTTGGCATTTCCTACGTTTTTGTTCCGTGTGTCAGCACTGAGCAGTTTCTTGGCCAACGCCCTGAATCATGTATAATACTGAGAAGAAATCTGCCTGTTAGCATACCCATTTTGGTGCATGACGAGCAATTTTATCGTTAAAAATTTGACATGAATGAAATAAACCTATATTCTATAGACAGAGAGTGTCGGTTTAAAGCAAGGACATATGACGTGAATGTTAAAAGGAAAGCGTTGAATAAAACCAAAGTATGAATGTAAAACTCGGCAAATAATTTCAACTCATTTCTCAGCATTACGGTTCCAGTATTGTGAACTGTGCGCATTATACGAATTCAAGGCAGCAAGCGATTTACCGAAATACCTTCGAACTTTCAAAATCTTAAAATTATCTTCTGGTTCGCAATGCCATATCGCTTCACCCTAGTGACATTTAAGATAAAATATCAGCCGTGGTGATCAAAAGCGTTCCTCTGTAAGGGTTTCCTAAGTTACCCTCACTATGTATAGTGTGATTTCCTCTGTACTTCGACACAGTGCATTTGAGCACCGTTGAAATTTCTTTAAATAACTCGGTCGCTCATTAAAAGAGTAAATTAATAAATAAAATAAGTAAATAAAATCAATAACTGAATGTGTTTTGTTTATAAGGTCAATGCTTTGCATTACAGTAATTTTTACAGAGAACCGTGACAACAAGAAAGGCAAACTTGATTTCTTTAATACGCAATACTATTGAAATATAGGTTATAGCTGTTTCCTTCGTAAAGATTCACCACTTTTATTTCAACGTAGCGTTCAGTTTCTCTTTGAAGAAGGGTCAACAGACGCTATTACATGCATGATACACACAAATATACACACACATTATCTAGAACCCTATCATACTCTTGCCGAATCGTTCGACTTATATCAAGCGGGGCAGAGAAGCTCTCGGCCAAATGGAATACTTTGATGCGATGTGTGTTTTGCATGACTTCTTCTCCCGATCTCCGTCGACTTTATCAGAGTTCAGGGTCTCACTTGAAGACCTTCCGAATCGTCTTACACACTAACCTTGAATCATTAAAACCTGACTTGAGGCAATTTTATTAAAAGAAGAGGTTTGGATAATGATACTCAAGTCCTTGGATTGTTTTCAATACATATAAAGTTGTGAAAATTACCTTCATTGTTCAACGAGTCACACACATTCATTGACTTCGTAAATTTTACGCCACAACCGTATTTCAGAGATAGGGTTTATAGACAAGCTGAGAGAGAGAGAGAGAGAGAGAGAGAGAGAGAGAGAGAGAGAGAGAGAGAGAGAGAGAGAGAGAGAGAGAGATGTTGCTGTTGCCATAATTCGTATGAATATCCACTGCAGTATCTGTATATCATGCTCTTTTCCCTTTTAGTGTTGTACCCGTTTTCATGGACAAGGTTGCCCTGCTCCATATTTTAAAGCCTGTTTATTACTTGAAGATTTTGAATAAATGAAAACAGAGCTATACAGTCGTTTTATTCCTAAAAGGAGACATCGATCGGACAGATTTTAAATTAAGCTGACGGTTCTCGGTTTATTAAATCGTTTTAAAATTTAATTCGTGACTACGGCGAGAAGCTGAGCGAGACATTAATTATGGTGGGTTGCCGCAAGGCCGACGCTGTGACAAGGAGAGTGAAATCTCCTTGTCGCCAGCTTAGCGATTCTCTGTATCAACAGCAACCGTTCCGATGGGCATTCTCATCACTGCTATTACTTTGTGTATTCTCAAGGCCTGCGTGTCCCTGCAAATGGCTCTTTTATATGATTTGTGCCCCGGTTATGACTTCAACATGCTTTATGGTAAAGGTTTGCTCATACCATACTTCGAGGTAGAATGCGGCTTGGGGACACTTATGTATTTGGACTCACAAATGTTACAGTACTTTTCTGAGCTACCACTCGCGAGGGATCATTTTGAAAGCTCTCAGAGTAAATAAAGTTTTTCTCGTCGTATTTTTCTGATAATCAAATATTTAATGCCCACTCAGAATTACCACAGGGATGGCGACCATTTTGATTTCGGTAAATTTTAGGTGCTTTGTTTCGCTTGTATTAAAGTTTTTTAGATGAACCTTAAAAGGAGGTCAGTTGAAAGTTTCCTTATGGAAAGTTTGAGCAAAAAGTTGAAGTCTTTTTCACTTTCGAGGCGTATACTATATCAACTCAGCCATGGTGACTCGCGGCATATAATACATACTGTAAAGTAACTCTTAGCTTTCCAAGTAAACCCCACTCGGCAAGCATTTCAGCACTTCGAGAAGGTGACAATTGCAGCATAATTTTAGACCTTTCCAGGAATAACCCGTAAGTGTAAAATTACCCCGCGAAACAAAAATATAGGTTAAGGAGCTCATTGCATGAAATGACAAAGTGAGTTATAACGTCGATATAGATGGTCGTCTTCTTAAACAATTTTGCTGCTTCTCGAATTATAAAGCGGTTTACTACTTGCTCGTTTGAATCAACTCTTAAAGTTTAAATCATAAATACATAATGAAAATCTTTCTCTCCCTCCCCTCTCCCATGTGTGTTTGCATCATTTTGCCTCAACCTTTCGCAGCTTGTTCATGTCATTCTGCCCGTCTTTCTTGCTGTACCACGATCTTTTCGTCTGCAAAACAAGCTGTCTTTCAAAATGGCTCATTACACTGCACCTCCGTCACTCTGCTGTCTTTTGTCACTGTCGTTTAGTCACTATCACTGATTCTGTAATTCTCTCAGTATCACTTCATGCAGATGTTTGATTGTGTATCTGCACCTTTATTTTCCCTTGGAATACATGTTATCATTTCAGTCACACTCTGTCTCTGTCTCTGCATCGATTTCTTTCTCCACATGGCGATGTGAGTTTTTTATTACATGTATGTGTCAATGACTCACAGGTTGTTTAAAGGGACAAAGTCGGCCATTTTTCATGAACTTTGTTAGATACAAGATACTTCTTACATTGTTTGAAATGTTGACAGATAATGAATGAATGGGTGACCATGCATATATTCGACCCAGGTTTTAGACACGATAAATGAAACCATCGCGAAATGAATTAATGACCATTAATTCATTTTCTCGATGGTTTTATTAATCGTGTCGAAAACCGGGGTCAAATATATGTATGGTCACCCATTCGTCCAGTATCTTTTAACATTTCAAACAATATAAGTAGTATCTTGTATCAAACAATATTCATGAAAAATGGCCGACTTTGTCCCTTTAAGTTTCCCGGTCACTTTTTCTACTTCGGCGAGAAGTACATTGAGATTATTATCGAAGGTGCCGAATCGTAGACCTTCGCTCCGGGTTGTTACAGGAGAGGTTGATTTCTCGGCGTTTATCTCAGTTAAACTGATTCATCAGGTTACTCAATACGCGAAGCTGTTTCAAATGACAAATTGTCATCCCCTTTCGGTGTCTGGTATTCCAACACTGACACCCTTCGTAATGGAATTACGGACACAGTGACTCTTTCTCGTTATCTTAGCTTGCTAGATTGACACAAATCACATCTGCTTCTCCACTGCGTTTCATGGATTTTACTTGCTTGTTGTTTCTGTCTATGAAATACAGTATATTGTTTTGAACCAAGATTTATGCCGAAATATTCAACTTGTTTGCGCTGCCGTTTTGTGTTTGATGTTACACATTGTTGTTTCCCGGTGAATTTTAGTCCGGACTGGAATTTATATTTCAACAATAGCATTGCATATCGTACACGGTACGCGGTGTAGGTATGGCTACTGTTTTGTATCGAAGCATATCTTTAAAGAAGTGCGCATGTGCGAGAATGTACAGCTCATTCTTTTAAAGGTTTGGAATTCGATCCCAGGGATAGAGTTTGTTCTAGTCTGTGAGAGGATTATGAAGGTATCATAGCCTTTTGTTTTCCATTGAAATTGTAATCTAGTAAGTAATTTTACTGGCAAGACAATCTGAACCATGTCTTAAGAAAATAATCAAAGATTCCCCTTCAGTAAAACCCTTCATTCTTGACGAAAACAAAAGAACGAGAGAAAAGGTGATTTCTCTAATGACCACTATGAAATTTGTAATCTGCAAACTCATATCATGTCTTTTTTTCTTTATACTATTAGATTATATTAGTCTCTGTGGCAAAAAGCGAGGGTGAGAAAACGTCCAAGCGTTCATACAAAATCAAGAATAAGGACTTCTCGGATGAAATTTAAATGTGAATGTAATATTCCTGCAACACCGAAATAACGGAAATCTGTATCTCTCGGACATCTGCTGTTCTAGGTATCTGTTTTCAGTCACGTGCTCTTTTCACTGAGGATACCCTTTACTTTGGATTGTCGCATCTACGTCAGGGTTCTACTTATTTCTGTGCGTCGTGGTCTACCGTATGCTTTAGCCTCGAGCAAACATGAACTTAAACCGTATCACTGTCTTCAAGTCAACATTCAGATATTGTAAGAGTTGATGATACTTGATAGTTTTCTATTCAAACATCTTCTGACACAGATGTGTGTCTTCAAGCGCTTGATGGCAATTATCGTCTCTCGTAAGCACAGTGAAACACAGAAGAAGATGAATTTACCTCGAATTCCCACATTTGTATGGACAAGTTGGCCGTTGCAATCCTCAAAATACGTCATTCACTCTTGTGACATTATTCCAGCTGGCGTCTGTGACGTTTGGAGTAACGAACACGACTTTAAATTCGCATAGGAAACCCTTTTGTCGTGAGATAATGTCACTTATTTCCGCCTACGCCGTTGAATCCAAAGCGTGTTCAGGCTTCCTGCCCCTCTAGTGATTTAAAAAAAATATTGTCCCTGAAATTTCTACCAATTTAAATTGGATCAGTCAAAAGCGCTGTCGGAATCCTTTTTGGCTTAAAAAACGACAGTAAGCGGCGCTGTTGCCATCTTCGACTCTGTGCCAATCACCTTTCTCTTGGCAATGATTTGCATAACAGGTTCCACAATGAGGCTGCCTTTTGAGCTGCTGTATGATATAGCTCAGAGAGGACTCACAAGGAGAGGCAGTGTGTGAAAGTATTCCCTAGCTGGAGATCTGGTCTTCAAGTCATATCAAGTGTCCACTTCAGCTCATATCGGAACTTCAGTCGAAAAAGTATCCCTTTGAACACGCTCTTGTAGCGCGGAAACCCACATTTCCTGTCAACAAGGTAAGCATCGTACCTAATACAGCTACCGATATTGACAGCGACCATGTGCAACTCAAAATATTCCGCCCGCGCCTAATTTTCTTCAATGATTCCAGGTTGTCAAAATATTGTCCGTCGCTACTTTAACCACAAAAACAACTTTCACCAGCCTTCCTCATAATTCACGATCCATGTCATGTAATTTTGATTCCTTGGATGCTTTCGTATTTTTATACTTCTTTCCTAGGCATCGCTATCTTGGTCACGATATCCCTGCTGATGAAATATGATGAGATTTGATCGATGTTCAAGTATGTATGGCGCCCGAAAACAATCGCTCCTTCAAATAAATATGTTTTCACCTCTCTTTCCAAATTGTTAAGTTGCTTACGTTCACAAATAGGCTTATCAACAAATCATTCCATCAGAGAGTTTGTCATAATTTCGTATTAACAAAAGAAAACTCGATAGGATCGTTAACTCAGCACATCCATTGGCGGAATTCATGTGTAGTAAACCAGCACTTGTTCTGATCACAGTGACGATAACTTTATTCCGGACATAACGACTCTTGTTAAAAACATTTCATCGAACGTGTCGAAGCCCCTTGCTTTGTGCGCATGTCAGAGACACTAAAAAGTAATAAAGCGCGTCGGTCTATTCTGGAAATGTTAAGCATGTGCCTCATAAGTCATAGATCGCTGCTCGAGTTGCTCTGTCTCTCCCTTGCTCTGTATAACTTCCTGTCATTGACTGAATAACTTGTGTTCCCGTCGGTAGGAACGGCAACATGTCCGCAGACGATCAACCTGGTGTCAGCTCCCTTAGCTACGACGACAGCGACCTAGACGACATTGGGAAATTGCTGGAGAACTTAAACATAACGTCAGTCGACGAATTTCTCAAACAGTACGACTATGACCACTTATTTCCACCGGTCGTGCACCACCTGTCCAGTTCAGCCAGCATCTCACTGATGGTATGCTACATCCTGATATTCTGCCTCGGTCTGATCGGTAACTTGCTAGTTATCATCGTTGTGGCGGCAAACAGGTCCATGCAAACAGTCACCAACGTGTTCATAGTTTCGCTCGCCGTGTCCGATGTGATGATCTCGGTATTGTCGGTGCCTTTTACGCTGGTGGAAGCGATCACGGCAGGTTGGGTGATGGGGCTGTTCATGTGCAAGTTGGTGAACTTCATGACTTTGCTGTCTGCTATTTCGAGTGTTTTAACGCTGACGTGCATCGCCGTCGACCGTTACAACGCAATCTGTCAGCCCCTCAAATCACGCATCATACATACGACCACACGGGCCGCAAAGTTGCTCTGCTTTGTATGGAGCGCTGCCGTCATCATGGCATCACCCTTATTATTTGTCTTCGAACTGCATGTCGTGGGGGAGGTCCGTAACGACCAGAACTACACCCTCTGTCAGGAGATGTGGCGGTACCCACAGCAGAAGATGGCCTTCACGTTTTTCCTAGTAGCAGTAACGTACCTCGTCCCCCTCGGCTTGATGTTGTTTCTCTACGTCAGAATCTGCCATCATTTGTGGGTGCGGAACCCGATAGGGCCGACCGACCTACAACAACTGAACGCCGTATCGACGTTGAAATACAAGAAAAAGGCGACAAAGATGCTAGTCTTGGTTGTTGTGCTCTTTTTCATCTGTTGGACGCCATATCACGTCGTCACTGTGAGGCGAGAGTTTCCCTCTCTGAAAGACAACGAGAAGAACAGACTCCTAGTCGCCTGTATAACTCTATTAGCTCTCAGTAACAGTTGTCTAAATCCGATCGTCTATGCCTTCCTTAACGGAAATTTCAAACAAAGTTTCGTCGCCACTCTGAAGTGCAGAAAGACGAAGGTTTCTCCAATAAATATCACACAGAATGTACCGCTTTCTGGGAGTAATATTTAAACTTTGCCGGATGCCGATGCCAAAAATGTGATTTTTACCAATGTGAATCAAAGACCTTATGAAAATATTCTCTCTCAGATTAAACTTTTATCAAAGGACATAAATATGATATGTTATTATTGTGGAGTTAATGATTATAAATGTATAATATTGATACATGTGACTTATAATTATATAATTTTAATGGTACTAAATATCGTCCCTTGTCTATGAATTTGCTTGATATGAAAAGTAGTTTGTGCTGTTTGATTTCTTGAAACATGGCCGAAAGACTGATCAACTGTTTACAACCTCAACTCCGCTTGCAGCCGGGCGAGAGTAAACATTCAGTGAAATATTTTACGGTGTGTACCAAAAACATCAAGTTCCGTGCCCAGCTTTCACAATGCATGGCTGAATATAAAATAAAATATTGCATAAAGTTTGGACCTCATGCAAGCTCTTGTCATGAAATCTTAATTGGCGGTGCCTGTCATAGAGATAAAGACAGCAGCTTGCTATTACACTGTGCCAATGTCAAAGGAAAGCAACTTTAGGTCAGAATAGAAAACCCATTGTCTGAAGGTCACAAACCGAACAATCTGTTTTCATCAAGCAAAGGGGTACATTTTGACACTTTAAAACTTATGTACCGTAATGATTTTGCACGCCACGTGACTTTATACAAGTATTCCATGTTTTCACCGTCACTAGAACATGTCAAAACTTTGTCCCTTTCATATTGATGATTTTCGTCACTGCAGTTTTTCTTTAAATGATCGTCTTAACCAGTTTTGAATTCAGGCAATTTGTCAATCCTGTTGAAAACGGAACAAAACCACAAAATATGTCGATTAAAGTCATTTAGCGAAGACTTTCTTCAAAATAGAGCCTTTCACTAAACGCTGAAGTGAATCCAGGGCCTCTCATTGCGCCAACCATGAAAACAGTGCCTTGAGTCTTGTTTGCCAGTGTTTTTCTCGGTAACGATTCTAGATCTAAGAAATTATATCACATTGATGCAATCCTCTTGTTAGATTTCACTTGTAGTTTTGTTTTTCAACTTTGAAATGACCTCTGCGCCCTCAGATCGATATCCATTTGTCAGAAACAAACACAACAATCCGTATAAGCTTGTTTTGTGTCCGTATACTGTCTTCAGAGTTTTGATCGTGATCGCTTTATTTTGAAAGGGCACTTTTTACCCCGAACTGCCACATCACATACATGGGAAGAGTCCGACGTATGGCGAAGGGATTACAACAATCGATGAGGAAAATGCCTGTTTCGTGACTTCCTGGATTGTAAATCACTAGATACAACACGTATACGTCGGTGACCTCTGAACAAGAAAGAGGAGAATCTTATTCTGCGTAACGATGCATTACGCTGGAAAAGACAACATCAATAATTTGTTCCCATCCAGGGAAATGTATGTTTTCCCATGATGCTTTCCACCTTCTGTGCTCAGTTAAAGTTTATTAGCTTCATCTTGTAATGCGTTGTGCTTCCATTACTATTGCTCTGCTTGTAAAATACGCTTTTTTGTTTTCCTCTCCAAATCGTGTAAAAAGGTTCTATTTCCCAAAATCATGTAAAAATGCTCGGCTTTTCAACGCATCCGGCATGAGCGTGCTGTCCGTGACATTAGTGCGGACTGAATTTAAATGAGGACCAGAATTCACTTTACACAATGCGACTGCATATTGTACACAGCGTATAATGTTTGAAAAGCGAGAATGCTTTGTATTTCCGCATATTCACTGGAGAATAAGGAAATACTTGTTTCAGAAAACAACACTCCATCAAAATAGAGCTGTTCACCCTTTAAGAGCTGCACTCAACGAAAGCCCAGTAACGCCGTAGGAAAAAAATGTATCGACGAATGATTTTTCCTCTCGACAGCCCGAACGACTTTCGTAACATTTTATGACTTCTGGCTTAATCTTTGCTTCTGGAACAATGTAGCGGAAACAGGCTTGGCTGTATTACTATTTAAGCTTTTTGACGTTTAAATTTGAAGAAAACCTGACAACATCATTATTTTGGGTAAAAATTGCAGCCAAGGTAATAAAATAGGATTGTGCCTGCAGGACGAAATCGTAAAAAGTTTGTGTTGCATTGTACCGCGACAAACTGTATCTCGTATCAGTCATGACATAGAAAAGATAAAAGAACTCCTGAGTTCATAAAAACGTGAAAATCCAGAAAGCGTGATTGGTTAGCTTGATTTGTATAATATACGTCACCTAAAGCTGTAATATCAAATTCGGATAAATGTGTTGCTTACGACTCTGGTTTTTCAGTCTTTTCTTGATAGGTTGGGCGAAAGCGACTTGGGAATATGAAATATAATGACCAAAATATGGCGCCTATTACAGCGAACGCGAAACCATAGTCAACTTGACCAGTTTGAAAAACCGCATCAACAAATGTTTGTCGTCGTCTGAGTTTCAGTCTTGCAAGCTTTGCATTTTAAAAAAAAAGTAACAATCGGTGTTTTGTCTGCATCGTGTTACTATGAATAAATCATTGTTGATGAGAGTCTCCATGGAGAATGAAAATCGAGAAAGTCAATTATTCTACAATGGAAAATTAATCGAAATACTTATTACCTCGTTTACTATCAGTCTGAGATAAGCTTCAAGATGCTTTGGGAAATACCCCAGGTGTTGTTTCCATGGCAACAAGACATTGATGCACCAGCTGCTGTATACTATTCCAGTTACAAATGAAAAATACATGGTTAACGAATAAAAGGGTTTTAAAGTGAACAAGTTTGTAGCCGTTCAAATCAGTTGTCTAAAATGGTAACAATTGGATTATTAAAGCTAGACTTTAATATCACCCCTGTCAAACTATTTGGCGGGGCGAAAGCAAATTGCGTGTTCATTGCAAAGTCCTCAACACGCTTCGTCAAATCTGTAATTTCTCTGTCCCAGCAACGGTCGATTTAATACAGGGAAGAACATTCAAGCAAATTGCTACGGGAATTGGATATTTCAATTAAATATCTTTAGACATTGCCGATGAAAGGGTATTTACAATCTTGCATCGCAAGTCATTAGATATATTTGTCGTGTCGTTTTGAAAATACTCTGTGTCGAAATCGACATATTAGTCTTTGAGACTACAAAAGAATCTGTTGACAAGTGAAATAAACAAAAATTTTATCTTTATTTCACATTTTTGAAATCATTTTCATAATTAACTTATTCTTTCAAAACACACATTTGCAGCCTGTAAGAAGTATGTGTTCTGGCATTTGTCTCCCGCCCGTCCTTTTGTTAAGTACTCATCGTAAAAGGTGATGTGGAAGTTTGGTGCATTCACTGAATGCAGGATAGCGGCTTTTGCTTAATTTTAACGTATGACTCACTTGAACTTCTCCTTTAAGGACAATGATAGGCAATGAACTTAACCCGTTTTCAATTCTGCGACTTTGTAAAGAGATCCAGTCGACTACCAGGTCAAAATTCCTGTCGCGGGACAAATGAGCGCGTTATGGCCTGGAAGTATGTGAAGCATTTCAACATGTTTTTCGCATTAAATGGTCAATTTCTTCCCGAAGTGCCAATGGCGTATTTTGCCCTTTCAGAAAATCCACCAGGTCACGCTTCAAGGAGACCAACGTTCCTCAGAGTCGAATAATTTGACACAAGTTCGCTATTACTTTTTGACAATGTAGATTCTATAATATGAATCAGGGTGGAGTAGGAGAAAAACTTGAAGACACGCTCGAAATCCGATTAACTGCAGCAGCTCTAAAATGAACGGAGCCGCGCCAACACAAGGACACGATGTGTGAAACACAGGAAGAACACGCGTACCAGCCTAAAGTTCGGTAACTATTTTCAGATCCTTGGACATCAATTAGCCTTATTGGCACATTTGAAGAACTTTGGGATCATTTTTCATATTATGATGAACACCAGTGTTGTCTGATGATGCCTTTACGGTGTGGCATTAAGGTAGAATGCGCCTCGGGGACAGATATTCGGAATCTCAAACTTTTAGAATATTTTTCTGATGTAGCACTTAATGGGGCTCATTTTTAAGGCTCTTGATACTGGTGTAAGAAAACTTTTCACCGGGTTAGTTTGTCGAAAACCGAAAAAGTTTTTTTTCTCCGTAGACTTAACATGGGATGCTGGTCATTGTGAATTTCAAATATCAGTAAATCTTGGGTAATTTGTTTCTCTAGTATTAAATTTTGCACGGTGACCCCCGATTTTTATTCTTAATTTTGAACGAGAATGGTTGAAATATTTCTAGAGGAAAGTTTGAGCAAAAGTTTAAGTCTTTCACTTTCGAAGCGCATGCTATCTTAATGCAAACATGCCGGATAGGATAGTGTGGAATTGCGCTATGCCTACCATGGATCCTGTGTTCTCCACCCTTATCGACTTCTTTGTGTACTTTGTGAATGGAGTTATCGAGTGTCGGGTAGCAGGATATGCATCTTCCAGAAATATGACTAAAGAGATCAAGATTGTAAAGATTAGAATACTGAGTCTGCGCTAAATCAAATCTATGAAACATTTGTTTATCAAAGGAGCCTTAAGACAAACCCATCAAGGTGGATTTGGCTCAGACTCACCGAGTTTGGCCGAGTTAGGTGCAGAGATCCACATCGCGTAGCAAACGAAAGGAATCTAAAGAGGGTATTGCCATTTTAACCCCCCTTTTCCCGTTTCGCAGTCTTTAAAGCTTAATAAACCTAGACATAAAAGAATAGGTATGTACAACTGTCTGATGTCACAGGTCGAGTCAACTATTGACAGAAGTGGGAGAAGTCTACATTGTCAATGGGTTAAACGTAAACACATGCACAACAGACACAGTTTGAGAACTTGATGAAATGAACTGTGTGAGTTTAAGTGGCGATAATTGACGGGAAGATTTCCCCAGGTGTGTTTTGGCCTGTAGAGAAAAGGAAACCTGTCACCAAATGATTTTGTGACAGTTTGCGGTATTCTGTAAAGGTGTTGACGAAGAACGTAAGTTTCTGGAAGATGAGTTCAACAGTTACTGGAAAAAATGCTGAGATGTACTGTGGTCGATTGCCCGGACTAATTTTCAGGTAGCCTTGAATGTCTGTACTGTATGCGACGTGTAAATTGGTAGACTGAGTCAACAGAAAAGGCTGGATATTGTGAGTTTTCTTGACTTAGAGAAAAGTTGAGTGGATGCACCCGAACGCGTTTTAGCTTTTTGATGAGGTGGTTGGGGAACCAGAAAGGAGACTGGCGCAACATTGAAGACAAAGGCAATAACAAGGATTGGGTTGCTTTGAGCTGTAAGCAAAGCACGAAAAATACGTATTGTTTATATCGATTCAATGTGCGAGTCAATTACAAAAACACGCGAGCTTGCGTCAAGTAAAGTTTTGAAGTCAGGTTCAGCTCATAATAAAAAAACGTCAGATAGCGCCATGAATCGTAAAATCTGAGCTTATTGTAAACATCAACCAGAGTGAGACGTGGTTTACTCGTTCTGAGTCTTACGTGCTACTATTTATAAACAGTTAGAAGTCTTGATGTACAGTTTATGGTACAGTGTAGTGCAATGGTCGATGAAACAGTTTTGTCTATCATTTGGGAAAGCGAAAATATGTATTAATATATGCAAGTGAGCACAATTTTTTAGTATACACACAGTTTCAATTTGAGAAATCGGAAACAATCATCTACAGAGTGACAACATTGCAAAGAATATGACTGACGGTGTGTGGTAACTTTCCCTTAAGACAAGTACTATGTAAACACAAGGAGGCCTGCTGTTTTTCCCCGGAGGACCCAGTTTTGACATGTTGGCCGGGGTTTTGACGACTTCGATGCAATAATACCGTGTCAGAGGAACGTCAACGCGATGATGACCTCGCTATGAATTACAAGCATGGCACACACGCTCACAATTTATCGCGTTACATCTAATCATAACTCGCCCCCTCCCGGGTTCTATTGCACTGGTCTGGCTGAAGACAATGAGCAGCGCATACATTTGACTGTCAAACTGCATTATTGCGAAGCCTCCTCGTCTTTATAAGATTCCTTTTAGCGATTGCACATTACATAACTAAATAAACGACGGGCGAATTTCATTCGGGGTTTCATATTATTTTGTGGCACATTGATGCAAAATTAATTTTCCTATGTGTCAGTAGACGTGCGATATTCACTTAAAGACATGACCTTCTCATTCCCTAGCTCACCCGTTACCTACATACATTACCCATCGGATCAAAGGCCATTTCTTCATGTACGTAATATGTCTAAATTTAGCGACCTATTTTACTTCGGTTCGCTTTCACACCGATGAAAAATGTGCTTGTTTTGTTAAAATTGCCTTTTAAAGGCGATTAAATATTCGTAAAGGGTTACTTCAAGAACCCCTTTGTTTCCAATACGCTTCCAGATGCTTGGTTTCTTTTCATATTAGCATACAACCATAGATCACAATTGATTACTTTTGAAAACACTCGGATTTAAAACGTTTTAATATCGAGTAAAATATGCAAATCAGTGATTTCGAGAGTGTAACGCTTGTTTACTGATAACTACAATGAGGGTCTGATATAAAAAAGACCTGCATGTAAGCCATTTGAAGTGATATAACTCAAATAGCTCTCTTCTAGACTCTCTCACAGCCTCTGGCTACACACTGTAGCTGGTGTAGCTTATAGCTCAGTGCTAAACCAGGCCATCCTAGTACGTATAGCCATGCAGCGAGGGTCTGCGAGAGTCTAATAGATCTCGGTGCCTATCCGCTTATGATATTGTACATGATTCAGAAAGCAGCTACTGCCGGTATGAACATTCTCTACCAGTCCCTGTCCCCCTGTGTCTGTCTTTCTATCTGTCTGTCTCTGTAACTGTCTGTCTGTCTGTCTGTCTGTCTGTCTGTCTGTCTGTCTGTCTGTCTGTCTGTGTTTGTGCCTCTCTGTCTCTGTCTGTCTGTCTGTCTGTTTCAATCGATCGATCAATCAATCAATCAATCAATGAATACAAACATACATACATACATACATACATACATACATACATACATACATACATGCATACATGCATACATGCATACATGCATACATTCATACATACATACATACATACATACATACATACATACATACATACATACATACATACATACATACATACATACAGACAGACAGAAAGACAGAAAGACACACATACATACAGAAAGACAGAAAGACAGAAAGACATACATACAGAAAGACAGAAAGACAGAAAGACATACATACGTATATAATTGATTGAATGACACAATTGGAAAACATACGATAAACAATGTGAGAAATTAATCTTTTCGCTTTTAAGAAATCAATACGGTTGAGTTTGTGTTCAGCAGCGTGCGGGGAAATAATATGTGTACCTACTAAACAGCAAGATTCTAAATGTATCAGATCTGAGTTATATGCGCCATTAATTGTGGGTAAAAGCACAATCCGTAGGGGCGCATCCACCATACTCGAGAGATACACTTCCATCTTAGGGACTTTAAGCAAAAGCCGGGAGCCTTTCTAGTCTTGTAACCATCAAGAGACCGACGCACAATTTGAAAACGATGCAATCAAACCTCGGAATTCGTTCTGAAGAATCATACTGCCATCTGTAGAAATATACAGATGCTGCGAGGGCAGTCAATTAAATCCCGCCGAATGAAAGCGATGAAACATAGATTGTTAGGATTTATTTCAACTGCTGAGTGAACGGTGTCTGTTTTCATGTGAGCCGGTGTCAGCTACTCGGAGTTTATGGAGTTGGGACGTCATATGAGTTGATGAGAATTAAGGCTGTGCCAGTATCGTATGGATGGTCCTTCAAGTTGACAAATGTATTCAAACGAAGATTTAAGGCAACTATGGAAATGTGTTTTTTTTTTTTTTTTTTTTTTTTTGCAAAACAACTGCATGGACATTAGAACGTACAGGAACAGAAATTAAATCAACAACATCAGTTTTGGTTCAAGACATTTCAGCCGTTATTACTGTATGACAGAAAGGTATGGCGTAATCAATATTTTATCAGGTAGTGCACTGTGGTCAATTGTTTTGGTCTGGTGTAGTGTAGTGTAGTGTAGTGTAGTGTAGTGTAGTGTAGTGTAGTGTAGTGTGATGTTGTGTAGGATTGTGTGGCGAAACGTGGCAATAGCGTATAGTGTAGTGTAGTGTAGTGTAAAGTCGTGTCGTGTCGTGTCGTGTAGTGTAGTGTGGTGTAGATTATTGTAGCTTAATATGTAGAAGTATAGTGCAGTGTGCTGTAGTGTGCTGTAGTATAGTGAAGCGTACTGTAGCATCGTGTGGCATAGTGTAATGTACAGCAATATAGAGTAGTGTAGTGTTAAGTAGTGTGATGTGGTATGGTGTATTGTAGTGTAATGTAATGTTCCATAATGTTGCATAGTCTACACGTATGTGAAATCTGGCGTTGTTCAATGATTTCATGCTGTGTGTATTGTGGCGCAATCCAGTTATTGCAGTTTGTAATTGCGTATCCTGGTACCATACAATGTGATACGATGGATTTTGTTTTGAGCGTCACTTGTGATCACTCAGATGATGATAAACCTGTAGGTTTGGAATGGTCCATATCTTAGAGCTTGGCATGGATCTCGATTAGCAATATTTGTTTTTGCATGGTGCTGTATATCGTAGTAATAAACAATTTTGTTGTATTTTTTGTACAATTTCCTGACTTCAGGTGTTTTCCTACACAATCTTTACGATGATGACCAACTTCACTGCCACCATACAATATGTATGTCCATTGCATTTACGATTCATGAATCAATTTTGATCATGATATTTTTGAATTTTAAGCCACGAGCTTCGAGTGTTCAAGTACCTGACTGGCGATGTCTTCCATCTCAGTATGTGATTTAGCAGTTCGCCGGGATTTCCGAGCATACAGTAGAAATATATATTGAAAACGTGACCATGTGCTTGCATATACTACTATATCTAGGCACATGTGGCAAGCTTATTAGCAAGCCAACAAGCAATACAGAATAAGCAGACAGACACACAATGAATGGATGAATAAAAGAATTACTTGGCTGGCTGGCAAACAGAATTGATGACAGACTGAAAGACTGACGGTCAGTTTCGGTGAATGTTACTGATTGGTGATTTTTGATGGCTTTCTTCTCTATTGTTGTTTTCAATGAGAACCACCATTTAACGTTCTACTCACAGGGCATGTTAAGAGACACAGTAAATTGTCAACAAACTCTGTGACCGTGTAAACTGATTAAAATGTTAACGAGTGAATTTCTAGTCCGGATTTGAATTCAAATGTACATATAATAACAGTTCAATTTACACAGTGTTAGACGCTGTGCTGACAAGCTAAATCGTTAGGATTTCGACATGTTTTGGGAGTAGAACAAGAACTCGTAATTGGGATACTGAACAAAACTGTTGAAAGATCAGTAAAGTTAAAGCAATAAACCCTTTGATCCCTTGTTATTATTTCCACTAGTTTCCTACATATACAACATTGCACGGCCTTAGAATACTTTCTTTCAACGTTGCTTGATTTTTCATGAAACCTATTAGTAGCCTGGGTTCCCTATTTGGAAAAGATAAAACGCTGAAGTTGCCCTATAAAAGTGGCATATTCTGAATGGAATCGGCGATCAGGTCGCTTTTGCAGGTTGTGTGAGTTCAGAATCAATAAAAAGGTAGCATCTCCGTGACCTTCGAATATCCAGGAGCTTGACATCCTAGATCCTGTCAGTTTCTCAGGAGAAATGAAACACCGATGACGCCAACGTTTGCGAATTCTTTCATGGTCACACTGAGGTAAGGTTCGTCAAGCGACGACTGGGAGAAATTTTTGTCATTCTCTGTTGGCAATATTGATGACTTGATTGTCATGAATTGACGTTGATAGAAACCGCTGCTACCCGAGGAAGGAAGCGACATCCGGAAACACACTGTGTATTTCAGTCATAGAAGCCGCTATAAGTGCCCACATTAACTATTTTCCAGACTTATGATATGACATACAGCTTCGGCTATATCTATGCTTACCTGTCACACATTCTAATTGGTACTGGATTTTGAATTCAGTTCAATGATTTATAAAGATTAAAGCACGTAAAATACAGGTAGGGAATCTGTCATTAACTCTGTTAAGGTGTTAACACATTGTCATTGTATGTATAAGCTTCGCTCACTGTTCCGTTACATTCTTTGCTTTCTCAACCATCCGAATCCAAGATTGGATTGGCGCAATAGCCTGTCCTTCTAATTTTAAAACTTTTACATGATACCCGTGATTGTCTGGGTATCACTCGTGATTAAGGACTTTAACATGCCTTGATCGATTATACACAGGATCCCTGGAGTAGTCAGTCGAATGGATCTTTGCTCTGGCGTTGTTTTGGTTTTTGGTGAATGCTTTATCCCAATCTACGTAAATTTAAATTGTTGCCGTGGAAACGACATTGCACCATCCGGGGTTATTAAGGGCTGTTTGGCAGAGTGGGTCCCCGGCCTCGCTTCCGGGAGCTGTTGTTGTTTCGATCGTGCAGCTAGCTATGGACTTCCTCTTCGCCATGTGGTTTTGAAAGGCGTTGATAGGCGTAGACGGAAACATTTTTAGTTTTATGCAGTACGTAAAATGCTTGGAGTAATTCCCGTACGCTTTACGACGGGAAGTGGTTACAAGCCGGTCATTCTGAACTGACATTATTCCCCTTGAGTTTTGCACGCCGCGAATGCAAAACTGTAATGATTAATGTATTCAAGGTTCATTGGGTGACTGTTACTAAACGCTAATGGGTCGGCTGTATCGAAGCAACAAAAACAAGAGGTAAATTTTTGTAGAAAGTTTTTATTAGCTGCCATTTAGCATCGGTATATATTTAATCTGGCAAGCCGTGTAGCATGCAGGCGAACAATCGTTGAATTCTCGTGAAGTGCCGTGACCTTGTGCCAGTGATATTGATCCTTAACAGATAGAAGAATTTCTTCACAGTGGTAGGATGGGATCCGATGTACTCTCAGCGGGAAGCGGCACATTCATTTACGAAGTCCCGCATCGTGTTCCGTCCGCATCCTTGATATCTCCGCCACCTGCCTGTCACTGAAATCGATCATTTGCTTATTTTGGTTGCTCGTTATGACGATATAAGCGTGTATAGCTACTGTGTAACACTGCGGGTTTCACACCTATTATCGGAGTTCCGCCGGGTTCAGCGGATATGAAAATCGCACCTACTAACAACACAGACAGAGACTGGTATTTTTCTGACTGGGACCGTACCTGGCGGCCATGGTGAAGAACTCAAAAATATAATCAAGAATTTCCTGTTTTTAGTTCTGCTGGTATACAGTGTATTTGACCGGGCATTCTGACATCTTCCTGACGTTTGATACAAGCTATTATATTTTGAATAGAAAAATACTTGTCAGATGAACGAGACGATTAACTTTCTTTACCACTCAGGCTTCAAAGTAAGTCTGCACAACGAGTAGATCACCAATGTATTGTGAGAAAATGAGTGCACAAAATTTCGTCCCAAAGGCGAGTTCGACAGCATTAGTCCCGTTTGCATTAATTTTCGGTTGTTCCAGGCCATCACAAAGCCCAGTAGCACTGTGACATGTACGATTTGATGTGCGAGCGCCGTACTAGTAGGCACGAGTGTAGCTGCAATAATTGTAGCCTTGATTGGCCCCCGGCGGTGGCAGTCCCCGGAATGGTGGGTACCCATGCTTGTTCCCCAAGTTTGAAAAGTACCACATTTCCTAGAATATTTCTGAGAAAAACACCCCCTATTTGTGGCAAACCTGGGAGAAATTAGCTGTAAAAACATACCCTTATTTTCGAAATCTAGGAGGTTAGTATGTTGACTTCCAGGGTTGACCCTGGAGGTTGACTTTGTATACATGTACATACATAACAAATGTTTGACAGTTTGTCCTCACCTGATTTTAGTCACATTCATCACCGTCCCTCCACCCGTTTGTGGAGGGACGGTGCATTCATACACAATCATCTTCCTTATCCGTTTCTTTGTGAGTGAGACTAGACCAGATTTAGTGTCCTAGGGAGATTATGAAAGGACTACCCCTAATCTCGGAGGTTACTCTGAAAAAGTACACCTTTTTCTCGACTTCACAGACCTAGAATCTCCGAGGTGACTGAAGAAAAACACCCCCTTTTCCGTGAATATGGTAACGCACATGGGTACCCACCAACCCGGGGACTGCCACCACCGGGGATTGGCCGTAGGGTTTGGGCTTCTGTCGTGCGGCTCGCGCGATGCCCCAACCAAGGCATAGCGAGCCGCACGACAGAAGCCCAAGTCCCACGGCCAACTCAGACTACAATTATTGCAGCTGGCACGAGTGTAGCGTTAGCAGATTTTCTCATGTCTATATGCCGAAGGGACAGGAACGGGGTGGGGGGGGGGAGCATACTCGCCTGCTTGTACCTTTCAATTTTGGCAGCGAGATTATAGAGAAGTACAAGCGTCTTTCGACAGTCTGAGTTGACCAAATCGTTGGAACGCTTGACGCAGAGCGTCCAACAAAAGTTGAATCATTTCCTATACATCCAATACATCCATAGGATTGTATGATCACGCCACCATGTGAAAGATCATAGTGGTCGTAAAGCCTCTAATTGAAGCTGTAAATTCTTTCCCTGGAAAGTGTTGGGTTTGATCGACTTCGTTAGGATTTGTGTTTCACAAACCTTATCTTTATTCAGATATATTTCTCTCTAAAACAGTGTGTGATTTAGAATAAAAATGCCTTAAATCACTTCATTGGCTCGAAGGGGGTAGGATAAACAAATATAATACCTCTACAGCGAATTGCATTGGCAGCAGTCCAAACAGCTATAAATACCTCGCTTAGCGATCGGAATTGGACGTTCATTTATTACAAGTTGTCTGACTATCTAATGAATAATTTTCTTCGGTATAAAATAAAGGAATAAACAGGAAGTTCTCTTATCCAACAATATTTCCATTTTCAGCATTTGTCAATTTCCTACATTATCTACTTACAAACCATGCTGCCTTATCTTGTCTGGTATATGTGCAGCGACAATATATGACTATATTCATCTATGTATAAGTGTCTAGAGTCCTATAACGCTAATTCAAAATTTGAGACAAACATGTAGTTTTCGTTTTAAAGCCTTTGCGTTCTAACATTTCCCTCGACAATAATATGGAAAACCTAATGATGTATTTCACAATATCTCACAGGACCGCTTTGACAATGAGATACAGCTGCCCATTTCAGATTTGGTACTTGCTCCTGAATTTAGCATATCATGCAGGGGTAAACGATTATGTGTAATATTCAAAATTGTTCGCGTGAGGAGGGGAGATCGGTTCTGAAATACACAAAAGTCCTTTTCCTATTGTTCTGTCTTTCTTTGTGGGCTCATTCTAATTTATTTTTACCACCTGGAACAAACTTAAAGGCCCAGTAACTGCAACATTTAATGATTTTGCACTATTTTTTAAAATATTTATCGTAATTCTTGTGCTTCTCCCAAAAGCATGTTGAAACACACACTATTTCGAATTACATGTTAGCAATAACAATGCAGTTTACACACGCTGTGTTGAAAGGCTAGTTGTGGGCGTTTCAACATGCTTTGTAGATTTGACAAGAAAATACAGTTGACATCATAAACAAAAATGGTGAAAAAAAATCATCAAAAGTTACAGCTACTGGCCTTTTAATTGCTAAGGATTGGCAGCGTCTTTTTCACACACTGAGTCAAAATTTATTTCTTTTTGTAATCACCTTGTCATCAATCAGCGTCTTACTGCAGTGAGGATGCCTTCTATTCTTGTTCAAACTTCCCCGAATCAGATAGTGTATGCCGACAGTCAGACGTGAACTTTGTTTTTCAGACGTGAACTTTATTCAGCTGGAATTATTCAGTTAGGCAAGCAAAATATTCTTATCAGATGGAAAGTATAAGAACTTTCTAGAATTGACATTCGGTCACCCATCCCACACCCCATTATATTGAATGGTCCACCCCAAAAGTGTATAGAATGCTGATCTATAAATAGCACGACGATCCTCCGTTCTGTAGAGTGAAGTGTATCGACAGTTTCTTTTTCACAAAACAGATAATCCCGGGCGGTTTATTGACTTTATATCAACAGCAAGGTACTTTTTTGAAAAGTGTGTTATGGATCGGGGAAACCAATTGCGTAGTCGGTTGACATCAGCTGTCAAATCAGGACCGCGGTGATTTATGGCGGCCCTGGGGCTTGTCGTATGCCCGATGAACATCTTCGCGAACGTGTTCATCATTTTCTTCCGTGGTGTCCTAATTCATAAAATGTAACAGAGATTGGCAGGCCATCGCAATTTGTGGCTTTTGGTTCATTCAATTCCTTGCTATCGGTTGAGACCATTCATGACGCGTCATCGGAAACGGCGGCCTTAGATAACCCGAGGATCATTCAATTCCCTCCAGCAGACTGAACTGAAATAGCCCCATGCCTAACTGTTGAAAATTTGCAGGAATAATGGCTGTCATAAAGCAACCTTGTTATCGGAGAAAGTCGACCTTGCCGAGATAAACAAACTGTCAATTTATTCAGGAGACGTTCGCTTTCAAAATGATTAAGCTAATTTAAAGTCTGGCGGTACAGGACATGTTCAAAGGAAATATAAATGATCTATACATCCAATTTGTTTTTCACGTCCCTTCTTATGTCATTGTCCGAACCGTTTTGACAGAATCCTGATACCAACCGCGGTGAAATATAACCGTACCTGACGTCCGTCTCAAGTTTGAATACGCCTATCCTTATATCGAACCTATGCAATACTTCTTTGGTCTACTAACAATCCCCACACACAGCTTGTAGGGAGTCTCTGAGTCGTTGACCGCTGACTCCCTAGCTAGGTTATAATTATCCTTGCCGCGCCACACCTCTGTGCGGAGATTGGTCTGCCACTTGTGCGAGCTAATTTAGGAGCTCATGCACTGACTAAACTTTTCACCGGCTTATCTTTTGGAAATCGTAAAGTTTATTTTCCCCACATATTTAAGACAGGGAAAGCGGCACTTTTGAATTCAAATAATCATCAAATATTGGGTGGATTTTTTCGTCAGTACCAAATTGTGCATGGTGACCTGAGTTTAGTTCTTTATTTCGAAAGGGGTGAGTTATATTGTCCTAATTTTAGCACAAGTGGAACTGTTTTGATGTCGAGGCGAATACTACCTCAAGCGTACGCTTCATGAAAACCCATAGAAATCCTATGCCGCCACGTGGATTTACAATTTGACTGCTATCGAGGGACTCATTCTATAAAAGATTACAAAGTGGAGTCGCGCATCTCGACAAGACTTATGCATGACAAGCCCAGCTGCACGTATTTCTGCCTGTCGGCCATGGAGATTATTGCATCTTCGGCGCACATACTGGAGGGGCCGAGAACCAAGAGATTTATCGCCATTGGAAGTGGATATATATTGCATGAGAGTACGGCCTCCCAAACCAAAACGTTTAGGGTCACTAAATCATTGATATTTATTTGTGGAGACAAACAGAAACATGAGAGACATTTATCGGCGTTCATCAAAACAAAAAAGGGTTGAACCTGACATTTCGATGGCTGGTTTGAAGGACAATCCGCATTACACCCTATATTCTCCCTTTTATCACAATATTCTGTGTAAACTGTGTGCACCGTATGTATGTATGTATGTATGTATGTATGTATGTATGTATGTATGTATGTATGTATGTATGTATGTATGTATGTATGTATGTATGTATGTATGTATGTATGTTGTAATGCAATTTACATAATGTAATGTATGGATGTATTTGCATTATATAAATACACACATAAACACATACATATGTAATATATATATATATATATATATATATATATATATATATATATATATATATATATATATATACACATAATTCTATATTATTTATTTGTGTGTGTGCGTGTATGAACGTGTATGTGCGTGTCTGTGTGTATTCATATATAGTTTACACCGTGCACCCCGATTTCCTATTTCTACTGTCTCCCTTGTTGTCTAGTCGGCCGCCTGTCTCTATGCATACATATACTGTACGTTTGATGGGCGCGTACTTATTACCAAATAAAAACCGGATGATTTACTGATTTCTTTTCTCATGTTACTACTCCCAGGGAGTTGTTTGACACACAGTGTGTGGTGTAAGACCACAGGAAATGAAATGGTATTATTTATGATTATATCACTGATACACTTGAGACAACCAAGCTATTCATCATAACTGTTATTTGGGTTACATCACTGACAGTTTGCCTTCAAAACCGCTACATCGCAAAGCAGCGTTTTCCTCGTCTGTCCTCGCTTTTTCATTTCAAAGAGGAAAAACAAATGATCGCTTGGCAGACAGAGTAGAGATTTGTAGACACCGACGTTTAGCAGTAGTTTCAAGGGACACACCACCTTGTCAGAGACAAGCAGGGGAATCTTTTTGGTTCACACTTAAAGGTTTGGTGTCCACAAAGCTTCGTTTGTAACCCTGCCTAAATTGCAGAAGGCTGAAGTACAACAAAGATTCGCCGTCAAACATTGACGTCAGTTTCTGTCCAACCAACATTGGCATTTAGTAACAGAGACAATCATGGCATTGATAATTTCAAAGAAGACGGTTAACATAATTGACCTTCTCCTTTGAGATATTCAAGATAACTTACTTGATGAAGACGGAACAATGACCCTGACAGTGAAAGTTCACTTTTCCGTATGGTTGGGTTAAATTTACTCAATACACGATACGATGTTCTGCGTCACTGCCTTACAACCAGTAACAAAAACGTGGTTTGACCTTCCCCTACAAATAATAAACAGTTATCGTCAAATGCCATCGATGCATCCTACTTCGTGCATGTTTTACTGTCGCAGTCGATAATTGAGAACCATCACGACTCCTGAAATTGCGTGCTTGAAGAGGGTGCGCAACGCTGGGTGCGCAACGCTATAGCAGATCGGATCCTCCGAGATAAAGAAATACCTGACCCGATTTGGGTTCAGCAGCTGCTGTTTCCGTGGTTACGAGAATCGCTGGTAACCACCGTACCTGGCGGAGAATTAGGAGCGTACAGAAAATGCTGGTGTTGAGTCGTTAAACCCTAGAGGACATTTCGCAGGATAAATGGCCTCATTGGCACAGTGCTAGTGAAACATTCACGTTTTACAAATTTCCGTATGTGGTCTCTGTCGATGTCAGTTCCGATAGCTGTCAATTTTTATAGTTTTTTCAGTTTTTTGTGTCGATAGTATAGCAAAGTTTCTTGTTCTAATTCCAAAATCATGGCAAAATGCCGAATATTCAACTCGCCGAATACAATTCGCATTGTCAAGGAACTTACTACATGTAGGAAATGTCTTTATTCACTGAGTAAAGTATCACAATTTTTTTATGCTATGCCCCCTATTATGACGCGATGTAAGCTGTTGCTAAGCGACGGCAACAAACTAATGGCGCCTCGTGTAGAACAACCGCCTCGTTAAATCTGATTTTCTATTGATTGCTATCATAAAAGTAACCCAATCGGATTCTTTTTTACTCACAGCTCGGTTCTGCTTGCTCTGAACTTTACCGACGTTGGCGTCCCGCGTTCGTGTTGTTGTTTTGATGATAACATAGTCAGGCACCGAATATGTGCTGCGATTTGTTCAACCACGATTTGAAAATGAACCCAAACAAGCCAACTTTATATATTTGGTAAAAACTGTGTACGCATGTGCACAAGTTTATTGCGTTTGACCAGTCTTTTGATTAGAACGTTTTCGTATATCAAATGTTATTGTTGACAACTGGACTTTAGTTGGGTCAGAATTCCTTTGTGGAAATGGAAATACAAATTGTACACGATACAATGTATCGTGAAGACCAATGCAAAGACCTTGTATTCCGATATACTTCACAAAGAATAATAAGAATATGTATTTGTTTCACGGAACAAAATAAATTGAAAAAAATATGATTAAAACTATCGTACCTTCAAAATAGAGGATTTGGTTTTAAAGACATCTGCGCCTCAAAAGTGATAGACTTAAAGTTTTGCCCAAACTTTCCTCAGAGCATCTTTTAGCTATTGTTTATCAAACTCAAAAATAAAACTCAGGGGTCACCAATCAAGGTTTAGTAAAAGAGAAACAAATAACCCAACGTTTATCGATATTTGAAATTCAAAATGGCCACCATCCCTGTGCTAACTCTATGGGGAAACACAATTTACGATTTTCAATAAACTACTCCAAGAGCTTTAAAATGAGCCCTTCACGATCAGTAGACCAAGAAAGTACTGTAAACATTTTAGAGTCAATATATCTGTTCCGCCTTACTAGCGGGTAAATGATGCCTATTTTTCTACTTTGTTTTCTATAACGTGGTATACTTCGCTTAATTGTAGATTATTGATGATATATACGAGGTAAATCAATCTCTAGATAACAAATTAGCAAATTCTTAATTCATAATAATTGTATGTCACCGCTTTCGTTATTTGTTTCGCTGTTCAGCAGAGCTGATGTTGTTCGATAACTTTCTCGACATGTATCAACATCCTTGCCAACATAGGAACCGATCGCTAGAATAATACAAAATCGGCCAAACGACGTTTGTTTAAGCTCTATATTTCACCACTGCCTCGATAAACAACATACTCTACACGATAATCAGTGCTAATGGTATTTTTACTATCTTTAACGATGTTTTTTTTCCTTTGCAATTAGCCAATTAGGGAGCGCACTCAAGCAGTAAGCTAGTTTATAGTTTCGTATCAATACGAAAATGCCTTATATGTAAGTTCATTATGAATTTATATCTTACACTCACATGACTATCCCGTGAGAAATGCTCCGAGCTGTAACGTTAGATTGGATGAATCAAGCAGCGATTTGATACTCCCCGTCAATTATTACACTGGAATCGTGGCGGCGTCGATGGAACACTTAAATTACTGTTAGGTATTTCACACACGGATTCACTTGAGCAGCCATGTAACATCTATTGAATACAGCCGGTTAAATCGTTGTAATTTGCATGGTTGTACGTCACATTCGATCAACATCTTTGCTATATTTATGTTCACTCACTCGTGATGTGATGCTATGTTTTTCGATTTACCAGAAATAGTAAAAAAAACTGGCAATTTACAAACACGGAGGCATTGTTCCCTGAACAATTATAACATGCTATGCACGACCTGAAAGGACCAAATATCGTTTTATATCGTTCCCAATCACGGATCTCATTAAACATGAGGACAAAGCGATAAAGAATGTTAAAGACTTTCTTAATGGACTACTAAATTGAAGATCCTGTATCTTGGTACCATTTTGTTAGAGATAAATATTCCCGTAAAATTTGATGTTGTTTCAGAAATTCTATCCATCGCCAGTACCTATACATAGGTAAGACGTATATATGTATGTATGTATGTATGTATGTATGTATGTATGTATGTATGTATGTATGTATGTATGTATGTATGTATGTATGTATGTATGTATGTATGTATGTATGTATGTATGTATGTATGTATTTATGCATGCATGCATGCATGCATGCATGCATGTCGTATGTATGTATGTATGTATGTATGTATGTATGTATGTATGTATGTATGTATGTATGTATGTATATCTCTGGTTTTCATCTATAGAGTGAAGCTGTAGGTTGATGGCTCCTTCGTACCCTTGCAGATGTGCAGCGTCCTCGCAATGTTATATCCGATTGGTCGATTGTCACTATTCACAGCAACTTAGGGAGTCTATTTGTATTATTCAATTGTAACGGTACTGAGCTTCATCAACTCAATTCGATAACAGCTTCCGATACGCTGCACAGTAGCCCTCGTATGGCGATTGGAAAATGCCAACAGGGGCGACAGCAGGTGACAGCCGCAGCTGTATTCAATCAGGCATAGTGTCATTATGACCTTAGTCTTAATATTATCAATCTCGCATTAACACAGCCGTCTGGCCGAGGGGAAAGCTACGTGTCAAAAAATCAAAGTTCAGTTTATCTCCGTTCAACCCCCAATATTGCTGTCACATCAGGTTAAAATTTAAGGACACAGTCACCAGCCTTGCAGAATCATTTCTTTGTAAAGCTGCTCTCCAGAGAATGCAGTTACTGACCTGAGACATTACTAAAACACACGAACTATCGGTCAACCACTGCACCCTAGTTAGACCTCAAATCAAGTTCGTGAAGGTAGTATACGCCTCGAAAGTGCAAGACCGAAACTTTCGCTCAAATTTTCCTCAGTGAAACTTTCAACCATTCTCTTACCAATTCAAGAATAAAAATCAGGCGTCGCCGAGCAAAGTTTTGCATGGAAAAACAAATTACCAGACATATACCGACAAAAATTCAAAATTGGCCTCCTTCCCTGTGATAACTCCATGGGGGAAAATACAAATTTTGAATAGCGAAAAAGTAAGACGGTGATAATATTTCTTACTCCAAGAGATTTAAAATTAATCCTCACAAGTGGCAGATCAGAAAACAATTGTGAAAATTTGAGATTCCGAATATCTGTCCCGAGGGGCATTCTATGTTAACGGTCATGCACGTATACCATTATCATTCAGAGGCCTGCGTGTCATACCTTTTTCCCCTTCTCAGTGCATGCAGTGTTTTCAACAAAATGTCATCGTGTAATGTTCCCAAACAAATGGCTTACACACAACTAAAGCCATTCACAGTGTTGCATCAGTGACATCAATAGACTCAGCCTGAAGAGCAGAGCTGACTCCCTTCCATAACAATAAAGAATGTTAAAAACAATTAAAAATGTATTGCAACAGAACCGTTGCTGGGTCTAGAAAGAATATAAAAATCGCACATACAGGATCACTGTTTCTAATTGCCAAGGATCAGATACAAAATCTCTCTTTATTCTCCGTCTTGCTGCAATCTGACACATCATCTGTCCTATGTCCCAATGGACGTTGATTTCTTCTACTTTATCTCGCCATGAAATCAGATCTATCAATTTGTCATATTTTTTTCAGGATGGGCATCGCTAAAATTCTTATCCACCACGGACAACATAGGTTCAAAGCTAAAGGACAAGTCACGCTGACCGTGTGTGTCATTTAGTTATACCAGTAGCTCACGTAGCGCTGTAGTGTGAGTACAACATGACTCGCGGCAGTTTGTTATTATATAAAAAGCGCTGTCGAAATGAATTAAACTCATCAAGACAAGAAGCTAAATGTGTCAGAAGATACCATAAATTGTGAAGGTACAGAGACCAGATCACACCTAATATAATTGATGGTAAATACTGATGTCTTAATCAATTGGAGAAAAAAATGCCCTTTTTCAGTCTTTCAGTTTTAGTGCTTTCTTAGACATTAACTAAAGCTTATATGATTCGTATTCAAAGTCATCTTCCCAGTCATCCTGCGGCTATCCTACTGACATCAACCTAATGGCTTAATTTCCTGTTCAAATCGTCCTCTTCGGCGAGCGTTACGAGGAATACTATTCCCCAGTGTACCGAGATGTGTCCATTGCAATACACCTGTGTATGATGCATTTGAGACTCGTAACATGTCCTCATGCAACGCTTCACCAATCCAGGAGTGAACGTTTTGCCGGCATTCAGCCACTCGGAATTAAATTGTATATCCCAGTTTATACAGTATGTAACTCGAGCCGCTTCCAAAGAACCAATCATTCAAAGATAATCCAATGGTTATCTTCCCGTTAACGATAGCAAGTTTTCCTTACATTATTAATGGGACATTTTGACTGATGCTCATGCGTGGGCCGGCGCCGCTGTTGCTGTGTAGCATCATCTCGTATTTCCTCCGAGAAGCTCTCTATTTTATGACAAACCTTCAGCAAGTCGACACAACGGATTAGTTCTTGCTCTCATCTACGGTTACTGCTGTCGGCAACAGGCCCATAACCCCGACATGCAACTGCTTACCGATGTATATGTTCAGCAAACAAAAAGCAAAAGCAACTAAGATAAGGGATATCAAAGCGATTGACGGCCACGTAGGATTAAATGCTGACTGGTTTGTGGATCAAAAGATAAAAAATGTTGGATATGAGAGTAGTTTATTAAAAGCGATCGTTGATTATTTCCTCTAAATACCCCTTGTCTAAGACCGCTGGATATTTACTTCATTACAGCACAGGAAAATAATCATAGGAAAACGGAAATATATGATTCTGGAGTGATTTCTCTTTTGTAAAAAAGTTACTGATTCTAAAGAGATTTAAAAACAGCCTGAGGTGTAGTATGAAAGAATGACTTTCGTAGTAAATTTCCAGAAAGTTACTTTTCTAGCCTTTTGAGAGAGGACTATGCCTTCTATCAACTGGTGGACAGATCTAACCATCCATGCACTGTCAACTAATGTCGACATCGGTCCGGACGGTACTTATTCGAATATGACGAAAGATTGTTTCATAGAAAGTCAAAAACGTATCGGGGCAATTTAAATCTAGCAAAAGTGATTGCTATTATACAACTGAAATAGAACGAAGTAAACATTCATTCATTGATAAACCCAGAAATTCGCTTATAAACAATAAAAGAACAAAGCGTGCAAATGAGGGCTTATATAACGAAAACAAAGGCAAATTTTATTTAAAAAATTAATAACACATGGAAAACGAAAGTGAATTTGAAACTTTTACTATTAATGGTTCGCTCTTCGAGTCGGCACACGATTTATGCCACTGTTATAACTTAAGAATGTCTTTCTTCCGCAATACTTACTCTTATGAACTCAATATCTACACCAGCTAAACTTTTCGATTTTGAACTCGCGACACTATTCGTTGTGCGGATCATTCGTTCCACATGTATTTTACGGCTAGCATGCATATTAACTCTACGAATTCCGCCATGACGTTTGCAGTGCAGCAATGCCATACGTCATGGCAGAAACCAACAAAAGTCGGCTTTTCGGAATATCTGTTGTGACGCTGTCGTCAAAATCTGCGGGTATGCCCATCTCAGCGTTGTTCCAACGTAATTAGAGTTTAAATCAGTTGTTGGACGTTCACATTCGAAATCACTGCACGTTCAACCAGGGTAAGAAACCTCATTATACCTGCTTGATGCTCCGCCAGATTCGCAGAAACATTGCATGACCGGGACGAGATGACTGCTTGCTGACGTTCAACGGGATGCAAAGTTGTTAGGATCTTGTGGAGTTTGCCAAGAGACAAACAACTTCAGGTCATTCACAACCTTACCTTGACCCATATTGTCGCATGATTAGAATCGACGAGAGCATCTGCACGCAGTTGATTCCTACTCGTTTTCTTAAGTCACGTATACATACATACATACATACATACATACATACATACATACATACATACATACATACATACATACGCATAATAGATAGATAGATAGATAGATAGATAGATAGATAGATAGATAGATAGATGATAGATAGATAGATAGATAATGATGTCATATTGTTCATATTGTCGCAGTAGTAAATGCATACAGCAGATTTCACGGCCATCAAACTCAAACGAACAATATATGATCAAATCTCGTGCATACTTTTTATTTTAAAAAGTTAGAGGTGGTAGGCCTTAAGCACTAGAGTAGTACTTGGTCGTACATCAATTGAAACAGCTATGATAATCGGGGCTGTATTGAGGCTGTGCGTTTATTTGATTTTAATTGAACATTAAAATTGAAAACTCTGGAAATCTCACGTTCGAGCCTGAACATGTTTCTGTTTCTTTCTTCGTCTCTCAATCACAACCTCTCGCTCTCTTCGACAGGAGAGGCAATCCAACAACACAGGCGGTATATGTATAATATTTCGGTCACACCGTGGTGTCAGAATTTTTCAATTTCGACCGCTGATCTGATTCACTGCAAAAACATCGCCGCTTGACAGGCGAGTAATGTCACGTATTCAATTTCTTTTGAACTCAGCGACATCGATTAAGATGTGCTCAACATAGATGGTACAGGGTTAACAAGGATTTCACATCATAATGAGGAAGTTATTCCTTGGAAGAAATCCAGGCAGATTGAAGTACAAAGAGTAATAATTATTTTCCCGAATTATGAATTATTACCTGACGTTTAGGTCAGTCTAGAAGAGCTGTCATAAACCTGAAATCAGTTCAGTAGACACTTCCGGCAAACTTTAGACATAATGCAAAGATGATTGGTTTGTATGTGTGTGTGTGTGTGTGTGTGTGAGAGAGAGAGAGAGAGAGAGAGAGAGAGAGAGAGAGAGAGAGAGAGAGAGAGAGAGAGAGAGAGAGAGAGAGATCATGATGTTCGCCGTGAACATTGTTCGCATTGTCAAAATTGATGTGTCGTAAACCTGGTCTGCAATTGTTTTGTTACAACTCGAACTCTATTATGCCACAAAACCGCCAAGAATAATGATGCTTGATACTGCAACATGAAATATACAGGGAAATCGGTCATAATTTACCAAAGATGTTAGCATGGATCACAAACTCATTTGATGCATTGTCAAAGCGTCCGCTGGGGCTGATCAAACCTCTTGAGACCGGAATTTAAACGAGTCATCACAGATTAACCCTCGTGCCTATGAGCATGCCGGAGAAGGCGCTTGCAAACGAATGCCATGTAAGGAATCTCTCGCCAGCGGCTACCGTTTTACTTGTTTACCGCCGACCAGTTCGACAGTGTAGTTCGCAGAGAAACGATGCCGAAAACGTAATTAAACATCCTTGACTTCCCAGATTTAAACTATCGGGCAACGACCTGGGGGGAGAGAGAGAGAGAGAGAGAGAGAGAGAGAGAGAGAGAGAGAGAGAGAGAGAGAGAGAGGCAGACAGACAGACAGACAGACAGACAGATATACTGAGAAACCTACGTAATTCTTTAGTCCTGGCAGTTTGTCAGGTGAATTTTATAGTGCTGATAAAGCGTAACTGGTTCAATACTTATAGCGGTTAATCACGAGTGATTAGTCCACTCTAGTCGTCTCAAGTAGATAGGCTATCAAAACATAATAGATAAAGTCATATCAGACGACAGACTGGGAAGTCATTTTAATCAAACAAGCCCACACATAACACACCGACAACTTTTCACCGGGATTGACTATTGGTCAGGATTTCGAAATAAGAATCAAGTGGTTTCGGTAATGATTCAAGCGGACAGGCTAATTTTCGAACCACATTGGTTGAATTTCATTCCATTTATAGAACGGGTGGAGAATAATATGTCTGATAAAAGAGGTGTTTTTTTCCGGGGTCATCGGTTCAATTAAGCGGAATTTTCCATTTCTGACAAGAATGTTAAAACAAAACCTTCGAGGGACGATGTTCTTTTCGCTTTTAATGACTAATCAACTAAAACTTAACAAAGGACAAAGATTAAAAGACGCTTCTCTTGTCAATTAGAAAACGAATAAAAAAGCTATGATAGAAGAATTAATATTTCACGCTCGTTGTATTAATATGATCGCTTGCAAAAGATAATCTGCTACTATCATCGACGGTGTTTGAAATACGATATGACAGTTTGAATTTCAGCGCGATGATGATTATCGATTCTTTCTGAAAAAAGACGTGAAACATTTATGAGGATTCTTTTAGACCCATTAAACCTTTGCCGGGTGATGCGATACTGGGAAGAACCATATTCGTATTTTTGACGTTTTCCTATATCTTCATATTCTGTACAGTGCTCAAAATGTGTGGTACGACAACATAAAGCGAAGCGAGTTCGTACATTGTACTTTCTAGATTTAGAATGAATGGACTTCGAAAGCAAATGCTTATAACGTGATTATGATGGTTGGACTTAAAGAGTTCACTGGGCGAAGGACAAATTAGCACGGTCTTAATAACTTTAGTTCTTTAATATGTTGAAGTTATGTACACGAGAAGACAGGGTCCCTGGTGTAATTTTACCTCATGGAAATTCAACGCTTCAAACTAAATGAAGCTATTCTGCACTCTATACTCCACCTTACGATCCAGTGAACTCGAAATCATCGTTGAGATGATAATATCAAGTACTGTGAATTAAAAAAGGGAGAGAGTGGATTAAGCAATAGACCACACCCAGAGACGATATATACATGTTCACGACATATGTGGACGAGCGGTGCATATATGGAGTGAACTTGTCAAAATCGAGTGGTTTACCCGTTTCTGAGATGGTTTATTGCTATTAGGCCTATATAATAATATTAAACTGAAATTCTGGCGTGAAACGTCGAAGGGGGGATTTTTCTATGGCTGAGAGCTCGTGGCTGCTCCAATTGTGCTGTAATGCGAATATAGCACGGTTCTTTTCACGTTTCGACCAATCAGATCGAAGTATTTGCGCCATCGAAATATGCTGATCTGATATAATTTTACGTATCACATGAATTTCAAAAGCCGTCGTCAAGAACTTACACAGAACTTCAAGAAACGTCTTTTTCAATCCTTATGGGTGACATCTATTCACTACCAAATTACATTTTACGGGCGATGTAACATCACTGAGATACAGGTTTAACAAAACTGGTAAAATGACTTTGGACATTACGGGAAATGATCACCTCATTTTTCATCGTTTGTCATGTTTTATTATCTTCATCACATCGTTGTTCATGTTCGATGTTGTTCTATGATATAGTTTGTAGGGTTATGGCCCCAAATTAACTCATTCCTCGAGGACTTACACTAAACCTTACAAAAATTTTAAGACCTTTTAGAGGATGCTGAAAATGTTAATTGGAAATGCTGACAAACAACATCTGGTTGATGGAAAGTATTATATAATATAAAGTGATAAAAACACGTAAGTTAATTTGCATACAGCTTTAGGCAATAATTACATTCACCTAGTAGTCGCGGCATCACATAAAACGCCAAATGTACGTCTTCACAATAATACATCAAAGCTTTGAATTCTATTAAAGAACAGTTGCAATTCAAATAATAGTTATCGTGATTTGTAAATTTTGGCCTGCATAATCTTTTTAGGAGTTACTCTGAAATTTTCAGGACACGATTCCCTACTTTTTAGTGGTAGAATAATGTATTTCAATAAGGCTAAGATAAAACAGTCTTAAGAATATCGTAACGTTGGAGAGCTGGCATGTTTCATTGTGAGTGGGCACGCCAGTATTAAGCGCCATCAAAGATAGATATATTCTTATCAATCATCCATAATTCTATACCTTAGATGATATCTGTTATCCTACTCACTACGGAACCGGAGAACGTCTTAGCAACAGTGGGTCAGTTTAAATGATGGCAGCCTAAATTGGAATTCTTCCAAAAGCGGAGGCAGAAAGAACGTCAATTTGAGTGTTTCTCATTCTTGGCACTGTAGGCGACATTGCTTCCCCGTTTTTAGCGTTAGTTATTCAACAGCGATGTCAACTGACACATTCTTCAATCACAAAAATTTATGATCTTCTCATTTGCGTGATGGATGTCAACAGATGAAGACACGGGATAAGATGACAGGCAGGGTGTTATGGTAATTTAGTGAGGTGAATTGGGTCAAAACACTGGTGCACGGGAAAGAATCTGAATTGAGGAAGTACATGCCTTGAAAGTAAAAGGGTTAAACTTTTGCTCAAACTTTCCCCTAAGAAACTTCAAGTCATTCTCTTTAAAATCAAGAATAAAAACCAGGGTTCACAAATATCTAATAACCTTAGATTTCAATGATATTTGAAATTCAAAATGGCTGCTGTCCCTGTGTTCTCAACTCTACGGGAAAAAAATTAAGTCGGTTTTTACGAAAATGTATTTACTCCAAGAGCTACAACATGAGTTGGCAGAAGTGATATCAGAAAAATATTTTACAAATTTGTGAGTCTAAATATATATCCCCGAGGCGCATTTAACTTTAACTGCTAAAATCTCAGAAAGCTAAGGGAAGTAAAAGTTGTCTTCCACAAAAAAGCGTAGGGGCACCGAGAATTCTCTGAAGCTGGAGTATATTTTTTACGATGTAGACAATCCGTCAAACATCTATCATAAGTTGACAAAAAAGGCAACGTTATTTTATGAGTCTGTTATTATACGGTAGGGAAAGCGTGTAGCATTTTTAGGCAAGAGAGAGGCAATTTTACTTGTTTTCCTTGGGCTGATGATGGTTCTGATGGAAATGATGAAACGATTATGGTGATACTGATGGTCACATGCATGTCTTAGTTGATTTCAATGAATATAAAAGTAAAGGCTACTGTTAAAATAGCTATAACAGATAAACTAACGATGTTGATGGTACACGATAGTATGCATAGAAACTAATACGACACAGTTTAAAACGTCAGCGACAAACATGATGAAGGTATTGGGGACGAAAATGCATGTTGACAAAATATATGCGTTGACCACAATGGTTTTGTGATGATGATGATGATGATGATGATGATGATGATGATGATGATGATGATGATGATGATTATCATGATGGAGATAATGGTGATGGTTTTGACGGTGTTGGTTACTTTTTTTAACGTTTGTGTTTTCTGTAAATCGATTTCAACTTGATTAATACAAATATCATGTTGGCAAAGATTTGTAGTAACTCAAATTGAGACATTGTCAAGTTTTCATCATTTTAATGGCTTCTAGGTTTGCGCCTTATTAGTACGAAAAAGAACGTTTACCTTTGTAGTTTGAGGTATACACAGCTTATCAGCTGATCAACAAACTTTCGTCAGGCTTTCTAATACTAGCTTAGTACCGTTGTCCTTTGGAATTTTTCTCTTTTATTAGAATCAAATTCATACCTACTATCCTCGAGGGATAGAGCAGTCTTCCATGTAGCGATGTTTTCGCCGTCTAATTAAGAAAGGATTCTGTTCACTATGCATATAGGTCGTCGGAAGATATGAGACGGCGGCTTCAGCAGTACGCAAGTACAAGGACTACCAATTATGACAATATATTGCTTAAACTTTCCTTAAAATGCCAGTTTTGCTGTAGGTTCCGCAAACCTGGTAAGGTTTGCGGTATATTAAACTAAATGTAAACCTGGTGGAATATCGTGAATAGTACACAAATATGGCCACATATAATTAAAGGGGTACCTTGAATTGTACAAGCAGATCAGTAATTCTCAACTTTTATAGTTGGTAGAGTTAAGTGAAGTTTAATTATGACAATATCATATTCCTGTTAAGGTAGAATCCGCCTAAGGGACAGATATTCGGACTCTCAAACTTTTACAATACATTTTGGTCATTTTTGTTTCTCTAGTGCCAAAGTTTGCAAGGTAATCCCTGACTTCCACTCTCGATTTCGAAAGGAAATGGTTTCAAGTTTTTTTTTTCAGAGTGATTGAGCAAAAGCAATTTCGAGACGTGCACAACCTTAAAAAGAGAGATGCTATCAACTTGCTCAATAATTCCTTGTCGTTCTCATTGCTAGGTCGACCATATAGGACAACGTACACATCTAGCATAGTCAGCAATCTTTCAAGTCACGTCGATTAAGAAATGAATCACTAAAGATGAAAACAATACTTCATATGCATACTAGGCATGAGACGAAGGTTTCGAAAAATGAAAACTTAAAACTTTTCCTTCGCGCGAAACTTTATTAAGGGACATGTACAGGATACATTCGAAAAAGCAATTCAACCTACGTCATTTTATGTGATCGTTGATCATTAACTAATAAAACATTATGTATTGATTAGTTCTCTCTAGAAGGTACCATATATACTGAGTAGAAAGCTAAAAGATGCCAGAAAATAGCAAAGCAAAGCGCTGTCTCAAAAACTGAGCCATCATATTTTTGAAATTAAGAGCATTCTTACACGATATCAATTTCCTACATACTGTACAAAACATTTTCTTTCATGATAAAAAAACAAACCTCTCGACAGAAGTCTGTATCGTTAAACATTAAGCCATCTTGCTTTATTACAAACGTAATGTTTCTACCTCTCAGGATTTCTTCAAACCTGGTTGAAAGTCCCGGAGGTGTGATAACATTCAATTACTGTATACTCAAGAGAAAGCAACTGATAGGCCGGGTAACATTAAAGAGTTGTTCCCTGGTTCTGCAGCTGCTACTTTTTCTATCTTTGAATAATTTTCGGTAATTTTGAAAAATGTCTAAAAATCAACTGCAAATAGCCTCCGCGGTGTAATATTTCCCATGAAAAGGAGTTCTCGCAAGGAAACCGAAATACTTAAACTTTTGCTCAAAACACTTTCCTTAAGCTAACTTTCAATCATCCCCTATCAAAATCAAGAACAAAAATTCGGGATAATCTCCCAATTTGGTACCGGACAAAGAATTACCTGTGACATTTACCGACACTTGAAATTCAAAATGGCCGCCATCCCTGTGTGAACTCTGTAGGGGAAAACTTTTCGTTTTCGATTTTCACAAAAATAAACCGGAGGAAACTTCAAAATGAACCCCTACAAGGGGTAGACCAAAAACGTATTTTAAAGGTTTGACGATATCTGGCCCAGAGGCGCATTTTACCTTAATATTGTGAATTACATAATTGTATTCTTTTCGGTTCATTACATAAATGAATATATTTTTCGGAGGCAATGTTTAGCTGTTATTTCTCTTAGAGTATTCTAAAGCGGTGAAACTACGCGTACGCGAATATTATACAACTTGTCGGAAAAAAATTGAGGTTCGTTAAGTGTACCCTTCGATCTCGTCTGTGTCCAGCAAGGAAAGTACGAAGAACGATCCTTTTTATCCTCTGGCTTGCATGACTATTATTTTTGATTAGTTTCCCCGTCATGGCAGAAATTAAAAGGTTTACTAAAGATGCCATATCTGAGATCAAGCACCATTATGAATTATTTAGTCTCGCTACTGAGTCAGTTAAATTTTATGTTTCCTGGGATGGATTTTAACATTTCCTTGGTTGTCCCGATGTATATAATGAAGCGATTTCTTTTCAAGAACCGACAATCGGAATACGATGGAAGAGAATCAGTCTTGAGTAGCTCCACGACGACAATTCACAAAGACAAGGCGTGCCATCAAAGACATTTGCAAGCCTTGCCCTCAAGACGTTCTACTATCTGAAACATAACAAAAACGCATAGTCAATGCGAGAGCTTACAGTGGGAGGATAAAGGTCCCTCGTCGTCTGGCAAATAAAAAATATATAATTTCTTCGAATTAGTGGAGTAGAACTTGAATTTGTCAATTATAAAATACTCTCGAGTGCTTATTGGGGCAAAATCAAATTTGTTGTTTCCAGCGTTTTTGTCTCTTAAAATAAACTATAATAAATGAATATGTTGTTGGGCATGTATAATAAGTTTTTGATAATTTAAAGCGCAATACCAGCAGCTTACCGAAGTGTATACTGCTTCAAAGCAGCATTAGTCTGCAACATTATTTTGCCCTGTTGCAATACTCTAGCGTTAAAAAATTGTTCAAATTATAATTTAAATTATGCAAAACCAAACTAACGACAATGACATTGATTTCGTCCACTGTAAAAAGGCATTTCATAATCTTTAACCTTCTACTAATTAACCTTTTGCCCCACCCTTTCGAACAAGGTAAAGCAAATTTTACTTGAGTCACGTTTTTAGTCTCGACGTCGATACTTGGGCTTTTAAATTTATTGATAGGACATGATGACATGAAAGCGTGGCCATCTGATATCTCTTTCAGCAAAGTTTCACATCGTCTCCAGAAGAAAACAGCCACATCCTCGCAATAAAACCTAATCGCCGTTGTATTATTGTTGTTTGGGAAAAGAAATAGATCGTACAAACTCTCACCTGCATTCATGAGTACCAGTGACCATGAAGGTTATAATTCCAGTCATTAAAGTGCCGGATGCTTTTAACCTTTCAATGAAAGACATTAATAACTTGCTTATGTAAGATATACCCTGCATGACGATGCTTTGCTCTGTTTCTTTGGCGTCATTCAAACTCATACTTCCTCGATCACGACAACTTTAATCATACACACACAAAACTCATTCCAACGGTATGGTAAATTACGTTACCCTGTAAACTTTTTGTACAGTATAAAGGGTTCATTTGATTCTTACATTTTCACAGTGTTTTAGTTTCCTATGTCGATTTTTTTCAGGAACTTTTGCACATTTGATTTTTTTATCTTTGTTATGTAGGTCATTTCCCCCACACTCATCATGACCTGAGTTCAATTAGTCTAGAACATTCTCAAGGTCACTGCCCTTGATGACCTCACAACCTTGAATTCAATTAGTCATGTTTGAAATGTTCTGGAAAGTGGATTAGTTGTGTAAGGGAGATAATTTTAGAACAGTAATTAGCATGTCAATAAAAGTTCTAGATTGTTCTTATATGCCTTTATAAAAGGGACGTGCACAGCTTCCAGTCAGACTTTTGGGATCGTGTCTCTTGTGTGTTACTAAACTCCAGCAGTAGTCATTCTCAAGACTTTTCAAGACCTTCACTGTCAACGCTGGATTTATACTGTGGACTTTGTGCAGTTTCAAGCCTGCAAGCCAAAGGACTGTTCATTCATCCGACTGACTGTTACAACTCTGAGACTGGAGCTTTGCCGTCCCTGCTGAGATAAGTAGTCTGTACACTTTTAAAGCTTGTACTCTATCCCTGACTTAGCAATTAGTTTTATTTTCGTAATAAATTTTGTTTAAACGTTAACTGCTGAGTTCACCCTTTTGTTCGTTTTCTCTGCACGTAACAAATTGGGGGCTCGTCCGGGAGACGAATATTTTGAGCCGTTTGACAACATTTTGCCTACCTTTCAAAACTACTTTACACTGTGAACTCAGCGAAATTCAATCATGGCGGAATTCAAGCCAGACGAATTTATGGATGACCTCGATCAGGACACATTTAATTCCCTCAGAAAAGACAACCTCATAGCACTGGCAAATTTCCTTAAAGTAGATGTCAAAAGATCTATGCGCAAGCGGGAAATACAGTTCAAGATTGCAAAACATTTAGTTAATTCTGGCCATTTTGAGGAGTCTGCCTTAAAAGATTATGAGCCTGAGTCCTCCTTCGAACTCAAAAAATAGAATTAGAAATACAGGCAGATTTGGAGCTTAAGAAATTGGAATTAGAAAAGGAAATGAAAGAAAAAGAATTGCAAATGGAAGAAAGACAGAAAGAAAAAGAAAGGCAGGAAAGATTAGAAATGGAAGAAAGACAGAGAGAAAAAGAATTGCGATTAGAAGAACAGCGATTACAGGTAGAAATAAAACGTTTAGAGCTTGGACAGTCAGGAAAATTCTTCCTTCAGACAAGTTTGACATCACTAAGCATTTCAGGTTAGTTCCCCCTTTCCAAGAAAAGGATGTTGACAAATATTTTCTCCATTTTGAGAAAATTGCTCAGAGTCTGAATTGGCCTAAGGAGTCCTGGTCTATGCTTTTGCAGAGTGCTTTGGTGGGTAAAGCCAGAGAAATTTACATTCAGTTGTCAGTAGAGCAGGCTTCAAATTATGATTCTGTGAAGGAATTAATTCTCAAGGGTTATGAGTTGGTGCCTGAAGCGTACCGTCAGAAATTTAGGGATTGTGAGAAGGTGAAAGATCAAACTTACGTTGAATTTGCTCGAACAAAAGAACAACTGTTTGATCGTTGGTGTTCTTCTGAAAAGGTCAGTCAGAATTATGACAAATTACGACAACTTGTTTTGATTGAGGAATTTAAAAGGTGCATCCGGAGTGACATCAAGACGTTTATCAATGAACAAAAGGCAGATACATTGGAGGTTGCTGCACGTTTGGCCGATGATTATTCATTGACCCACAAATCTTCATTTCTCAGCAAACCATCCCAGTCCTTTTCATACAGAAACAATGCAGGTAAATTTAACTCGTCCTTTTCATCCAAGAATTTTTCAAAGGACAGTAGAAATCAAATGACAACAGTTCACAGAGTTCAAGTAACACTCCCACATCATCAGATGCCAAGTCTCAATCTCCTTCTGACAAACAGTTCGGTACACTTTCTTGTAATTATTGTAAGAAAGACGGCCATTTAATGTCAGAGTGTTTCAAATTGAGAAGAAAACGTGAAGGTCAAAGTGGTCAAAGTGGATCTAAGCCCACCGGCTTTATTTCTTCATCAACTCAATTAGAGTCTAATAATGTGTGCAACACATTTTCTGAGGTTAAACCCCTCTTATCCCCAATTAATGAGGTCAAGGTCAATTCTTCTCAAGATAGCATTATGGGTATTTTCGAACCATTTATTCATGATGGTTTTATATCACTTTCTAGTGATTTTTCTTCTGCTACCCCTGTCAAAATTCTAAGAGATACCGGGGCGTCCCAGTCTCTTTTGTTGGCAGATACCCTGCCGTTTTCTGAAAAGTCATTTCAGGTTCTAAAGTTCTTATTAAGGGGGTAGATTGTAATGACTACATTCCTGTTCCTCTCCATAATGTCTATTTGTCTTCGGACTTTGTTTCTGGACCTGTGGCTTTAGGTGTTAGGCCTTTTTGCCTTTTGAAGGGATTCACCTTCTTCTTGGAAACGACCTTGCTGGGGACAAGGTCATTACTAATCCACTTGTGACTGATAATCCTAGTTTAGATCAGGATCCAGAGCCAATTGAACAAGAGATACCCGATTTATTTCCTTCATGTGCCATTACTCGAGCCATGTCAAAGAAAACTTCCGAGAATCAAAATACTCTCAAAAATAATGTCACAGATGTTGACTTAAATGACACCTTTCTCAGTCAGGTGTTTGACACGGATCATTCCGTTATCCCTCGTGGATTTGCAACTTCCAGTAAAACTGCTGACCAAAGTCAGACATTTTCTAGATCAAATCTCATTGCAGAACAACACAAAGACCCAGATATTTTGTCTTTGTTTGACAGGGTAGATGATGAAGGTAAAACTTCAGATAGCTCTGTTTCCTATTATACAAAATCTGGTATTCTCATGCGTAAATGGAGACCTCCAGATGTTTTGGTTGATGACGATTGGGCTATAAAACATCAAATTGTGGTTCCAAAGCCCTACCATGCTGAAATATTGCGCCTGGCCCATGAAACCCCCTGGGCTGGTCACTTAGGAGTCAGGAAAACTTATCATAAAATTCTCAGTCACTTTTATTGGCCTAATCTCAGGCAGGATGTAGCACATTTCTGTAAAACTTGTCACACATGTCAAATGGTAGGAAAGCCAAATCAGACCATTCCAAAGGCCCCTTTACAGCCAATTCCTGCATTTCAAGAACCATTTAGTAGGATACTAATAGACTGTGTTGGGCCCCTACCAAAAACAAGATCAGGAAATGAGTACATGTTGACAATTATGTGTACATCAACTCGGTTCCCAGAAGCCATACCACTGAGAAATATAAAGACAAAGACTATAGTGAGAGCTTTAGTCAAATTTTTCACTTTATTTGGCCTACCTAAATGTGTCCAGTCCGATCAAGGCTCCAACTTTATGTCTGGAATTTTTCAACAAGTAATGGATCAGCTAGGCATTAAACAGTACAGGTCATCCGCCTATCATCCAGAAAGTCAGGGTGCTCTTGAGCGATTTCATCAAACTTTGAAAAACATGATTAGGACCTACTGTTTTGACACAGAGAAACAGTGGGATGAAGGAATTCATTTTTTGCTCTTTGCTGTTAGAGAGTCAATTCAGGAGTCTCTTGGTTTTAGCCCATTTGAGCTTGTATTTGGACATACAGTCCGTGGCCCACTTAAGCTCGTTAAAGAGAAATTCCTATCAGACGATGATGATTGTCTGAATATTTTGCAATATGTGTCAGATTTTCGTACAAAACTCTCTAAAGCATGTGAATTAGCCAGAGAAAATCTTGAGTCATCTCAGCAGTCAATGAAAACCAAATACGATAAAAACACCTCAAAATGGAAGTTTGAACCAGGTCAAAAAGTTCTTGTTCTACTTCCGGTTCCTGGCAAACCACTCCATGCTCGTTACTTTGGGCCATACCTAATTGATAAGAAATTGAGTGATTTAAATTACATCATAATAACACCTGACAGGCGAAAACAAAAACAGCTATGTCACATAAATATGCTTAAGCCATATTTGGATAGGGATAATCCTACTATAACTCAGCCTGTCAGTACCGTCAGTTCTGGCCATTATGAAGATAGTGATACTGAAACTGACTTGAGTGAAAATACTCTAAACTCAAAGCTGGGCTCGGTCAAGCTTCAGAACTCAGAAATCCTGGAGAAGCTGGAGTCTACAAAGTTGGCACACCTCCAGCCAGAACAACAACAACAGGTGAAAGAACTGCTCCATGAATATAAACACCTGTTTCAAGATGTTCCAACGAGGACAAACGTCATCTACCACGACGTTGATGTTGGGGACAGTAAGCCTGTAAAACAACATCCATACAGACTGAATCCAACAAAAGCAAAATATCTCCAGGAAGAAGTCAAATACCTGCTGGACAATGACTTTATTGAACCCAGTAAAAGTAACTGGAGTTCGCCATGCATACTTGTTCCCAAATCAGATCACAGTTATCGTATGTGCACAGACTTTAGGAAGGTCAACACTTTAACAAAGACAGACACTTTCCCAATCCCGAGGATTGATGACTGCATCGACCGAGTGGGAAAAGCCAAGTATGTGACGAAATTTGACCTACTGAAGGGATTTTGGCAAGTCCCTCTGACGGATCGTGCTCGTGAAATATCCGCCTTTGTTACACCAGACGGATTGTTCCAGTACAAGGTGATGCCATTCGGAATGAAGAACTCTCCGGCAACGTTCCAACGGATGATCAACGACGTCATATCCGGGCTAGACGGATGTGCAGCTTACGTTGACGACGTTGTCCTGTATAGTGACACCTGGGAGGAACACATCAAGCTCATGCGGAAGTTTTTTGAGAGACTGAGCAAAGCAATGTTGACTGTCAACCTTGCCAAATCTGAGTTTGGTTGGGCAAGGGTAACTTACCTCGGACATACTGTAGGACAGGGTGAGGTAAAACCTGTTGATGCTAAAATCAGTGCCATTTCAAGTTTTCCCATACCAAACTGCAAACGACAACTGATGCGCTTTCTCGGTATGGCTGGTTACTACAGAAAATTCTGTCCAAATTTCTCCACAATTACTGAGCCTTTGACTAACTTACTTAAAAAGAAAGTAAGTTTGTTTGGTCAGAGCAATGCCAACAGGCATTTGATACACTTAAAGCCATACTGCAAAGTGCCCCAGTGTTGTCTGCACCAGATTTCACTTTGCCATTCAAATTAGCTGTAGATGCTAGTGATACGGCTGCTGGTGCTGTTTTATTGCAAGAGGATAGTCATGGTATAGATCATCCTGTTTGCTATTTTTCACGCAAATTTAACAAATCCCAGAGAAACTACTCTACAATTGAAAAAGAGTGTTTATCTTTGATATTAGCTTTACAGCATTTTGAAGTTTATGTTACTTCTTCAAATCAGCCAATAGTGGTTTATATTGATCACAACCCTCTTGTTTTTCTGCAGAAATTCAAAGGCAAAAATCAGAGATTGCTAAGATGGAGTTTAATGTTACAGGAGTTTAATCTTGACATTAGACATATCAAAGGCAGAGACAATTTAATTGCAGACTATCTCTCTCGTATTTAGAGTTTATTGTTGTTCACTTTCAAGAAGTTTTACTTTAGAGTAAGAAAAAAAAATTGAGTACTTGAATCTTTTTCAAGATTACATTTGCAAAAGAAAGATTTTTCTTTGAAAAATTTTCTTTTTTTGAAGAGGGGGTGTGTTATGTAGGTCATTTCCCCCACACTCATCATGACCTGAGTTCAATTAGTCTAGAACATTCTCAAGGTCACTGCCCTTGATGACCTCACAACCTTGAATTCAATTAGTCATGTTTGGAATGTTCTGGAAAGTGGATTAGTTGTGTAAGGGAGATAATTTTAGAACAGTAATTAGCATGTCAATAAAAGTTCTAGATTGTTCTTATATGCCTTTATAAAAGGGACGTGCACAGCTTCCAGTCAGACTTTTGGGATCGTGTCTCTTGTGTGTTACTAAACTCCAGCAGTAGTCATTCTCAAGACTTTTCAAGACCTTCACTGTCAACGCTGGATTTATACTGTGGACTTTGTGCAGCTTCAAGCCTGCAAGCCAAAGGACTGTTCATTCATCCGACTGACTGTTACAACTCTGAGACTGGAGCTTTGCCGTCCCTGCTGAGACAAGTAGTCTGTACACTTTTAAAGCTTGTATACTATCCCTGACTTAGCAATTAGTTTTATTTTTGTAATAAATTTTGTTTAAACGTTAACTGCTGAGTTCACCCTTTTGTTCGTTTTCTCTGCACGTAACAATCTTCGTGGTAGTGCTATTGACGAGACTGAAACGTAGGAAGTGATTTGCGACTTTCCAAGTTTCCATGGCAACCTGCTATTTTCCCTGCGTCCAGTTACCAGCAAACAACGGGCAATTACGACCATGAGAAGAATAAACACTCAAATTATTGACGATTTTGTGTATAATCAAACCTCTTACCGAATTCTTAGTATTCCATTAATTATAGCTGGTCTATTACAGTGAATCTATGGCGTCAGAGGTAGATTTGGCATGGTGAATAAATAACGTTGTCTGCTTGCTATGCTGCCCACGTTATAAACTTCTCATTTTGAATTTCTCAAAAAACAAGAAATGAACAAAATAAGAGAAAAATAGGTATTCCTAGAAATACAAATTATCTTGAAGCATAGGAACTGATAGCTATTACAAGGTTATTTTAAGGAACATTCAACGAGGAGAGAAGATGTTCGACTCTGTTTGTGCTTTTTCAAATCAATCATATTTACAAACGCTGCCGTCTCAATCTGTTTGTCTACCTCTAGACTGCGTGCTTTCTCTATTTGTCTTATCTGCTATTTCAAAATCTGTCTCTTCAGTTACCTGACTTGATATCTGTCTGTCTCTGTCATTCTCTCTCTCTCTCTCTCTCTCTCTCTCTCTCTCTCTCTCTCTCTCTCTCTCTCTCTCTCTCTCTCTCTCCAACAAACGATCATATTGAAGAGTACAATTATATTTGTTACATTGTAGTGCTCCGCCGCAACTGCTACTTCGTCAAGAGTCCGTCAAAGGAGCTCCTCTCATTTTCCTAACCAGAGGGGTTATTACTCTCGCTTTTTGGCACGATTTACCGAGGTGACCTCAGTTAAGGTCATCTGATGCCTATAAATATGCCTCCTTAAGTGGAAATCTTTCCCTTTTCTTTGTTAGTCACTGCTATCAACGGGATTTATTGATGCAGTTGTTAAAAGCAAAGTGTACCTGATTCTGACACGGGGAAAAGATCGCATGCAGAAACAAGCTTCCTAGCGGCCGATATAGCTCCGCTGTGTACTTTTTTTGAGAAACACATTTTTTGACCAAAAATGCGAAAAATTGCCCCAAAAATTCAAAATTGCAGATTTCATCATTATTTTTCAATAAATATCATTTAGTTCATCCATAGAAACCTGTATACCAAATTTCAAAGCTATCGGATGAGTAGTTTTGGAAATACACGTTTTGACCAAAAATGGCAAAAATTGCCCCAAAATACAAAATTACAGATTTCATCAGAAATTCATTATATATCACTGAACTCATCTGTAGAAACCTGTATACCAAATTTCAAAAATATCAGACCACTAATTTTTGAGAAAACCCATTTTTTGACCAAAAATGGCAAAAATTGCCCCAAAATTACAAAATTGCAGATTTCATCATAATTTCAACAAATGTCATTAAGGGGATCTGTAAAAAGCTGTATACCAAATTGCAAAGCTATCAGATGAGTAGTTTTGGAAATACACATTTTTTGACCAAAAATGGCAAAAATTGCCCCAAAAATACAAAATTGCAGATTTCATCACAATTTCAATAAATATCATGTAGTTTATCTGTAGGAACCTGTATACCAAATTTCAAAGCTATCAGATAAATAGTTTTGGAAATACACATTTTTTGACCAAAAATGGCGAAAATTGCCCCAAAAATACAAAATTTCAGATTTCATCTGAAATTCAATATATATTACTCAGTTCATCTATAGAAACGTGTATACCAAATTTCAAAACTATTAGACCAGTACTTTTTGAGAAATACATTTTTTGACAAAAAAATGGCAAAAATTGCCTTAAAAATGCAAATTTGCATATTTCTGCACAATTTGAACAAATCTGAAATAGACCATCCCTAGGGACATATGTACCAAATATCAAAGCTATCTGACTGGTAGTTTTGAAGAAGAAGATTTTTGAAGATTTTTTTACCAAAAATGACAAAAATTGCCTTAAAAGTACAAATATGCAAATTTCACCACGATTTGAACAAATCTGACTGAAGTCACCCTAAGTAAACTGCATATCAAATTTCAAAGCAATCGGACAAGCGGTTTCAGAGAAGAAGATTTTTTACCAAAAACACCAAAAATTGCCCCAAAAGTACAAATATGCAAATTTCACCACGACTTGAAGAAACTTAAGTGTGGTCGCCCCAAGTGAACTGCATATAAAATTTCAAAGCAATTGGACTTGCAGTTTCAGAGGAGAAGGCAATTGTTGACGGACGACGACGACGACGACGACGGACGACGGACGACGACGGACGACGACGGAAAATCAACCTATTTGATAAGCTCCGCGTCGCTGACAGCGGAGCTAAAAAGTGGATGACGAATAGATACATCGGAGGAGATAACAGCGAAATTTGAGAAGCCATCGATAACGCCGGCTTCCCGATAAAACTCTTTTTCTTCAAAATAAGGTGCAGTAAGGCACTCGTGTTGCCTGAAACTGGAGAAATTTCGCATTAATAGTGAATGGAATCTTCAGCATTAACAGCAGTTTTAAGAAGTGATCTCCATGGAAAACTACACCAAAGAATAGATCACACGTAAAACCACTCAAATCAAATTTTGGCAAAGCATACTTTTTGAGGGGATAGCATTGTCCGTCTCAGGGGGTTTATAACAAATATATTGTGAATAATACTCTCAATATGTTATGTCTTCAGTGACCTTGACGGAGATGACCAAAAAACAAACACGTGGATAATGTGGTTGTACGGTAAGAACGAATAAGCTGTTTTTCAGAATGTTGCAGTTCGGTATGTTTCTTCGTAAAGCTACTTTATTACTGATTCCACGCGAAAAGCTATCGCGTTTAATTTAAACGCGATAGCTTTTCGTTTAAACTTTAAACAGATTTGCCAAAGAGAGCTGATTAATGTAAAAATGAAGTTCAGAAGGAGAAACATGGTTTCGAAATGTAGGCTGTGGGTGTACGAAGCCGCAGGGGCATCAACACTTATCAATACTAAAAACTTAAATCTTGTAACACATTCAGTCTTTTTGTGTAAGAACAGTTTACAAGTATAGGCACAGGTAACTGTACTCTGTTCATTTTTATATAAGGTAGCGTGCACCTCGAACGTGAAGGCTAAAAATTTTGTCCAAAGTTTCCTTTAAGGAAACCAACCATTGTTATCAAATATCATGAAAAAAAAATCAGACATGATCATGCAAATTTTATATACCAGAGACACATATTTCTTTAAATTTACCAATATTTGAAATACAAAATGTCCCGTCCCCGTTAACTCGATAGTAAAGAAGATAAAATATTTTCCATTTTCGCAAATATAGGATGTTGAAAATTTTATTTATCCCAAGAGCTTCAAGATGAGCCTAAAGAAGTGGTAGATCAGAAGGTATTGTAAACGTTTAAAAGTCCGAAAATCTGTCGCGAAGGCGCACTTTATGAGTAAAACATTAGTATACAAACCAGAAGACCCGCGCCCACAAAGGCATCTAGGTAGTATATTGCTCTTCAGAAAAGGCTTTCAGTGTTCACATATAAAATGAAAGAGTTTTATAATTTCCCTGCCGAATTTCAGCCCCCTAAGAAATAAGTGCTAAGTGACACGCAACCTATGAAAGAACAATGCTACCTTTCATTTTTGAAAGATTTCACGAATTGGAAAATAATGCTTCGCTCTGTGACAGGTCTAGTATCGCAGCTCTTGTTAGGGTATGGACGCTGAAAGTGGCATAACAGTTTTATTGCTCGTGGATGAAAGACATGAATCCAGAACTACTCTGAGAAAAGCTTACCGGCAGACGATTATCTCGACGAGTACTGAAGAGGAAGAAATTGCTATAGTTTCGCATTTAGCACTAAAATGGCAACGGTTGAAATCGCAATCATGAATACAACTATGGCAATTTGACACTTATCTGTCTCTTTCTTTGCACATAATCTAGTCTAATGGCTACCCTGTGTAGGTTTACTCGTCGAGTATAGTAAGCCAGGCTGCACTTACCTCCAAAGGGAAATGGCAATTCTTTGAATTTTCATTTTAGGAAAGCATGATTTCATCACCAGACAAGTCTACGTGTTGCGTATGGATAATGTTTAAATCAAGTAATTTGAAACGTCGAAACGCTTTCAGACATCCTGTCAAAATTACTATAGCGCTAAAACCTCTGACAATGGATATTTTTATTTCTCATTATCATATACGTTGGTTCCGCGATCGTTTACGCAAAAAAGTGTTATTTTATCATAAGTTGCAAAGTGTATATATTGCTTGTGGCTGTTGTTCAATGCAAGCAATTTGAAACACTGTAACGTATGTAGCTTTCTCTGACTCATAATATATTTTTAGTGCTAAAATATTGCGAAATTGAAGGTAGAATGCAACACAAACTGAGTTATAAATTTCCTCACGGACTGAGAAAAGTTTTAAGTATCCCCTTTGGAAATTAAGAATAAAAAGCAGGGGTCACCATGCAAGGGGTTACCGTGCAAAATTTAGTACAATGGAACCCAGTTACCAAATATTTACCGATACTTGAAAGTAAAAATGTTTGCCATACGTGTGTTTAATCAATCGCGAAAGGTAAATTTTCGATTTCAACAAAAATAACACGTAGAAAAACTTTTCTTATTCCATGAGCTTCAAAATGAACCCACGCAGGTGCAAGACCAATACTGAATTCTGAATACTGAATAAATATCAATCCCTTGGGGTCATTCAAACCATGCCAGGGACATTATGGTGACCGTTTTGCCTGGTGGTATAAAGTGGGATAGGGAACAGGTTCTTCCTAGAAATATGGCTAATTTTCTTCAGTTCAACTTGTTTTGTCTCCTACATGGCACATACAGGCGAAAGATAGTCGAAGAACCAACAGACTTTGTAACACGAGCACATGTGTATACGGCTAATCTTCGCTCTCTCATTGGCACTGGCAAATGCGATGTAAGCCGATCACACCAGAAGGCGTAGCGCTTTACTCACGGCTTGTTAACATCCTTCAGCCATAATTTCTATTTCAAACGAACTCAACATGCACTACACTAATCTACAAGCCAGAAAAAACCGTTAATTTGGCTTTTCTCGAGCCCGCGCCCATAAATAAACGTTAATGGTCAGAGCGGAGTCTGTTATTTCTATTATATTATCAACGAACCGAAGAAAACCGTCAAAATTTGCGAAAATTTCCGAAGCGAACGACAACTGGGCCCCCAGAACTGAGTAAACGCGACGCACTGTCACGCGCGCTGTAAAAAATTGGCAAATCCCGAGATATTTTCAGAAAAAAGTATCTCAACTTAGCCCACAAGTGCTCCATTTTATTTTGTAAGTGATTATGATTTACTTTTGAGCTGTAAAGTTACGATGCTTTGAGTTGTTAATCTTATTATTCATATTCCCGGGCATGTCAACAAACCATTACTGTGTATTTGTGGTCAGTCACGTGGTTCAGCTCGACCAATCAAAATGTGACAGGCAGGGCATGGTAATATAACGCACTGTAGTTTTACTTGTAGAGAAACGTTTCATTTTTAATAGAACACGTTACACAAGGTGGATTAAATAGTATGCCCCTCGAAAGTGAAAGACTTAAACTTTTGCTCAGACTTTCCTTAATGAAACTTTTAGCCATTTTCTTACTAAATCTAGAATATAAATCGGGGATCACCGTGCAAATTTTGGCACTACAGAAAAAACGGCCAAAGTTTGCCGATATTTAAATTCAAAATGGCCGCCATCTCTGTGTTAACTCCACGAATAACATATTCGATTTTTGAAAAACTAAGCCGGTGAAAAGTTTTCTTACACCAAGAGCTTTAAAATGAACCCCAACAAGTGGTAGATCAGAAAAGAATTGTAAAAGTTTGTCCCTGAGGCGCGTTCTACCTTAATATTTTATAACTTACGTCATTCAAAATCCCAATTCCCAGTCAACGATTTGCATTTGGGAGAGAATCACCCACATGGAGTGTTTATCTACGAAGTAATTCGCGTCCCTCTCCAATTTCATTATACCTTTTGCATAAACAATGCACATCTAAATGTCAAGCATCGGGCATTGGCCTTTTCAGTCAGAATACAATCGAAACATTTGATGTCACCAATCGAGCACGGACCTTTTTAATCGGAATATTAATAAAATATTTGAATGTCATCCATCTTTTAAGGGAGAAAATTGGATGTCACACATCATACATTATTGACCTTTTCAGTCGGTGAAACATTGCATGTACGCCAAAATCTTCGAAACAGCTCGAAATCTTTCATCTATTAAGGAAACTTCGATCTCCGAGTCGCTTCATAACAGAAAATTGTATCGTGATAACATCTTCCTTAGTGCTTGTGCCAGGACTAGAAGCACCGACACACTGTCTTCATTGTTGCACGTAAGACGAACATTATACCTAGGGGAAAGGGTTGCACGTTGTAATCGGAAGCCCCTTTGCTGTTTTCGATCGTTATAATCTATTTGTTTCAAATGTTACGATATTCAACATTTTACAATGTGTATGTCACTTTAAGTAAAATAATTCTGTCTACAACGTCCTTGACAATATCATGCATGTTAAAAATCAGAAATCAAATATGGAAGCTAAAAACCAGGAAACATCCGATATGACAAAGTTCCCGTTGCATTTTCGACTAGCTTTGTCTATTCAAAAATCGGTCAGCTGAGACAGCCGAGGTCAGTGATACCATTGACTTCTCCGCGCAATTTGTTATTGCTGAACCAGCAATCACAAACGATACCTCGTCTTGGATAACGATCCTGATAGCTCTTGCAAGTTATACTACACCCGACGCCATATACATTTGTGAATACCTCGTACATATTAGTTGATGTTTTGACATGTACACTCACCCAGGAGTTATTTCCTACAAGCAGAGGTCCTACACTCTGTAGATCAAATGACATTCTGACAATAGTGATAACGGAATCTTTAATTAGCCACTTAATCATCTTTTTGTTTTGCAAAATTCCTCGTAGCTTCGAGGGCGCGAGGAGACGTTGATTACAGCATTTTTCATGACGACCTTGAGGTTTTTCTTTTAATGAGGTTGTATACGCTGTTTGTCCATGACCACAGTGTAAGCAATACAAACGAATATAGGGGGTTCTGCTTTAACGTGTAGACAGCAACGCCCTTGCCCTTTATTGTATCTCTCACACTTTATCACATCATGATATCATTAGAGGCGCATATAGTTATTCACAACTGTTAAACTATCTTTTTACTGAAATTGATATTTCTTCATATTTATTTGACAATGTTGGTTGTCTAATATCACTTTTCTGTTTAGTTGAATATGATGTTTTCCCAATATCACTATTTGTAATTGGTAAATTCCAGTCCGAACTTAATTTATGTTGTCAACAAAAACAGTCTTACACACATATACAATGCAAGATACGAGGTACATGAACATTCCACATTGAAAAAAGCATCATCAACATGAAATTTTAATACTGAAACAATGCTTATCAATATAATTTGCATAAATGGATACTAATTCATCTCCCATCTTGCACTAACAGAACGATCATGATAAAAGATACAGCAAACGTGACAGTTAGTGAAGCTTTAAGTGTAATACCTTGAAGCATAAAGGCATGCTATTAGCTCAGTGATATAACGGTTAATTTAATCTAATATGCAAATTATTTCATAAAATATCATATTAAAGGTATACAGTCACCTGTAATCTAAATATGCCAATATATAGTCAAAGGGGCGTACCTTGATATTCAAAATGCCCATGTAAGGGTGCTGTTTTTTAAAAAGTGGCCACCCGCTTAACCCTTTTCCTGCCAGACAGTATAGTAATAACTGTATCACTTCCCCATCAGCCAAGTCAGTAAAAAGCGGTATTGAGCCAAAACATGATGTATTTTCACCCACTTGGCTTGGTATGTTATAGCATCTTTTGTCCCCCCAAAATCAACTTTACAGTATTATGTTTTCAACAGCCTTCAAATGTACTGTATTATGTTAAAATACATCATATGGAATACGTTGTGTTTCATTAATTTTAACCATCTTGACCTGGTGGTGAAATATGGACTTTGCAGGAAAAGGGTTGAAATCTGTTGTTAGCTAGATTTTATCTTTCCATGGTAACTGTGGCAAAATAGGAACAGGTGACAGTATACCTTTAAGGTAGTACTCGTCTCAAAATCGATAAACCGAAACCTTTGCTCAAACATTCCGTACTAGTAAGGAAACTTTAAATAACCAACCCATTTCGAAATCAATAATGAAAATCAGGGTCACCATGCAAGCTGCAGCACAAGAGAAATAAATTACACAACACTCTACATACCGACTCTTGAAATTCAAAATGGCCGCCATTCCTCTGTTAACTCTACGTGGTGGTGGTGGTGGTAGGGGCGGGGGCTGTTATAGGCCAATTAAAACTCCTCTTACTCAAAGAGCTTCAAAATGAGCCCTTACAAATTGTAAACCAACAAAGGATTCTAAAAGTCTGATCGCCAGGATATCTGTCCCCGAGACACATTTAACCTTAAAAAAAAACGTTTACCAGACAGCTTGTCAGCTCCAGTAACGCCGAGCTTGTAAAAATAAAGCTGTGAATTATCATTTCAGAGTTATCGTGTTTACTCATACTTGGTACATGTTTCAAGGAGCTGATCAAATAACTGTGCAATTAGTCGTTTTGCAGACCCAATATATAATATTATTTGACTGGAGAAAAACTATACAATTTTCAAAAAGGTTCAATTCATATTACATAATCGACAGCTTAATCCAAGCTCTGTCGGGTATATTCGGCTTACTCTGAAGGTCCGTATTTTCTTTCCTTTAAATTCCATAATTAAGAATATTTTCCTTTGGCAAGATGAGGTAATATTTCACATCCACAATGCACACAAGCTGCAGTATATAGTTGTCATTGACGACCATACGCGTCACCTAACTCAGCTTAGGAACTTTCTCTGCCATTTTCCCTTGGCACTTCACCACCAGACAGACCAATTACATCAATTACGGTTTCAAATGCCGCAACTCGCTCCATTGCTATGTGACTGTTTTGCCCACGGTATACTTAGTATACATAGGAGGCAGTCTTTACAATCTCCTGCCGTCGTTTCCGAGAAGTCGACTCTCGCTTAGTATGCCGCTGGCGTTATTCCATCGCTATATAAGCCTTAGGTATATCTTAACTTAATTCCAAATCGTTAGATGGACTCTCTTTTCGAACGCATACCTGACCGAGATGTCAAACAAAATGAAGATATTGGGTAAAAAAGAGGGATTGACTTACTGCCCTGGTTTCGAGGAACCAAAACCACACATGTTAACCTCATGTATTCATGAATAAAAAGTATTCATCAACAAAGAAAAAATTACCAAATGGTTTCTTTGCAGGCGGGTGGGTCGACACATTTTTATCCTCAGCGGACGGGGAAGTATTATTTTTTTGTGTATCTGACAACTTGAAAAGAAGCGACAGAGAGGTCCAAGGGAGGATTCCATTTTTTGGGGAGGTTGCCGGGTGTGCGAGGCGGGGTGCAATTAGGAGCGGGAGAGATTGCATCACAGAAATTAGTTAATTGGGAGGCCGGCAATGCAGAGTCAGTAAATATACCAAGGGAAATCTTTTGGGGAGGCACATTATATTATACAATCGTAGCGGGATGGCAGCAGCGAACAGCTATCCCCTTTCTCTTCTCAATGTTTAATTTTGATCAAACTATCTAAGAATTGCATATTCTTATGTAAGTAATACCGAATTGTGTAATATCGAATTGTGTTAATTTTCTGCCAGAAGTTCAGGAATATATAAGCTTGTTTCTGCCTCACTAATACGGAAACTTCAGCTTACCCAGTGTTTGTCACGCTGCCTCAACTTCATTCGTTAAGATGCAAAATGGATAAGTTTTGGCATAAAACGGCGTCTACTAGCGATTCGGAGGTAGGTCCTTATTGAAATTAAATACATATAACCAACGGCATGGATCTGCTAAGGCAGAGATTTTGCAACCGAGGGGATTCAAAGGAAGACTTTATTTATTAAAAGGTAGACTAACTGCCTTGGGTTTAGCTAAAATATCACATTCTCTTGTGATTATCTTATGTTTAGACTGAGGCATATTTGTAAGAATGTCTTCATTATCTGTGGAGTCAGGGATTATTACATATTATGAACTGACTGAAAAATAGTGCTGTTAATGGTGTTGTATAACAAACTGAAAGAAAGCAAATCACGAAGTAACGTGTCAATCAGGCCTAGGTTTAACTAAATTCGCTCAGATCCCATGTAAACAACTGTAAATATACCCAAGGGCAAGGTTTCTCGATTTTGAAGCAGCATGTGCTCAACATGAGCGGTGTTTTGTAACACTTACAAAAAGCGCCGAAAACGGCTACGTTCTCTAACATCAGAGTTTTTAATTTCTAAAATATTTAACATTAAGTTTGGGAGATTCATGAAAAGTTATAGCAACCCGGTATTGCAAAATTATTGTTTAGAGATGTGATGTTATCAAACTTAAAATTCATTTCATTTTGTACAAGCTACAGCCGGGAAATGAGTTTTAACTGGGCGCTAAGTAAATTCACACTCATGCCATGATAAGAAAGATATTGGCTGTGTTTTTGTATTTCAGAAATTGTGGAAACAAGTCCCGTCTATCAAGTAATGATATAATGGCTTTAATGATAACAGATACACTGATAAGAAATAATTGTTATGGATTTATTCGTTTGGAATCAATTATGTAATCAGACATGTATGATATTTCTGTTTCTCTAAGCATGGATGACTTTCACCCTTATCTCCGAAACGACCGTAAGATACTGTTACAGTAAAGTATGTTTTCCCATTACGTGCCTGGTTATGAAATACATTACATGCAAAATAAGCTACAGACAAATTTTACTTTAGTCGTAATCGTTGTTTTGCAGTTTCGTTACTTCCTTTGTTGAAACAGGTGTCTACAAACAGATTTTTAAAGAGATGTACTAATATAAAATTCTAGGTGTAACGACATGGCCGAAGAAAAGCCTTTGATAATAATAATCTTTGATAACTGATGATTGTTCAGCGCATGAAACAGCCCGTAGAGTGACAGCTACATCTCTGTATTACCGCCCTGCAGAAGTACATTGAGCATTATACTTTGCCTGCATTGACAAGCAAATCGCTTTATATATATATATATATATATATATATATATATATATATATATATATATATATATATATATATATATATATATATATATATATATATATATATATATATATATATATATATATATACGGCACATTGTATACATTTTGTGTATATATATATATATATATATATATATATATATATATATATACATACATAAATACATACTAAATGCATACATAAATACATACATGTATGTGTGTATGTATGTATGTATATATGTATGTATGTATTTATGTATGTATGTATGTATGTATGTATGTATGTATGTATGTATGTATGTATGTATGTATGTATGTATGTATGTATGTATGTATGTATGTATTTATGTATGTATATATGTATGTATAGGATGAGGAAAGTGATGGCATATTAGGCCAGGGTAATTAAATTCTATGTTTTGCGTCCACTGAAAATTTGGAAAGATCAGCGATTCAAAACACATAGAAAACTGTACGTATGCAAGTTGTATATCTTATTGATTGTTTTTATATAAATTGCTGTGAGTGCTCATTCGAGAGTGATAGAAGATGTTTATTTTTTACCCTCTTTGTTTACACTACAACGTAACATATAGTGCCAGTGTGCTGGCGATTTAAATGCATTTTACAAAAAATGTAAATAAACATCTGTAGGCAGAAAAGTTACCCAGTACAGTCTAATTCATGAACATCGTAGTCGGTTTTTAACCGAAAAACTTCGAAAACTTTGTAGACTCAAAACAAATCATTGAATTACTTTGGTCTTATTGAGTTTTTTTCATATTGCACTTTTGACCCGCCTAACAGCCCAATGACCAGTACCACGTGAAACCCTGGTGTTAATTTGAGCTTTTTGAAAGCATAACCGATACTATGGATCTCGAGATTATGATTCAATTTACGAAAAATTATTGAATGAGACAATAAAATGCACGAAAGAATGAATGAATGAATTAATGAACAGAAAATTAATAAAGATAACAATATAAATAACACGCTGTAGCAGAGGCATATCTGGGTTTTTACTGAGATTTGTGATTTCTGCAAGGTAAGCGGTTTGGAAACGCCAGTGTACCATTTTTTGTGTCCCTGGTATGAGTGCATTGATATATATATCGAGTCGAACCCTGGTAACGTTTCTGAGAAATCTATCTTAAAGAGCCAGGGGCTGTAACTTTTAATTATTTGTTTCACGATTTTAGTTTCAAACAGTTTTGTTCTACTCCCAACGGCAGGTTGACATGCATAGTATTCAGCTGGTCAACTTGGCCTGTACATGTGTAGACTGCATTGCTATTGTTGACAAGTGAATTTTAGTCCGGACTAAAATTCAAATGTAAACAAGAACAGTGCATTTGATACATAGTGGAACTGTACTGACAAGCTGAATAGTTGGTGTTTCAACATACTTTGGGGAGAAGAAGATGAACTTGCCATATACATACAAAACATAAACGTTCAACAGTTAAAAAAATCATCAAAGATACCGCATATACCTGTGGTTTGCGTTATCCAAGGTAACATATTCTTTGATTCGTGGTCATTACATCCATTCTATATACCCTTTGTATAAAAGTGAATGTAATGTGAATTCGTATAATCTTAGTTTACCTTTTTTTCTGAACAGGGTACCTAAGTAACAACCGTTTTTCTTATCGGTTGGAAAGCTGGAGCAATTAAGTTTACTTGTATCTGGGATAAAGGTCTACCATGCAATTACATCACACGCCCACTGAAACCGGAAGAATAAGATCAACACTAACTCCGTCGATCTTCGATCACATAAGCGAGCGAGACCCGATTATTGTCTAGCACGGAGCTTCTCAGTCTGTCTGCACATTCTAATCCAACCATGACAGCACTATTCCGGATGCAAACTTTGATCTCATCGTAGTCTATTCAAGATAGTTTACCAGAAGTGCATTCTAGCTTGACAACATGGTGTCATTTTTCCATTCTCGTACCATTAGATAATAATCTTCGAACCATTTGTCTATCTTGCATATTAACTCTCGTCTACTACACACCTCCAAGTCGCCGCCTACATTTTGAATCCAATTGGAGCCACAGACTGGCAAAGGGCATAATGCAGTTAAAGTCGCTGTCTGTATTTTAATTCTGATGAGTTCCATAGACATCATACCATCACGTATGCAGTTATTTGATTTGTATATTTTGAGAATGCAGCTTTAATGCATGTACAATCTTCAGCAGAGGAGTCACGTTTACTCCAAACCTGGCTTAAGTACGCTCTTCGATATTGAAACTCAACCTTGTCTTCAAGGAAAGTTCCGACCATTCCCTTTCAAAATTAAATATAAAAATAGGATGTAAATCATGGAAACGAATAACCGACTATTTCAAGACACTTAACTGAAATTCAGAATGGTCGTCGTCCTCATGTAAAGTCAGTGGAGAAAAATTAAATTCTCATAAAAGTAAGCATCGCAGGTGAATATTTATTTACTCCGAAAGCTTAAAAATGATCCCAAACAAGTAGTATAGACTAAAAATATTGTAATGGTTTGAGATTCCGAACATCTCTAGAAGGAGACGGGAGATATATGGGTGGGGGGGGGGGGTTCTGAAAAATTGAGGATACTTAAGGGACTCTTTGGAACTTAAATGGGGCCTTCAATCAATAACACTACTGATTGAAAGTATCATTACGGACCAATATTGAACACTCATTAATTAATCAATCTAATAATTAATAAAGTAAGTAAGTAAGTAAGTAAGTAAGTAAGTAAGTAAGTAAGTAAGTAAGTAAGTAAGTAAGTAAGTAAGTAAGTAAGTAAGTAAGTAAACATGTAAGTAAGTAAGTAAGTAAGTAAGTAAGTAAGTAAGTAAGTAAGTAAGTATGTAAGTAAGTAAGTAAGTAAGTAAGTAAGTAAGTAAGTAACTAAGTAAGTAGACTTTAGTTAACCAGCGTAGCACAGTTAGCTAACGCCAATCTTCCAAGTGGCCTTCAGAAACAGTAGAGCGCAAAAACATTAAAATACAAAACTAAAAGCGCTAGTGACAACAACTAGGTCATGTTTACATAGACAATAAAAGATAAAAATCAGACAGAGACCAAATCTTTCTCTTTAAAGTCTTTTATAAACATTAAAAGATGTTTCAGTGAAGAGAACGTGTTCAAATCTGTTCCATAGTACAGACTGCATGTTTGGTACTTAGACGTATTCTGAAATAATACCGTCATGTTATGACTAATTGGAGAACTTTGTCTAGTGCAGAGTATTTGGAAATTTATGCCTGTATTTTACGCTTTCAAGGCGGGACATGAAACCAAGGGTGTTTTAAGTTGCCAGATTTATTATTACCTTTTGGTCCTAACAGAGCATGTTGGACCGTTATCTATTTATCCACAGCAAACTATAGAGTAATTTCAAATGGAATAGTACGCCCAGATTGACTGAATATGGATTATTAGCTGAACGTATAATGCTTCCCCATGTACCTGAGTAACCGGAACAAGTCTCTGAAATGTCTCAAGACATTGTTGATTTCTTGTGAGACTTATATAATGACGGGCTTAAGGCTAATTAGACATTGCTGTACCTAAATATAACCAGTGAATAAGTCCGTTTTTACACGACATTCCAATATTTTTATCCAATCGTTGGCAAAATTGAGCGTATATTAATTACATTTGCTGGCCATAAATCTTCAGGGATGTTGAACCTACGGTAAAGTACTCTTGTCTGGAATATAGCTGGTGTTTTTCGGGTTCTGTAAACCCCTGGACTGCAGTCAGACATGTTTGAGAACATGTGATGTCTTGTTGTTAGTAAGCTCCTGTAATTCTAGGTTCTGAAGCGTCATTGAAAAGTCTAGTATTCAGTTTATCATCATTGCTTGTATCTCTACTTATTTTTGTCCTTTTAAGTTTTCAATGCATAAAAGTGATTGCTTAGGGGATTACTTGAAAAATTGGCGAAAATTTTCTTGATTCTTCCGCCTCCTCACCTCGCCTTCAAAGAGGATTTGTCAACTCAGCCTTATGACGTAGGATGAATTTTTAAAAAGAGTTTCGATCAGTCCTTAAAATCCGGGAACACCTCATGAACAAAATCTGGTAATTCTGTTGAAGAATGTGTATCTCTTCAAGTTGCAGCATTTGCCAGAAGTATGATAAAATTTATAGAGATATGTCATTGTGTTATATAGGACTGCATGACTGGCGTTATGGGATTTATCAGAGAGAATTAATACGACAGGTTTTGTTTCACGTTACACGCATTCCACTATCATTAGAAGCTTAACATGTGTACTGTTGATAAAGCTTGAAAAGAAAACAGCAAAACAAACAAACAGAAAAAACAGTTTGATTCAATTTGTGAGATTCAATTTTCTCATATACTTCTTAGGCCCATGTTGTTCAATAAAACAGTTTCACTGATACAGTGGTAAAGTGGGTCATATCTGCCTGGTAGACATCTTCGCATATCTTTTGGGACTACCTTCATCGCTATGATGATATCTTTTGATCTGAGTTTTATCTTTATATCTGTCTTAGATGAGATCCCGTTGGATCTCTCCATTACAGCTATGAACCTTAGGGGAGCGCAATGTACTTTCACAATATATCATGGTCCTGCTTGTGAAGGAAAAACTCCAAGAAAATGATGCCTATCACTCCGTTATCTTGGCCATTACGTAAGTACTGAATGGCTGTTGGTATTGGTTGCTACATACAGCCATAGCGCCTTTCCCCAATGATGACGCGCTGTACATGATATACGAGTAACCATAATCTCTTGGACTGCTACATCGACCAATAATGACCTGTAGGGGAAGTCCCTTCCGAATAAACGTAGCCTGCCCAGTGAAGATGATCGGTGTTTCCGCCAGCTTCTACAGTTTCAGGAATCGTACTTCACCTATTATACAACTTGTCATTCGACAATGGCCATTACACTACAGTCTCAATATAGCAGTGTGATGTTTTTTAATGTCCCTTTGGTGTCGCAGAGTGCAGTCTCGTGTTCCTTCACCTATTTTACGCGTTGTTGTTAGACATAAGCCTCGCTATTCCATTAGTACGGTACCTCATAGTGGTCGAATTCCCTTGAGTTGTATCCCCTATGGGTACATCCCATGCACAAACGAAATTTGCTATGTAATATCATGTGATCTCATTGGATTTCTCATTTTGTAATGGTTTTCAAAGAAAGCAATAAGAGAAAAACTATACTCTAGTATTCCGTCTCTGATTCGTGTGTTTGAAGTGAGTTTAGATTGTCTAGCGCCACCAACGACGAATAGTTGAAATCTTTCACGATAGAGAAGGGCAATACTTTTTAAAGGAGATTACTTTTCCAAAGGATACTATTGGTCTATGTATTCCCATCACTTTGTAAAACCATGTATATTGACGTGTGTGTCTGATCATGACTGCCTGTCTCAGTCTAATCGATCATCCGTATTAGTAATTGTCTATGGCGCGTAATCCATGCCAAACTTAACACCTTACATTTTGAGCCAAACTTCATTCAACTCTCCCCCAATTCGACCCAACTGTGGCCAACTTCATTCGGCTCTCGCCCAATTCGACCCAACTGTGGCCAACTTCATTCGGCTCTCGCCCAATTCGACCCAACTGTGGCCAACTTCATTCGGCTCTCGCCCAATGCCACCCAATTGTGGCCACCAGGTAGAGTTGACTGGTTAGGGTTAGGGTTAGGGTTAGGGTTAGGGTTAGGTCGCAGATCACAGTTTAAAGACGCAGGTCGCATGTCGCAGGTCGTGACCGGTCTTCCATACGAACAAGATTTCATTGGTGGTTTATTATAAAACGGCAGTGGATTTTAGCAAGCGATGCCAGCAATTCAATTCTCAATTGAACACGTGGGCCTAAGGCTAAATTATGGAGAACACACTTTTTGTCACACGAGGAAACTTTATTTCAACTCGAAAGCCGTACATTTGAGACCACTTGATAACGCAAAATGGTGACATAAGTGTACAATTTGCATTTTGATCGCAAATTATTATGATCGTGTCGCTAAGTTGCTTTTTATTCTTACTTACCGACAAGATCATAGTGTCGATAGCCACAACGTAGAGGAGAGACAGAATGGCCGGAGACAGCTTTGTATTGTGTCTTAGTATGACCAAGTTCAAGTCTTGACCTCTATTACTATCACAGGTCCATATATACATTGTGGTATGAATAATCATTAGGATTAATGAAAGCCACGCCTAACTAATGACACGCCCAATGCATAATTTGTTTAATTAGTAAAGGAGTTGGTGGGCGGAGCTACACCATACACATGATTCCCAACATCCTCCCACCGGCAAGATAAAGTGTTTCGAAATCTTCCATTTTTTTCCGCGTGCGACATGAATATTTTGCAGTTTCTGACAACAGTTTCTCACACTGACTCCTCATCTCACTTTACACAATCGTAGGAACATGAAGCGCCTTTTATCACGTGTCTTCCACATGTTAATATCAAGTTCAACAAGAATTTCTGCATGTCGGAAAACTAGAACTCAGGTACAACTCACCCTGCCGACTATGGATACCTACTTACCTACCTACAACACGTTTTTAAGTAATTTGGGATAATTGGATGGTGAAGTAAGGTCCTTTTAACCTGCAAATGTAAGCTCATCTGCTTTTCTTTTTAAGTTACACGTTTGTTTTTATGAGTAATTTGTAATATTCCAACATTCAACAATATGGCACCAAACACTTTTGAGAAATATGAGAAATATGAAGATCAAATTATCCCAAATTAGTTCCAATCGTGTTCTGCCCTATCTACCTAGCTGCCAACTTCACGTTACCATGGTTCTAAATGGCCCGTTTTATGGACCGTTACAAATGGTTCTTATCAAAATTTATCCAAAGGCCACAAAATACGATGGTTTTGCGTCAGAAATATTCCTTAAGGTAAGCTCGAGCAAATGATGAAGTCTTTCATTGAGGCACATAAGCCGACTACCTAACCTTAAAGTTAACCTTCCGCCGGAGGATTTTTACCAAATAATTGACCTGCTGGGAGGCTGTATGTTGGAAAGAGGTCAATTATATGCTTGAATTACACGTTGACCTTCAAAGTGAGTTGACTTTTTAGCTCCGCTGTCAGCGACGCGGAGCTTATCAAATAGGTTGATTTTCCGTCGTCGTCCGTCGTCGTCGTCCGTCGTCCGTCGTCGTCCGTCAACAATTGCCTTCTCCTCTGAAACCGCAAGTCCAATTGCTTTGAAATTTTATATGAAGTTCACTTGGGGTGACCTCACTCAAGTTTGTTCAAATCGTGGTGAAATTTGCATATTGGTATTTTTGGGGCATTTTTTGGTGTTTTCAGTAAAAAAAATCTTCTTCTCTGAAAGCGCTTGTCCGATTGCTTTGAAATTTGATATGCAGTTTACTTAGGGTGACTTCAGTCAAATTTTTTTAAATCGTGGTGAAATTTGCATATTTGTATTTTTAAGGCAATTTTTGTCATTTTTGGTAAAAATATCTTTCAAAATCATCTTCTTCTTCAAAACTACCGGTAAGATAGCTTTGATATTTGTTACATATGTTCCTAGGGATGATCTATTTCAGATTTATTCAAATTGTGCAGAAATATGCAAATTTGCATTTTTAAGGCAATTTTTGCCATTTTTAGTCAAAAAATGTATTTCTCATAAAGTACTGGTCTGATAGCTTTGAAATTTGATATACAGGTTTCTACAGTTTTCAATTCAGAGTGCAGCTTCAGAGGCAGGTTCACTTTAAGGTGGTATGCGCCTCAATGAAAGGCTTTTGCTGAAACTTACCGTCAGAAATAATTTAACCATGCTCTTTTAAAATCAAGAATAATAATCGGGGGCCACCGTGCAATATTTCTTAATAGAGAATTACAAATTCAGAGTGCATCTCCATAGGCATGTAAACTTTAAGGTAGTATGCGCCTCAATGACAGACTTGAACTTTCACTCCAGCTTTACTCAAGCAATATTTCAACCATGCTCTTTCAAAATTAAGAATAAAAATTGGGGGTCACCGTGAAAATTTTTGCACCAGAGAAATTACAAATTACTCAAATTTTACCGATAATTTCAATCCGAATGGCAGCTCCAGAGTCAGGTGAACTTTAAGGTAGTATGCGTCTCAATGAAAGACTTAAAATGTCGCTCAATCTTCTCTCAAGCAATATTTTAACCATGATCTTTTAAACTCAAGAGTAAAAATTGGGGTCGCCATGCAAATGTTTGTCCTAGGGAAATTTTAAAAACATGCCTTAAATTTGCCGATCTTTTCTATTCAAAGTGCAGGTCAAGATACAGGTTAACCTTAAGGTAGTATGCGCCTCAATGAAAGGCATATAGTACTTTTGCTGAAAGTTGCCATAAGAAAATATTTTAACCATGCTCTTTTAAAATAAAGACTAAAAATTAGGAGTTACCGTGCAATAGTTTTAAATGCATTAATAACAGTTTGCCAGAGGCAGTGAAAACTTAAAGGTATCATGCGCCTAAATGAAAGGCTTCTACTTTTGCTGAAACTTATCGTCAGGAATATTTTAATCATACTTTTCAAAATCGTTAAAAATTGGGGCACACCGTGCAATATTTTTTTACAACAGAATTTAAAATTTACCGAAGTTTTAATCATATATTTAATTCAGAGTGCAGCTCGAGAGGCAGGTTCACTTTAAGGTGGTATGCGCCTCAATGAAAGGCTTTTACTTTTGCTGAAACTTACCGTCAGAAATAATTTAACCATGCTCTTTTAAAATCAAGAATAATAATCGGGGGTCACCGTGCAATATTTCTTACTAGAGAATTACAATTTACCGAAGTTTTAATCATATTTTCAATTCAGAGTGCATCTCCAGAGGCAGGTAAACTTTAAGGTAGTTTAAGGTAGTATACAGACTAAGTTTTACCGATATTTTCAATTCAAAGTGCAGCTCCAGAGGCAGAAAAAAAAATTTTGGTAGTATGCACTTCTATGAAAGACTTAAACTTTCGTCCACGCTTTCTCTAGCAATATGTTAACAATGCTCATTCAAAATTAAGAATAGAAATATGGGGCCACTGTGGAAATTTTTGCAATTGGCAGAATATTTCCGCTTTTCTCTTAAAATTGAAATGAATAAACTTGCTTTGCAGATTTAGTTTATATTCAAACATATAATTGACCTACTTTCAACATACAGCCTCCTTGCAGGCCAGTTTTTGGATGATTAGCCTCCCCACGCGGATAAACTTTAATTGAATTGAAACTCTAAGAGTGTTACATTCTTTCTGGATGTATACATTGTTTTAAAGGAGATCTAACTGCGAAAGAATCGTGCATCGGCTCAATACTTTCCCTCAATCAATCGGGAGCAACGTGAAACGCATAAAATTCCCGAATTGGCAGAATATTCCCGCTTATTCTTTTGCAGTTCAAATAAATAGCGTCTGTATTTGTAGACTTCACTACTATTGTTTTGTTTGAATTCTATAGTGACTAGTCCTGACCAGCATTGTTAAAATTAACCACACCGTTCAAGGTGTTAAACAATTAGGTGTTAATTATGCAGTGTGTAAAGGCCTGGGTCTTGGCTTCATTTATGACTATTATGCAGATGCATTCAAACGTGAAACGTTGTTGTTGAACACTGCGTAAGAAAATTTCGGTCAAAAATCTTACCTTCAACGTTATAATCAACGTTTTCCACGCTTTCTCCCTTCTTTCCTATTTTCTATGTGTGGACAGAAGTAACCACATCGCGAGTTACAATTTGCTTGGGTGTTTAATCGTGGGTGCTTGAGCTTGAAAGAAACTGATGACAGAGTTTTGCTGTTTTGCCGTCATTTAAATACAGAGGAGCACTTCCTTACATCTGGCGATAGTTAGGCGTTTCCCATGCGCGTCCTAATAATCTCGTGCTGGGGCTACCAGACCTTGACCTGGAGAAGGGGTTTGGCATTAGACTAGGAGTAGCCTTTTCCCTCCCTGCCGGCGGTAACATCCTCATGGGGTGCGAGATTTCGGTGTCATGTCAAGTCCATTCTCGCCATTTTGCTTTTGTCGGGCAAACGTTTTATTTTTTCATACGCAAGGCAAATTAGTCTGAAATAATACAACAAAAAGAAAATTTAAGCTATATATTCTTAACCGCCTACAGTACAGTTATTTTTAGATATTGGGTCATACAGCATCTAAAATAATATATACATATACATCAAATGTAATATAAACATAAAGTAACCGAAACTTATGATATAAACATAGATGCCAATCATTTCGCATATTATTGCCGATGCATTGACACTAAAACCTTTACACTTCCGCCATCAAATTATCTGTTGAAATGACAATGAATAAAATAAAGCTGTTGTCTATTACAACTGGTATTGTACGCAAAGCACGGTCAAACCTTTCGATACCCTGCCATATTTTTTTACGAAGACCCCCTTCTAAAAACCAGGATGTATTGCTGCCATCTTTTAACAAGGCCAACAGCTCGAACTCCGGGAATAATGCCAGCAAGGGAAGGAGGACCACTGATCTTACTTTGAAAAATGAGCTAGGGTTGTAGGAGCTGTATTTGATAATGACGACAAAGCAAAACACTCATCATGGGAAACTACCAAAGTAGTTATCAAGCAAATTAAAAACTGGGGTCACCGAGCAATTTTTTTGTTGCTACAGAAATTACAAATGACCAAAGTTTTACCGTTATTTTCAATTCAAAGAACAGCTCCAGAGGCAGGGAAACTGTAAGGTAGTATGCGCCTGAATGAAAGGCTTATACTTTTGCTGAAACTGCCATCAGAAATATTTTAAAGATTCCCTTTTTGAAAATAAAAAATAAAAATTAGGAGTCACAGAAATTACCATTTACCATTTACCCAAGTTTTACCGATATTTTCACTTCAAAGTACAACTCCAGAGACATGAAACACTTGAAGGTAGCATGCGCCTCGATGAAAGGCGTCTACTATTGCTGAAACTTAATCGTCAGGAATGTTTTAATCATGCTCTTTCAAAATTATTAAAAATCGGGGGTTATTGTGCAATGTTTTTTTACTTCAGAAGTTACAATTTACCGATGTTTTTAAACTTTAACTCAAGGGTTTCTCAAACAATATTTCAATGATACTCTGTCATTATCAGGAACGAAATTTGGGGGTCACCGTGCAAAGATTCGCACTTGAGAAATTACAAATTACCGAAGTTTTACTCATATTTTCAATTCAGAGAGCAGCTCCAGAGGCAGGTAAATTTTAAGGTAGTTTTCGCCTCAATAACAGCTTTTTTCAAGCAATATTGTAATGATACTCTTTCATTATCAGGAATAAAATATAGGGTCACCGTTCAAATTTTTGCACTCCAGAAATTACAAATTACCAAATTTTGCCGATATTTTCTGACATCACTGCCTTGTTACTGTCTTTACTTGTGTGTACTTTGTAAAAATCTAATAAGGTGGGTTTTTGTCTACACACCACCAGACAATTATGACCACAAATTTCAGAAATCTTTTCTAAATATGAGTGGCTTTCCATTCACTCAATTACAAAGACAATATGATTATTTGTTGGTTATGATGATGTATAACGTACTAAGCATCTTGAGTCTGAATATTTTAGCAGAACTGATATAGAGAGAGATCACTAGTCATGAAAATATATGTTTGCTGTCAATCATTTGATCCAGGGTCAGGTTCCTTCGAGCCGAGGCCAAGCATCCCTGACAACCGAATGGCTCCTTCATCAGATGGCTTTACCATAGAGGGCAGCAGACCAGCAATGTCTGGGAGACAGAAGCCAGGCAAAAAACAACTCTCATCTCTAGCAGCAGGGAAATACCAGAGACGACCTCAAAAACCTAGAATCAGGAATTACAATGTGCAAGATTAGGAAAGTCAAAGAGGGGGAAGAGACTTTCTATTGATCCTTAGAATGAAGCAGGGACGTTAGAAATGTGTTATAGGTGGCAAAAATAAAAATACAGGCGGCTACAAGTACTGTATGTGCACATTAAGTTTGTCCGAAATGACCTGTTTTTTTACCAAAACTAAATTTTCACAGCTGGCAAACTTTTGTTGACAGCCGGTTGTTTTTGCCGGCTGCCAGCTATTTTTCTACATCCCTGATGAAGGTACCATGTATATTAAAATGAAGCAGTACAGTTGCATTCGACAGTGAGGAAACTCTGAGTTAAGATTTATAACAGTTGATGTCAGACTGTGAAACAATTCAAAGGTGTGAACCATCCTATGGACACAATCCATGTCAGTTATATGGCATACAGCGGCAGGTTCTTGTGTCTCTGAACATTTGTAGACCATTGTTCTCTTCTTTGGTAAAATTTTCACACCATTTCCTTTGAGCAGGTTCAAGATAACTATTGATATAATAGGTTTAGATCAGACTGTTTGTCATGAAAGGGTTCAAATGCAACAATAACATGTCTCAACCATGAGTGTGACACTAACCTTTGAGTGCCAAAATCTATTTTTTCCCCCATTATAAAATAAACCCAAATCAATTTTTCTCAGATTTTTGCCAAAATTTTGAGAAAAAACTGTAGCAAATGAAATGTGATGTCCATTTGGTCCAAAATTATCAAAAATTACAGAAAATTCATAAAAATTGGTAAAATTTTGCACTTAAATTATGGTGGGAAAAATACAGCGCTCAAAGGGTTAAAAATAGTCTAAATATGATATAGGTGCTGTGAGTGACACATCAACAGTGTATAATTTTTAAGTCTGCAAAGGTTCAACATCATACACTGTAAAAATAGCGGACGCCAGACGCGTCTTTACGCGTTCAAAATGTAGATTTCGGTGTTCAAATTTGAACGGCTAGTGTTCATATTGTTAACACTAGTGTTCATATTATTAACACTGATGTTCAAAAGCTGAACACTGTGTGTTAACAACCATCTCCTTCAAGCGTTCAAAAACTCAACCGTACAGAAATTTTACAATACTGTGAAACAATTAACAATCTTTTGTTTTTTTCACTTTACTGTGGCTATGTTAAATTTACTACTGCCTCGCTGTCCGGCAAACTTACACGGATTTTGATGTAACGAATTTCCCACTACTTGAAAAATATCTCCGGTTTAAAATTGCTGAAAGCATGTTTTCTCTAAAAAAGGAAGTATACAAAATAATTTTACACGTTTATTACGGGTTGAAATTTTGAAAGTTGGAAATCAAAATCAGATAACCACCATGAACGATTTAATTTTAACATCGGCGTGCAAGAGGCGTTCTACTCCTTAACACTTGGTGTTCAAGTTTGATGCCTTTTCTTATCCCGTCATGCATCAAAACGGAAGTTGCGACATTTTTCTTGAAAACGCACGCTGAAGTCGTGACCGCGCCGAAGCAAGACCAGAAAGGGTAAGTTTTCTTTCCAAAATAGTAAAAGGTGTTAAATTTTGAAGCATCTATATTATTATCCTTTGAAATTATTTGTATAGTACTTTGGAATAGCTAAAATACGTGAAGAATCATTTTTTTTCTTTCAGTGGCTGGTAGACAATACACTAGCTGTGAATACGCAGCGGTGTTTTGGGCTATGGCGTATCGATCGCACTCGGGTCAAGGGTCATCACCGCAGAACTGTAGCGATGACCCTTGACCCGAGCGCGATCGATATGCCACATTACCGCTGCGTAATCACAGCTAACACATGTCTTTTAGTAATCACAATCGCATGTAAATTTAAAACATTAGTTAAACATCGCAGAGTGTACACTCTATTGTTTCAGCATATGAGAGTTAGCTTTTCTTTTACTTTTCATCAGTTGGTGACGAGAAGAAGCCAATTTTGTAACATTATCGAAGAGAGGCACGGTACACCAAAGGCACCCTTTTCCTTGACCTAATAAGGCCTCCTTGTCTTTCATTTGAAGTCTCATGTCGCCATATTACCTATTGTTGCATTATTTTCAGGATGTGAAAAGTTGGATTAACGTGAAATCGAAGAGTTGTTACAGAAGCTGATGGTACAGAAATTGAAGAAATTGAGTGTACAGGTAGAGAAACAAGCTTGAGAACCTCAGTTCATCTCTAATGTTGATCGAAACTTTCGAGGGTCAGTAACTGAATTTTGATCTTAGGTTTCTGTATATTTGTTCTGAATATATCTGAGCTTTGGTAGAACGCTATGATCAACTAAATGTTACTAGAGAATGAACTTTCAAATACGTGTAGTCTCCCTTATCAGATGCAAGGGTTGAATGAAGAATTTAAGCAGGAAGCGATATAAAATTCACAGTGAAAAATGTACACTCTGAATTTCTGAATTTTCTGAAATTTTCACTTTGAATTTTCTGTCGTTTTCTGCTTCAAATCTTCATTCCACCCTTGCATCTGATGGAGGAGACTTCACGTCTTTGAAGGCTTATGCTCCAGTAATATTTAGTTGATCATAGCCTGCTACCAAATCTTAGATTATTTTGTATTGTAGATCAACACGTCTTTTGTTCTCGATTTGTTACTGTTTTTAGCTTTGCTGTTAAGGACGCAGAGCTTATATCATAGGTGAATGTGTGTGAATGTGTGTCCTCAAATTTTTACATCACAAGCTTTTTCTTCAAACTGGCCACTATGATTCCTTTAATATTTGGAGGACAGGTTTCCAGGGATTATCATAATCATATATGTGCAAGTTATGATGAAATACGCAAATTTGTATTTTGAGACATTAAAGACATTTCAGACATTTTTAAGACATAAGGAATTATCAGAATCTGATATATTCAAGTTAGCCAAATTTTGAGCTTTTTCAGAACAAATGTTTTTGTACGTTTTTACACGTACATACATATAACGTAACGTTTTTACATATAACGTAATCCACAATATTTAAGTAAAACCTGTTTTGTCATTACTTTATTTTTAAAACGATCTACAGTGTTTATGTGAATTTTCTTTTGTTTATGTTTTGATAGGAAGGTGTAACACCGTTGGTATTTTCCTCTGACAAACTTTACAAAATGGCCATGTTTATTTGCCCAATTTACACTAAACTATTGAATTTTACTCAAGGAATTGTTGTGTATTTTTAAATAAAATTCTTTTACTGAATATCAGTGGTCTGTTTTGTTTTTTCCAGGCTTGAACAACCCCTGAACGCCCAAAATTAAGGTGTTCAACAAGTGCATATCATGTGTTCTAACCTTTAACACACTTATTGTTGAACGGCGTCCATGCGTTCAAAAAGTGTTACAGCCCTTTGAACGCGTAAATGCGTTCAATTTTTTGAACACATTTCATGTGCAACTTGTGTTCAGGTATGGAACACCATGGTGTTCATATAATGTCTGATGAACACGGAGTGTTCAAAATCTGCACACGTGTGTTCAAAAATTGAACATTGGTTGAACACGTAGTGTTAAATTTCTGAACGTCTAGACGCGTTCAAAAAGTGTTACAAAAAGGCGTTTAATTGGTGTTCTATCCTTGAACACTGAACTTTACAGTGTACCTGATGCCTGTGTGAGCAAACATAGAGCATTGTGCACAGATTTTACAAAGCATTGAATTGTACTGAAGATGTTTGTCTGATGTTTTGTCCATTTCAGATTTCTCTGTTCTGTTGTATATTTTTTCTAGTCAATACTCTGAAAATTTGTTTCCTTTGAATTCTACTAATAATCAACATCAATACTTATCCCCTTCAACTGTACTTTTCCCTGATTTCTCTTCATCATCTTACTAAACGGTTCACATGCAATTTTTTTTCTTTCAACCTATTATGCAAGATAATAGGTTCAAAATCAAAAATAACCATTGGCGTCACCGTGCAAATGTTTATACAAGAGAAAAACCATGGATAGGGAACCCCCATTATTTAAACAGTACGGTAGTTTATACCTGATAACCAAGTATAGAGTACTTCTGTTGTTTAAACACTCAGACATGCTATACCTCCAAACCACATGTAATTTTTTAGTCGTAGGGATATAAATTCAGCTAAGGAGATCTTCACAAAATGCTGTCCTCAGAAGGAAGCACAGTTTAACACTTGGCAGTGTGATGGCGTTTGGGGGTTAGGGTTAGGGTTAGGGTTAGGGGTTAGGGTTAGGGTTAGGGGTTAGGGTTAGGGTTAGGGTTAGGGTTAGGGTTAGGGTTAGGGTTAGGGTTAGGGTTAGGGTTAGGGTTAGGGTTAGGGTTAGGGTTAGGGGTTAGGGTTAGGGGTTAGGGTTAGGGTTAGGGTTAGGGTTAGGGTTAGGGTTAGGGTTAGAAGTCTGCGGTATTTTTTTTACCTGAGTGGTCCTTTATGTTACCTGATGGTCCCAAGTGTTACCCGAGTGGTCCCAAGTGTTACCCGACTGGTCCTAAGTGTTACTTGGAGTGGTCCTTAGTGTTACCTGAGGCTTTTTCAAAAACATGTTTTGCACTATTATTTTGTTGTTTATTGATCTTTTAAACTGAGCATTTGCATAATAATAGAGTTTATTTTTCCGCACTCTGCAAAAGTAAAATTTGCTCGGAATTCGAACTAGAAGTACTTTTTTCGATTTTTTTTATTTTCTCATCGGTCCTTTTTGTTACTCAAAGATTCGACCCTATTTATGTTTTTTGGTCTATTTTGAGAACGATCAAAGAGTTTTCAATTTCCATACCTACGATTGTTAGTTTTTGTCTGCTCTATCCTAAAATACTTGATTTTTGCAAAACCACCTAAAATTACTAAAGTTATTACAAATTTTCTCTGCAATAGGATTTGTGTGGGACATCGCCCCCACACGAAATTCTTTCGTTTTTATTTTTGTTTAAGCTAATAAAATCATAATTAACATTTTTATTTCAATTTTTTTTGCGGAAACATCCCAAGAATCAAGTATTCTTCCTGCTTACAAAGACCGGCTGCAGAAAGACGCTTCCATCATAGAGATCTGAGTTTTTCACATTTTCGGTTTTATTGAAGACAAACTTTGACCTTTGCGTCCAAATTTTTTAGGATATCTTATAAATTGGTAGTTAAGGTGTTTTGTGGAATTTGAACAAGATACAAGTTCAGAAAAGTCATTGAAAACCCTACCCTAAATCCCTAAAATTAGGGTTAGGGTTTCTAACTTCCCGGTTTCCGATTGAACTCAAATAACTTAATCAGATTGTCCTGACGCTAACTAACGTCAGTGGTGTAAAAAAACCATGGAATTCTGACGTTTTATACAAGTTTTTTGTAAAAATATATGAAAAAATGACTCATATTGAGCCTGCACCGGTTTCTGTGAACTTTGACCTCTGACCTCAAAATTTGCATATGTTGTACATAATTACCATAGCAACAAGTGCTGCAATTTTGGTTGACCTCCTAAGTCATTAAGGTTAACTTTGGACACAAACCTGAAAACACAACAAATTTTGCCCGAAAATTCGTGCACTTGTTAGGACACCAAAATTCAAGGTTCTGAAAATTCAACTTTGCATGACGGGAATGAACCAAAATTTGCTCAGTGAACTTCAATTGATACAATTTAGAGACGACGATTAAAATTTTGACTAAAATCGATCTACAAATGTAAGTTTGGTAGTACTAATTTGACAAAGTTCCGTGTTCTGTACTTTTTTCGATCTTTGACCTTTGACCTCCAAATTTGCATATTGTAAACAACAATTACTAAGTTGTCATTTTGTAAGTTTTCATTGAAATATCTTATCGTTCACGTGAACTGTGAACCTAACCCTAACAGTAGTCAAATCACACTATCAAATTGGGGCATGTTTTCACATACCTAAATCCAAGCGACAGCCATTTTGACTTTGCATGATGGGAATGAGTTCTAACTTGTGCAGTGGCTTTATATGAATATGATAAATTAGATTTGTGTGAAAAAAATTTAAAAATCGATAGTAAAATATAAGTTCTACACGTAAAAATACCTGCATGTTTCACGTATGGCAGTTTCATTGACCTTTGACCTTTGACCTAGATTTTTAAATATTACATGTGTAATTTATCTGGCTACTATGTATACAAGTTTTGTGGCGATACTACTCATATTTGATTTTTGGCAGCCATAAACTCAACACTATACCGAAATTTCAATGAAAGTCCCTTTACCTTCGAAAATTAAGGGTTAGGTGTTTCCACTTAATATTATGGGATATATCTGAAAATGACAGGAAATGTAAGTTTAGACGTCCGGAAGGTCATATTGGTGGAAAAAGTTCGAACTTGAACATTAAGGTACTATAAAGTCCTCGCAAAGTCACATGTATGCTAGACTTGTTGACCTTTGACCTTTGACCTCCATTTTTTTTGGTAAGGTCGGTAGAATTTTTTTATATTTTTAGTGAAAGTTTTGAAGCTTTGGCATAACGCTAACATGAAAAACTAGGCCAAATTAAATTTTTGCCAAAGAGTGTAGGGTTATTATGCAAATTAGGTGATTCTTTCGTTTTTATCCTATGTTAACCTATGGAACAAATAGGTAAATTTGCGACCACTACAAACACACTAAATAGACTTCGATCTTCAATTTCAACATGTTATGACAAGGCCAACATCTCTGCCTCAACATATTGAAGAACTGAGGTTATAGTTGTACAAACAAATAAACAGCAGTTGAACAAACAAAGCACTGTCAAAGCGATTTTCTCGTTTTTTCGCCGTGTTAACCTATGGGATAAAAATGTCGGATTTTAGCTAAGTTTGCGACTATTACAAACACTTCATATTTTCACTTTAAATGATGGGAGAGTGCTGTAAATGACAGGATTTGCTCATCTATATGTAATTTAAAGTATACAAGTGCAAAAATCTAGAAATTCGAAGATTTTATATAAGTCCGACATTACTATATTTTGTTGTCGGGTCAACCTGGTATGACCTTGAACTTTGACCTTTTTGCGTCGGACGTTTATTAATTATCAAGATCTGTATTCTCTCAACTTGTCATGAAAGTTTCGATGTCCTGCTATAACGGGAAGGGTAAAAAATCTACTTGCAACCAATGCTATGTCACCCCACTTGTGATTCTTTCGTTTTTATCCTATGTTAACCTATGGGGCGAAAAGTCGGGTTTTAGGAAAGTTTAAGGCTAGAGGACGACCACCAAAAACCTACTAAATGGCGTTCAATCTTCAAAGTGCAACCTGTTTTATAAAGACCGACATCTTTACTATAACATATAAAAGATTCAGGGTTATAAATAAACAAATAAACATACTAAAGGGGAACAAACAAAGCAATGTCCAAGTAATTTTTCCATTTTTTTGCCATGTAATCCTATGGGGGAAAAATGTCGGATTTTTAGATAAGTTTGGGACCATTATTTACGTACTTAAAGTGGTTCAATTTTATAAGTGCACCCTTTTTTGTATAGACCAAGATCTCTGTTATAACATATTGACGATTTAAAGTCAAATCTGTAAAAATAAACAAATGGGCGTGGCACAAACAAAGTCCAATGGAAATGGGCTACATGTGGTCCAATGCAATAAATAAGGTATTTTGTATATAAAGTTTGAAAAATCATTTGACACACTTAACATTGTCCAATTTTAAATGTGTTTTCAGTTTTACAAAGGATTTTATCCGTACTTTATTGTAAATAATTTTCAAGCTCACTAATAAACAAGTAAACAAACAGGCGTGGCATAAACAAAGTCAGATAAACAAAAAAAGTCGAATCTTAACCAAAGTTTGTACCGGTATTTGAAACACTTAACATAAAAATATTTCAAACGTGGTTCTTGTTTCACAAAGACCAACATCTCTGCTATAGCATGTTAAAATTACGAGATGCAAACTGTACACAATAGCAAACAGCGGTGTCGCAAAGTTTCTACTAAAATCGGTTGTGACTCAGCCTCAGGAAGCAAAAAATGGGTCAGGGTATGCTATCTTTAGGAGGTGAGGGTTAAAACTGGATGTACGTTAATTGAAAATTGGTAACCAGCTAAGAATTGCAATAGAAGGGTCTATAATTTGCTGAGATATCAAAGTCAAAACTGCACAAATACACAAACAGGAGTGGTCTAAAGAAAGGTGACTAAACAAAGTGTATTCTACGGTCAATGCAAAAATCTGGTTTTTTGAACAAAAGTTTGCAACATTAGTTGACATACTTACTATGCTTCAATTTCTTAAGTGTTTCCTGTTTTACAAAGACAAATGTCTTGGCTATAAAATATTGAAGAACCAAAATAAAATATGCAAAACAAACAAATGGGCGTGGTCCAAACAAAGTGCAGTCAACACGGTTTAAGTGTCATCACGTTCCAAAAGCTGACGTTTTTCATGTAAAGTTTGTCACACTGTTTGACAAACTTAACATGTATTAATCTTAAAAATGTTTACTATTTTCAAAAGACCGTAAACACACAAATAACATACCCGAGAGTCAAATTCAGAAATAAACAAACAAACAAACAGCAGCGTCTCAAACTTAGCCAAGAAAACGTGTTTTTTCGACTTTTCTTGCAAAAATCTTCTATTTCTTTTGAAACGATCTTATACGTACTTAAAATAGTCCGATTTCAAAAATGTTTCCTGTTTTGAATAGCCCAATAAACGTGCTATAACCTGCAGAAAATATGAATAAAAAACTGTACAACAAAGGAAACAGTTGTGTCACAAAATAAGTAGTTAAAACAATGGTGACTTAGACTCAATGCATGAAAAAGTAGTGTTTGGGTATTCTATATTTAGGAGCTAAATGCACCCACTTCCGGTGCAATGATTTCAAAGCAGTAACCACTTTTAGAAAGATAAGTATCAATTTGATAATATACTAGAACATCAAAGACAAAACTCAACAAATAAACAAACAACACTGCCATAAACAACGCAAAATATGCTGAGCGTATTCCAATTGACATAGAAAGTCTTGACTATTTGACCCATTTACCATCGCTTGATTTAATGAGCGATACTTGTTTTGAACAAACCAATATCTCTGCTATATCACATAGAAGAACCGTTGTCATAACTGTGCAAATAAGTAAACAAGGGAGGCACAAACAAGGCACTGTTTTGCTTCAGATTTTAGCATGCAATGTCTATGGGTAACATAGAGGACCACTTCAGGTAACATAAAGGACCACTCAATGTAAGTCTATGGGTAACATAGAGGACCACTTCAGGTAACATAGAGGACCACTTGAGGTAACGTAAAGGACCACTCCAGGTAACATAGAGGACCACTTGGTCCTCTATGTTACCTGGAGTGGTCCTCTATGTTACCTAACTGGTCCTCTATGTTACCCATAGACTTACATTGAGTGGTCCTCTATGTTACCTGGAGTGGTCCTCTACGTTACTTCACTGGTCCCTTGTGTTACCCATAGACATTCATTGCAAATGAAAATTCGTGCACTTGTTAGGACACCAAAATTCAAGGTTCTGAAAATTCAACTTTGCATGACGGGAATAACTCAAAATTTGCTCAGTGAACTTCAATTGATACAATTTTGAGACGAAGATTAAAATTTGACTAAAATTGACTAAAATCGATGTACAAATGTAAGTTTCGTAGTACTAATTTGACAAAGTTCCGTGTTCTGTACTTTTTTTGATATTTGACCTTTGACCTCCAAATTTGCATATTGTAAACAACAATTACTAAGTTGTCATTTTGTTACTTTTCATTGAAATATCTTATCGTTCACGTGAACTGTGAACCTAACCCTAACAGGTAGTCAAATCACACTATCAAATTCGGGCATGTTTTCACATACCTAAGTTCAAGCGACAGCCATTTTAACTTTGCATGATGGGAATGAGTTCTAACTTGTGCAGTGGCTTTATATGAATATGATAAATTAGATTTATGTGAAATAAATCTAAAAATCGATAGTAAAATATAAGTTCTACACGTAGAAATACTTGCATGTTTCACGTATGGAAGTTTCATTGACCTTTGACCTTTGACCCAGATTTTTTAATATCTCATTTGTAATTAATCTGGCTACTATGTATACAAGTTTTGTTGCGATACTACTCTTATTTGATTTTTTGCAGCCATAAACTCAACACTATACCGAAATTTCAATGAAAGTCCCTTTACCTTCGAAAATTAAGGGTTAGGTGTTTCCACTTAATATTATGGGATATATCTGAAAATGATAGGAAATGTAAGTTTAGACGTCCGGAAGGTCATATTGGTGGAAAAAATTCGAACTTGAACATTAAGGTACTATAAAGTCCTCGCAAAGTCACATGTATGCTAGACTTGTTGACTTTGACCTTGACCTTTGACCTCAATTTTTTTTGGTAAGGTCGGTAGAATTTTTTTATATTTTTAGTGAAAGTTTTGAAGCTTTGGTATAACGCTAACATGAAAAACTACATACATACATACACACACACACACATACATACATACATACATACATACATACATACATACATACATACATACATACATACATACATACATACATACATAATATATACATACATACATACATACATACATACATACATACATACATACATACATACATACATACATACATACATACATACATACATATACATACATACATACATACATACATACATACATACATACATACATACATACATACATACATACATACATACATACATACATACATACATACATACATACATACATACATACATACTACATACATACATCATACATACATACATACATACATACATACATACACACATACATACATACATACATACATACATACATACATATACACACAGACTTACAGACATACATACATACATACATACAGACAGACAGACAGACAGACAGACAGACAGACAGACAGACAGACAACATACATACATACATACATACATACATACATACATACATACATACATACATACATACATACATACATACATACATACATACATACATACATACATACATACATACATACATACATACATACATACATACATACATACTACATACATACATACATACATAGACACACATACATACATACCTACATACATACATACATTCATACATACATACGCACACACACACTGCTGCGCAAATAAACAAACAACAGCGGTACAAAGTAATGTCCGCATGGTACTTATTGTTTCATGTGAAAATACAACACCTTTTCTGTATGAGTTTACGATATTGTTTGACACACTTTACGTCATCTTATTTTCATAATTTTTATTGATTTAGACAGAACAATTATAACACTACATTAAATTTAAAAATACAAAATACAAAATAATCAAAGTCAACGCTGGTCTTAAACAGTTGTTTTTCCGAGGGCCACAGTAACTGGTTCCTGGTCAGTCATAGAAATCTGTGGGAAATCATAAATACAAATATATTAACCACAATACATACATACATACATACATACATACATACATACATACATACATACATACATACATACATACATACATACATACATACATACATACATACATACATACATTAGAATAATACAAAACAATACAAACTCAAATGTTTCAAACCAGTAAAATATCACCTACCCGGAAACACTAAATAGGCATGAAAGTCTATACCATTGTGCCATGACCAATATAATACTTCAGCAAATGTCTCCATGTTGAAAAACAGAATAACTGAGTTCATTTCCAAAACATCTCCATCAATAGTCTGGATGAATTCCAGTACATTTGCCAAGTCTTCCACGTCTACATGAATCATTCCGACAGGAAAGTCTCCCATTTTGGTTCACAACGCTTGAATGACATACAGAATACAAATGCAAAATTATAAGATATGTTATAACATGAACATCAAAAGAACATGAACATTATAAGATTTTATAGCAAGCTGTAAAATTCAATAAAGATTGAGAAAGATAAAAAAAACGTAAGAAATAGTAGCTTTAGTACTTTTTAGTTACAGGTAATGTTTGATGTGTATTTAAGGTTGTGTACAAGCAAACTGTCATATATTTTAATATGCAATCGCAAGATGGCGGTTTCAAAACGAGCCTATATATAAAAAGCAATATTAGAACTCTTACTACAGTTTTGTCTTTCTTCTCTTACCCAGGATACATTTGCATCTGTAAGAGCCTTTTTTGATATGATACGATATGGTCCAGTCAATCTAAGCCAAAAAAGGGGTCAACCTAGGACTAATTGCAACAGAAATTATTTCTTCCACTATGCATTTTGGAAAGGTCTTAGAAATAACATACTAAAAGTATAATAAAATCTAAGGGATGCAACAGTGCCTAATTTGCATAAATGTAAAGGGGCTCATGGGTATAAAATTGTAGCTGATAGATGGTTACTACTTAAAATATGTGGCTAAACATAATTTTGATACAGTTTTTTTAGCTTGTTTACCTCGTTTTGGATGTTGATGGACATATTTTGTCGTCATAGAAATATTCCTCATTTGCATAAATCCAATATGGCCGCCACAACACTTAACTTTTCTTGTTTTTCTCTAATTAATAACTATGTTTAAGCTACTATAAGTGCACCCTGTTTTAGAAAGACGTAGATCTCTGCTATAACATATTGACGATTTAAAGTCAAATATGTAAAAATAAACAAATGGGCGTGGCCCAAACAAAGTCCAGTGGAAATGGTCATATTCAATAACCAAGGAATTTTGCACATATAAGTTTGAAAAATCATTTGACACACTTAACATTGTCCAATTTTAAAAGTGTTTTCAGTTTTACAAATGATGTGATCTATACCTTACTCTACATAAGATTCAAGCTCACATTCAAGCTCACCAACAAACAAAAAAACAAACAGGAGTGGTCTAAAGAAAGGCGAGTAAACAAAGTGTATTCTACGGTCAACGCAAAATCTCGCTTTTTTAACCAAAGTTTGCAACACTAATTGACATACTTATCATGCTTTAATTTTTCAAGTGTTTCCTGTTTTGCAAAGTCAAATGTCTTGGCCATAATATATTGAAGAACCAAAACAAAATATGCAAAAATAAACAAATGGGCGTGGCATAAACAAAGTCTTGTGGAAATGGCCTACATGTGGTCAAATGCGAAAACCAAGTTTTAACACACCTAAATTTAAGCGACAGCCATTTTGATTTTGCATGATGGGAATGAGTTGTAACTTGTGCAGTGTTTTTATATGAATATGTTTAAATAGATTTAGGTGAAAAAAATACAAAAATCGATAGCAAAATATAAGTTCTGTACGTAGGTAAATTTGAATGTTTAACGAATGGCAGTTTCATTGACCTTTGACCTTTGGCATAGATTTGTTTATACAACATGTGTAATATATTTGACTTTTACATGTAGAAGTTTTGTTGCGATAATCATCACGTTTGTTAAACTGCAGGCATAAACTCAACACAATACCGAAATTTTAATGAAAGTGGCTTTACCATCGAAACTTAAGGGTTTGGTGTTTCCACTTAATATTATGGGATATATCTGAAAATAGCAGGAAATGTAAGTTTAGACGTTTGAAAGGTCATATTGGTGGATAAAATCAGAAATTGAACTTTAAGGCACTATAAAATCTTTCCAAAGTCACATATATGATAGACTTTATGAACTTTGACCTTTGACCTTTATTTTTTTTCCTAGGGTTTATAATATCATTATATAACTTGAGTGTAAGTTTTATAGCTTTGTCGTATCCCTAACATGAAAAACAATGCCGAATTTTAAACCTTGCCAGAAAGGTTAGTGTCATTATGCAAGTTAGGTGATTCTTTCGTTTTTATCCTATGTTAACCTATGGAGCAAAAATCCGTAAATTTGCGACTATTACAAACACTTCATATTTTCATTTCAAATAATGTGAGAGTGCTGTAAATGACAGGATTTGCTCATCTACATGTAATTTAAAGTATACAAGTGCAAAAAATCAGAGATTCGAAGATTTTGTATAAGTCCGACATTACTATATATTAATGTCGGGTCAACCAGGTATGGCCTTGACCTTTGACCTTTTTGCGTCGGACTTTTATCAATTTTCAAGATTAGTAATCTGTCATATAGTCATAAAAGTTTCGCTGTCCTGCTATAACGGAAGGAGTAAAAAATCTACTTGCAACCATGCAATGTCACCCGCTTGTGATCTTTTTTTAATCCTATGTTATGCTATGGGGCGAAAGTCGGGATTTTCATGTAACTTTAAAACGTAAACAAACATACTTATTATTACCTGGTCTTCAAAGTGCAACCTGTTTTGCAAAGGCTACATCTCTGCTATAATATATTGAAGAACTAAGTTTGTATCTTTATAAACAAAGAAACAGGCGTGGCACAAGCAAAGCACTGTTTCAATGGGAGCATGGCGCTAGGCGCTATTTTTGAAATAATGATATGCAAAAAGCCAAAATTCAAGGAAACAATTGAAATTAAGTGAAATTTTAAAATTTAACTTCATAGAATGTTTGTAAACATTAAAATAAAATAGTTGCCATCGTTAATTTGACAATGACTCACAAGTACGCCTGCAAATATCATATTTGTAATCGCAATGCATCGTGGGGGTTTCTGTAACCCTTATAAACGTTGTAATATTACCGAATATATATAGGCGCTTTCTATAATTGTCATCTTCTACCTAAAATAATGGGTTAAACTCTTTAACCTCTCTCTCTTGGTCAAAGCGACCAAGTTCCAAGGGAGAGAGAATTGAGTTGATGACCTTTTCCGGGTGCCGAGATGCCAGAGGCTCAGAGCATCCAACTTTTAAGAAAGAGAAGAATAGATATTTACACACACACACACACACATATATTATGCATATAACTATGTGTGTGTTAAGAGACACAGAAAGAGTAGGTAGACGTAGACAGAAAAAAAAGATATCGTTTGAGTTAAAGATCTTTCTTTCAAAAGTTGTGGTTATTTTTCGAAATCAATAAAAATTGGTGCTGTCCAATAGGTGGCCTTTCTAAGTAACTGGAGATATTCGAAACTCAGCACTTGGATTGGCTATCTGTTGACACATGCACAGTAATCAACGAACAAGGGAAAGTTCAACGGCTGCAAAAAGAAAGGACATTCTCGTTTAAAGTTTGCAATGCGTGGTGAGGAATAAAGGTAAGTATATGTACTTTAGGTAAGTATTAGATTTTATGATTTTTATCCTCTCTTTTCTGAAACCTATAACAGATAACAAGTAAGTTCGGGTTTTCAGATAACCTCGGGTCAACCAGGTATGACCTTGACCTTTGACCTTTTTGCGTCGGACTTTTATCAATTTTCAAGATTAGTATTCTGTCATACAGTCATAAAAATTTTGCTGTCCTGCTATAACGGTAAGGGTAAAAAACCTACTTGCAACCAATGCAAGGTCTCCCACTTGTGATTCTTTCGTTTTATCTTATGTTAACCTATGGAGCAAAAATCGGTAAATTTGCGACTATTACAAACACTTCATATTTTCATTTCAAATAATGGGAGAGTGCTGTAAATGACAGGATTTGCTCATCTATATGTAATTTAAAGTATGCAAGTGCAAAAAACTAGATATTCGAAGATTTTGTATAAGTCCGACATTACTATACATAAATGTCGGGTCAAACAGGTATGACCTTGACCTTTGACCTTTTTGCGTCGGACTTTTATCAATTTTCAAGATTAGTATTCTGTCATATAGTCATAAAAGTTTCGCTGTCCTGCTATAACGGTAAGGGTAAAAAATCTACTTGCAACCAATGCAATGTCTCCCGCTTGTGATTCTTTCCTTTTTATCTTATGTTAACCTATGGAGCAAAAATCGGAAAACTTGCGACTATTACAAACACTTCATATTTTCATTTCAAATAATGTGAGAGTGCTGTAAATGACAGGATTTGCTCATCTATATGTAATTTAAAGTATACAAGTGCAAAAAACTAGATATTCGAAGATTTTATACAAGTCCGACATTACTATATATAAATGTCGGGTCAACCAGGTAAGACTTGACCTTTGACCTTTTTGCGTCGGACTTTTATCAATTTTCAAGATTAGTATTCTGTCATATAGTCATAAAAGTTTCGCTGTCCTGCTATAACGGTAAAGGTAAAAAATCTACTTGCAACCAATGCAATGTCTCCCGCTTGTGATTCTTTCGTTTTTATCTTATGTTAACCTATGGAGCAAAAATCGGAAAATTTGCGACTATTACAAACACTTCATATTTTCATTTCAAATAATGTGAGAGTGCTGTAAATGACAGGATTTGCTCATCTATATGTAATTTAAAGTATACAAGTGCAAAAAAACTAGATATTCGAAGATTTTTTACAAGTCCGACATTACTATACATAAATGTCGGGTCAACCAGGTATGACCTTGACCTTTGACCTTTTTGCGTCGGACTTTTATCAATTTTCAAGATTAGTAATCTGTCATATAGTCATAAAAGTTTCGTTGTCCTGCTATAACGGAAAGGGTAAAAAATCTACTTGCAACCAATGCAATGTCACCCCGCTTGTGATCTTTTTTTAATCCTATGTTATGCTATGGGGCGAAAAGTCGGGATTTTCATGTAACTTTAAAACGTAAACAAACATACTTATTATTACCTGATCTTCAAAATGCAACCTGTTTTGCAAAAAAGGCCTACATCTCTGCTATAATATATTGAAGAACTAAGTTTGTATCTTTATAAACAAAGAAACAGGCGTGGTACAAGCAAAGCACTGTTTCAATGGGAGCATGGCGCTAGGCGCTATTTTTGTGAAATAATGATATGCAAAAAGCCAAAATTCGAGGAAACAATTGAAATTAAGTGAAATTTTAAAATTTAACTTCATAGAATGTTTGAAAATATTAAGATAAAAGAGTTGCCATCGTTAATTTTGACAATGACTCACAAATACGCCTGCAAATATCAAATTTGTAATCGCAATGCATCGTGGGGGTTTCTGTAACCCTTATAAAAGTTGTAATATTACCGCATATATACAGGCGCTTTCAATAGCCGCCATCTTGTACCTAAGATGGTGGTTATGCTCCCTAACCTTTAACTGTCTTCTCAGCACAAGTTCGGTATATCTCACCTCCAATAATAATCCAACTGTCTTCTCAGCACAAGTTCGGTATATCTCACCTCCAATAATAATCCAACTTTTTTTAGCTCACATTTTGCTTATACGACCAACGATCAAGCATGTCTGAGAGCCCTGATTTGTTCTCTTCTGACAGTAATGAGTCTTTTGATGACTCTGTGTTAGATTCTAGCTATGTTCCTTCATCCTCCGATGAAAGTTTCGGGAGTGAAGAAGAAGGTTATGGTTTTTTTATACCAAAAGAGAAAAAACGCTCTGGAAATGACGAACCTCAGTCCGGGCACCCTGTGTACCAGGGTCAGGGGACTGAGGGTAGTCAAACTGACAAGACTGATAACACCCAAACTAACGTTGGGGACTCACCTCAGTCCAGGCACCCTGTTCCCAGGGTCAGGGGACTGAGGGTAGTCAAACTGACAAGACTGATAACACCCAAACTAACGTTGAGGACTCACCTCAGTCCAGGCACCCTGTGTACCAGGGTCAGGGGACTGAGGGTAGTCAAACTGACAAGACTGATAACACCCAAACTAACGTCGGGGACTCACCTCAGTCCAGGCACCCTGTGTACCAGGGTCAAGGGACTGAGGGTAGTCAAACTGACAAGACTGATAACACCCAAACTAACGTCGGGGACTCACCTCAGTCCAGGCACCTGTTTCCCAGGGTCAGGGGACTGAGGGTAGTCAAACTGACAAGACTGATAACACCCAAACTAACGTTGGGGACTCACCTCAGTCCAGGCACCCTGTTTCCCAGGGTCAGGGGACTGAGGGTAGTCAAACTGACAAGACTGATAACACCCAAACTAACGTTGGGGACTCACCTCAGTCCAGGCACCCTGTTTCCCAGGGTCAAGGGACTGAGGGTAGTCAAACTGACAAGACTGATAACACCCAAACTAACGTTGGGAACTCACCTCAGTCCAGGCCAACTCATTCCAAAGTAAGACAAGTTTGCAAAACAGCAAAACGAAAAAGAGGTATCCCAAAAACCACCAAGGGAAAAAGAAACAAACTGATCTGCCCTGATTGTAAGTTGACAGTGTTTAACCTAAAGAGGCACTATGTGCAATGGCACAAGTTAACCGATGCTGCCGCAAGGAACAAATATGATTTGTTCAAAAAAAAATCAATCAAAAGAACGTAGTGCCTCTTTAGGGCAGAGTCCAGGGTCGGGCAGGTTGTACAAAGTTTGCCCGTTTGACTTTTGTTTTTCAAAAGTCAAAAGGCTGGACCACCACCTGACCAATGTACACGGGCTAGACAGCACCAGTTCAAGATATCAAAACTACCTCGGGAAGGCTGCCCGCGATGCCAAGCAGGAGTCTTCCCTGTTAATGCAAGCAAGGGCTTGTTCTCAGACAGGGGAAAGAGAAACTGCAATGGCAGCAGATGTGGGAGGCACTCCTAACACTGAGGAGGGGCAAACAACTGAGACAAGAGTGGAGGAAATTCGAAATGTAGCGACGGTACCCAGTACTTCAGGCAAACAACTGTTTACTGGGTTTAAGGTATGGCTGATGGGGATTGATGGGGGAAAGAAAAAACGAGAAAACTGCCAAGCAGCATAGCAGTCAGGCTGCTACGGTAGCTAAATATGTAGGAGGGGTGAGTCGCCTCGACGACAGAGCAAATGTCAGAGCTTTCTTTGAAAACAAATCAGAGACACTCGAGGCGACATCCCTCCGTTCATATTTATATTCTCTCGCAACATTTTACCAGTTCATGCTTGCTGAGCACCAGGGCCTGCTGAAAAACTCTACCATCATGATGCAACAGTGTAAACGATGGGCGGGGGCCCTAAAAAAAGCTGCAAGACGCCGCCTCTCCATTTTTCAGGAGGAGCAACAGCATAAGCTGTTGACACCTGCTGAATTTCTGGCGTACGAAACATGTAAGATGGCAACCACAGCCAACAAGCTGCTGGTACACTACGACACAGATGAGGGCACCGCCTGCATTCCAAAGGCAACATTTGGAATTTTAAACAGCCACTTAATGCTGCAAATAGTTTTAGATAATGCGCAGAGGACTGGCACATATGTAAATATGACCGTCGGTGACTTTCGCAGAGCAGCCAACATTGACGGCGATTACGTCATGACTGTGGGCCACCACAAAACATCTGATAGTGCTGGGCCGGCAAGAGTGGTAATTTCTACCACTCTCCATAAACAGCTCTCTATCTATGTTAACAAGATACTGCCCGCAGCCCAGGTGGGAACAGTCCGGACAGCCCTCTATTGAGGTTGTATACTGGCTTTCCCCATGACTCTAGTACCTTTGCAAAAGTACTAAAGGCTGCCTGGCGTACCGCTGGTATCAGCGAGAAAGAGCTTTCAACAACTATTGTCAGAAAGTCTACCGTCACCCACGTCCTTGAAGGCAGGCCTGATATGGCACAGCCTCTGGCCAGCCATATGTCTCACAGTGAAAAAACGCAACGCGCATACTATGCCCTGACTAAAGGGGTGAAAGAGTCAGCGCAAGTCGCTTCGGCAACAAAAGAGCTCAGGGCAGAACTAGTAGGCCAAAGAGAAACTAGCCGACAAAAAAAAGGCAGTTGGCGCTAAAAAGATGCCTAGCTCAACTTTCTCACGACAGGACATCGAAGCTGCAGACTCGATCAGTACAGTAGCAAGCGTTATTCCTGCAAGCATCAAACATGTGCCAAATCCTCATTTTCCTCATTTTATTATTAGGCCCTACGTCGATCCCAACAAGAAGAGTCAAGCGACGAGGATATACACATGCTGGACTTGTCGGAAGACATACAGGAAGACGAGCAGAACAATACTGCTTGTGGCAGTATTGACGCCGGCAAGGAGGATAACATCATACAGCCTGCAGTAGGAGATGATGAAAGACAACAGATGCCAGAGTCTCAGAGCGTCCAAGTTCAAGGAGAGAGGAGTGAGTCGGTGACCACTGACGGTGACAAGATGCCAGAGTCTCAGAGCGTCCAAGTTCAAGGAGAGAGGAGTGAGTCGGTGACCACTGCCGGTGACGAGATGCCAGAGTCTCAGAGTGTCCAAGTTCAAGGAGAGAGGAGTGAGTCGGTGACCACTGCCGGTGCCGAGATGCCAGAGTCTCAGAGCGTCCAAGTTCAAGGAGAGAGGAGTGAGTCGGTGACCACTGACGGCGACAAGATGCCAGAGTCTCAGAGTGTCCAAGTTCAAGGAGAGAGGAGTGAGTCGGTGACCACTACCGGTGACAAGATGCCAGAGTCTCAGAGCGTCCAAGTTCAAGGAGAGAGGAGTGAGTCAGTGACCACTGCCGGTGCCGAGATGCCAGAGGCTCAGAGCGTCCAAGTTCAAGGAGAGAGGAGTGAGTCGGTGACCACTACCGGTGACAAGATGCCAGAGTCTCAGAGCGTCCAAGTTCAAGGAGAGAGGAGTGAGTCGGTGACCACTGCCGGTGCCGAGATGCCAGAGTCTCAGAGAGTCCAAGTTCAAGGAGAGAGGAGTGAGTCGGTGACCACTGCCGGTGCCGAGATGCCAGAGTCTCAGAGAGTCCAAGTTCAAGGAGAGAGGAGTGAGTCGGTGACCACTGCCGGTGACGAGATGCCAGAGTCTCAGAGTGTCCAAGTTCAAGGAGAGAGGAGTGAGTCGGTGACCACTGCCGGTGACAAGATGCCAGAGTCTCAGAGCGTCCAAGTTCAAAGAGAGAGGAGTGAGTCGGTGACCACTGCCGGTGACAAGATGTCAGAGTCTCAGAGCGTCCGAGTTCAAGGAGAGAGGAGTGAGTCGGTGACCACTGCCGGTGACAAGATGCCAGAGGCTCAGAGCAAGCAAGTTCCCAGGAAGAGAAGAATTCACCTTGATAGTGAAAGCGACGAGCAGAGCATCTGCAGTCAAGCAAGTCAGGTAAGTGTACTTTTTACATATTTGTGAACATATATATATATATATAGCTAATATATATATATATATATATATATATATATATATATATATATTATGTATATAAGTATATGTGTGTGTGTGTTTGTTTGTTTGTGTGTGTGTGTGTGTGTGTGTGTGTGTGTGTGTGTGTGTGTGATAACTGTCTTACTTATTTTACTTGCTGTTACCACTCAGGCTTCGAAGAAAAGCAGACGAGCTTTAACCCATTACAGAGAAAGCTGATAGAAGAAACCTTTCACAGAGAGATCGTATAGGGGTTATCAAGATGGCTGATGTGCAGCGTGAGCTCGAAGTGAACACAGGGTTTTATCAAGAAATGAAGGGCTTCACAAAAAAGCAAATCATTGATCGTGTGCGTACCACCATTAGAAAGAGCCAGAAGTTATAAGTAAGAAGATATAGACGGACTGCTTGAGTTAAAAAGTTTTCTTTCAAAAGTGTTGTTATTTTTTTGAAATAAATAAAAATTGGTGCTGTCCAATAGGTGGCCTTTCTAAGTAACTGGAGATATTCAAAACTCAGCACTTGGATTGGCTATCTGTTGACACATGCACAGTAATCAACGAACAAGGGAAATTTCAACGGCTGCAAAAAGAAAGAACATTCTCGTTTAAAGTTTGCAATGCGTTGTGAGGAAATAAAGGTAAGTGTATGTACTTTAGGTAAGTATTAGATTTTATGATTTTTATCCTCTCTTTTCTAAAGCATGGTGAGGAAATAAAGGTAAGTATGATGTACTTTAGGTAAGTGTTAGATTTTATGATTTTTATCCTCTCTTTTCTAAAGCCTGGTGAGGAAATAAAGGTAAGTATGATGTACTTTGGGTAAGTGTTAGATTTTATGATTTTTATCCTCTCTTTCTAAAGCCTGGTGAGGAAATAAAGGTAAGTATGATGTACTTTAGGTAAGTGTTAGATTTTATGATTATTATCTTCTCTTTTCTAAAGCCTATAACAGATTACAAGTAAGTTCGGGTTTTCAGATAAGTTATGGACGGTAAGGGTAAAAAAACCTACTTGCAACCAATGCAATGTCTCCCACTTGTGGTTCTTTCCTTGTCGTCCTATGTTAACCTATGGGGCGAAAAGTCGGGTTTTAGGAAAGTTTTAGGCTAGAGGACGACCACCAAAAACCTACTAAATCGCGTTCAATCTTCAAAGTGCAACTTGTTTTGAAAGGCAAACATCTCTACTATAACATATCAAAGATTCAAGGTTATAAATGAACAAAGAAACAAACTGGAGCGGAACAAACAGAGCAATGTCAAAGTAATTTTCAATTTTTGCCATGTAATCCTATGGGGAAAAAATGTGGGATTTTTAAGTAAGTTTCGGACCATTAGTTACGTATTTAAAGTCGTTCAATTTTATAAGTACACCCTGTTTTAGAAAGACGTAGATCTCTGCTATAACATATTGACGATTTAAAGTCAAATCTGTAAAAATAAACAAATGGGCGTGGCACAAAACAACAAAGTCCAGTGGAAATGGTCATATTCAATAACCAAGGTATTTTGCATATATAAGTTTTGAAACATCATTTGACACACTTAACGTTATTCAATTTTAAAAGTGTTTTCAGTTTTACAAAGCATTTAATTCATATTTCATCATACAAAAGAATCAAGCTCACTAATAAACAAGTAAACAAACAGGCGTGGCATAAAGAAAGTCCGATAAATAAAAAAAAATTCGAATTTTAACCAAAGATTTTACCGGTATTTGAAACATTTAACATACATATATTTCAGAAATGGTTCTTGTTTTACAAAGACCAACATCTCTGCTATAGTATATTAAAATTAGGAGATCCAAACTGTACACAATAGCAAACAGCGGTGTCGCAAAGTTTCTACTAAAATCGGTTGTGACACAGCCTCAGGAAGCACAAAATGGGTCAGGGTATGCTATCTTTAGGAGGTTAGGGTTTAAACTGGATGTACGTTAATTGAAAATTGGTAACCAGCTTTAGAATTGCAATAAAAGGGTCTATAATTTGCTGAAATATCAAAGTCAAAAATGCACAAATACACAAACAGGAGTGGTCTAAAGAAAGGTGACTAAACAAAGTGTATTCGACGGTCAATGCAAAAATCTCGTTTTTTAACAAAGTTTGCAACATTAGTTGACATACTTATTATGTTTCAATTTCTTAAGTGTTTCCTGTTTTACAAAGACAAATGTCTGGGCTATAATATATTGAAGAACCAAAACAAAATATGCAAAAACAAACAAATGGGCGTGGTCAAAATAAAGTACAGTCAACACGGTATAAGTGTTATCACGTTCCAAAATCTGACGCGTTTTTCATGTAAAGTTTGTCACACTCTTTGACAGACTTAACAAGACTTAATCTTAAAAATGTTTACTGTTTTTCAAAGACCGTAAACACACAAATAACATACCGGAGAGTCAAATTCAGAAATAAACAAACAAACAAACAGCAGCGTCTCGAACTTAGCCCAGAAAATGTGTTTTTTCGACTTTTCTTGCAAAAATCTTCTATTTGTTTTGAAACGATCTTATACGTACTTAAAAGAGTCCGATTTCAAAAATGTTTCCTGTTTTGAATAGGCCGATAGCCGTGCTATAACCTGCGGAAAATGTGAATAAAAAACTGTACAACAAAGGAAACAGTAGTGTCACAAAATATGTAGTTAAACCAATGGTGACTCAGAATCAGTGCATGAAAAAGTAGTGTTTTGGTATGCTATATTTAAGAGCTAAATGCACCCACTTCCGGTGCATTGATTTCAAAGCAGTAACCACTTTTAGAAAGATAAGTATCAATTTGATAATATACTAGAACATCAAAGAAAAAACTCTACAAATAAACAAACAACACTGCCATAAACAACGCAAAATATGCTGAGCGTATTCCAATTGACATAGAAAGTCTTGACTATTTGACCCATTTACCATCGCTTGATTTAATAGGCGATACTTGTTTTGAACAAACCAATATCTCTGCTATACCACATAGAAGAACCATTGTCATAACTGTGCAAATAAGTAAACAAGGGAGGCACAAACAAGGCACTGTTTTGCTTTAGATTTTAGCATGCACTGTCTATGGGTAACATAGAGGACCACTTCAGGTAACATAGAGGACCACTTGAGGTAACGTAAAGGACCACTCCAGGTAACATAGAGGACCACTTGGTCCTCTATGTTACCTGGAGTGGTCCTTTATGTTACCTAACTGGTCCTCTACGTTACCCATAGACTTACATTGAGTGGTCCTCTATGTTACCTGGAGTGGTCCTCTACGTTACTTCACTGGTCCCTTGTGTTACCCATAGACATTCATTGCAAAGTTTTCAGTTTTTAACTTATATTTACCGTGGCGATTAAATATACTTAATATACTACAATCTTAAAAGTGCAACCTGTTTTGGAAAGAAGAACACCACGCTTTACAATAAAAAAATAACCGAAGTCAACGCTGTAAAGATAAGCGAACAGTAGTGCCTCAAAGTAAGCATAGTTAATATCGTGTTAGACTGAAGAAAGATATGTTTCCAATGGCAATACTCAAGAGCTCACTGTACCACTTTAATGTACATCGATTTTAAAATAGTAACTAGTTTCAGAAAGGCTAATATCCCTAATATCTTACACTCAATCGCCATAGTCAACGCTGAGCAATTAAACAAACAAGAGCGGTACAAACAAACTAATGTCGGTTCGGTACTTATGACTTTTGAGTGAAAAATACCGTTATTTTTTCTATGAGTTTACGACATTATTTGTCATACTTAACATCATCTGATTTCATAGTTTTCTTGATTTTGAAAGACCAATTAATAGGCTAAACTATATTGACGGCCCAAAGTGAAAGCTATAAAAATAAACAAACGGGACAGACTTTAGCAAGGCACTGTTCTGCTTAAGACTTTAGCATGCATTGTCTATGGGTAACATAGAGGACCACTTCAGGTAACATAGAGGACCAGTCTGGGTAACATATAGGACCACTTGAGGTAACGTATAGGACCAGTCAGGTAACACAAAGGACCATTGGTCCTGCATTTTACCTGGAGTGGTCCTTTATGTTACCCATAGACTTACATGTTAAAGTACTATGTTTCATCACATAACTTCCATGTCAATTTAATATACCTTTCTGTACAACAATCTTATAAGTGCAGTATGTTTTAGAAACAGCAATTTCTCTGCTATATCATATATGAAAGCCAAGGTCAACTCTGCTCAAATAAGCGGCCAGCAGTGGCACAAACAAAACAATGTATGCCATGTAAACCTATGGGAGAAAATGTTGGATTTTTGGTAAAGTTTGTGAGTACAAAAAACATACTTGCTAATGTTCGATTTTAAAAGTGCAACCTGTTTCTTAAAGCCCAACATCTCTGCTATAATATATTAAACAACCAAAGTCTACACCCAACAAATAAGCGATTGGCAGTGGAACAAACAAAACATAGTAAACACCATTTTCGTGTTTTTACAAGCTTTTTCGTGCTTTTTTCACATGAAGTTTGGAACACCATTTGACATACTTAATATCTTTCAATCTCAAATATTAATTCAGTTTCACAAAGATAAACATCAATTATATATGGTATTAAAAAATCAGATTCAGAGATAAACAAATAAACAAACAGCAGTGGCATAAATAAGGTATAGTAAACGAGGTGTCTGTGTGACTTTCCATACAAAAATCGCACATTCGTCATTTTTACTTTGCAACATTATTTGACACAGTTATTGTGGTTTGATTTTCAAAGTGATTTCAGTTTTTCAAAGTTAAATAATGTGGCAATAATATACTGAAGATTTGAACGTATATCTGTACAAACAACGAAACGCCAGAGTCACAAATTTCGTATAGAAAGTTGTAGTGGTAAGGGTTAAAAGCTTGCAAAATTGGGTAGTCGTATGCTAATTTTAGAGCTAAGTATACAACATTGCAAAGCTTGAATTTTACAAACACAACTTGTTTGAGATGGCAAATCATCATATCTTTAACATATCAAACAATAAAAGCGAAATGTCTAGAACTAAGGAAGTGGCAGGGTCACAAAGTATACAAGAAAAATGTGTAGTACTCAAATTTTGTAAAGTGCAAGTTCGATATCCTAATTTTGCGATTTTATCACCTCGCTTTGCGACATCATTTGACACACTTAACATCAATCGATTTCAAAAGTGCAACCTGTTTTTCAAAGAACAACATGTCTGCTATTACCAGTAGACGCCGTTAGGTAAAATATGTACGCATAAATTAACGGTAAGGTCACAAACATTTGATCAAATGTATTGGTTACATTCACTTGGTCCTTCAAAATTTTGGGTTATTGAGTGCTATGTTTGAGACCTCACTGTACCCCTTTGTTGTGCTTCAATTTTAAAATGGTAACTAGTTTTAGAAAGAACGATATCTATAATATAATATGTCAAAATATTATTTACAACGCTTTGCAAATAAACAAACAGGAGTGGTACAAACAAACAAATGTCTGCACGGTACTTGTGATTTTGCGAGAAAAATACCCTTATTTTTTTCTATGAGTTTACGACATTATTTGACACACTTACATCATCTGATTTTCATAGTTGTTCTTGATTTTGAAAGAAGAATTATTAAACTGAATTATATTGAAAGCCCAAAGTGAAAGCTATAAAAATATACAAATGGAAGAGACTTAAACAAGGCACTGTTTTGCTTAAGATTTTAGCATGCATTGTCTATGGGTAACATAGAGGACCACTTCAGGTAACATAGAGGACCACTTCAGGTAACATAGAGGACCAGTCTGGGTAACATATAGGACCACTTGAGGTAACATAAAGGACCAGTCAGGTAACACATAGGACCATTGGTCCTGCATTTACCTGGACTGGTCCTTTATGTTACCCATAGACTTACATGTTAAAGTACTATGTTTCATCACATAACTTCCATGTCGATTTAATATACCTTGCTGTACAACAATCTTATAAGTGCAGTATGTTTTAGAAACAGCAATTTCTCTGCTATATCATATATGAAAGCCAAGGTCAACTCTGCCCAAATAAGCGGCCAGCAGTGGCACAAACAAAACAATGTATGCCATGTAAACCCTATGGGAGAAAATGTTGGATTTTTGGTAAAGTTTGTGAGTACAAAAAACATACTTGCTAATGTTCGATTTAAAAGTGCAACCTGTTTCTTAAAGCCCAACATCTCTGCTATAACATATTAAACAACCAAAGTCTACACCCAACAAATAAGCGATTGGCAGTGGAACAAACAAAACATAGTAAACACCATTTTCGTGTTTTTACAAGCTTTTTCGTGCTTTTTTCACATGAAGTTTGGAACACCATTTGACATACTTAATATCTTTCAATCTCAAAAATTATTTCAGTTTCACAAAGATAAACATCAATTATATATGGTATTAAAAAATCAGATTCAGAGATTAACAAATAAAAAAAACAGCAGTGGCATAAATAAGGTATAGTAAACGAGGTGTCTGTGTGACTTTCCATACAAAATCGCACTTTCGTCATTTTTACTTCGCAACATTATTTGACACAGTTATTGTGGTTTGATTTTCAAAGTGATTTCAGTTTTTCAAAGTTAAATAATGTGGCAATAATATACTGAAGATTTGAACGTATATCTGTACAAACAACGAAACGCCAGAGTCACAAATTTCGTATAGAAAGTTGTAGTGGTAAGGGTTAAAAGCTTGCAAAATTGGGTAGTCGTATGCTAATTTTAGGAGCTAAGTATACAACATTGCAAAGCTTGAATTTTACAAACGCAACTTGTTTGAGATGGCAAATCATCATATCTTAACATATCAAACAATAAAAGCGAAATGTCTAGAACTAAGGAAGTGGCAGGGTCACAAAGTATACAAGAAAAATGTGTAGTACTCAAATTTTGCAAAGTGCAAGTTCGATATCCTAATTTTGCCGATTTTATCACCTCGCTTTGCGACATCATTTGACACACTTAACATCAATCGATTTCAAAAGTGCAACCTGTTTTTCAAAGAACAACATGTCTGCTATTACCAGTAGACGCCGTTAGGTAAAATATGTACGCATAAATTAACGGTAAGGTCACAAACATTTGATCAAATGTATTGGTTACATTCACTTGGTCCTTCAAAATTTGGGTTATTGAGTGCTATGTTTGAGACCTCACTGTACCCTTTGTTGTGCTTCAATTTAAAATGGTAACTAGTTTTAGAAAGAACGATATCTATAATATAATATGTCAAAATATTATTTACAACGCTTTGCAAATAAACAAACAGGAGTGGTACAAACAAACAAATGTCTGCACGGTACTTGTGATTTTGCGAGAAAAATACCCTTATTTTTTCTATGAGTTTACGACATTATTTGACACACTTAACATCATCTGATTTTCATAGTTGTTCTTGATTTTGAAAGAAGAATTATTAAACTGAATTATATTGAAAGCCCAAAGTGAAAGCTATAAAAATATACAAATGGAAGAGACTTAAACAAGGCACTGTTTTGCTTAAGATTTTAGCATGCATTGTCTATGGGTAACATAGAGGACCACTTCAGGTAACATAGAGGACCAGTCTGGGTAACATATAGGACCACTTGAGGTAACATAAAGGACCAGTCAGGTAACACATAGGACCATTGGTCCTGCATTTTACCTGGACTGGTCCTTTATGTTACCCATAGACTTACATGTTAAAGTACTATGTTTCATCACATAACTTCCATGTCGATTTAATATACCTTGCTGTACAACAATCTTATAAGTGCAGTATGTTTTAGAAACAACAATTTCTGTGCTATATCATATATGAAAGCCAAGGTCAACTCTGCTCAAATAAGCGGCCAGCAGTGGCACAAACAAAACAATGTATGCCATGTAAACCCTATGGGAGAAAATGTTGGATTTTTGGTAAAGTTCGTGAGTACAAAAAACATACTTGCTAATGTTCGATTTTAAAAGTGCAACCTGTTTCTTAAAGCCCAACATCTCTGCTATAATATATTAAACAACCAAAGTCCACACCCAACAAATAAGCGATTGGCAGTGAAACAAACAAAACATAGTAAACACCATTTTCGTGTTTTTACAAGCTTTTTCTTGCTTTTTTCACATGAAGTTTGGAACACCATTTGACATACTTAATA